>NC_135656.1:67994326-68675848 GCF_964188315.1 Podarcis muralis | reverse complement strand
GAAAAGAAGGCTTGAGAGATCCCGGTACTGGACTGCTGGGGCCTGGGCAGGACAGGCCGCAGGCTGACTTGGCTTTCTAACATTTAACATCAATAATAATATTAATACCCCACTCTTCCTCGCAAAGCAGCAGGAAGTAGCCAATCAGTCAAAAGATACCCTTATCCATTCAGGAACCATGGAGAACTGTCTGACCTCCAGCTTTATTCCAAAGTTGTGTATATTTGAAATTTTCTGTTGCACCCTCAATCCTTATTATGCACCATTTTCCCCATTAGCTCTTATTTCAAGGCCTCTTAAATCATTTTCACTGGTCTCTAGAGCCCACTCTCAAGCTTGCTCTGTGCCTATTTTGCCAGCAAGCAGAAAAACCTCTTGGGCGCCTCCAGATAGCATGGCCTTTTTTTGTTTCCTGCGGGTATTTTCTGCAACGTGTCTTTGGTGCAATAATAACGCATTAGCCGTGGATTTACACTGGACAGCCCACACATCATTCCGCTTTCTTAGTTGTTTGGCAATGCTACTGCATGTGCTGCTGCACTATTGCTATTGGGAGGGAGGGGCACCCTTTTGCTATAGCACAACCAAAGCAGGACCACCCGCCCACCCCAGAAGTTGCAGGATTTCAGCAGGAAGCGATGGGGAACATGCACCAGCTGGAAATGAAGCAGCATGTCCACCTCTGAACTTTCGCAGGCCCAAACAACGTTGAAAGCGGAATCACGTATAGCTGCCCTGATACCATCTTGAGCACAGATCATCATGCTTTTGTGAAAAAAAGAACATTTGGAGGGGTTATCATGCCTTGTGTTCTGGGAGCTGCTCTGCTAAATGCCTCCTGTGGCTCCGTGTTTTGCAAGTGTGTCCCATTCCAAATCCCAACCAGTTTCTGCCTCCCACCTTTAAACGGTTACCTTCTCAGCTTCCTTTCTTAGGTGTTACACTTTACATGTTAGCCTATTGCATTCCATACCTTGCCAGCTCACCAAGGTGTTCCAATTTCTTATCCTACCATTTGGCATTCTGTCTGCTGCATGTTCACCTACCTAGGAACCACTGTGTTGTTGTTTTTTCAAGTAAATTTTTATTATTTTCTTTACATATTCTTTTTCCAACAATCCATATTATTACCATACATTCCCTTTGACTCTGCCGAGTCTTGACTCCCCTCCCTCCCTGCAATTGGTATATTTAACCCCTTTTTATCGTGCACACCTAGGAACCACTGTTGTGTATGTTGTGTAAAATGACACTGTTGTGTAAAATGACGAGGTGTTTGTACTCTAAACCACAACATGAGAAAGTATGCCCAAATATGTCCTGCCCAGGCTGGGTCCAGTCTATCTCTCTATTAAAATTTCATCACTGCCACTCATGCAAATGCAAAATGATTTAAGTGCTTCACTTCAGAGACTGTCATCGTTCAGCAGTTATGAAACAGCACTGCCACCCGACACATACAGCCCTCCAAAGAGCTGCAGAAGTCCTGATAAACCTAGGAAATCACAGAAAAGGGACTGTTTATTGCACACATGGAATATGAAACCATTAAAAGCACATTGGCTACTGTTGCATGGTTCCCTCTGGTCCCAAATAAATATGCAGGAGGTGGCAAAGACCTATAATTTCAGATGTTTCTTCAATCTATTCTGGTAGGACACAGGGCAAGTGGTATGGCTTTGACCAAAGCAGCCAATCCTTCTGTCATCAGAAGAAGTAAACATTGATCACTGAGGTCCAGCACGTAGGGCCTTCTGGTGGGTCCCTCACTGCGAGAAGCCAAGTTACAGGGAACCAGGCAGAGGGCCTTCTTGGTAGTGGCACCCACCCTGTGGAACACCCTCCCACCAGATATCAAAGAGAAAAACAACTACCAGACTTTTAGAAGACACCAGAAGGCAGCCCTGTTTAGGGAAGCTTTTAATGTTTAACAGACCACTGTATTTTAATATTTTGTTGGAAGCCGCCCAGAGTGGCTGGGGAAACCCAGCCAGATGGGTGGGGTATAAATAATTTTGTTGTTGCTGTTTAGTCGTTTAGTCGTGTCTGACTCTTTGTGACCCCATGGACCAGAGCACGCCAGGCATAATAGATTAATAGAATAGAATAATAATAGAATAATAGAATAATAATAGATTATTATTAACTGAAAGCTTTGGATGAACCTACAACAACAAGGAAGACCAAACAACTGGGAAAGGGCACTGTGCCAGGGTGCTGCTGTGCAGTGGCTTTCTACCGCACTCGACTGCAGGAGAGAGCTCTTTCCAAACTGCTTAGCCCCACCCCGGCCATGAAATCCTTCAGAAGAACACACTCAGGTTTCTGCCAGGACTTTGGGGTCTCACCTCTACTCAGTGTGAAGTGCAAGACTGTGCTCCAACATAACATGGCAGAGAACAATCAGCAGCGGTGGGCAAGCCATTTTTCAGGGGAAATTGCCTGCCATCATTAATGGTCTTCACTGGCTTTCAAAGAACCCCAAGATCCCATGAAGCACAGCTTGAAAACCACTGGTATTGTGGAGAGGAAGTAGAATGCGGATTGGGGAGGTTCCAATCCCCACTCACCCACGAAGCACTCTGAATGACTTCAGGTCAGCTGCTACCTCCCAGCTGAACCTACCTCCTAGGAATGTTTTGGAGGAAACAGCTATTACCAGCGCAATACATTCAGTAAACATGTATATGGCTCCGTGAGCCATTAAATTCAAAACAGCAAGAGGTGAGGCTGATATATACCTCCAACCGCACTAAATAATCATGCTGTGTTCAAGCAGACTCTCACCACCATTAGTACTGGCGGCATAACATTCAGGAAGGACCGAGAGGCACTTAGACCTATCCAAACAGAGGGAGGAGCAACAGGGCAGCCAATGAAACAGGACCACTTATGCTTCCAACAAGCTAGCAACCTGGAAGAGGCATCATTGTATGATCAATCCAAGAAAGGATGGGGAAGAACCTTAGGAGAAGGGGGAATAACAGATGCAACCACCCTGCTACCCAATCATGAGTGGCAAGAAGGACGGAAGACCTCATAACATCCCAAACCCAGCATGTGACACCGCTGGAATGTAGTGGACAACGAAACCCTGCTGCAGAAGAGCCTGCTGGATCAGGCCAACACCCATCTAGTCCTGCATCTTGTTCTCACAGTGACCAACCTGATGATGGGAAGCCTGCAAGCAGGATTAGAGCACAAGAGCCCTCTCCCTCCCGTGGGACGAACCAATATTTGCCCGTCTTGGCTTGCAAAGGAACCACCTGGGTTGCCTCCTTGGCTCCCTTTGCACACAGACAACACCACGGCCAGACCCTCCCTGCTGCCCCTTGCCTGTGTTCCTCAATCTGCTCCTCGCGCTCCCGGTAGCGCTTCTCTCGCTCCTCCTGCTCCTGCCTCTCCTGCTCCATGCGCTCTTGCTCAAAACGCAGCCGCTCGTCCAGGGCCTTCTTCCGCTCCTCCTCCTTACGCAGCTCCTCCTCTTTCTGCAAGGGACAGAAAAGAAGGACAGGATTAGGTGCTGCACCTCACACAGAAGGGCTGGAACAGGGATGAAGGTAAGGAAAGACGTACATGTCTGTCTGTGTGTGTGTGTGTGTGTGTGTGTGTGTGTGTGTGTGAGAGAGAGAGAGAGAGAGAGAGAGAGAGAGAGAGATGATAGATTAGATAGATGATAGATAGATTGATAGATAGATAGATAGATAGATAGATAGATAGATAGATAGATAGATATAGAGATATAGATAGATGATAGATAGATAGATGATAGATAGATAGATAATAGAGATAGATAGAGATAGATGATAGTGATAGATGATAGATAGACAGATAGATGATAGATAGATAGATAGATAGATAGATAGTCATAGTCATAGCTAATCACAGACTTGCCCTGCCCAGGGACAGGGCTTCCTTGGTAAAACCTCTCTACCTTGGCCTGCTCCCAGAACTGCTCCCGGTTGAGTCGCTTCATCTCCACAGCAGCATCAGTCTTCTGGTAGGTGGTGCCCTGGAACAAAGAAATCAAATCAGAAGAGAGAGATGTGTATGTGTGTGAATGAGGACACACAGATAACAAGACAACTTGCCGGGTTCTCACTGCCCTGGTGTGTTTCACAATGCTTTACAACAGCATGGGGGTAACTGACCAGAATATTCTTCAAGGCAGTTTATAACGTATGCTGGAGGATTTGCAGTGCACCTTCGTAGCCAGTGAGGTTAATCTGAGGTGCAATTATTGCTAACTGAAACATCCACTCCACTGTAACTATCTTTCTTACCCTGCGTCAACAGCCTTCCCCAACCTGGTGCCTCCAGATGGTGCTGGACTACAGCTCCCATCTCCCCCTAGTCCCAGGCCATGCTGGCAGGGGCTGATGGGAGCTGGAGTCCAAATCTGGGGAAGGATGCCCTAAGTCAAAATTGCTTTCAGCAGACCAGCCACACCCAAGCCCAGAAGAGGCTGGTGTTGCTTCTCCCCAGCAAGGGGAAAGGGGGGCATGGCAAAGAAGGAGCATTACCACGGGCTGCGCATTCTCATCCTCACGCAGGCGGAGACGGTGCAGCACGGGGCTGGCAATGCGGGCGAGGCCGTTGGAGAGCCGCTGCCCAATGGCTCCTGGGTCGATGTCTTCCACACTGCTAGCGTTGACAATGACATCCACACCCTGTTGAGACATTCAAACCACACTGAAAAATGAGGGTCCAGCCACCAAGCTGGAGAAGATGGACTAGGACCAGGAAATGGCAGGGAACGAGATTTCAGCTCAGCACCAGAGGACACTTCCTATATATTGGGAAGAGAGCTGCTAGACAGTAGACAAAGACTGTGTTGGGAGGCGGTGGGCTCTCCTCCAATGGAGCTATTTAAGCGGAGTCTGGATGAGCATATTTGTCAGGGATACTGTAGCTTCAAAGGCGGGGAACCCCTTTCAGAGAGAGCCTCAGAGAGAGGGAACTCTTGGGTAGTTTTCTGGGGGGCTGCTTGCCAGTGATGGGCAGGGCCAGAGGCAAAAGCAAGCAGGGCAAAGGATGTGTGACGTTTACCTTTGTAGAGCTGGCTCTACTCCAGCCACACAAAAGCCAGGGGATTACACCCACCTGTGCACCCGCTACCTGCCTACCTAAACTGGGCAAGCAGGAGGCATGATCATGGCTCAAGGACATATACCAGCCAGGCAAAAGCACTTTAGAAAGCCACAAACCAGGCTGACGAGAGGCAAGGACTAAGAAGAGTCCCAAGGGATGGGTGGAGAGGCCTGGAGGGCCACATCTGGCCCCTGACCTCAGGTTCACCACCCCACTTGAAGCTGCATTTTGCATTGAGCAGGAAGTCAGATGAGGATTTAAGGCAGCTGCCTTGGAGGACAACAGCGGAGACCCAGCAGCTGGCACAGGTCTCCTGCCAGCAGCTCACGATCAAAACTCCTTGCCTATCCCAGATGTGGATCATGTGCCCTTCCAGATGTTATTGGGCTATACTCTCTGTCCACATCTGGAGTGCCACAGGTCTTTCCACCCCTGCATTGCAGGAGAACCATGCTCCCTCTTCCACAAAGTCCAAATCCCTTTTCCACAAGATGGGAAAGGACTGTTGCATAGGCACTCCCACCCGTGCACCCTTCCCCAAACACTTTGCCACTGACCTGGAAGAATTCCGCGACTTTGGCCACATGGCTGGCACAGGCACACTTGCGGGCATCAGCAACATCCTCTCCCACCTGCCAGGCATAAAGGTGCACAGGGATGGGGAAGGTTAGTGCTGGGAGACACCACTCTTGTGAGACAGCAGCAGACAGCATCTTATTCTACATGCACATAGAGATACAGGCTACTTGGGAGAGCATCTGGAGAGCTCAGAAGGAGGAGGACAAGGGTGGCACCAGCACACAAGAAAGCGGGACATTTCTCTGGATTTCTGAATGGAAAGCAAGAGCAGCAAGGATTTTCTCTGCAGAAAGGTCTTCCTTAATAATTTTGGATGAGATGTAGACCAGACATATCACTGTGCCAACAAGGTAGGGAAGCAACACTGCCCCACATACCTAAATCTGCAGCTTCTTCTAAGTCCTGGAGCATCAATGCTTGGCAGGAGTTTTTTTTTTTTTTTTTTTTTTTTTTTGCTGTCTTTTTGTTAAGGACTGGGAAATGACACAGAGAATACATCTTATATTCCTTCCCAGTAGATCTCACCCTTGCGAAGGGGGTCTTGCTAGGGCTAGTAGCGATATTCAGTGGTTTCCAAATGGCTGGGTATTTGTTGTTCATTTCTGCCCCTGGGCAGCACTTCGTAGTGTGTTTCTTCTTTTAGGTCACTCTTCCCCAACCTGGTTCTCTCTAGATGCTTTTGGACTACAAGTCCCATCAGCCTTAGTCACCATGGCCAATACACAGGGATGCTGGAAATTGTAGTTCTGCCCAGACACTGAGGTCCAGCTCTGAGGGCCTTCTGGAGGTTCCGTTACTGTGAGAAGTGAGGTTACAGGCAGAGGGCCTTCTCAGTAGTGGCACCCGCTCTGTGGAACACCCTCCCATCAGATGTCATGGAAATAAACAACTATCTGACTTTTAGAAGACATCTGAAGTTTTAATGTCTGATATTTTATCGTGTTTTTAATATTCTGTCGGGAGCCGTCCAGAGTGGCTGGGGAAACCTAGCCAGATGGGTGGGGTATTAATAATAATAATATTCAAAATGTCTGGCAGGCCAAAGGCAGCTGGTTCAGACTGTTAAACTCATATTTCTACAAAGACATTTTTTAAAAGGCCTAGTGAAAGGAACTTTCCACAAAAGCAGTATTTAAAGATTGTCACAAGCTGGAATATGTCAGGTAGGATAGGAAGCAAGTCTGGACAGAAAGTGGGAAGGAGAAGGAGCCAGCCCAATGTGTGAGAGTGGTCAACCCTTTTAGATTTGTTAAGGAAAATGGAATTTGTTCCACTAGAGGGCAGTGCAGACAAATCAATAGAAACCCAGCAGTCAGCAAGGGTTCTGCAAGAAAGATCAACCTCCACATTACAGGCCTCCTCAGAGCTAGCCAGCTTTATGTGCCCCTGTATTCACAGCCCAAACAGCACTCGTGCCAGCCTTCACAAATGATGGGCTGGTGCTTTTTCCTACACAGAGATTATCTTTAGGTAAACAAAGACTGTGCACGATTAGGCCCTATGGTTGAGAGACCAGGGACCTACCATCAGCCTTCACCATTCAGTGTTTCTCAAACCTGGGTCTCCAGCTGTTGTTGGACTGCAACTCCCATCATCCCTGACCACTGGTCCTGCTAGCTAGGCATGATGGGAGTTGTAGCCCAACAACAGCTGGAGACCCAGGTTTGAGAAACACTTGGCTGTTTCTGAATTCTCCACCCTAGTCAGTACAGGGCTGCCAGCTCCAGATGCTGAGAGGATTCCTGTGCATAAAGAAGGCTGAATTTCTCCTTGTCTGACTTTTCTCACCATAGTGGGAGGAAAAGCTGTAACTGGTGGAACTTTCCCTTCCCATGCAGTACCAAGGTTCTCTTTTTCTGTGGCCCAGTCAACTTTAATATTGCTCCCCTTCAGGACAGAGCAAGCTGCCTCCCAGACTCTTCTTGGACTTACCCAGTTAATGAGGACATATTTAGGGAGGGTGGCCTGAGGGTCTTTGACACTGCAGAATCCATACATCACTTTCTGGTTCTCAAAATGGCTGGAGAGTTCTTGTAGGCCGCCAGCTGAAGAAGCAAAGAGACAGATTTTATGGGACACAGACCACACTGCTCTTTCCCTTAGGGACATGATAGGGCACTGCCTTTCACAGAGCCAGGGCATTGGTTCATCTATCTCGGTACGGTCTGCGCAGATTGGAGAAGGCTCTCTGGGGTTTCAAGCAGGGAATCTTGGTATCTGGAGATGCCAGGGACTGGACCAAAAACCTCTGCATGCAGAGCAGATGATACAGCACTGAACTTCAGCCCTTCAGGTGGGTAGACCGAGGAACACATGATAAAAGGGAATAATCTCTCAACTTACTGGGTGTGCCCTTGCCACAACTCATGGCCATTTATCTCCCCACCCCTTGCCTCTTCAACTCTAACCCTGTTGAAAAATATGGGATTTTTAGTTGTCGTCTATTCATGTATGTGACGACAGCAGCGAGGATACTACTGGCCCAGAGATGGAAAGAAGACAAAGTTCCAACCAGAGAAGAATGGCTGATGAAGATGATGGACTATGCCAAAATGGCGAAACCGACTGGGAAAATCAGAAACCAGCAAGAGAAGAATTTTAAGAAGGAATGAAAAAAATGTACTTAAGAGAACACTGTAAACAACTTTGGTGGGATTTGAGTAATGCTTGTAATGTACAAAAAACTATGGAAAAATGAATTACTTTTTTTTTAACAAATTAAAGAAAATAAGATAAGCAGAAGGGGGGGGGGAGATTGATAATGGTAACCATGGAAGGGTGGAGGGAAGTCAAGGGATTCAGAGAATCCTAATTGAAGAGGTGAATGATGTGTTTGGATTTAAATTTGTTATGTAAAACTTAATAAAAATATATTTTAAAAAGAAAAAAAGGGGATTTTTGTTTTTTTGTTTTTGGAGAGGGAAGTTTGGTGGAGCACTGAGAACTGCCAGGACTGGATCAGCTAAGCAACAGAAGGTTGCCCAGCAAGGAGGCAAGGGCAGGGACAGAAATACTCACTTCCCGAAGCAGCCAGTTTCAGGTTATCGGAGTCATCTTCGTAAGTGTACAAAGCCCTGCAAGTCAGAGAATCACACAAACAGGTTAGGAGAAGCATGTACAGATAAGGGCAGGACCGCACAAATCCTTCACTATCCAACTCCTGCACCGAGGAAATGCAGATATAGTGCTAGGTAAAATTGGAGGCTAGGGCTTGGATTAAGCAGATTTGCACATGTTGGCTTATTTTACTGAACTGGTTCTGCTCCTGTAGCCCTCGAGTAGCAGGGAGAGGAACAGAACCACAAAGCCCAACCATGTAGTCACTGCGATTGTGGGGCTTCAGAGATCTTGGTGGGATAGATACACACTCTTCTTAGCCCCCAAGGTCTACAAACTTGATTTTTAAAATAAAATGTAGGTTTCCTGGCATGGTCTATGGACCAACACAATAAATACTATTTTAATAAAATGAAAGTTGACCCTCAGGATGATGAATTCTGTATTTATGTGGTCCTTGCACACGATGCAGGGATGCGGGTGGCACTGTGGGTTAAACCACAGAGCCTAGGACTCGCTGATAGAAGGTTGGTGGTTCAAATCCCCGCGACGGGGTGAGCTCCCCTTGCTTGGTCCCTGCTCCTGCCAACCTAGCAGTTTGAAAGCACGTCAAAGTGCAAGTAGATAAATAGGTACCACTCCAGCAGGAAGGTAAACAGTGTTTCCGTGTGCTGCTCTGGTTCGCCAGAAGCGGCTTAGTCATGCTGGCCAATAAAGCGAGGTGAGTGCCACAAACCCCAGAGTCGGTCACGACTGGACCTAATGGTCAGGGGTCCCTTTACCCTTTACCTTTACTGCACATGATGCACAATAAACACAGTCCTGAGTAAAGGACAACAATGTCTTGTCCAGAGAATGCCTCTCATTCCAGAGAAAGTCTAGATCTTGCATTACAACATAATATATTTCAACCCCTCTGAAAGCCGTGCCCCAGGAAACAGAAAGAAAGCAACAGATATTTCCAAACTTGCTTCCTTCCAAATCACATTTGGAGTCATGGGGAAGTAATGATGGGGTCACCCACACAAATCCAAGATGATGTTCACTGTCATGGGGTGATACATCTACCAGTGTCTTGGTTAGTGAGGGAAGATCCACAGCATGTTCCGGAGTCCTATTCTATCACCCCTGAAACTTTGCTCCTCCTTCCACTTGTCCCCCAAAGAGGCACATTCCACAAATTTGAGAATTATTTATAGAAAGCACCAAGTACGTATATTGGGCAGCAGGCACCCTCAGAGGACCAGGCCTCCTGGAGCATGCCTGGAGCAGATAAATTAAAAATGCCCTTGAGCAACAGCAAACTGCCGGTCTCATGTGCGATTCCCAGATGGGCTATATTTGGTTTGTGTGCATGCACAGACATAGAGTCATTTGAATTAAACTATTTTCAGTAGATTTCCTAAGAAAAGCTCTGCTGAATCAGACCTTTTGTCTGTTCTGAACTTTCTGCCACTAAAGAGCTAAAGAGCCCAAGACCCAAATGTTGTAATCTTTCCTTATTTGGGAGTTTCTCCATCCTCCTGGTCACTTAGGTTGCCTGTTTCTACACAATCATCCCAGAGTAGCAAGAGGCATGCTCAGGCTTCAAGGATTCATTCCAGCCAAGCAAAAGTACTTGGGTGGGAAGGAGGGCCAGTGAAGGCGTAGGGAGAGCTACGAGGGCCACATACAGAAGCCTAGAAGAGTTGCATTCAGCCATGGGGCCTAAACTTACTCACCCAAACAGATGCAACCCAGGACTGGCCTGTGCATGCAGGATCCGGCTGGGCTCTCAGTTCCTCCTGTCAACTTGTGTAGGTAAAGCAAGCAGGCTGCCATATTTGATATCGCCAAGGCAGGCAAGTTCCCTACACTGGTGGGCTCAGTCTCCACAGACAAGCAGCCCCTAGTGGGTTACTGCAGCATGTGCTGCAATGTCCAGTCCCCTGCAACATGATGTAGACTGCAGGGGTCAGCAAACTGTTTCAGCAAGGGGCCGGTCCACTGTCCCTCAGACCTTGTGGGGGGCCAGACTATATTTTGAAATAAAAAAAATGAACAAATTCCTATACCCCACAACTAACCTAGAGATGAATTTTAAATAAAAGCACACATTCTACTCATGTAAAAACACGCTGATTCCTGGACTGTCCACAGGCTGGATTTAGAAGGCGATTGGACCGGATCCGGCCCCCAGGCCTTAGTTTGCCTACCCATGATGTAGAGCAAGCATTTCTAGAACACGGCTGCTCCTCCAGCCTGCCCAGAACAAAGCCCCCATCTCATCCTGCCCGTCCTTTTTGTTTTACATTCTGTCTGGCAATGCTGTGATAAGGAGAGGCGCTCCCCAAGGTTTCAGCTGGTACATCGGCCCCAACTTCACTTCCAGAAGAGGAACAGCAGGGAAGAGCGATGAAAAGAGGGTGTTCAACATCTCCTACATTACGGGGGACAGTCTTCTGTTTGAGGGGATCCTCTGCTAGAAAGGTCATTAGGTCTAGGCCTGGTTGAAAGACAAAAGAACCCCAAGATGGCATGTGGGTGGGTGTGGTGCCCGCGGGATGGGATGGGGCAGGGTGCGCCAGAATCCCAGAGCCCGAGCCATGTTCTGCGCCTGTGTCCAGCAGGCCCGTGTTGCTTTTTTGGGCAGCGCGGAGCCTGCAGGTGCCTGAGCCACTGTGTCACTCCCAGGAGAGCTGTGTAGCTCGGGCACGCTGCAGGCCCCATGGTTAAGTGCTACTCCCCGCGGTGTGGTGCCCAGTGTGCCCCACCCCCTGCACTATGCCTCTGGACAGGCACAATCACCGCAAACACAGAAGTGGCACAAAGGGGGCAAAAATAGCCCTAAAGAAGCACAAAAATGACACAAAACAGTGCTTAGGAACCCCACAAGCCTTTGCATCAAGGCCTGTGGGGAGCTTGAGCAAGGTTTGGAGGGAGCGATTGTGGCGTTCATTTGCAAGCTTTTCCAATTGTGTTCTCATTACACAATTGCACTTAAATGCGTGGTGCCTCAGAACGTAACCCCTGCGTAAATGGGGAGTCGCCTGTATTGTATTTCTATTCAAATTATACTGAATTACTTCTAAATTTGCTTCCCTACAAAACTATTAGAACACGGTTTTTAAAAATGCAAATCAGCACCTGCCTTTGTCCTCTCTTTCGTTGATGCGCAAGAAAGATGCTTTGCTGGTATCAGTTCCAGGTGCTTTGTGCTAAGTGAGAGAGATCCCCTCCGCCCATATCCCCTTGTCTCCTTAATGCTGCATGTGCCCCCAGGCCACATGCAAAAGGCTGAGGGAGGAGCTTCTGCTAAATGGGGAGAAATGAATGCACTGCTGCAGCAGAGGCCTCACCCCTCCAGGATGGTATAATTGTTGCCCACCTGGGGAGTAAGACCCACTCACGCTTCTGGCAGTGAACTGCCTGCTGCCCAATAAGAATGTGAGGGGTGGAGTGGGGTGGGGTGTTAAGAGGCGGAGAGGGAGAAATAGTGAAATTAAAGCAGCAGTAGCAGCATATCAATGAGCCATCAGGGCTTGTGTGAAGGGGCCTCCATGGAAACCGTCTCCAAGATACCACCCTCTCTTCCATCTCTGGCAGGGTATAGCCATTCCCTCCATCCTTTGCCAATCAGCCAGCAGAAATCAGAACCAAAGGCTTTCACACCCTAGGCGAGAGCACATGGGGGTTCTGTTCTCTTCGCAACCTCATTTCGAGACCTCATGCGAAGGGGGAAGGAAGGAGCACGGAGAATTGGTCCAGGTTGTGTGGGCGAAGAGACCGAAAGGGGGGGAGACTCCCTCAGCTTATCAAAGCAACCAGCATCTCTGTGTCACCATGGCAACCACACTGCCATCCAGCTGGGACACAGTTCATATGAGGAGGAAGGAGGTGATTTACAGGGGAGGCTGGGGGGTGGGGGTGGGGGTGGGAGGGAGGGGGGAGGTATTCGCTGGCAGCTGGCCCCAAATGCTGCTCCTCCTGTGCGCACCCACCGCCACCCTCTCATGGCAAATTGGGAGGTGCCTTCCCTGCCCGGCCTTTCCACAGCTTACAGTGGGAGTTTGCTGAGTTGTGTCTCTTCCTGGGCATCATGTGCTCCATTTGCTGACCTGCCAAATTCTTTGGCTGTTTGCATTCCAGTAAAGGCCGGGGCGCCATATGACCTCGGTTCCTTGGGCCAGAATCCTGCTAGAGTCAGAAGGGGAACTCCGCCGGCAGGAGGAAGGATGCTGGTTGCCGGGAATCGCAGGTGGGCAGAGGGCTCCCGCTCGCAGGCATGCAAGGACAGGGTGCTGGACTAGATGGGCCTGTTGGCCTCATCCAGCAGGCCTGACACATGTTCTCAACTCCCAACATGAACTGGTTGCCTTTACTCCCTGGCCCCAAACCTTCCACAGCCGCATCTCATCACAATATTGGCTTTAGCAGAAGTTGCTTACACCATCGGTTTATCTCTTTGTTTCTCTGTGATAAGTCTAGTCCTTTGATATCGGAGGAGGGAGCAAGGCTGCCATCAGCACCTGGCATCCTGCCAGGGTCTAGCAGCCTGGTAAGGCCTCTTCCTGATTACTGCCTATGAGCCCTCGCCTTAAAGATTATCAGGCTCAGCACCAAGCACCTGAATACAGTCACCTTTTTAGTTTTCCACAACACCCTCAACCTATTAGGTGTGAGGAACTTCAGGCCTGTGGGCCTAATGCAGCCCTCTAGGCCTCTCCTTCTGGTCCTTCTGCACCCCCAGTGTGTTTTGTGCCTGGCAGAGATGTGTCCTTGTGTGCTGGTAACACCTCCTGCTTGCCTGGACGGAGAAGAAAGTCGGATGTGTTTACTTTTGTAGTTTCCACACAGTAAACTGCCTACTGCTGGCATGTAGGCCTTGGAAGGGCCCACAGAAAAGAGTGCAGCTCTTGGGCTGCTTGCCGCAACCAGGCAAGGCCCCCACCTCTAACCCACTGACAGAAGAGACACCCCACCAGATGACACTTCGTTCACAGAATATGACTGCCTTCGACTGAGGGGAGTGAACAGTTGCCAAGGGAGGCTGGAGCTCTGCCCTGAACCTCCCCATCTCACGTTAGCACGCATTTTGGCTAGATCAAGGGAGTAAAGCAGAGGGTGAATAACAGGATGAAGGAGCATACAATCACGAATGCTGTGGAGAAAGAGCTTCTCCATCTCTCATAATATTAGAACTTGGGGCCACCCAATGAAGCAGAAGGGTAGGCGGCTCAGGTAGACAAAAGCGAAGTTCTGATTCACACAGCACACAGGTAAACTGTGGGATTCACTGTATGTGGTGACAACCACCAACTTTGAAGGGGGATTAGACAAATTCATGGGCAATAAGGCTACCAATGGGATCCAGTATTAGAAGCAGTATGACTCTCCAAGGTTCGAAATTTGCACCTAAAGATTCTCCATTTGCGAGCACCTCAAAAAGTCTGGGTGCCGTTTTTTTATGCCTGGCTCACACTCAAGGATTACTGAAATGTATGTGCTTTGAAGCTATCAAGTATATGTTAAGGAGAGACAATATAATGAGTTTAACAATAAAGAATAGAATGTTTTGAAAACTGAAGTATGGTACCAATATTTTTATTTAAACACCAAATTAGAAACGTATTAACAATTTATGGTAGACATATGATACTAACAAGGTGTCACTTATGTGATTTGCACATTACTTAATGCTTATCACAATAATAAATAAAAGGTGTGTCCCCCCCCAGGTGACTAGACATTCTGTTTTGGCGCCCACAACCCAGGTTCCAGGAGCCATCCTAGCTTTTCTATCCTGATTTCTAATGCTAAATTGACTCTAAAGTTGCTGAGGAAAATGGGTGGGCAAAGGCTGTTGTGCTCATGCACTGCTAAGGGCTTCCCAGAGGCATCTGGTTGGCCATTGTGGGGAATAGGCTGCTGGTCCAGATAAGCCTGTGGCCTGATTCAGTAATGTTGAAACTACAAGCCTGCCTTCTTACTCCTTTTCCCCAATCACTGTGCACGATGCTGCCATGTTCCTTGGAGTAAGCTTTGCCCCTCCCTGGGGCTTTCCCCATTGATTACATCAGGTCTTGTACCTGGGCTGAGGTTGCTGATTGGTAGGTCTTTATTTTGCCATAATAAGAATAGAGGATGCTCAGCATTTTTATTTCATGACTCGGGGAGGGTTACTGTGACGCGGGTGGCGCTGTGGTCTAAACCACTGAGCCTCTTGGGCTTGCCGATCAGAAGGTTGGTGGTTCAAATCCCTGCAATGGAGTGTGCTCCCATTGCTCTGTTCCAACTCCTGCCAACCTATCAGTTCAAAAGCACAGCAGTGCAAGTAGATAAATAGGTATCGCTGCTGCAGGAAAGTAAACGGCGTTTCCGTGCGCTCTGGCTTCCATCACAGTGTTCTGTTGCGCCAGAAGCGGTTTAGTCATGCTGGCCACATGACCTGGAAAGCTGTCTGTGGACAAACGTCAGCTCCCTTGGTCTGAAAGCGAGATGAGCGCCGCAACCTCATAGTCACCTTTGACTGGACTTATCCATCCAAGGGTCCTTTACTTTTTACTGTGACCAAACTGGAAAAAACATGACATCTGTTGTTTGACTGTACCTTCAGCCAAATTGATTGGGGTGGGGGAGAGGAAGAATACTATTCTTAAGCTCATACTACATGTATATTAAGGGGGTGTTAGAAAAGAAACCTACAGAAAAAGAAACCCAATTCTTAAGCTTTTTCTACACATCTATGGAGCTGGATGAAAGAGGGCACCCATAGATTTCATAAAATTGGGAAGGAATTTTTGCCTATGGGTCTTTTTAGCCTTCCAAAGCCATCAGCATTTCATAGCATTATAAGCAGAGTTTTATTACTGGCTATTGCTGCCTTTCGTACAGCAAATGGTTAGACAGTTCATCTGTGTGCTGAAAGCACCCACGTCAGCCAAAAGTAATCTGCCTGTTGGTTCTTAGAATAGCATATTTTTACCCAAACAACCTGAAGGGACACTCAAATGTTTGGATGAGATTAAATGAGAATGATGTTATAAACAGTATTGCAATTGATTTGCCAAAGGATTTTTTTTTAAGAGGCAAGAGAAGAGACTTGGGGACTGTGGTGCCAATGCTATGCTGTTCAATACAGCTCTGATGCTCTGATATAAAGGTCATCTCTTGAAACAAAGGACGTCTGGTAACTGTGGCTTATGCAGACATGGAGTCACATGAAGCATACACTGAATTTATTTATCTATCTGTCTCATTCCGACAGGAGGGGGCCATGGCTTTCTGATATAGAGCAGTGTTCTTCAACCTTGGGTGCCTATTTGTTGTTGGACTCCAACTCCCATCATCCCCAGAGAGCTGAGCTAATGGCCAGGGATGATGGGAGTTGTAGTCCAACAACATCTGGGCACCCAAGGTTGAAGGACACTGCTTTTCACACAGATGATCCCAGGTTGAACTCCTGGCTTCTCCAGGAGTCAGATAGCAGGTGATGGAAGAAGTAATCTGCCTGGAGAAGACCCTAGAGAGCCATTGCTAGTCAAAGTAAACACATAGTGAGCTGGAAGGACAAACAGAGAGACCTTATATAGAGGGAGCTTCTTATGCCTGCCCTTCCTCTAAGGCAGGGGTTTTCAACAAGTGTGCCTTGAATGATTGTCAGGGATGCCACAGGAAACATTGGCCTCTGTCCTTCTTTCCTTCCATCCCTCCTCTGATGCCCTCTCACGTCTCTGCCTCCCAAAGGCTTGCACAGCTGTTCATTACAGCAGCCCTGGCTACAAGCTCAGCAGGCGAATGGTGCCTCTGGGGCTGGCCAGGGGGTGCTGGTTGCAAGGAGCTGAGGTGGCCTTGGAGTTAAGCAAGCAAGCGGACAAGGGAGCCCAGCCAGCCCTTGCTGTTGGAAATGGACAGACTAGTGGCAGGCAGGACAGGCAGGCGCTGCACTGGCCTTTCTTGTGCTTGCTGTTTGCAAGGCCTGCCTGGGAGCTGAGTGCCCAGTGCTGAAGGGGAGCCTTTCCGCCAGGCAGGCGCAGCAGCGCCCACTGCTGCCTCCCAAGGTAAGGTGCTGGCTTCACATTCACCTTTGGCCTGTCTCTGTTGGGTCAGTAAGGCTAGGGGCATCCTCTTCCCAGGCCCCTGTGGGGCAGTATGAGGAGACACCTCTCTTTGGGGTGGCAGCTCAGAGACCAGGGGCAGCAGGGGCGGCAGCTCAGAGGACTCCAAAGGCAAGGGGAGGAGTTTGAGGGAACACTCCATAAGGAAGGATGTTCAAAAAAGAGCAAGAGACCACCAGCTCTGCAGGGGTGACATCACTGGGCTCCTGAGCCCCACAGGGGTGCCACAGAAAGAATGTAGTTGGTCAAGGGAGCTGTGGACTCAAAAAGGTTGAAAACCTCTGCTCTAAGGCAGAGCTGGATAACCTGTTTGGCTCTATGGGGCTGCCCACCTGTCAATTGTATGTCATTGGGTTATTTGGTGCTTTGGAGCATCCAAGTCAGGATTTCACCTTGGAAGCAGCAATATGTAGCTAATTCTCTACCCCTCTTTTTGTTTTAGCAGGGATTTAAAGGCAAACCCCTTCACTCAGCCATGCAGGGGCAACTGCTCAGCCACTGCAGAATTAAACCCTATCCTTCTGCTTATCAGTTGGTGTCAATGAGTGGTATCTGCTGATTGACTTGGCATCAAAATGGAACCCTTGGTGTGTCAAGCATGGTCAGAGGTTCCACAACTCTGCTCTAAGGAGCTCATGCAGCCTATATGTGAGCTATCTGGTGTTATCCTCATTAATGAATTTATGGAGACACTGCAGACCAAGTAAGGATGATTGGCTAAAGGCCATCCAATGAGCTGCTTGGCTGGATATGGATCTGAACCCAGGTCTCCTTTATCCAAGCCCAGCACTCAACCCCCTATGCTAGCACACTGAGTTTTCACTTTATACCCTCAGATAACAAGAATTTCAGAAACAGAAGGGACAATACAAGCCTTGCCAACCCTGGTATCCTCCAGATGTTTTGGACTACAACTCCCATCAGTCACTGTGGCTTGAGCTGATGTGAATTGTAGTCCAAAACATCTGGAGGGTGCCAGGGTTGGCAAGGCTGAACTACACTGTTCTGTTATTTATCACCATATTATCCTAAGCAAATTGGGGTTGGACACTGTTTATCCACCTCAGGGGATTAAATAGGATAACCTTCCATATACCACACTGACAGTGGAGGCTGATGCCCATTGAGATGGGTAGGGCAAAGGACAGGTGGTCAATAGTAGATGGAACCAGAGCTTTGGGGTCTGGTTGAGACCAGACTGTGATTAGTGGGGCAAAGCCCTATTCACTCTTATGGACCAGCCTCGACTGTACATGAAGTTCCTTGGAAGAAAAGTGGGACACAAAAACTTGATAAATTATACAACTGTCAGCAATTTTTTAAAAAAACAAACAAACCCTTTTTGTTTTCTAAACAGAAAGTGCCCTAATTTTGCATGTCTCTTTGACTAGGATCCTGTGCCAGAATGTCAATAGTCTGCCTTCTGGAAACTTTACCAGCTTCCTGCGTAGTACAAACAGTGTGGAACATCTGCAATGGGGACATGGAGAGCAGAGACCCAATATGATTTGCCTGCCCAGTGCATTCCTTTAAATCAGAGGTGGGCAACCTTCTTCTGATGAAGGTTCATTGGGTCACATGAAAAGTCAAACAGGGGCCACAGCCAATGGTGGGCAGAGCCATCATCAAGAGCGGGTGGGGATGCAGGAAGGCATAGCACTCTTTTTGTACCACCCCATTCCCACTCTACCTTTCCCAAAGCAGAAGCAATGCCAGGGTTTTTATGCCATGGGGGGCGGACAGATGGACGGTGTGCTGGAGAACAGAAGAGGGGCTTCAGGAGGCAGAAGGGCTGGAGGATGCTGAAGGCTGCCTGAAATCAGGGCAAGGACCACACGCCATCCCCAGGAGTCTGGTTCCCTAACCCAGCTTTAAATGGTTTTGTCAGTTTCTTTCCTGCTTGTGATTACCGTTGCAAGTAAGTTCAGACCTGTCGGGGAAAAACCAGGAAATGCACCAGGAGCTATATAGCACTCTGGTTTGCCCTTCAATAATCCTGCATCTATATACCCAAGGCAAACCCTGCTATGCAGAAGGATGATCAGCTTCTGCCATGGTGGCGATGGCTGATGAAAGCAGGAACTGATGAATGGTTCATCAGCAGGACATTTTAAGATGTTAGACCCAAAACAAAGGCGGCATATGTGTGCACACAGCACTTGGCTCTGCTTCATCTAGCAAAACCACCCCATCACTGGGATACTGGGTTTTGTAAACTCTGGGTACGAGAGCATAATGTGCATTCTGCACATATGCAGAATTTGCCAGCAAGCTGCTTTTTAAGAATAACAAAAGATTCTAGCTCTCATGATTGCAGACATGCGTTTGGAATGACGTCGGCTGAGTCTGATATTCATAGTCAGGCTGCACTTCTGCTGATTAGTGGTGTGTGCAGGATATCAAAATGGCGCCACCTACCTCCTTGCGCTCTGCCCACCCGCTCCAAGCCCCCTGTTTCCCCTTCTCTCAGATCCCTTCCCACTTCTGTTTTCTGCCACCCGAGCTCTTGCCTGAGGACTCTAAATCCTTTTCAGAACTTGCTCATTGCAGAAGGGGAGCTATGCAAAATAGAAGAATGCAAATAGTTTGATTTGCATAATTTATTTTCCAAGCAATATAATTTATACCTCTTTGCTATCAAGCGCACATAGCACCATCCGCCGCAAGACGCTGCGAAGCAATTTAGGGCAAAACTACCCACTGCAAGGCAAACACCGTGGTCTCTGCCCCTTAACATTCATTTTCAGGAGGTAAGGGCATTTTCAGGGAAGAACTGGTAGGGGCTGACTACCCCTTCCAGCCAACATCACTGCTCCATTGCAAACTGGTGTTTCAGTGCCAACTCGACGCGAGCCAGTTCTGCCCCTGCCCCCAACAGTCGTCCCCCCCACTTTTCCCTCCACATCAGAGGCTAGAAAATCAGCTGGAAGAAAAACAACCCATCCTGCACCCCAGGGTATATATAGGGAGAAATTAGCATCTTCAGTTAGCGTTCGGCACCCCCACCCCCAGCTGTTTCTCCCTTACAAATACAGTGGTACCTCGGGTTAAGTACTTAATTCATTCCGGAGGTCTGTTCTTAACCTCAAACTGTTCTTAACCTGAAGCACCACTTTAGCTAATGGGGCCTCCTGCTGCCGCCGTGCGATTTCTGTTCTCATCCTGAAGCAAAGTTCTTAACCCGAGGTACTATTTCTGGGTTAGCGGAGTCTGTAACCTGAAGCGTATGTAACCTGAAGCGTATGTAACCCGAGGTACCACTGTAGCTCCCTCTGTATTACCTTTGCAAATGCCCATCTGAGAAACAGGTTTTTGCTGAAGTAATGTGTGGTGTCCGTAAGCTCCACCTTTGACCAGATTTACAGGGAAATCTCCAGGCGCAACCTATGTAGAGAGGGGGCTATAGAAGACCTACCCCCAAACTGTAGCAACTGAACCATGGGGTGGCACCCTGTGGCTGCCTGGATGTTCCTGGACTCCAACTCTCATCAACCATGACCATTGGTGATTCTGGCTGAGGTTGATGGGAGTTGGAGTCCTGGAACATTTGGAAGGCCCTCATGTTCCCCATCCATGATCCAAAGCCTTCAGAGTTGGTGGGTCCTTCCCCCCATCCAGGAACAAGCATGTGCTAGTGCTGCTGGAAAAGGCGCAACACCCCATTGCTCTTCCCCCCACCTTCAGTGAATGCACTAGAAGAGCTGCAGCAGCACCAACTAGCGCACTGGAAGGAGAATGTGCTGGCTAAGCATTTCTGTGTTAGGTGGGCACTGCACCCAGCCCAAGCCAGGATAGAAGGGAAACAAGCTATGGACAATCCCTTCTCAGCCCCTCATGTATGAAGACAAGAAAATCTAATGAGTTAACCACTGGCAAGAGAACCTAACACACTTATGGCCATCCTCTGCAAAGCTCATGCCTCCCTGGAAGAACTCTGGGGAGAGAGCTGTGGGTGGCACAGCAGGGGCAGGGACTGGCATGGAAAAGGAGCAACAAAGCTGCCCAAGGTGGGAATAGCAGAGGACTGAAGAAGAGGTGTCAACATCTAAAGCAGCTTAATAGTGGGGTGCTAAGCTTCTGGCTCACACCAAACCCAATTTATCCTGCAAGGGTCGTACAGCCACCATCCCCATAGTGGGAAGGCATGGTGCCATGCAGCACCCTTCCCATGGCTGGCTAGGCAAGGCAACAGCCACACTGCAGGGAGCCGGACACAGATAATGGCACAAATGAGATTGACTCTAATCCAAAAAGCCAAATCCGCTAATTGGCAGCTCAGGACCAGGCTCTTTCCGGGAATGTAGCTGCAGCTGCTTTCGGAGAAGACCTTGTCATCAGGCACACCTCTGGGCCCAGCAAGCGGCAAAGGCAGGATGTGAACTCGAGTCCCCTTGGTGGGCACATGTCTTACTGGCCCAGGCCACGCCAGCAAACATGCCAGGATACACAAAGCCAGCTCCAGAAGGTGGCAAGATGGGAAATATGGAGGGACTGGAGGCCAACAAGGGCTGAGGAAGCTAGGAAAAGGCAACGAGGATGTCCTTGATTTCCTGTATAATAGCTGTCCTGTATAGTTATATCTCACTGGTTAAGGAACTATAGGGGTATTCTAATGCTCAGGAACCTCTAGCATCCTAATGGGGGTCCTGTGGATATTCAACCAGGGTCAATAGCAAGTGAGAAAGTGGCTGAGGGGTTCTTACCTAGATTTATATGGCTTAGGAGCTGGGGACCACATCAATCTGTGCTCAGGGTTTATCGGCATGAATTATTCTGTCCCTGGAGAATTCATTAGCTCGCATGCACATTGCTGATTCCTCTTGGAATCTGGACACACTCCCTGTGAAAGCAGGTTCCTTAGGGAAATTACGTGACTGCGGTTCCAGGGCTCACGGAAGGTCCAGCACTGCGAAAGACAGTCCATGGCAATCTGGGGGGGCAACTCACCTTCCTCACAGCCCATTGAGAAGAGAAAAGAACACCTTCAACCTCAGCCTGGGCCATATTATTTCATGTTGGCTTCCAGCTTACAAATGAGATATATATAGCCCGCAAATTATACTATATATTACACACACAAACATGGAATCAAAAGCCAGAGATTAGTTGGGCGGAATGTCCTCGCAGCCGTGAAGTCGCTGCCGTTTTGAAGGTAACAATGAGGCCGAACCAACATAGGCAGCTAAACACCGAGAAAGAGCACGTCGGCGCATGTGGCATTGCAGAACGAAGAACCAACGGACGGGGGCTGGCAGGGCAGCTCAGGGTGGGAGCGCATCAGAAAGCAAGAGGATTTAGGGGCTTTCCAGACAATGTGGTTTTCAGAAGGGTAACGAGTTCTGCTTACTAATTTACTGGGCTCCTGCCAGATGATGTCGCCCCAGCGAGAGTATCTCTTACTGAAGGTAGGGAAGAATTGTGGTTCCCCAGAACTCAACCCACTCAGCTCAACTGCTACGAATCTGAGATTCTTTTCCCAGGGAAGCACACCGACTGCACTGGAAAGTACTGTGCCTCTTGGAGTAGCGGGGGAAGTGATTAGTTACCGCCCATGACATGATCTATTGCACTCCTCATTATACGCTGGACTCCACATTGTGTCATCCTCCAAAACACAAACGAGAAAACCCAACCCTGTTATCCAGGCAGTAACCCAGTTTGGAAAGGTGGATTAAATTGAGTTATTTCCTTATCCAGGAAATCTCAGTGCCAACAAAGACATCTAGGGGCAGAAGGGCTGGCCTAACAACCCACACGCTTTACCTTGGCTGAAATGTGTATTGGAGGAGAAGCAGGAGGAAGAGTAGCACACAGTGAGGCAAACAGTTTAGAAACTAAAATTTGATAGAACCATCAAAACTTCAGAAGAATGGACAAAGCAGAAGGGTTGTGCTGGAACAAAGAGAAAGGCAGGTTCTGGTCTCCTTCATCTTGAATTAGCTTGAGGATGAAGACACAGAGAAGGCATTAGCTTTTTAGGACAGAGCCTAGTGTTTGAACTGGGCTTACTTTCTAAAAATGGCATTACTCAGTTCTGCTTTCTAGAAATGGTCTCACCAAGCTGGTATCTGGCCTAGTGTTCTGTCTAGCAACAGTAAACATTCGTTTTTGAAGCTTTGGGGGAGGGGGGACTGACATGGGCTTATCAATTTTGGAGGGCCTTACTACCTAGCAGTTCGAAAGCACTTCAAAGTGCAAGTAGATAAATAGGTACCGCTCTGGCGGGAAGGTAAACGGCGTTTCCGTGCGCTGCTCTGGTTCGCCAGAAGCGGCTTAGTCATGCTGGCCACATGACCCGGAAGCTGTACGCCGGCTCCCTCGGCCAGTAAAGCGAGATGAGCACTGCAACCCCAGAGTCGGTCATGACTGGACCTAATGGTCAGGGATCCCTTTCCCTTTACTACTTACAGAACTGGTGTCCCTTGCTTGCCCCTCTAAGTAAGGGGGTTTTCTTGACACAGGACGCAGGGAAGCAGAAACCAGCTCACAGGAGTTTGAGGACAAGCTGCCAAAGGACCATGAGACATCCTCAGAGCCCAAGCAAGAACACTTGGTATTCTATTTTTTAAAAACAAATTACTTGTTTTATAATTTACTTTTTTATTTTTTCCACTTCTACAGATGCAAAACGCCCTGTGCCAATGCAGCAGGGAGCGCTTGCTATACTTTTACAGTCTGGGAGGAAGGAAACAGGAAACCTGCATCCCTTCTCTCCTCTCCACTGCAGACATTGCCCACCATTTCCAGCTGAATGGTTTTGTCTTTTTATTTAACCCCCACCCCTTCTCACTTTAAGATATGACTACTGCACACTGCCTCTGCTTAGGGCTGAAATGCATGTGCACCCTTGTGTGTGTGTGTGTGTGTTGTTTTTTTTAAAAAAGCAAATAAAAATAGAAAGAGCCACAAATAGACTTTCTGGAATCTAACGAAGTGTCTATATCCTGGGCAGCGGGGTTTGTCATGCTATAGCAGCAGCAGCAGCAGCATCAAGGATGGCCCCAATGCTTCCACTAAGGAGATGGGGGCAGGGGAAGCAGTTAAAAAACAAAACAGTGAGAAAAATGGCCTAAATCAGAAAAGCAAGTGGAGGGGAGGGGAAGAAGGAAGGATGCTTTGATATCACGGCATCCAACAAAAAGTGAGTGGAAGTTTAGCTAATGTGTTTTTACGCATCTCTTCCTTTAACAAGGAGCTTGGGGAATGTGCCCCTTCCTTCCCACTTTGGGCTGATGGCTAGAAGCCGGCCCAAGGTCACCTGGAAACAGTGTTAGAAACTCAGATAGATAAGCTAAGCACCAAATTGCACCTTAAATCTAGGCTATGGTTGCTGCAATGGAATGTCTGTTTGCAAGGGGGCTGGACTAGATGACCCTTGGGATCCCTTCCAACACTACGATTCTATGATCTCGACTACATCTGCTTGACAGTAGCTTCTGCTCTTACAAGAATCTGCTCGTCCTGCTATGCAAGAAGGAGAAACACAAACCGTGGAAATGGAATTGACTGTGGACTAAGGCAGAGGATTTTAAACTGGCGCCCAGAAATCTCCACGTACTGCAGTTGCAACTGGACCCGCACCAGTAGCAAAATGCGCTTGGTGAATTTCGAACACGGCCTGGAAAGTATCGCAGTCAAGCGAAGATCTGGGTCTCCCAGGTCTCAGTGCAACACTCTAACCTTCACACCACACTGCAAAATGTTGTGCTCCTGCCTGAGCTGTCCAGCTATGGCCTCTGGTGGGGAAGGGGGGCTGCCTTGCATTGGGCAGAGAAACCCCATAACACAGTTGGTACCTTTGGAATGAATGGAGCGGATAACTGGTTAGCTATCTGCGTGAATCCAGAGCGGCTCTGTGTCCCCTTTTCCCAGGTGACCTTGTGGAGCAGCCAAGCCTAGCACTAAAAGCAGAGTCACCCACACTCACCTCCGTTCGAACAATGGGTAGCTAATTTTAGTAGTCTTTAGCCACTGCTAGTTTGGCCCCCCCACCCCACCCCACAGCATGCCCCAAGCTAGCAGCTGGAGTCAAACATTTCCAAGGGCACCTGCAGGCATTTGAACTTGAGCGGACAGGAAGAGATAGAGCCTTTCACAAATGACAGGGATGTCTGGCAGCCCTATCATGCGAATGGGGCAGAAAAGCTCTGAATTCCCCGTCTCCAAACCGAGCAATTAGGCTGCTAGCAGGGGCTGCATACAACTTCTCCCCGGAATATAATTGCTCCCCACGGGTGGGAATGGAAGGAGATCAGCAGCAGCTGTTTTCCTTTCACTAAACAGAGCCCCACTGAGATCCTCCCAGCGGCACAACCCACCATTGCCACCAGCAAGCGGCAGGTGAGCCCAGGCTTCCCTTCCCGCTATTTATTATTGTGTTTATACCCCACCTTTGCAAGGAGCCTAAGGGCTCTCCCTTATCATCCTTCACAACCACCCTCTGAGGTAGGTTAGGGCTTAAGAGTTGGTGGTTGGCCCTCCTATAAGGCCACCCAGTGAGCATCGTGGCCGAGTGGGGGATTTGAACCCTCATCTCCCAGGTCCTAGCCCGACACTCTAACCACTACACCACCCTGGTTGCCTTCTCTCTTGCACTCCCAGCCAGCTCTGTAGTTTGTAGTGCCAGGATCTTGTCCAATGATCCATGTCTTGATCCTCACTCCTCCTGCAGAACTGGTGGGTTGCAGCATGCTTCTTAGTACGAGTGAAGCTGCAAGGCCTAACCCTCTGCTCTGGATCATCCCACCATGGGCTAGTCAAAAGGAGAGGAGTGTGGGGCAATGAGGGGCTGCCCAGGCCAGACGTTCTGAAATGAGAGGTGGCAGCAGCAGAGAAGAACTTCCACCCAAGACCACCTGGATGCTTACTGACTCCAGAGTTTCCTAATGCCTGCAATGTGAAAGGGGGCATGAAATTCTCCTAAAAGGAGATAAATTACACCCACCCACCCACACCCACTTAAGAGGGGGAGCTCACCTATTCCACGGCAGTCATCAATTTTACTTTTCTGTCTCTGAGTAAAAATAAACCACGCGTGCACACAATACTCAAAACATGACCAGCTTGCGTTTAAAGAGACACCCTCGCTACACCTTCTCCCACCAGGCCACAATTCCAAAAGGAAGCCTTCTGTACTTCTGGCTTCTGGCTTCTCCCAAGTGCCTGCAGTTAAGGGAGGGCTGAATGCATCAGGCAACAAAAATGTTTTAACCACCAACCAAGTCTCCGTCCGCAGCCAGGGCCACTGCAAGCATCTGCTGCATAGCCCACCAAGAGCACCAGGTTCCTGCAGACAGAGCAGGAACAAGACACCAATCCCTGCTGCCTGCCCCCCACCCCCAGCCCTAGAGTGGAAAGGGAGAGGAGCAGACCCCCACCCCCAGCGCCACCCCCCTTGTGCAGCCCCTGGCCCATGCACATGTGTTTCTAATGCACCGCGAGCCCCAGGGAACCCGTGTGCAGAAAAACGGCACCAAATTCCTTTCTGATCGAGTAATGGGCCCCAGCAGCCTCCGCATGGGGGAGGGGCAGCTTGGACCACCAGACCCTCCGCAAAGGGGAGGGGGAGGGAGGAAAGAAGCACATGAAACCTCCTCCTTTTGTGGAAGGGGCAAGGCCGGAAAACAAAGCTTGGCCTGAGGATGGGGAGCGCATTTAGGGATTCTCAGAGAAAGCAAGGACTAACTGTCATCAGGCGGATAACAGCTCTGGGTCTGTCCCACCCCCACCCCCCCAAGCGCGCAACTTGCTCTGGATTCCCCAGTATTAGGCCACAGCCTCTGCAGGCCTGCGCTCCAATGCAATCCGCACCTGCGCAACAGGGAGCATGCCTTACAAAGAGCACATGGGCTAATGTAATCCCAAGGCAATGGAAAACCAAAATGCGGGCAAGGTCTCATCCAAGGTCCACATCTAAGCACTCCCCCCCCACACTTCCCCCATTGTAGCCCAGGACCTCCCCCCTCCCTGCTAGCTCTCTGGGCGCCAGCTTCCAAGCAGGCCCACATGTGCCATCCCTACAGCTGGCGATTGCAGAAAGCACAATTCAGACGGGGCTGCTTCCTCAAGGGCTGCCAGTGGCCTGGCCATTTCGCCACCGCCCTGGTGGGCCAGCCCTGTAGAAGGTCACAGGTGGATGGGAGGCAGCAGCAGCGCCAGAGCCGAGCCAGCACTATCTACCCCACCCACCCAGTGCAGAGAGGGAGAGAGGCCTTTGTCCTTCCTCCACCAGCTGTTTTTTTCCTGCTATGTTCAGCACTTTTGGTGGCTCTCAATCAGGAGTCGCTCCTGCCAGGTGATTGAATGGATGCCCCACAGCTCAGTAAGCAAGTGCTGCCTGTCTGGGGATTTACTGCTCCCCACAAAGGTAGGCAGGCTGTCTCACCCCAATGACCTTGAGCTACAGGAGCTGGCCAGGTGCCCCCCCCTCCTCCACCCCCTACTGGATTTCTCTGGAGCCTGGATTTCTCAGACCACATGCGCTGGTGCATTGACAGCTGCAGGCCCACCAGGGTGGGGATCCCCACATAAAGAAGTTATTGTTCAGCCCCACCCCTTCACCCCCAGCTGCCTCTCACAGCTCCTGCCAGGGAACATGACCCAGAAGAAGGGATGAGCAGGCTCCTTCACCCAGTTTCCTAGAAGCCCGGGCAGGGTTTCCTTTGTGCCGAAGTTCAAGCCCAGATTTCATTTTTAAGTGCCAGAGCTGAATCCTGGAACATGCCTCTGTGCGTATGCCATGTGTCGTCCCTATGCCCTACTCAGCCCAACAACACATTTAGAGTGAAGCAGCATGGCTTTGGATTGTTAGAAATTACGTACAGGGCAAATGCAGGGTGGGGCTTTTTCATGCTACGTCTCTGCATGGTCTGATCTTAGTTAGCCACTTTGATGGTCTGGAGATTTTTTATTCTCCAAAGCAGCAGAGCTCCCCGCCCCCATAAACTGCACCCTAGACCTACAGAGACCACCCACGTGCCACAGCTCTTGCGAGCTCAAGCCACGCTGGAGCTGGGGAAAACTCTCCCAGAAATGGGGAAGTGACTCACAGGGAGTCAGAAAACAGGGAGCCAGGAATCTCCACTTGCAAGACGGTTTTAAGGACAAGGTACTGGGGGTTCTTTTGCAATGCTTTAGAGAGGAGTGGGACCCTGCACAAGGTTTGCCTTTGATATTTGTTACCTTCAAATCCTGTTCTCCCAACTCTAGGCTCAAATCCCAGTGGTCCCCTCTACACATTTCCTCAGCTGCATGGCATCCCAAACCCCACCCAGTGACTTGGCCTGCTCCAAAAGGGCAGCCCAACCTTCCCTCTTCCATAGTCTACCTCTCTCTGTCCCACTGAATATCCTCCCAACCCTCTCCTGCTGAGAGTTCAGCCTTCTTCTGCTCTGGCCCTTGCTGATGCAGTTGTCCTTTGTCTTTGCCATCAATTATTTTCACACGGAGAGATCTGGGCACAGCTAATGGATCAGAGGCTTGCCCTGGACCCCCAAAGTGGGGACAGCCTCTAACCACGAAGAGAGAGAAAACACCTTGGAAGAGCACATTGCATGGGAGGGGGCGGGAAGCCCCTTCAACCCCACACCAGATGGAAGGGACTTTCTTTCTCTCCCAAGGCCAGCTTGATGCAAGCACTTCTGCTGCTCAGGAAGCAGGAGCAGACACAGCAAGGCCAGCCAGCAGAGACGGGATCCCGGTGGCAGGGTAGTTGAGTTGCAAAAATACAAGCACACAGGTGCCAGGAATCTAGATTCAGGTAGGTAGCCGTGCTGGTCTGACGCAGTCAAAATAAATAAATAAAAATGTCCAGTAGCACTTTCGACACCAACTAAGTTTGTTCTGAATAGAAGTTTTCGTGTGCATGCACACAATTTTTAAATTTATTTCAAGGTGCCAGGAAGGCAGAGAGAGACTCCAGTAGGAGGTAAGAACCAATTCGGTGTAGCGGTCAGAGAAGAAGCTGCCGACGTGGTCCTCCCCAGATATTGCTCCAACTCTTGTCAGCCTTGGCCAGCACAATCAATGGGCAGGAATGATGGCAGCAGAAGTCCAGCAACATCTGGGGGCACCACACTGACTCCCTGGGTAAGGACAGGACCAGGGAGCTCAGGATTGGAATCCCTGTCCAGCCACAAAGCTAGGCCATTGGGCCAGTCTGTCTCTCTCTCTGCTTCTCCCCACCTTCTCTTTAACCCACCTTATAGGGTTGTCGTGAGGATAAAATGGAGAAGGAAAACCAAGGATGCCACAGAAAGCTTTTTGGAGGAAGCATGGGATAAAATAGCCGGAATATGATAAAATAGAGATAGGTCGCACAACAGTGGGGCAGGGGGAAAGTCACAAAAAGGAATGATAATTATAGGAAGGGGGGAATCTGGGATCCATAGTAGGAGAGATTTTAGTAATATTTTCACAAGGGAGGTGTAAAGTTAGCGGGTGCAGTGAGTCTGAACAGTCCAAGCTGGTTAGGGGGCTAGATTCTCTATCCAGTCTCTGGCCAGCCTGCAGCATAGTAATTGATATCCTGCATCTGTGGAGGCGGTGGGGGTGGTTTAGCTTCTTCCTCTTCAGACTGACACAGGGCAGAGCACTAAAATCAGAGTACTGCTTTAGAGCTCCCTGGCAGGAATATTTTTTGACTCAGATCCAAGATATGCTGAACCTCTAAACCTTTCTCTGCTCACTTGGAAGATCTCTTTCGCAAGCCGCTCAGAAACTGGGGCTAGAGACTAAATAAGACATAAAAGGCTAGTAGACCAATTGCTAAGCCGCTGGGGACATTTACTCCGCAGAATCTTATTGGCTGCAAGGCTGGATTCTCATCCTGGCAATTGCCAGACAGGCACCAGCTTTTCAGAAAGGATCAGATTCAGGTGAGTTGAGGGCAGCCCTCTGGTGAGCAGTTCACCAAGGGGGCACTAGGTTCCACTCAGGCTGGATTCCCTTTGTGCTATCTTCTCCTTAAGACAAGAAAACATTGCCCAGGAGACAAATCCATTAGCACACCCAGAGCACTCAGCCCACTCAGAGCACTAGACACCACTGCAGAAGCGACCCCATTTTCCATTCAAGAGATCCCCCCTCCCCCGTTTGAGGCCCTGCCAGCAGTACTGATTATATTTCCCATCACCTGTGGCCGACATCTGCCGCTCACTGTCTATCATCCCACAATGACAGTCCATTGTCCTGGAGATTCGGGTGCCTCAGCATGGGTGCTACTAATTTTGCTTGCCTCTTCCTTCTCAATCTTCCCCAATAATCTCCTATGCACCATCATTGATAACCAAACCATTATTGTATTCCTATGGCCCTCCATACATTTTTGGACTCCAGATCCCATCTGCCCCAGCCAGCATTGCCATTATAGCCAGGGGTGATGGGAGTTGTAGTCCAACAACATCTGGAGGGCCAAAAATATATCCCTGACATACTGACAATTTTACAGTGGGGAGGGGGGCAGGAAGGAAAGACAGACCCCTGCTTCCAGGCATTTTCAAGTCTGAAAGTGGGGAGATTACTTCCTCTTCTCTCTCTGCCTTCCTTAGCTTGCCTTTGTCTTGGAGGGTGACCTGTCCTCCCACCTCTCAAATTCATGCCTTTCTGAGCACACAACTGCACCCCCTCCACCCACACTGTCATCTCATTTTTGTGTGTGTGTGTCCCACTTTCTACAACAAACACCACACATACTATGTGCCCGCTAACCAGCCACACTCCTTTCTGTTTGCATGTGTGTGTGTGTATCATTTGTGGGATACGTCTCCAGCTGAACAGACCAAGAGGCCTGGCTTGCAAGCTGGAAACAAGAGAGGGGTGTCTGAAGTGCCTGGGCTTTGAAAGAGAAGGAAGCAAGCAAAGAGGAGCAGCTGGAGACCTTCTGGTCTAGAAGGAAGAGGAGGAACCGGGTGGGGAAGAGCAAACTACAAAGAAGCAACAGCAAAATAAAGCACTGGGGAGGAGGGGAGGAAAACTGATAGCAGTGCAGAGTTTACTCCATTTGCACTAGCAAAGTTATAAATTGTCAGGCTGCAGCAGGTAAGAGTACTGATGAAGCTTTATCTAAAGAGAACAACCAAGCTCTATGACTCTCCACAAGCTGACATGGAGCTAGTAAGTGGCATACCAGGACCACTGCCTCCTTCCTCTGTCCCCCTGTAATCTATGTGCTGCTGATGTGGGCAGCTCCAGCACCATTGTGAAAGGAGAGGCTGAAAGGAAAGCAGTTGTGATGGGTTTCAGCTTCTGAACCAGAAGGCTCATGCCGCCCAAAGGCCACTAGCGTTTGAAAAGTCCTTGCCTCGGAAGGATGCCACACACCTGCACACCCCAGGTTAGCAAGGAAGGGGGTCAGAAATGGCCCTTGGAAGTGAAAGTGGTGGCTCACAGGGAGAAGAGCACTTTCACATCCACAGGGCGCGTTTTCATTTTTTTCATTTTGGCCTTCCGGAGACAAATGAGCTTTCAGCAACCTGAGTGGGAAGAGAAAAACCACAACAGCCGATACAGAGAGCAGAGCTCCTGGCAGACAGAAAGGGCAGGGTGTGGTAGGGATAGTATGAAGTGGACCCAGGAGATGTAAGAAACTATTTGCAGAGAGAGAAAACACTGCATGTCAGTGCAGACTGAGAAAGTGAGGATCAGGGCAGAAGAAATCTCATAGGATTTCAAATTCTGGGTTAGCAACTCTGGAAGGAGAAGGGAAAAACAACAACAATTCTCCAAGCACACTATGGACTTGGTTTCTTTAAGAAGCATAAAGTACTTGTCAGCTAGGTTTTCAAAAAGCAAAAGCATTTCCTAAGAGCTGCTCTGGAACAGACCAGGAAGCCTATAGTGGCTCCAATTATTATCAGTCACACACAAGCACATGTACAGTACAAAGTGATTTCCATTATTCTTTAACCAGCTCATCTGCATAACAAGGTATGGGCGGTCTCCCATTCCCATTTTACACACGGGGAACCGATGCTGAAAGAAAGTGACTTGTTCAAAAGCATCCCACAGAGGCTATAGGTGGCCACTGTTTTGAACCTAGGTCTAAGCACTTGTAAATAATTAGTCCCCCTTGTGGTGCATATTAAGGACCAGATTAAGTGCTCCATAATTGCAGGGTGAATTAATCTTACAGGAGACTACGTGGCAAGTGCTTCCTGGCAACTGAGTCCTGCTATCTTATGTTTAGGGAGCATCACTCGAGCCCTCTGTGCAATTCTGCTTCAAACAGAAAAAAGAGGTCCAGAAACTGAACTACCGGGGAGAAACCTTCTGTTGCCTGGGCCATTGCTGCAGACATGGGTGGACTGCTTCATCGCTTGCAGGGAAGTCTCAAGGCATGAGGAAGGCAAAGGAAACGTAGCATGAAGTCTCTGAAGAACCTTCTGCCTCTCACAAAGTGTGAACATTCATTGGCTGGGAACGCCAAGTATGCAGGCCTCATTAACAATAACCCCCAACACCCACAACACACCCACACACAATTGGGTGACTGCAGAAATGGAGCACATGCCTATTGTTTGGGGCTTTGTAGGAGATGGCTCCCATTTCATCTCGGGAGGCAGCCTTCAAATCAAGGCTTCCCCATAGCAGCAGGCCCAGAAAATTGCAAATAAAGGGTTGTGCTGAAAACATCCCCCAAGTCTATTCTGGGAAGAGCCCCTGCGAGCAGGGATGGGCCTTCGCTGCCAACACCACCTCCAAAGAGAAAGGAGAGCCCCTTTGCCAAAGAGACAGGCGGCCTGTGGACAGCCAGGCCTCGGCAGCCCAAAAGAAAAGGATGCGGCACTTGGGGGCCCTCGACGCCTCCTCCTTGCGCGGGGAGGGCTGCCTGCGGAGGGCCCCCTTGGCTCCTCTCTGCCTCTCTCCTTCTCCTCCAACCCCACCTCCTCTTCTCCTCCTCACAGCCCACCAGCCCCTCCCCTCCAGCCTCCAGACCCCCTCCTCCCCCTCCCCCTCGCCAGCCCCACCTTCCTTTGTGTAGCGCGTCTCTATCAGATAACTTTCAACCCAAAACTGGAGGGGAAGAGAGGCTGGTACCCGGAGGCGCGGGATAAGGACAGATGGGCACCGGGCGCCGAGCTGGACGGCCCGGGCTGGCTCGGGAGGGCGCCGCGGGCGGACGAGCAGGTGGAAGAGGCACCGCGCGGACCCGCCCCCGCCGCATCCGAAGCGATGCGCCCGGGGATGGGGTGCGGGGAAGGATACTGCGGGAGGGTGGGAGGAAGAAAGGGGGCGCGTCCTGGCACCGGGGTGGCTCCCACAGGGCGGGCTGGTGCGCGCCTCCGACCCCCCAATTTTAGGGGTGGAAAACGCCGTCGGGACTTCTCTGAACTGCTCCCCTCCTCAAAAGAGCTCCGTGGGGCTCCAGGGCGGGACGCCGCTCAATATCCCCCCTCCGCCCCGGACTCTGTAAAGGCTGCTGGAGCATCCTCGGGCTGTGCCCTCCTTGAGCCCCACAGAAAAAGGCCTCGCCCCAGCTCCCGGGCCTGGCCGCGCGTTGCCAATGCACCATTTTGGGTTGCTAATGGCTTCTCCCCCCCCCCGCCCCCCAGTCATGTCCCAGGTCCGGGAGGCGAGGAATCTCCCGGATCGCCTCTATGGGGAGCGGGGGGGGAGCGCTGTTGGCGACTCCCGGTAGAAAAGCGGGCGGGCAGACGCCGCCCACGCCCCCCTGCACAAAGCAGAGACGGCAGCCAGCGCCCCCCTCCCCACCGCGGGGACAAAGAGCCCGCTCCCCCGGGGGGGCTTACCAGTCGGTGGGGCTGTCCTCGCCGATCACCTCCTGGTACGAGGCCAGCAGCTCCAGGCGGTTGGCGCCGAAGCTCACGCCAGCCATGCCGGCGGCGGAGAGAGAGGGATGCTGCTTTCCGGGACGTCGGCGGAGGGGCAGCGAGGGAGCCGCGCTCGGATGGAGACAGGCCGCCTGCCTGCTTGCCTCGGAGACACTGCAGCAGTAGCAGCCGAGGGAGGGAGCCGGGCGGCGCGGAGAGGAGGCTCCGCCTGCTGGCGCACCCGGTCCTAGCGCCGGCCGCGGCTCAGCATCCCCCTCCCGCCCCTCGGCCGCCTCTCCAGCGCCGCCGCCGCCCACCTCCTCTCGATTTGTCCACATGTGGGTTGCCTGGGATCAGCCATCTTGAGCTGGATCACTTCAGGCACCACCACGTATGTGCGACGGCGGCTCCCGCTTACATTCGGCCCGAGGGAACGGGGAGAGCCGAAAGTTAGAACTCGAGGCACCTGCGCCGTCGGGCCCAAGTTTTTGCAACAAAAACCTGAGCTCCACAGAGGAGAAGTTCCCTCGCACTTTTTAAAGTTCAGAGTTGCTGCGGCAGCGCAGAGGGGTCTAGAGAAAGGGGCACTCTGCGCACGCTCAGAGGCACTCACATTCATCGCAACTTTACACAGTTGGCAGCTGAGCCTTGCCCGGTTAAGTGTTATAGGTCTGGGAAAGAGGACCAGACTTCGCGCAGGACACACCAGAGCAGAAGCTGGCAATTCAAATGACTAAGGTGCTGGCTGAGCTGGGATGCAGCCTCAGGCTCAGCATCAGTGATCTACACCAAACCTCCAGTTGCATCGATATTGTAGCATCAGTCAGAACTGACTCATCCTCATCTCATGCACTTCAATAGAAAGCGAAGTCTCGCTGCCTACTATAGTTCAGATCACATTCTTGTGATCTCAGGGGGCGTGGGGGACACTTGGTGGCACGGTGTGAAAAATCCCATTTTGTTGCTAGTACACTGTTTGCTATATAGCAATCATGACTAAACTTTGAGTGATTGACAATACCCAGCCAAACAGAACCTCATGGTTTTGTAGTAGTAATCTCAGCACATCTCTCATTCTACCCAGGATGCCTCCACACAAGCCAGTCTGGAACCATCATATATACTTAGCATCCTCTCTGCAAGCCCACCACTGCCACCACTTGTTATAGCCCTACTCAAATAGCTCTTTTGGGAATCCGGAGGAGCTCTTTAAGGATTTCTGGATCCCACTTTGCCTCTTGACTTCAAGGTCTTATCTGAAAGTGGCCTGGAAAAGCAATCTCACTCCCATACAGTGTGGGCAGCATCTGGGCCACCATGGCACCTTATGAAGTAGGTGCCAACATTCTTCAAGTGTGAGGTGTTTTTTCCCTCTTAGCACTGCATTTCTTTTCTCAGTCACCTGGCACTTCAAAGCAAAGCCCACGTGGTTTCTAGCAGAAATGCAATTCAGACTTGAGCTACTGTGGAGGTGACCTAGTCTAGGTGATAGAGAAGCCTTTCTATAATAATAACAACAACAGCAACAACAACAACAGAATAAACCCTGTTGCTTTTGTCACTGTCTACCAGTACTTGCCTGGCACTCCCAAAATTCAATGGGAAAGGCTTAAGCCTCTGCAACCTCTCCCCAAAACAGAAATCCTGGTTGTGACATGCCATAAGGCCTCCCTATTTTCAAGAAGCAATTTATGAATGGAGTCAAGCTGGGGTTTCCATCTGTCCTAAAGCTCTGCTTATAGATTATCAGCTAATTACGTTCCTTGTGATTATGGCCTTTAAGAATTCATCCAGCCTGTGGCTTTGATGATGCTTTGCCTCTCTGGAAAAATCTGTTCCTTTTAAGAAAAAAAAGGGAAAACACCCACATCCCCGTAAGAAGAAAAACCATTCTCCCTGCATAAAGCAAAGCAAGCGACCCCAAAGACAGTGTGACAGGACAACAGCAGCGCTCGCCCTAACATACGCCCCCTTGCAAGACACAAATCAAAGCTAGCAGGAAGCACAAACCAAGTACCATAGTTCCCTACAACAAGAACTGCAAGCATCAAGGAAGTTTCTCGCCAAATATAGGATCAGTAACCACCAAAGCAGAAGCTGGAATGAAAGCACAAATGCTACAAGCTGCACGGGGGAGGGGGACCCTGAATAGCCGGCCAAACAGAAACAGCCACACAGCAGACTTACGCTGCATCAAGGCTGCAAATAAGGAAGTGCACGAAATACTTCTCCAAGTTGCCAACTGTGTTTATCTCTGAAAACGAGTCCTTGAAATCAAGCCATTCTCAGTCACCAACAGGTCTCTGGGCAATCTTTATGCTACCCTAAGCAGGTGCTGTGTTCTTTGGGATCAGTCATTAACTTAGACCAATGAAGCTTCATATATATGGTTTTGCCGATGCAGGTGGCTTCCTCTGTTTAGGCCCACTGTGACCATCCTCTCCTTCACTCACATTAACCTGCAAACAGCCACTGCCGCAAAAGGGCTTTGCTTATTTATGCTGGAGGCAGCCTCGCACACCACACCGCCCAATCTGCTCCTGGACTGCCTGATTTTCCATTAAAACATTTACAGTAGCAATACAGGTATGAAATCAAATTCCAGGCCAACAGGATATCACAGGCAGTTCCTGCTAAGTTGGGCAGTGCTAAGCTTTCCCTGCACCACTGTTGCTAGCATTTTCTGAAATGAAAAGTTACCACTTGGCTGAAAGTTGTTCTGCAGCTGTCACTTTTCAACAGAGAGGCCGTATTCAGTTTCAGCAATGCTGAGTCCCTTAGTCGCGTGCGCAGTATTTCCATGAAACTATTCCCTTTTGCTTTTCCTCTCTGAGCGTAAGAGGGAGGGCTCAGGTTGCTTCTTCCCAAGTAGGACTAATATTAGTTTCTAGAGTGTCTGTCACACCATATAACGCACACCTGTATTTTTCACTGACTTTTCACCCGCTTCCAGTAGAACCACACTCTGCCCTTTTAAAGACAAAGAAATCAGCACAGCTCACATATGTGACAAAAGAATTAAAGACATATTTTATTAGGCATTCAAAGCACCACCAAGGTGGCAAAGAACTGAAAACTCCCAGCCGGACAGCACGGTTCTGGGAAACACACTTAGAGCAAATTAGAAATAATAACTCTTTGGTAGGGATGCTCTGGGGCCACATCCAGCCCAGGGCTGTGCGCTACAAGCAAACGCAGCGTTGTATGGCTGGGGAGTGAATCACACGTTCATCTCATGGTGCGAGGAGAAGCAGCTTCTGCTGGTGTGGAGAAGAGGGCTGGATCCTGTGACAACTCTGCTTGAGGTCTGTTGCAACTTTATAGCACAAGGCTGTACACACCTTGGAGGTAGTCTGTTTCCAGCTCTAGGAAAGCAGTGGCTAAGTCTTGGGAGGGGAAAGAAAGCTCTTTCTTTTTCTTTTTTACTTTTGACTTGGCTCTTCCCAATTTCACTAGGGCCACATGTCTATGTGGAGGTGAGTTTCCATCACTGAAAGTGGAAATACATACTAACAGGCAGGACAGAGCCAGGCCTGGATCACAGAAATCACTTGCGATGCCTTCTCAAGGAAGGAAAGGCAGACAGGAGCCAAAGTTGGTAGTTACAACACAAAGGAGGCAAGAAGTCACGAGAATGAGCCCTACCCTGGCATTGGGAAAAGCTGTCGCCCCAAGAGGGCGAGGCAGCAAGCGTTCACATACACCTGAGGCAGTTAACGGACCTCCTAGGTAAGACCAAGTGTCAACTCTGCCTGCTTTGCAACAGCCACTAACGTATGGGATCCTTCAGCTAGGAAGTAACATTTCTGGGGCTCCACCTCTTTGGCTGCAGCTGGCACAAAAGCGACAAGAGGCACGGGCAAATCCTTTGGACATATGGCGACACTATGGCTTCACAGCATGGAGAAGGGTGGTGGTGATTCTGCCCCTGTCACTCAGTGCTGGTGCAGAATGGAATTCTATTTGGAAAAGAGCAGCAGCCTACATCTCAGACTCTAAATCCATGTACCTGAATCCTTGCAGAGTACTGAAGGGAAATCTGAGCACTGCAGCTCCACCATTGGGAATGATTGTCAAGTGAAGGGTTTGGGGTGGGGGTAGCTCTCAGGGCAGGACAGGGCAAAATGTGGGGGAAAGAGGAATGCAGGGCTTGGGCGAGCAGCAGCTTGGGCAGTCAGATCTCCTCTTCCCCACCCGCTTCCTCCTCCTCACACATGCGAGAAAGCATGGCTCTTGCACAGGGGCTTATCCTTTTTAGAGTAGAATGTCTTTCCTTCCAAGTTGATCTGGCAGATCTGTGGGGGGAAGGAAGGGAGGAAGGACTCAGTGAGGCAAGCATCAGTTCCACGCTCACAGGCCCACCACCCACTTCAGCTCATCCACAGGGACAAAAGAGGAAGGGCAAAGCCACAGGAATCACCCAATGCACCGCTGCCCAGCTTCACCCCCAACAGTTGTTGCCCTGCTAGACCTAAGGCATTGCCAGTCAGCAGGAGGCACCCGAGAGTGCTTGCCACGAAGGCAAGCAAGGACGAAAGGTTAAACCAGACAGCTCCACCCCCAGGGAAAGAGCCAAGCTCAGACGCCTCATCTGACAAGCTTCATGCTAGCAAATTGATGCCCCTGCCTGCCAGCGATGTCCCTCTATCACGGAATGCTCCTGGAGCAAAGGCTGGAAAGGGTTAGTTAGACCAGTGGTGGGTGGTGGAAAGAGGTGCTCACCGCACAGACGAAGCAAGTGTCATGCCAGCTGAAGCCCAGCGCCTCCAGGAATCGATCGCCAGCGTCTATCTTGAAGTCACAGCCACGGCATTTGGTTCCAAACATCTTCTCATAGTCTTGAGGCAGGGAGAGAAGGGGAAGGAGAGATTAGGCCAAGGTGTTCAGAATCTGGAGGCCGAGCTAGGAAAAAGAGCGCCGCTGCTTACATGAGCCATCGCCACAGCACCACCCGTCCCACTCACCCGCTTGGCAAAGGGAGGCTGCTTTGACTGCAGCACCATGTTCAAAGAGCAGCTAGGATCAAAGACCCTTGCCTTAACACCAAGCCTGTCTGTATATCAACTGGCAAGGAGTCCGGTCCTCCCCGGCCCTACCTGGAGATGCCAGGAATTGAACCAGGGACCTTTCGCATTTAAAGCACGCACTCTACCACAGAGCTACAGACTGGGTTGCTAGTGTCTGGATCACTGCCCCAGTGATCTCAGCTACCAGCACCTTCCCCCTCTGATCCACAGTTCTCTGCTCCTGCTCTAGGTTCCCTTCTGTTTCTGTAGCTCTGCTTCTGTCCCACAATCCTGTCCTCTCCCCAGTATTTGCTTTTCTCTGATCAGAGCCCTTCCTGAGCTAAGCAACAGATGCTCTGATGCTGCCCTGGAGCCTGTTGGGCTGGCTGGAAGACCAAAGACTCTGTGAAGAGATGGCAGACAACCGTCCCGGCCATGTCAAGCAAGGCTGCACATGCTGTTAAGAGCCCTGCACACCCCACCCGGCTTATGATGAAAGGCAGCTGTTCATTCATCTGGGAGAATTCCAGATTCTTTCACAGCATCAGATAATGTGGGGGTGGAGAGGGAAGCCACTCCATTTGTTAAGCCTTTCTCCCCCTAGAAACCTCCTTCCAATGGAATATTCCAAGAGAGGGCTGTGTTTATCAGGACTGGAATGAAAGGAAAAGAACAACACTTCCCAGCATGCTTTGCTGCATGCTTACGTGATGCAGGTACTACTCTACTGATCTCCATAGCAACCTGGCAGAACGGGCGCTGCCCGGCAACCATTACCAAGGGGCAGCCAGACCAGGGTCAGAGGAGGACGCCATTGCAAGTGTTTTGTTGCCCAAGCTCTCCCTGCCACTGAAGGTCAGTACTAGGAACTGTTTCTGTGGGGTATCCCCCCCACCCCTTCCAAGGAAGGCTGCTTTGGTGCTGGCTGCTCCCATTTGAGGGGGAGCTTGGGAAATCCCATATGCTTCCAATTTTATAAATCCAGAATGTTAATTAAAGGCTATCTAAAAGACTTCTAAGAAAGACCCACTACTTTGTGGGTACCACAGCCAAGTATTATCCATACCTCTCTCACAGTAGGGCTGCCCTTCTTCCATGTAGAAGGCACGATTGCGAATGGGAGTTTTGCAGGCAGCACAGATAAAGCAATGTACATGCCAGGTCATCTTGAGGGCATGCATAATTTCCTAAAGAAACACAAGAATACGAGTCACTCCACTGTAGGGCTGCCCTTTGCCAACAATGCAGGGTATTTAGACAGCACACTACACATAGGCAATACTGAACTTTCCACATGCCAGCCATACATTATTTCAACCATCCCAACAAGCTGGTAGGGAAGGCCAGGATTTAGCCTCCACAGATTTGGGGAGGGTGAAGAAGGCCGGGATACAGAGCAGGTTGCTCTAGCCTGCCAAGTGAGTTCATGACTAATATGAGATTTGAAACAGAGTTCCGGCTCGTGCTCATTGCTGTGCTATGTTTGCTCTCTGGAGCAGGCCAGAGTCTGGGAGTCCCCAGCCTCAAATATAGTAGCAAGACAAGTCTATCAGGTTTGTGCTATATGGCAAGAGCAGGCGTGGGGAACTTTTTTGGCTCAGTTGTCTGGATCCTTACCTGTACACACCTCCAAGGGTCAGCTGTGACAGGTGAGTAGGACAACACACCTGTCAAAGTCCCTTGAGCAGCATTCCAAAGCACCTAACAGCTAGCTGGTTGTCTGCCACTTGGGAGTCGCAGTTCAGGAACCCCCAGGGCTGGTAAAACTGCTTTGTGCAGAGACCAGACCCACACATGGGGGACCCACAAGCATGGTTGGGGAGAAATGGCCCCACAGGCCAGCCAGAGGTCCCCCACCCCTGCTTTAAAGCATCAGCCCTTGAGTTAACATAAGGAACTAGAGAGGATCACCCCTGAGTGGAAAGGGCTAGCAGCAATGGCTGGCTCCTTCTAAGCAAGGGAAATCTCAACATCAGGGATGTGGGACCTGCGACTCTCTAGAGGTTGCCTGACTCCAACTCCCATCAGCCTCAGCCAACACAGCCAATAGTGAAGGATGATGGGAGTCGGAGTTCAGAACCACTTGGAGTGCACAGATTCCTCCCCACCCCTTCCTGACTCTCAGCATGCTTGAGAGTAGGCCTGCTTCCCCGAAGGCTGCGCTCCAACCAAACTCACCCCTGTGATCTTCTTCTTGCACTTGGCACAGTTGGGGGCATAGCGTATGTCGTAGCACTTGGGGCAGAAGATGGAGCCCTTCTCCTCAAAAAACCCGCCCTCGTCCAGCACCTTCCTGCACTGCGAGCAAGTGAACTCCTCAGGGTGGTAGTAGCGTCCCAGGGCCACCAGGTAGCGCCCTCTGGTGGAAAAACAAAAAGAGGAAGGGTTAGATTTGAGGTGGGTGATGAGCCTGGCCTCTTGCCTATTGGGGGGAAGGACAGGCGACCAGGGTCTTTCCCCTTCCATTGCCAGAAGACAATTCTACCTGTTGTTATGAAGCATGAGTCTACAGTACATGGAAGGGAACACTTCCAAGGGCTGGTTTACACAGTGGTGTAGCATGGAGGACGGTTGCCCAGGGTGCAAAATTTCAGCACCCAGTGCTGCCTCAATACAACTTCGCACATCTGTCGCTGCACTCTGTTGAAAAGAGATTTTCCATGCAAACCAGGAAGTGACCTCTCCAGACAATGGAACAACTCTTCTTTTCTTATTCTGTGGCTGCAAACTCCTGGGTGATGTGGATGCCATTAGGCAGTTGAATGTGCGTGTGTCCTCCATCCATTTCCCTTCCTCCACACAGCCCTGGGCACTGGCAATTCACGCTATGCCACTGGGTCCGCACATTATGATTGCAGCATGCCAACATCAAGCAAGGGACTCGCATTTGTGAACAAGCCACTGCAAGTATAGGCACCGAACTTCCAGGTCACCTCTGCACACAATATCCATTGGTGGAATCGGTGCACCCATCCAGAAGCCAGTATTCCAGGCTGCAACAGACTAAGTGAGGTGCAGGTGTACGTGTGTACAAACCACTTCCAAGAATTGGGGGGGGGGGGGGGAGAGAACGATCCCTCCGCACTGCTGCAACTCTCACCTGATTATCTTGTTGCACTGGTAGCAGATGGGTGTTTTGTCCGCACTCTCAGGGGCTTGCTGCGCAGCCTGCACAATGGAGTTGCGGTTCTGCATCGGTGTTGGCGTAGCCGGCTGGCTGTGCTTGCTCAGGACCGTGCTGGTTTTATCTGGGGCATACCGCTCAGCAAAGGAAGGATCCACAGCCCAGGGTGGGCGGCTGGCCGGGCCGGAGACAGGTGCAGGCTTCGGAGCAGCAGAGCCTGGAACAGTCACACACAAGGCAATGGCAATTTATCTCTCAACAGCAACCCACTTAAGATCTGAAGCTTGCATGACATATGCATTGGCACTGTATCTAGGGTCTGAGCAATTCACCGGGAATAATCTCTGCCATTGGACTTGGGTGGACCAGACCCTCCTTCCCAAAGGAAGGCTGCTGGCCACTGCTCATTTTATGCACACATGCATTCAAAAATTTAAAGCTAACACAGCTTCACAGCAAGAAGCTACAACAGGTTTTGCTGTAGACACTGTGGAAGATACCAGGTGCAAGCATCCCTGCCCAGAGGTTTCATCGCATGCACAGCGCTCCCAGCTTACCATATCCAGGCTCCACGTTCAAGGCTGGCGCAGAAGACAGATCCGGTATGGAGACCTGGCTACAGAATAACCAATTAGTTCCAGGCAACCTGGGCCCATTACCCACCCACTCCAGCAGAGGCTGCTACCATGGCCCAGGTCTGGCAAGTCAATGGAGTGGGGATACCTGTTTTTAATATTTTCACAGACCTCAAGGGGCTCACTGGAAGAATGAAGTTGGGGGACACACAAGAGCACCACTGGAGCAGATTGTGTGCACTCAAAATATGCCCATACCCACAGTGTAGCAGTGACCCCTATTGGCTGGTGGTTTTGCTGCCCAGAGTGACCAGCATTAAGAAGAAACAGGTCCTATTATGCTAAGCCCAGGCTACAAAGCCTGTTGCCGAGGATGCGAGGACAAGCCAACACAAAAGACATTCTCCTCGTTTATGTGCAGAGGGAGCATTCATCTTCCCTTCTCTAAAGGAGGAGTTCAAACAAGACCTGGAGGAGGAGAGGACATGCATCATCCTGCCCTCTCAAGCACAATGACCGCAGCCACCACCTGCATGGATGGAGGATAAAGAACAAAGACTCCTGGGCCTGGTTTGCTCTCCTAAAAATAAAGTAGGACACCAGAGCAAGTTCTGCACAGGAGCACCAAAAGCATTCCTGTTAACTGTACAGTATAGCCAGGTCAGAGGCAGATGGAAAACGGAAGGCAGGATTCATTTAAGGAAGTGTTCCTTTCCTTGTGCACAGCAAGTGCCTGCTATCCTGGCATACCTGGGGCAGTTCCTATGATCCCAAACTGGGCAATGGTGTGAGGACAAGCACTGTGATAATATCAGCATGAAGGAACAGCCTTCAAAGCTTCCCAGCCCCAGGCTGCAGGGCAGGCCTGCATAAGAGGAACAGGCCTTAGCTCAGGGGTACAATATCTACTTTGCAGGCAGCAAGGTCCCAGGCTCAGTTGACCAGCATCTGCAGGCAAGGGGCAGAAACGATTCCCTGTCTGAAACTCCTGGAGAGTTGCTGCCAGTCAGCGTAGATAATACTGAGCTCAATAGACCAAGAGTTTGACCTCATTATAAGGCAGCTGAGATAGCTCAGTCAGTACAGCATGAGACTCTTAAGCTTGGGGTCATGGGTTGGAGCCCCACGTCGGGCAGAAAAATCTCAGGGTCGTGGACATTGGGCAAAATATCCCTGCATTGCAAAGGGTCGGACTAGGTGAGCCTTGTGGTCCCTTCCAACTCTACAATTCTATGATCAGCTTCCTGTGGCGAGACAGGTGATGCCGCAGAAAAAGGACACAAGGCGTTATCAGCCACAAAATGCACTTGTGGCCAGGGAGTAACAGTGACAGCAATTCGCCTGTTTTGCAATCGGACACACAGCTCAGCACTAGTAGCTGGCATCCGCAGGAACCTGAGGGGCTGTGTGCTCATCTCTTGGCATAAGATTCACACAAGACAGCAAACTAGAAAGACATGCTGTTCTCTCTCACACATACACCAAATTCCACCACCTGTTCCAATGGGAGTCCAGAGTTTTGAGCTGTCAGAGGCCTGCCCCAACTTTTCTGGAAAGCACGGAAAGGCCAAGGTGCCCCAATCAGCTCCTTAGCTATCTTGTGCTGCCTGCTAAATCACTTCCTTAAAGCTTCAGGTGGAAGCTTTTCCACATGTTTAACCCCAACCCTACCTTCTTGCAGTAAACATTTTGCTTCCTATTCTTTCCTCTGAAGGTTACCATGAAGGTCCTCTTCTCTACAAGGCCCTTTTAAATATTTCAAAGGGTTTATGTGGTGTGTCGGGGGGGTGCGGTGTAGACAACGTCATATTAGGGGCATGAAGCACAGCCACAGACAGGTCGCCTCACACAGGGCTCCAACAGATGGCACCTCAACTTGGTCCCAGGGAGAGAGCCTATTGCCCCAAGGCCATCTAGCTCAGGGCAACAGGACCATGCTACTTGCCCCACATATTCAACGCTTTTCACTTGGGAGAGAGCCCTATGGCTTCAAGATGAACCATCAGAAGAAGTGTGGGCTTCAGAATAACTTCCAAGGTCACATGGCCCAAGAATGAGATCCATGGCAGGGGAAGAGTGTGAAGATCTGAGGGGGAACCTGGTGATGTGGCAGGAACAGCAGCCCAGCTGCGTAGGCAGTCATTTGAGGAGACTCAAACACTCCTAGCCCAGAGCAAGAAACTACAGTCTGTTCAGGAGTAGAAGCCTATGTACAAGGAAGGAGGCGGGGAGGAGAATGGGAGATATGTGGGGTTTGGGGAGCTGCAAATAAAGGAGAAGGGTGTCTTGAGCTGTTCCAAGTGCAAGCTTGAAAATGGAAGAGAAATAAAGCCTGCCCTTGTTGAACCCCTTCCTTCCCCCTTCTGAGGTCCCCTTGGGCAACCAGTTGGGAGGCTGGAAGAAGAGACCAAGCAGGGGCACAGGGTACACATATTCCCCCACACCACCTCCTTCCTGTACATAGGAAGCAGCTATCTTGTCGGGAAAGGGTAGACTAGGCTCTCTCTTCTCATCATGCTCATTTTCTAAGTGTCTGACACAAGGGTAGCAGGGAGAATATTCTAACCTGAGATTCTCCACCTGCAATGAGAAAGGATACAGCTCATCAAGAGCTGAACTATGTGATTATCCAAGACAGGAGCAAACGGATTCTGGACACAAGGCTTGTTGCAGACTAAAGGAGTGTGTGTGTATTCATTAATTCCATTGTGCATGTTACATCTCATCCAACCTATCCAAGGACTTTTCCTAAGGTGCAATCAACAGAAGAAGAAAAAGAGTATAGTAAATTACTATAACAGCTGTTTCAGTGCATCATGCAGGCAGAGGTGGTGAGATCCTGGCAGTCTTCTGTCTCACCACCCTGGTCCTTGCCTGCTATCCTGTGATGTGGGCCTGGGATGAAGAAGTTCACAATCCCCCATATTTATCCAAGGAATTAAAAGTATTGCGAAAAAGGAGAGAGAACTCAGTGCTGGCCTGCCAGTCAGGCTCCTGCTCCCAGAGGAAAACCAGGGCACAAAAGCACCCCAAAGTCGTTGGTGGGCATCTTTGCTCAGTTTCCCAAACAACCTTACAGAGGACAGCTGGGTTTATGCTCAGCTGGGAAACAAGTCGTCCCTCTAAGAAAGAACACAGCCTACCTACTAAAGGTGTGAAGAGATTAAAAAGGAAAGGAAAGAAAGACAAGAGCCAGTTACGAGAATAGGAGCATTTATTTTACTACAAAATGAAAGGTAGTAAAGCCAGCCTCCAACTAGACTGCAAACCCCTGCCTGGGCATCGGCTCCAGGCAGCTCAGGGGGTGGGTGGATTACAGCACCATACAGATATAGCAGCTGAATTAGTGTCATGCCTGCAGTCAAAACAATGATTACACACTCTTTCTAGAGTAAGGGGCACACAGCATTTCCTCCACCGAGCAACAGGACATGCCTGCTGTGGAAGCAGGTTACCTGAAGAGCCAGAAGTCCGATCCCCTAGGGTTTTTTCCCCCAAGCCCAACACAAGCAGCCATATTAAGTGTTGTCCAAATCAGAGAGCCTTTGGAAAAACTGAGGTATAATGGAGTTAATCAAGTGCAAGGAGGACAAGTCTATTACAGCGTTATGGGTGGGTAAGTTCTGCAAGCCTTCACGATCTTACCAGGCATCTAGAAGAGGAATGCTTGCCATTTCCTCAAAGTGGTAGCCACAACCAGCCACTCATAGAACAATGATGGGGAAAGGACCAGGGGCTAAGGGCATGTGCATTCACCATTCAGTGGCAAAATAAAATAAAATGGAGAGGCCTGTTAGGAGAAGAAGTTTTATGGGCTGAGAAACAGCACTCAACAGTGGACAAAGGAGGGAAGGGGAAGATCAGCCACTACCAAGAACAGTTGTTTTTTTAAAAAATCCCATGCAGGGTTGAAAAGGAGCCCTTCCAGATATGAATGTCAGGAAATGACTTCCCTCTCTCTGAAATGCTCGGCCAGGAAGAAGAGTATTGGCAGCTCATTCAAGGCGGCAGGTCCCAAAGGAAAGAGGTCTCAGTGCAATGCCATATTGCATTGGGTAGAACCTTCCCCCTGCCTCCTTGGTTCAGTATGAAGGCCAGAAAGGAGCATACAGAGGTCTCCACAGCCAATGTCTCTTCAGTCAGGGAAGAGAAAACACAGTTCAGAAACAGCTTCCTGGTAGTACCAGAGCATCTTGCTTAGAGTTGGGAGAGTCAAGCCTCCTGCCCAAAAACATGAATCCTCTTCCGTCCCCTCCACAGCTGGAGGTGTGACATGAAGCTCAAAGAGAAGCAGCCATCAATGCGGAAGACTCCTGGAACCTGACTCCAGGTTCCGCCCTGCTCAAGTCGTTCCCCAACACAGTTCAGTTGCTACGTTTCCAGGAGTTGCTGTGGGTTTCTAGTGGGGGTGGGTGGGGGGGAGGGGGGTTGTTTTGCTTTTTAAAAGTTTTGTTCAACCAGTTAGAAGGAGACAGACAGAAACACGCCCTTCCCATTCACATCGGCATGCAATAGAGAAGAGCGGAGTCGAGAAGAGAAAGGCCGGCCCATCGCAGGCAGCCTAGGAGAGCACGTTCAGAGAGGTAGCCGATCGCTGGTGGTGCCAGTCGCGCAGGCGAGTGTAACGGGGGCTCTGAAGCTCCGAGACAAACTTTTCTCTGGGAGGGGAGAGAGAAAGAGAAAGAGACACAAGGAAGAGATGGGAGGAGAAAGCAGAGAGCGAGAAGGAGAAAACCAGGAGAGCATACCAGGCATGCAAGGTCAAGGGAACCAGAACAAGGTGGGAAGAAGGCTTTCATCCCCTCCGCCCCAGACAGATGGGAATGGGACAGTGGCCCTGGGCATCCGCCAAAGCTTAGGAGCAAGTCTGGACTCTGCACTTTCATTTCCAGCCCCTGGCACTTTGGGAGTGGGGAGGAGTCAGGTAGAAACCCACCGACTCTCCTGGCCCTATCAAAGGGGCCTTCTTACCTGGCTTTCCTAACATGCTCATCATCAGGGTCTTGCACTGGCAGCGGGAAAAGGAGAAAGAGAATATCATGGTCTGAGCCAGTCAAGCTGTTTTAGTTTTCTAAGAAGAGAAGTGGAATTTTTTTGTTTTTGGAGGGGGGTGGGGTGGGCAGGAAGAGACTAGGCACAAAATAAGAACATTCCCTGGAGGATACAGGGCCTGGGCATCAACAATAATGAGAGGGAAGCAGAATGAGGTGCCTGCAGAGCTCTTTGCAGAGCAGAGATAGACTGAATGAGGTCAGCAGAGCATCACAAGTTGGAGAGAGAGAGAGAGAGGGGATCCTCCTGGGATTTGCTGTAGGACAATCTGCCAGCAGAGCCCTTCCAAACTGGCCCAGGTCCAGAATTGCTTGTGGAAGGTGGCCAGAGCTGTCCCAGAACAAGCTCAGGTGCCTCTGCAACCTTTGCCTTGTCGCCAGTGGCACCAAATGCCTCGTGACTCCCTGCCACTTCCCAGGCTGGAGCCAGCCAGCCAGCCAGCTCTCAACAACACCCCCAACCTGGAGTGGCTCCCCCTGGGAGGGAGGCACTTACTGAATTCCGTGCCTGTCAGATGGGCCAGGATACGGAAAGAACGGGACTGGGTTGTGCCTGTCCGCGGTCGCCAGTCCTCTGTGTCCTCAATGAGCCTCTTTTTGCTGGAGTCATTGGGGAGGAAGGCTGGCAGGCTTGCCAGCCGCAGAGAATGCCTACGAATAGACAAGGGCACTCAGCCAGGGCTGCACTGAGATGAGCATCTGCCAGGCATGCATGACACACACAAACACAAGAAACTGCATCAAGCGGCCGGGGGGGGAGAGAGATAAACCACCATGAGGCACAAATCAGGACATGGCCATAGTTTCATAATTCTGAAGATCGCAAGTAACCTGCCCTGCAGACACACTGAACAGATCCTGAAGCCCCTTCTGTTCCCTCTCCCCCATCTAGGCCAATTAATTATCCAGGCCTGAGGTAGCTCTGCCGGTAGAGCATGAGACTCTTAATCTCAAGGTCGTGGGTTCGAGCCCCACATTGGGCAAAAGATTCCAGCATCTCGGGGCGACGGACTAGATGACCCTCGTGGTCCCTTACAACTCTACAATTCTATGATTTGAATTGTCTGGATAGTTAAAACCACACACGAGACAGCATTTGGATGAGGACGATGTATGCATGCTGCAAAAAGCCTGTGCATTTATGAGCAGCACCAAGTCCACAATAAACGACTGCATGGAAGTGCTCCCTTCCAGAAGGGGCCTTGACTGTGTGTGTGATCCTTAAACCTGAAGCCTCCCATGTCAGGCTGCAGCAAGGCCCCCAGTTCCTCAGCACTGCTCTGGTGAAAATCTCAAAGGAGATTTTTCAATGATGAAAAATTTGAATCCTTGTTGAGGAAAGCCCTGTTACTGCTTCAAGCGCTACTCCAACTTCACCAAAGGGATATTCACACGCTATAAGGGGACGAAAGCAGGAGCACACAACATACGAGGGACATAACAACATCTGTCCGAAAGTTTCTACCCTCTCCTCCCCTCCCCTCCCCCAGCTCTCCCAGGTCTTACTGGTCCTCCAGGTAGTAATCTCCATAATCAGGTGGGGGGTTGCTCTGGGGTGGAGCCTTCACCTCAGGGGGGTGAGCGCTAACCCTGAAGCCACGAAAAGTGAGAGAATAAGAGAAAAGATTGGACAGGTCAGGCAAGACATGCCACCCTAGCACACAACAGCACAAATAAAAGGCCACATCTCCTGAGGGAACAGCCAGTGCCACTGGAGGTAACAGCAGCTTGACTGTGCAGTGGAAAACACACACACACAGCTCCCTGCCAGTTTTAGCACCACTTCCTTTCCCTTATCTGGGTCAGGCAGTTACTGCTAGAGTTGTCAGCACAGCCTGAAGAGTCACAGCAGGCCATCCCACTCCCTTGGAAGCATCAGGAAGTTTCCCTGACGCCAAACTGCCAACATTTAAAGCCTCAGGGCAGCCACCATGACCCCAACTGGCCGTTTCACCTCAGATTAGCCCCCAGGCCTGGTTCACATGACACGCTTAGCCAAACCATGGTTTAGTGCGTATGTGAGGCCTCCTGGAAAGAATATCTTGGACTCTTTGATTTTTTGCTGCTGCGTCATACTGAGCTAAGCCATCATTTGGTTTAGCATATTGTCTGAATCTAGCTGTCTCTGGACTAATCACAAGCTGTAACCAAGGTTTGTCGTGTGGGTTACGCTTCACGGTTTGTCCAAGAGAGAGCTGAACTATGAGCATAGGCTTAATTAACACACTATGCCAAAGTGTGGCTTGGCTCAGCAGAAAAACAACCAGGAAAGACCAAAGGGGTTGTGATGTCCTCTCCCAGAGTCCACACATTCAGGCTAAGCCATGATTTAGCTTGGCATGACATGGGATCCAGGCCACCGAGTCCTTCAGACAGGCTCCAACACAAACCCAAGAAGTCAAGAGGACACAAATGACGTTGCCCCACATATTGTAAGAAAGGGGACCTCCGCGTCCCAATTTCTACACTAAAGTCTGTTCTCCCCCTTCCCCGACTCGCAAACATGTCCCTCAAGCATCTCTTTTTATGAGGGGATATAACCCGCCATAACCACACACTCCTGTGGGAGAGTAGGATAGGGGGTAGAAAAGTCAGTGAAGCGGGGGGGGGGGGACGACTAAAAAACTGGCAAGGAATGAGGAGGGTTTTTAGGTGTTGAAAAGGAATTATGTTTAGGTCATGCATATTAGCAATAAGACACTTTAAAGTTACAGAACAGGCAAAGGCTTACTGACTTGTCAGGGTTCTGCACCTGCAAGAGAGAGAGAGAGAGATACAGAGAGAAAGAGAGAGAAAAGGGAAAAGAGCAAAAAGACAGTCAGGAAAGTGAAGGACATGTTAGAACCATTAGACAAAGTTTTTTAAAAAACATGCTTCCCTTCCTGCCTCGTGTGGGTGGATAGAGCCGAGATTCCATGCACAGCTAACCTAACTGGGTCATGGATCCTCAACCTTTTGGACACATAAACACGCATTTGTGGACCCATTTAATATTTCACCATATATTTGTATGGTGGTAGTGCTCCTGTTATGACCCACCTTGGATCAGGTCGCAGCCCCCTAGCAGGTCCTGGCCCACCAGTGCTCTAGGTCATAGGATCAGGAATGCAGGAGTATGAAATAAATGAGCAGCAGCACCATTTCTGCCAGCATGTAGACGACGCTCACCATGGTCCCACAACTGGTGTCATCTAAGGCACCTGACTGGCAGGGGACCCCGCACAGGCCAATGAGAGAGACAGAGGTATACAGGACCGCATCTAGCACAGATGTAAGCTTTTCCGTCTCCACCAACAAAGGTGCCAGGGACACGTCAATGCACCAAATGAGAAAGGAATCACCTCAAAAGAAGCAGCATCCAAAGCCTAGAGTGTCAGGGCACAATTTGCATGCAGCCAGGCACTGTTAAAATCATTTCGGGATGTTTCATGGGAGGTGATTAATAAACAAAATAAACAGAATTAATTTAGGGCTGCATTTCTAGACATGGGAAGATAGCAGTCAGAAGATGCCAGTTTCGGGCTTGAAAAAATGAAATAGTCACGACACAAGTATAGATTAATCGGTGTACAATTTCACCCAAGTCATTTCCTTAATAAACTAGAAATCTGGATTTACCATAGTGCTGCTCCCTTCCAAAGGATGCCTGAGAACAGCTACACTAGTACGGGAATTTTATGCTGGGATGAGCAGAATTGGAAACTCAGCCAAAAGCCTTGATGTCAGCTACTCAGTATTTTATCTGGGGTGGACAGCTTTATGCATAATTTCTTTTAGTAATTATAAGTTTGCATATCATATTATTGTGCCCAGTGCTGAGACCTTATGGTGCAGGGCAGGTAAGAAATCTTATAAATGAAGATACTGGATCTGGGACCTAGTAAATGATGAACAGTTTGGAGACTAACTGTAGCTTAGATTGCTAGGGAGGCGGTGAGGATGGAAAGTTACATTGGGATCCATAAGCGACATTCATTCCTGCCATAGTGAGTCAGCCACAGAAGAAACCACAAGCAGATAGCACCATACCTATAGATACAGATCACTCGCCATAGCACACTCGTCTAGCGATTCCTTTGTGTTGGTGAGTCAAGAGAACTACTGGCTGGGGTTCCTGGGATGCAGCCCCATGCTCCTGACTGCCACCTACGATAGCATTATTATTATTCTTTGCCCAGGAGATAAGATTGCAGGACTCGAAAGAAGTGAAAGATGATGAAATGCAGGCCGCTAAACGGTCTGGCTTTTTCAATTAGGCATTCCGGAATGAACAATACACAAGAGACCTGCCAGATCCAGGCATTGTCATATGAGCTCCAGCCACCAGGGGTCACTGCAACACCAGATGTCTTAAGTTCTAGCACAGATTCTGGTACAGAGGGGGGGACACCCAGCCATTGCCCACCCATAAAAAGGCCACACAGGCAGAGCCCGACATGCACAGTGCGGGCAGACAGGCGAGTGTGTGGGCAGAACAGCACAGGGCAGAACTCCACAGTGAGGCCACTCAACTCCCCCCTGCCCCCCGACTCCCCAGGGTGTCTAAATAACACAGTGACATACCCATTGTGCTGTGTGGTGCAGACGGACGCAGAGGGAGTGTATGGCACCGATTTCGTCACCAGCCCGGGCTGGGAGTTTGGAGCAGAGCTGACTCCAAAGGGCCGGGCCGTTTTGTTGAGGGCAGAGCTGGGAGTGAAGTTATATTTCGGGCGCTCGGAGGAAGGGAGCGCATCCTGAGCAGAAGACAAAACACACAGGTGCCCAAGCTGGCACAGCAGGCAGCATGCAAGTGCGCACCCCCCCCCCCCCCGCTGCCAGGCAACGCCAGAGGCCACCATGCCCCAGGTGGAAGCCAGGCCAGATTCTGGCCACAAGGGCATTCCTCAAGTCCCAGGGCAATAACCACAGCCAGCCAGCCAGCCAGCCAGCAGCATTCCTGGCTGGCAGTAGCCAAGACACAAGCAAACACACCCTGTATGTGCCCAGTTGCCCACTGCCAGCTGACTTTGTTGAGCACCCTATGTGGGCAAATGTGGCCGCTCTAGAACTGACCCCGGGATGAGCCCTGGAGAGCAGCTGAGGCAGTTCAGCGTGGGCACATGTCGTAGCAAAACTAAACCATGCATATCCATTTCTACACCCTCCATCTCGTTCCCTGCCTCCTCCAACCACAAGGGAAACTGAGGAGGGATACGCCCAAGCAGAGAGGGAAACTAGAAGACAGCCCTGGCCACAATCTTGTTTCCCTCCACAGCCTGACTGCCTGGAAGTCCCCTACCCCCGCCCAGCACTTCTTTTGTGAGGAAAGGCCTCAGATTCCAGAATAAACATTCATACAGGGTTAGACTATACAGGGAACATAGAGGAGGGCAGCAAATGGCTCTATTTGCTGCTCCAGCCCACTTAAGGCAGGCAGCTCCCGGTTCATCCTCCATCTGACCTCTGATGATCACAAATAAATTCAATACTGTGGTGGCCATTTTGAGTTTCTGGCTTCTGAAGGTTTATGGGTGCAATCAAGAGGGGTTCCATTGAACAGCAAGAAAATAAACTACCATAGATTTGGAAGGCTGGGGAAAAGGCAGCAGTGAGCTCCTTTAGTGCCAGCACACCAAGGTTCAGTCTATGGTGCCTGGTTAGCTCCAAGAGTGAGCTGCCAAGGGGGGGGGGGGAGATTCCACCAAAACCAGGTGTAAAAAGGAAGACGATAGCAATGGATACATACAAAAGTTGCTTGCTTGGAAACTTCAAATAATCAAAATGCCAAGGAGTTGCAAGCTGCACATCACTTATTTGAGGGCATGGTGAATGCAGCAGGGATGTCTGACTTAGAAAAGAGCTCTCTGAAAGCCTTATAAGCACATGGCGGCAGACATAGCCATAGAGTTTGGCCCACAGATGTAGAACAATCGGTGTAGCTCAAACAGACCCCTGGAGAAGGGCTGTGCAGCCTAAAACGCATTGGTATTTGTTATTATCCTGAGTTTCAGAATGGATTCTTCACACCCCACTATAGGCTTTTACATCAAGCACCTAATTCAAGGAGTGTCAAACAAGCTAAGGCACTTGTGTTTACTCAACTATCCTACAGCTCCCCCTAGACCAGCGACAGAACTGGTGCCCAGCTAGGTCTGTGAGAGAACAGACCCACCACGGAAGAAGCGGAGGAAGACGTACCTTCTGAGGCTTGCCGAGGAGATTCTGGACTCTGCAAGAGAAAAGCTGCCGTTAACGAGAAGAAAGGCACTGCCTGGCAGGGGCTCTCCTGGGGCAGCAGTAACAGGCAAGAGGGTGGCAGCAGGTGCTTTTGACTTGCAGCAACAGTGCTGCACTTCACAGCAGAGATTGTGCTCAGAGAGCAGGGCCACAGCAACATAAGGAAAGCAGCCTGCTCCCTTTCACACCATGAGGGAAGATAGTGGTGACAGCTCAGCCATGGAGGGAGAAAACTTTTCTGGGGCATGGCTAAAAGCCCTCTTTCCTAAGAGCACACCCTTGGCCTCTCTCAGTGTTAATATCCACTCATTCACACACTCACTTAAGCATCACTCCGGCTGGCTGCATAAGGACCCCTGGAGAGTTAGAGAGGCTTTCTTCCACTCTCCAGTGATTCAGATGCAGCCAAGATCACTGTGGGTATAAATATCCTATGAAGCGGTGGCAGTTCACCAAAGCGAAAAGCTAGTTAGCCTACTGCTATGTTTATGAGTTAAGACAGTGCTTCTCAAAGGGCGTGGGACGCCACTTTGGTGCGGCAGGAGAGGATGGAAAGCGTGGCACAAAGATTCAAGGAGAAAGAAACTTTTAAATATTTCAGTGTAGTGTAGTATCTGTCTATATTGCAGAATATGGATAGGTATATTTTCAAAAAGAGCAAGAGCATCAAGTGATATTGAGCATCAAGTTGTGGTGCCGGATTGCCATTTGAAGAGTGTGCTGGAGAGCAGCATTGGCAATACTGCAGTCCCACGACACATTGTTGTGAACAGGGATATTCAACTCTGACAAATGCAAAAGATCAGAAAAGAGAAAAGCTTTTTTTCTGTTGATAAGAGTTTGTTTGACTCAAGTTAGACCTAATATAAATGAAGCTACCAACAAAAGCAAGCTCACACCTCTCATTCAGTTTGTATACATGCTTAAAGTACATATGTAAGAGGCTCATTGATTATTATATTTTGGGAATGATACATGTTATTATGTAGCTGCATTGTTCTATACTTTCTGGATCAAGCACTGCTAGTTGTTTCTCTTTTTGCTTTCCAATGTATTTCTTATCAATAAAAAAAATGGTGTGGCGTGAGCAAGTCTTTATCCTCTTACCTGCTCAAGCTGAGCGAGAGCTTGTCTCCGCATGCACGGATCTTGTTCTGTGCTTCAATATGGGTCAAGGAGCTCGTGTTCTCTCCATCAATGCTTAGCACCCAGTCACCTACTCCCACACCTGCTTGGGCTGCCTTGCCCCCGGGGGTGAGCTGCAAGGAGAGGAAGAGGAGGACTCGGTGACACAGAACAGTTACCCACATGAAGAGACAAAGGCAGGAAGCAAGCAATGTGGTTCTCAGCATTACACCATGTCTAGTGGAGCAAGATCTGGAGTAGTGGAATCAGATCCAATCCTGTCTCCCTCTGTTTACCCCATAGCTTCCGCTAAACAAAGTGTGTAAATGTTGCATGCTCCAGAGGTGATAGCACTGTAGAGAACAATGCTCAAAGTGGCTGGAACTGATTTACCGATGGGCCTGAAAGTTGGAAACCAAGATTCAAACCCAGCAGGTAGGGCAACTACAGGGCCACCCAGCTATCTTCCAGTCTAACCTGCCTCCCAGGGATGATGCAAAACTCATAGAGGAAGAGACAGGTACAAATTTATGAATGAGACATATTTCACTGCATAAGACTTTGCTGTCACAACTCTCCTCCTGCCATTAAAAGGAGATCCTGACTTGCACCAACACCACACATGCTGGCCTCCAAAGAGGCTCCTCATGCCTAACGCATGGTCTTTGGCTTTGATCAGCAATAATCAGTGTTAGAAACTCAGATATATAAGCTAGGCGCCAAATTGCTCCTTAAACCAGTTGTCAAAACGAAATGTCTAGTTGCCATGTAGCGGCCAGACGGCTCGAAAGTCGTATTTTTCAATATGACCTTTTGGTTCCTGAAATTCATTCTGTTTGCACAAATAAAATATCACGGATACAATTCTACAGGATGTGTTGTTAGTGTGTGAAAACAGTCAAGATCCAAGGATCCCCAGGCATGCATCTCCAGATGGTGGAGACATCATGTTTGCTTGGTCGCAAGTGGCCTGGAGAATTTCGAACACCGATCAGCATATCGTTTTCTGGTAATATAAAGAGGCCTCTGAAACATGCCTTGGCTGCTCTCCACAAAACCATATAATTGCACATTTAAATTGCCAACAATCATATGTATAATCGGTCTGGCTTCACACTGTCCCATAGCATTCAACACCCCCGCCCCCCCAAAAAAAACAACCCCGCAAGCAAACACAGCCATCCAGGGCGCTGGAGAAGAGGAAACTTGATCCCTGATAAAATTCCTCTCGTAGGCCCTGCAGCCATCCTTAACAAAGCTGGATTAGTTTAAATTTGCCGAGCATCATGACACACCCCAAACCTTTCCAAACCCCAGTTCTTAGTCTTAGTGCTGCATTACTGCCATCACTCACTGAGCTCCAGTGGTACATTGATCACATCCCAGGTTTTGCGTTGGTTATGTCCACACATTGGGGCATGGATGAGTTTGTGGATGAATGGTACCAGGCGTGTGACTGTGTGCTGACATCCGAGTGCTTTCAGTGTTATGTCTCCCAAACCTATGCTGATGTTTCCTACCCGCACAAGTGGGCGGTGCCTGGTGGGATCTATTTCTGCTGTGTGTTGTTGTTCCCTCCTCTCTACCTGTGTCTGTCAGTAACCCTGAGTCATTGTCGTGAGCAAAGCGATTCAGAGACGTAAATATAAATAATAATCCCCCAACCCTCTGTGAGGTCTGGCATCCATTCTGGGCATGCATGCAATGGCAAACGGGCTCCTTTTAAAAAACAAAAAGAAATATTAATTATCTGTGGAATGGTGTTACCACAAACTTCTGCCAAAGCTAATGCTTCAAGCATGCTTTATAGAAGGAGAGATCTGCCAGATTTGCACAAATAGCAAATGAGAATATTTTTTATTAAATGATATGTCATGGCCAGAACCACAAGTAGGTCACTGAAGAGCACCGTACAAGGATAAAAAATGGCCTGGCAGGTAGATGTACAGGAACCTCCAATCTGTTTCCATTGAGAAAGTGTGCGTGTTTGCAAAGAAAGCAGGGGCCCTGCTTCATCTTCAGATAATAATTTTATTATTCATTCCCGCGCCCATCTGGCTGGGTTTCCCCAGCCACTCTCGCCAATCAAGTAATTGGAAATTGGTCACATCTCTGTAACCTGCATAATCATCGCTGGGAAGATGGCTCATCGCCCACCACCATGGGCACTCATTTTCAGGCACAAAGCAAATTTCCTTTTTATGTTTGCTATAGCTCTTCTGCAATTTTTTTAGCAGTTTTATTATTATTATTTTAATGCCCCTTCATCTGAGCTGACAGAAGTAAAATGGGAGTAGAGGGTGTGGTGACAGACAGCAATGAGTGAGATGTAATGACACATGTAAAAATACGCCCCCACACAATGCGCTTCAGTATATCCAGATGTAATTTCATATTGGATATACTTTCATTATCAGATTATCCCCAAGGCTGGAGATATATAATAATTTTACGGTGGCAGGAGCATAATAATAATAATAGTAACAGCAGTAATTTTATTATTTGTACCCTGCCCATCTAGCTTGTCACTTGAGCGAGGAGGCCATTATGTGGGCAATACCAAAAAAAATTGAGGCACGAGAAGTTGCAAAACCACATTGAACTCCCATGTAGATGAGCCCACACCTGTGGGCAAGAGGAAGCAAAACTGGAGGAATAATATGTGCTCCCAGAAAAAGAAAAAAGCAACTCCCAGGTTAGCTTTACAAATACATTATGGGGGGAAATAGATACCTGCAATACAAAAGCTAGCTACTAAACAGCATAAAACTAATTCAGTAAGGGATTAAGAATGAATTTTATGTGCCACGTGGATGAGGGGAAGAAAAAGCGCAGAATGACCAGGCTCCTGTAGCTTTAAGACTTGTAGAGAAGTGGGAATTTCAGGGAGGCGCAGCTTTTCTCACCCATGCATGGCAAGCCGCATCTTGCAGAAATTCCTTCCCTCCTGGCTTGGCGATAGAGGAGCCCTGTCCCGCTTTGCGTCCGGTCACCGTATTTGGATCCACTGCAGAGAAGTTGAGCAACGACTGCACATTTATTGTGCAATAAAAACAAATTATCTGGAAGAGCCCAGGGCCTACGGGAGAGTTTAGACTTGCTGATGAATGCAGCAGACCAGATGGAACAGCCCAAACATAACTTTGCAGTTGCCTGGCTGCTGACCCAAAGTGCACTCCTTGGCCCTTTGAGTTGGAATATGGCAATTCCCACCACGATGCTGTAGCAGCCAGGGAAGCTGCACCTGCCGATACTCTTGTCGTTCAGCTTTGAAAAGCGGGTGGTGAAAAGCCCTGTCTAGCAACACACATTCTCTCCGCCATCCCCTCCACCCTCCAGTGTTTTGGCTTTGTACTTCCCTCCTACTGCTTGTATTGACGTTCCTCTCATGTTTGCTGTGCTTGTGGACACAGAAGCGCACAGTGCTCCCTGGGCAGGCAAGATTAAAAGTCTGATTGAATGAACTCTGCACCCAGGTTCTCACCATTAGATTATGGCGGTGAATTAACTTCTACAAAAGGGCACCAAACTGTCAGTCTTAACCCGACTGTCTTCTTCTTGCGATACCTGTAATATACAGTACACACACAACACAGGATAAGGGAGGTTCGGGGATCCCCAAATGAGTAGGCGGGGGTGTTGAAATTCACCCCTGATGATCAGGCAAAAGGAAAAAGAAAAGAAACAACCTTAGTCAAGGCTAAATGAAGTAAGAGAGAGGCACAGCATTGCAAATGATTGCACCATCTTGCCTGCTGAGCCTTGGGAGAAGAGCATTGCAGTACAAGGAGCCCGTTTTTATTTATTTGAATTATACCACGCCCTTCAGCAGTTTCCCAGGGCTGCTTTGCACTAATATGTGGAACAAGAAAGGAAGGGGAGGCTGAGTGGTAGTTAGGAACCGAGGAAGTTGCCTTGCTTGCACTACCTCAGACTTAACTGGTCTGTCTGGCTCAGTCACTGACTACAGTCACTGACTGGTAGCGGTTCTCCAGAGGTTCAGAGAGGGAACAATGCCCAGCCCTACTCAGAGATGCTGGGGATTAAACCTAGGACAGCATGCACCCTACCAGACAACTACCAGACATCTGAAGGCAGCCCTGTTTAAGGAAGCTTTTAATGTTTAATAGGTTATTGTATTTTAGTGTTCTGTTGGAATACCGCCCAAAGTGGCCGGGGAAACCCAGCCAGATGGGCAGGGTATAAATAATAAATTATTATTATTATTATTATTACTACTACTGCTACCACAAAGCTACAGCCCTCCACAAGGTTGAGAGTGAAGAGGGGGGATCTGGGACAGTGTGCTCCTAGAATTCCTTTCACATATTGCCCATGCAATTACTGCTGGCCAGGCTCCTGGCATATTAGTTCCCTCTCAGGCATTGCTGAGGGGACTGAGGCCATGCTTCGGGTCCTGCCCCCAGCATGCTGGTCGTCCTCACCCACCCCACCCCAGGTTGGTGTGGTTATCTGCAGGGAAGAAGCTTCAGGCATGAGCGGCTGCTTAATGCCACATGCTGTCTACAGATGCCCAGGCGCTAACGGGCTTTGAGCAAACACCCACCCACCCCGACCGCCTGCAGGGAATGGCTTCTCTCTTGCACACAAACCCACTTCTGTCTCTGCCCTATTTGGATATGTTTAGTACTAGTTGGAATCTTCTCAGAAATGCTCAGGACTGCTGGACAGTCATAATCTCCCACAAAGCGAACAGCACCCACACCCACAAAGCCACACCACTTCAAAACTATTTGAGAGCATCTCAGAAAAAGGGAAAGTTATGAACGATGCTTTGAAGAACGATGTTGCTTGCAGCAACGGCAGGCAGTCACAGGCGCTGAAAACTTGACAGAGAGGAAGAAAGGCGCTCCCTTTCCCCAGGGTTGAGAAGCCTCTATGAAAAACTGGAAGTACGGGAGAGGGCCACATTTATTCGTTCAGAAGTAGAGTGTTACCAATGAGTGGTGTTGGGGTGTGTGTGTGTGTGTGTGTGTGTGTGTGTTCCCCCTCCACCCGTTGGACTGTGCCTTTAAACAACTGCCAGGCAAACCCAGCAGAAACCCAGCAAATAAACCCATCCTCTGCAACAGGCAGAAGTTCATATGCAGAGTTCCTTTTTGTTGTGCTGCTAAAAAGCACAGGAGCCCTGCCAGGAAAGAAATATGACAACCCTAATTCAAATGTGAACTTCTAGAAGTCTGCAGCACCCAACAAGGCAATCTTACTGAAACCACCCACTCTCATGCCCATGTTATAGTCCAGTGTTTCCCAAACTTGGGTCTCCCATCACCCCTAGCTAGCAGGACCAGTGGTCATGGATGATGGGAACTGAGGTCCAAAAACAGCTGGAGATCCAAGTTTTAGAAACACTGGTATAGTCCATATGCAATGAGCAATCCCACTTGGAAATGGCACACCTCTTCTCCCCCTACCCCAGTCGCTGATAACCAAAGGACACCCAATATACATAGCCTCAGTGTAGACGCAAATGCTTCAAAGGGGTAGGACCATAGGAGGCTGCCTTATACAGACCATGGTCCACCTACCTCAGTATTACCTACACTAAGGGTAGCCAATGTAGTGTCTTGCAGACATTGTTGGGACTCCAACTCCCATCAGCCCCCAGCAGCATCTGCAATGGTCAGGGGTGATAGGAGTTACAGTCCAGCAAGATCCAGATAGCATCACATTGGCTATGCCCGGCTTAGGCTGACTGGCAGTGGCTCTCCAGGGTGTCAGGCAGGAGTCTCTCCCAGCCCTGAAGAAACCAGGGATTGATCCTGATATGCAATGGGCTGGAAGAGGGCCATGCGATCAAGGCTGCGGCAGGAACGAGCTTTTAGGATCAGCCAAGTGGCTTTTAAAACAGAGGTAGGAATAGGCAGGTGTAACAATCCACACCGTGGGAAGTGCATGGAGAAGGCAGACATGATCCTGCAGCTTGGCCCTTGACCCCTTAACCCTGCGCAACAGCAAGTCTGCACTGAGCCACATTTTTTGTGCAGGTGATGATGCAAGCTCCAACTTACTAATAATCATTCTGCTATTAGACAGCATTTTAGATGCCACAGGGCAATTGGTCATCTTAATGAAACAGCTTGTGAAACTTAATAGAAAATGGCACTATTCTTTACTTGGAAAGGAAGGAGCAGGGGGTTGGAGAGAGGAAATGACAAATATGAAACTACCTATGATGAAAGCAGCTAAGACCAAGCCAACCCTTATCTGAGTAACCTCCACACTGCATTAATGCAAATGTTGTTTGGATAATCAACCCGAGAGCTGGTACATTCAGGAACCTGGGGGGCGGGGGGAAGAGGTATGTATTGGATGGTCAAATATTTACAAGTTTAAACACAAAGGAGTCTGTAGATAACACAGAAGTCTTTCTAGCCTGCTTTACACAGTACAGAAGAGTGTGAGACTGTATAGGGAAATCCAATTATTCATAAACTTATCATCAGGCCACTCTGAGCAAAATCGTTCATCACGCTGAGATTTCCAAAGTTCAGCCCAAGGGGCACAATTCTGGTCTGCAACTGAACACAGTTTTAGGGGATTTTCTGCAGATTCATCTTCTGACACAATGCACAAAAGTTTTGCGGCTTGTAGGTTTTGTTTCTGCCACTCAGTTACGGCTGAGAACCAAACTACATGTTACACTCAATGTGCAGCATGCAGCTACATCTTTTGTTTGTTTGTTTTTTACATACACCTATCTATTCCCTCACCCCGAAGAAACAAGCAGCAGTATCGCCACCCTCCATATAAGTTCCCTTATCAGTGGACTGGATATTTTGTGATCACGCTGGATGGTTACTTGTGAGTTGCTGTATGCCCTCACAGATCCTCTGGATATGTCTTCCAGATGCAAAGCATGTTGCCTTCCTGCCTACCACTCACGGAGACAATGTCCCCCACAAATAACTTTGATTTCCCAGGCTCTTTCTCAACTCAGCACGATTCAAAAAGGCACTTTCCGGGTCAAACAACCAAAGGAGGATCCACGCTACCAAAGCTTTTCCTCTCCTCATACAGCTGAACACATCTATGCGCATGCAGCTTTCATAACATGAGTCTCCTGCACGTGCTGGATCACCCGATCCCCATTTTAACAAGTTTGCGCTGGAGCTAACTGTGGAATAACTACCCATACACACCCACCATCCAGTCATCCTGTTGTGCTTTTGCAAAAGCCCCGTGGCACAGGGCCAGCCTGTTCCCAGCGTTACAAAAGCACCGTTCAGCCTCCCATTCCTTTTCTCTATTCGTAAGCCAACTGAGACACTCAGCAAAGAGGGGAAGAGCCACCATGTGCCCCTCACCCCTGCACTGGGCACCAACAGCATGCAGAGCCCCCAAAGGCAAGAGAAACCTGTCCTGCTTCTGGTGAAAGGACCTAGTGTTGAGCTTTGCTGGAGAGAAGCAGGCAGGTTTTGAGGAATCCAAGGAGCCTGTGCTCTTTTCTCCACCGCTCATCCCAAGCCCATCTCTGGACTGGGGGGACGAGGGAGGGAAGGAGGGAAGAGGTGACTGGCTCCAGCATCCCCAAGGGTTTCTCCAGACTTTACTAGAGAGCAGGGCTCTGAAGGAGGGAGCCTGGAGTGAATCAATGCCTTTCCCATAACGCAATCCATGTGTCACACTCACGGCCCCGTCGGAGCTACAAAGCCACAGAAATTCCTCAAGCCTGTATGTCTGCTTAGAGAGTAGATGGGGGCAGGCAAGCAGCCCACCTCTCTCTCTCTCTCTCTCTCTCTCTCTCTCTCTCTCTCTCTCTCTCGGCAGGATCACCTCTCCCAGCCATCTCATTCATCTCCCTCTGTCAGCAGACAGAGACATTAGCTCATCAGCAGCAACGCAATACCCACCCTGGGGGCAGTGAGGCATTAATTAACCCAGAGTCTTCCTGTTCCACAAGTCCCAAGCAGAAAGAAGCAGAGGGGGAACGCGGTGGCCAAAAGGGAGCTAGCTGTGTCCAAGAAACTCAAGCCGCAATCATGGCTGCCTGTGGGAGGGGTCAGCAGAAGGCTATGCTAGAGGTCTTGGCTACAGTAATCCATGCTGGCAACTGGAAGGCTACCATGTGGCTTCCTTAGGGCAGGGTTGATTTTTAAAACAGAAAAACCACTTGCGCCTGTTGAGAGCACGGAGAATTCAACTAATTTTCCAGAGCAGGCCTGGATCATGGGCCCAGCCAGGGTTTTTTTTGGGGGGGGGCAGGACTTTTGTTAGGAGGGGCCAGAACCAACGTGATTGGTCAGTTAGTTAAGCATTTCTATTGTTTACTTGATGGGAGGCAGCTGCCCCCCCCCCGGCTACGCCCATGGGCCTGGTGTCAGCACCTGAAGCCCATGGATCGGCAGAGGGGGAACCACCAGAGGGGCCAAGGATATGCATTGGCTAGCATGCAAAAGGCAGTGGTGCTCTTTCCTCCTCTGCTGCTGTGGGAGGCCCTCCCACTGGGAAATGGAAGACTGTCCCAGGTACAGTGGTACCTTAGGTTACATACGCTTCAGGTTACAGACTCCACTAACCCAGAAATAGTACCTCGGGTTAAGAACTTTGCTTCAGGATGAGCACAGAAATCGTGCTCCGGCAGCGCGGCGGCAGCTGGAGGCCCCATTAGCTAAAGTGGTGCTTCAGGTTAAGAACAGTTTCAGGTTAAGAACGGACCTCCGGAACGAATTAAGTACGTAACCAGAGGTACCACTGTATGCAGGACCCCTTGGGGCAATTCTTCGAGTGGGAAGGGGGCCTCCAGAGGAAGCAGAGCATGGCTCACATGACCCTTTCGGCCCCACCATCACCACCTTCTCACCCCAAAGATGGTCATTGCTGGACAAGCTCAAGCAGAAGCCAGCCTTTCTGCCCCAAGGAATGCATGGGACAGTGGTTGGTGGGTCAGGGGCCAGCATGCAGCTGGTGAGAAAGGCAAGGGCTCCCCCCCCACAACATTCTTCCATTGCCTCTGCTAAGAAACCAGCAGCCTCTGTCCCTCCCTCAGCTACTCCCTAATAGCAACCCTTCCATCAGGTGACCTGAACAGCTTCCATCTCAGCTGGTCATTATAAGAGCAATAGCTGTATGAGAACTGGTTCTGGAGCCTGCTCCCCACACAGTAACGCTTCCTTCCCATTCCACTCTCTTTTAGATTGTACTTCTAAGGGCAGGGACCCTCTTCCTCCAGTGCTTTGGGAGCTGAAAACTGCCTTGGCTGTCCAGTATGATAACCTTTGGTCAACAGAGAGAGAGACAGGGGAAGTGCAACCCTCTTGAGTCCCTTTGATCGCCTAGCAGCTTTTGATACCATCAGCCATGGCACTCTTCTAGAGTGGCTGTCCTAGCTGGGAGTGGGTGGTACTCTAGTGGATGCACTAGACCAGTGTCTGGCCTCAGGGATGGTCTGGATGACTGGTGGCTCCCTGACTGTGCAATGCTCTCTCCAGAGTTAGGTCTCTGGTGCCATCACCATCAGCCTTTAGGCGTGAGGTGAAGATGTTCACCCAATAATTTTGTGCTGATCTGATGTCCATCTTTTAGCTGAATGGAGCAGGATGTGGCCTTTTAGTTTTGCTGTAAGATGAACACTTTTAGTGAATAATTTTTAAAACAAATCATTTTTTTTATTTGGTATGTTATCTTTTTATTATTTGGTATTTTAAAGTTTTTTTTAAAAAAATTGCAAGTCTCTTCAAGATACATTTTTGGAGTAAATGACAAATGAATAAATAATGTTTTAAAACAATAATTGGACAATTGGACACCATGACCAAATGTGTAGGGAGAAGCTGCACCAAGGGCTTTTCTGCCTGCCTGCCTGCCTGCCTAACCCCCTAAAAGCTGAAATTGACTTTGTCCAGAACCAAAAAGAAGCCACTTGGAATAGAAGTACTATGTGCTCCCACTTCTGATTTATTGGTTTAATACCAGCTTTCTCAGGGACGCGGGTGGCGCTGTGGGTAAAACCTCAGTGCCTAGGGCTTGCCGATAGCATGGTCGGTGGTTCGAATCCCTGCGGTGGGGTGAGCTCCCATCTTTCGGTCCCAGCTCCTGCCCACCTAGCAGTTCGAAAGCACCCCTAAGTGCAAGTAGATAAATAGGTACCGCTTTATAGCGGGAAGGTGGGAGCAGCTTCGTCACGCCGGCCACGTGACCTGGAAGTGTCTCCGGACAGCACTGGCCCCCGGCCTCTTAAGTGAGATGGGCGCACAACCCTAGAGTCGGACACGACTGGCCCGTACGGGCAGGGGTACCTTTACGTTTTACCTTCTCAGGGACACGGGTGGTGCTGTGGTCTAAACCACTGAGCCTAGGGCTTGCCAATTGAAAGGTCGGCGGTTCAAATCCCCACGACGGGGTGAGCTCCTGTTGTTCGGTCCCTGCTCCTGCCAACCTAGCAGATTGAAAGCACGTCAAAGTGCAAGTAGATAAATAGGTACCGCTCTGGCGGGAAGGTAAACGGCGTTTCTGTGTGCTGCTCTGGTTTCGCCAGAAGCGGCTTAGTCATGCTGGCCACATGTCCCGGAAGCTGTCTGCGGACAAATGCCGGCTCCCTCGTCCAGTAAAGCAAGATGAGCGCCGGAACCCCAGAGTCATTCGCAACTGGACTTAACTGTCAGGGGTCCTTTACCTTTTTACCAGCTTTCTCTGGGGCAGGGCGTGTTACTCCTGAGGACAGTGCAACCATTTCTCTGGGCAACATCCTCTAGATATTCCCCCCTTAACCATCTGCCTGACTTGAGGATGGTGGCAAATAAACAGTCACGGGTTTAGGTTAAGTCGCTGCACCATAAGGACTAGCCACTTAGGCACATCACTAAAATGTCTCAAGTATCACTCCAGCCAACCTTTCCCTCTTCTTGCCAACTCAGCTAATACATCCTCTTAGTTGTATGAAAGGGCAGAAAACTACTGCATCCGGGGTTAAGAGCATCCAGGGTGATACAGCTTTCAACCATCGCTGCTCACTTGGGATGAAGATCTGCTGGCACTTGGAGGAAGCCCAAGTATTCTTCCAAGTCCAGCTCAACATGCACATAAAAGGAGAGTCTGCGTCTGCTGCTAGATCTCCAGGCAGCTCAGAGGGCTGGCAAACCCTCCTGCAAAGCCCAGCAGCAACTTCTCGCTTCCTTGACACAGGGCTCCGTATGAAAAATCTGGGCTTTGTACCAACACCATGACAGCCCATTGCAAGAGACCTGTGTGAAATACTGAGGACATAATGCTCTAGGAGGGCTGGAAAAGAAGCACCCTAAATGGGTGGAACTTGAAAGGAGCTCTGCCAAGGTGTTCCCCCTGGTGAAGCAGCAGTAGAGCGAATCGTTTGCCCCTAGCAGTACAAATTCACTCTCAGCAACAAAAGATAAATTACTAAGAAAACCACATGCTGCTATATATGGCTCCCATGTTATAAGGGACATTTATGTAGGAACTTGCAGTGGCCAAATGCGCATGGTGCTAGGGCAATTGCTCCAGGCAGCTCCTGTGTTTTCATTTTTATATGGAAAGAATCCCAGGGACAGAGCCATACACAGGGGGAGAAGTGGAGGAATGTGTGCAACTTTAGGTGGAATGCAAGAGTCCCCCGAGGGATGGAGCAGCCAGATCATAAATTTGTCTGATCTTTCAAATGGGGGGAAATGACAGCTGGAGTCGATGTGCACCAAGATAAACCTTCTCCCAACCTGTTCAGTTCACCCCACCAGGCAATTCTGACAGGCCTTGCCCAGCGGGCACAATGCCACCAACTTTATATATGGTGCCAATGTATCCTTTTCCCTGGGAGTCTTTGAGGAAAATGCTTCCCAGGCATAAGGTAGTGGGAAGTCTAGAAATCAGGCCATTTCACTGTTCAGGGTGAAGGAGGTATCTGGCCCAGCATGCAAATGGCTCCCCCTAAGGAGGATGAAATCAGGAAATCAGCCCCTAAGAAAATCAGCCCTGAGTGCTCACTGGAAGGACAGATCGTGAAGCTGAGGCTCCAATACTTTAGCCACCTCATGAGAAGAGAAGACTCCCTGGAAAAGACCCTGATGTTGGGAAAGATGGAGGGCGCAAGGAGAAGGAGATGACAGAGGACGAGATGGTTGGACAGTGTTCTCAAAGCTACCAGCATGAGTTTGACCAAACTGCGGGAGGCAGTGGAAGACAGGAGTGCCTGGCGTGCTCTGGTCCATGGAGTCACAAAGAGTCGGACACGACTAAACAACAACAACAAGGAGGGTGAGAAGCCCAGTCCCCAACCTGCGGCCCTCTGGACATTTTGGACTACAGCTCCCATCATCCCCGGATTGGGACTGATAGGAGTTGGAGTCCAACAACACCCGGGGGCACCAGGTTGGAGAAGGCTGAACAATGCAAGGCCAGGGAAAGGCAAACTGCTATATTCAAACAGAAGGAGGATTTCCTCGTTTCCACACGTACACCGAAACTATTATTGTTTTAAATCTGGTTCACCAATGTAACACTTCATTCCTATTCTTTCTCTCCCCCCCCCCCAAAAAAAAATCCTGCATCTTTAATTTGCTTTTTAACATGGTGGTGTCATGACACAAAGAGCTCGTCCAGAGATTAGGACAAGTTTCAACAACCCCACAATCCCAAAATCTGAAATCACAGGGGATAAAAAGAGAGAGGTCATTCCACAACAGTCATATGGTCAGAAAGAGAGAACACAACACGTCAGGCTGGGCAGTACAGCTAATCCAGAAATGCACTAGATTTCCATCTTCTGGCACAGTCAAATCCACTCCCTCCTTCCTGCTTCCTTCCTGCCTTATTACACATGAGCAAGTCTAAAAACGACCACCCCTTTGGCGCTGTGTGTGCATTTATCCAGGCTGGGCAGGAAGTTCGGGGCTCTGCAGTTCCCTGGCCCCAGAGGACAGCCAGTCTATTCCCAGCCAGCAAACTTAGCTGGCCTCCTCCACCCCCATTGCCCACCCCACCAGTACAGAAAAAAATGAGGGTGGCTGGTCACTGTGGGAACAGGCATTTCTTCCCCACTTCCTGCCTGTGGTAGGGTTTCAATCCTGGAGCCAACTTGCATCAAAAAGGGTCTGGTTTTCACCAAAGGGGGGAAGCAGTTTCCTTCCTTCAATCTCCACCCCTCTGGCCTTCCCTCTTCCCTCGATTTCAATGACCTTCACATTGGGGCGGCCCACACCTGCTTGCTGCTGCTCAGTTTTAGAAACCTGAGCCAACTCACTCCCAGCAAACATAACCAGCTCTGTTGCTGGGAACAAGAAGCCACAGACTCCCCCGCTCAGCAATCACAGAGCCACCAGCACTCAAGCACAGAGAGCTGACAACTTACTTTTGCAAAACAGTTCCGTTGCTTCAAAGTAGTTTGTGTTCTGCAGTCAACACTGCAAGCTGCCTTATTCCGAGTCAGGCCATTGGTCCATCTGGCTCAGTATTGCCTACACTGACTGGCAGCAGCTTTCAAGGGTTCCAATCCAGGCAGGAGTCTTTCCAAACCCAAACTGGAGGTGCTGGGGACTGAACCTGGTCCTGCCACCTTCTGCATGCAAAGGAGGAGCGTTACCATGGAGCTGCAGAGTGGTCAGGAAGGACTTCTTCATGCCCCATGATGACTAACAAAAGCAGCAAAGATAATGCAATATTGCATGATTTGCATGATTTTAGACCTGTGGCCTTCCGAACTCCCATCAGCCACAGCCAACATGGCCAATGGTCTGGGATGATGGGAGCTGTAGACCAACAACATCTGGGCAGCTAGAGTCTCACCATCACTGATTTAGAATTCTGCTTTTTAAGTGAAGGATTTTGCTCTGAGTACAGAATAGACACAGCCCTGCTTTGCAGCAGCTATTATGGAAACCTGCATTTTCTTCTTCTTCATACAGCTGTACTGAAATGAAATGCGAGTGCTCAGAATCTATCCTAGCAAACTGGGGCCTTTGGGAAAACGTCAAAATCCCAACGAAATTACAGCCTTGTACTCAGTTCCCTGGCAAGTTAGCACAAGTGCCTCCGAAGGTACAGCCAAGGTGCAGTACATGGGGGAGACACCCCTCTGGGACCAGCCAATGGGCTTCCTTGGACAATGCTCACCTTGCTCCATCCCTCTTTTAACAGCAAGGAGTGTATTTTTATCCTGTTCTCCATCTGACCTCAGCAGCTCTGCTTGGTTTTCAGAACTCAGCCTTGGGACAGCTGAACCAGCCAGGCATCAATCACTGCACCTGCTCTTTTCTATCACCCATCATGGCCTCATCCTTCCACCACGGCAATGTGTGCCCACTGCAATACCCTCCTCCCTGTCACTCCTCTCTAGGTGGCTCTTCAAAGGAACTTACAAAAGTTAAAGACACAGGCGCTCGGTACAGAAGGAACAGGTCATTTCTGGCTGTAATGGACACAGCTAGGAACCTGAGCAAAGGACTGTCATTCTCCCCACCAGTCCTCAGCCACCCCACACTGCTCTTGGCCTGACAGTTTGTCCTGTCCCAAATATGCAGGAATAAAACCAAAATAATGTGGGTTCCTAAGGCTGTACATGAGCTGGAAGACCACTCTGACACATCCGTTTCCCAATTGCATCACCGCCCCAGATATTTCACCTACTTGCCAGTGTGTGACTCACAGAACATCTTTCTTGTAGGCAGAAGTCACAAGTTCACAATGAGCTCAAGGAAGCCTGGCAGCACAGAGCAGTCCCACAGCCCATGAACCGTTAATTCGGAGGCATTGAGCTAATGAGCCAGTAGCTTCCTTCCTAACGCAACTAGCCAACGTTTATTTAATACCCACCCTGCGGCACTAAAGCTGGACAAGTGTTAAGCTCTCTATTCCTGTTCCACAGCTTCCTCCATCGCTTCAATCCAAGGGGGATGTTCCAGATCAGCCTTCCTGATTATTAGACCACAGCTCCCATCAGCCCCAGACAGCAAGGCCAAGTCAGGAATGATGGGAGCTGTGGTCCAGCAACTTCTGGAGGGGCACAGTTTCCCCACCCCAGCTCTGGGTGACCCATTCATGCAAATATGTTCCACATCCTGTTTATTAAGAGGTGCACTGTATGGTATGGGGAAGCCACTCCTGCAGATTATGCCACCAATTCGTTTAACATAGAACCCTGGACAGCAACTAGTTTTGCCAGAGGCCTGCATTGAGCAAGGGGTGCGGTGGGTCAAATGCCCAACCCAAACTCCCTACGGTGGCTTTCTGGCAAGTCCCACTGCTGCAGCTGTGCCTCCTCTTCTACATCCCTCCTTTGCTTCTGGGTTCACAACTGCGGGAGCCAAGTATCGTCCCTCAAGGGAACAGATTTGGCACAGAAGCCAAGTGTTGACAATCCTCGTCACACAGCCCAGGCAGTCTTCAGACAACTCTGGAGGAACAGTGAAGCCATTTTATCCCCTGCACCTTCTGAGATTACCAAGTTGCAAGGAATCTAATGTTTTAACAGGAACGAGCATAAAGGAGCTATGAGCTCACATAAGCTCACATTCTTCTAGGTATTCTGCTGTAAACATTTGATCTTCCATTTTTAGGGGATGAAATCAACTATTCTCTAGATTGTATTAAGAGTTTCCAAAACACTTATTTAGGTACTACCTTTTATTTAGGTCCTACTAAGGGTCAACCCCACTGGCAGTTTTGAAGATGGCGGTCAGATTCAAGGTGTATTCAGCTCTACAAGGTCTGTTACTAATATTTGCACTGGGGGAGGTCCCAATAAATGCAGGATCTGTTTTCGCCCTACTTCCTGTTTATTTTCCATGCAAGACCTTTCATCTCATGAGATAGAAGCATTTGCATCAGACACCCAGACAGACATTTCACACTGCTGTGCTTCCTATTACTCAACAGCCCCCCCTCCACCACCAGAGCTTCTCTCCTTGCCTCCCCCCCCCCCATATTGCAACCATATGCTTCACTGTTTTTTATTTTTGGCCTAGCAAATTATTTTAGCAGAAGAGAAACCCTTCTACCCAATTCTCACTACTTTTACAAGCCCCCTGCCTTCTTCTCTCACACCTGTCTGCTGACATCTGGCATGCAGCATCAAATCAGGAAGCACTTTGCAAAAGTTTAGCATTTCTTATTAATGGGAATGCTAAATCCCACATCTCTCACATTCTCAGGAAGAGAAAAGTGCATTGCACGGTAAAAAAATACCGCCCCCCCCCAAGGTCTGGGACAGTGGAGGACAAAAGCAGTGTTTGAAATTAGCCAGGTTATCGGGTGCATTTTGCACCTAGCTATTAGCGATTTGCAACCAAGTGAAGATGCCTGGGTGCCAGGATGATGCTGACATCTCCATCACCTGGAGGTGCATACCTGGAGATCACTGGATTTCACATGCTAATACCACATCCTGTAGAATTCTATCAGTTATATTTTATTTGCACAATCAGAATGAATTTCACAAACCAAAATGCTTTTTCTGTGCCACCTGAGCAGGAGCAGTGACCAATGTTATAGCTAATTGTTGTAGCTTATCTTCACTTACCCTACTGCCCTGCTCACAGTTATGAAGAATATTCTTACATTATGAATGGTCCATGTCCCCATTAAGAAAAAAAGGTGGGAATAGGCCAGTATATATGTGGACTGTCCCTGGATAAAGGGACTTTTCTTTTTTAAGTTCTTAAAGTTCATAAACTAGCTCAAGGTTGTCGTCTGATCTAGCAAAGAAGTTTAACTGAGAAAATAAGACTTTAGCCGCCTTGCCCCCAAATGGCAAGACGACATTCCGTTTTGGCAACCGCAACCTGGAACCTAAAATGCCATCACAACAGCCCAGAACAGCTAAGCTCCAGTTCACTTAGTGGGACAGGGGACATTGCACAACTCTCCCTCTGAAGCTGCTACAGATGCCAGGAGCCTTGCCAAGGGAGGTCCTACAGCCAAACCACAGGAGTACCGGCTGACTGCAGCCACCTGTAGCTGCCTGAGCAGAAGCACAATGGCCTAACAAGTGAGACCCTGGCCATCCTTGGCTGTGACAATAGCCACAGCCAAACGCAGCAAGCCACCCTCCCCAAAGAGCACAGGAAGGAAAGTCTTTCTCAAGGCCTGGCCACAAAGGAGCTCTCATACTTCTTGCAAGAGGGATGGGCTGTGGCATGCTAGCACAGGGGAAAGGAGGGAAAGGGTGCTGCTGCTCTAGCCTCTGGTATGTTTGCGGGAGGCGCTAGCTGGGGTCTCTCTGCAGAGAGGCTCTCCCCTGTCTAGGCAGGGGCTTTGCTAGGGATTGGCAGCGAGCCAGGAGAAACTCTTTTTTTAAAAAAAAGGGAGAGAGTGAGGGAACAAAAACAGCGGAGGCTGCCTCAGCACAAAGCCCTCCAAGCAGGAAAGCAGAGCGTCCCCAGAGATGGGCTGGGAAGAATAGCTAGGAACAGAGCAGCAGAGAAAGTACAAACAAAACCTCCAGCACACAACTGATGGGGAAACCAATAAGTGGGGGGGGGGGGAGAGATGGTGCTGCAAAAGATGTGGAGGACTATAAGCAGCATGTGGGTGGGGAAAGTGCCTGGCTGTGGAGCAATGGAGAGGGGGCTTCCTGGTGCCTTTCTCCAGCCCTCGGGGCTTCTCGTTTATAGAGAAACATTCCGCTTTGCCAAGCGGCTGCAAGCGTCAGCAACAGCAGCAGCGGCTGCACTCAGCATTCCAAGGCTTATAAGGCAAAAGGCGAGCGGAGCAGGAGTTGCCTGCAAGCCGTCCAGCATGTGAGCACCCAAGCCAGTCCAGAGGGGAGCTTTCAGGTCAGGAGTGGCTCTCGTGGGTTGGCAGTCCAGGATGAGCAGGGGCTCCTTCAAGCCCAGAAGGAAAGCCTTGGGGTATACCGGTTCCAAGAAGAATGGGGAGCATCAAGAGAGTCCTTATTATTACTACTAAGCGGCAGGGTGTTGCCAATTTCAAACAACAGACGTAGAATACTTAGTACTTGCCTACAAGGTGCTCAAGTGCTGGAAGCACTTCACACACATCCTCAGTGCGACCCTGTGAGGTAGGCCCCTATATTGCAGGTGGGAAGCCAAGGCTCTAATCCAGCCGCAAGCCTTTAAACTGTTCTGTGTGTTTATGGATGTGACGAGATTCGAACCAGTGTCAACCAGAGAGTGGTCCAGCATGACCTTGAGCCTCATTGACAGCACAGGAAAAAGTAGGCCCTGCTTGGCCGTCCTCTGCCCTCCACTATCCAGGGCTAAAGGTCAGCTCTTGACGTTCTGGCAGAAGGCATTTAGAAGATGAAACAAACACTGCTGGCCTCCCCTGGTGCCTGGGCTAGGAGTGTGGGGTTGAATTTCATTTCTGCTCCAGCAGAGAGTGGGTGGAGATCCCAAGAAGCCACCCAGAGAGGAGAGACTGTGTGCCTTATTTCTCATCCTAAAGACGTCAGCCCCACTTCACCCAAACAGGAGATTCATGAATATGCAAAAAATAAAGAGGGGGGGAGCCTAAAGAAAGCATCATCTGGACAGAGAGGTTTGATTGATTAGGTACCAACAGAATCAGCTGCCAACTACAAGTCAAAGCCAGATTGCTGCCCCCTAGAAGCTGGCATTAAGATCGACTAAGTTACACGCCTTGGCATCCCTCTTGGAACAGCCGGAATATCATATTCACATTACCACAAACCCCAAGTTAGCTCCACCCAGCCACAGGCAAGAGCCATTGCCACAGATCCAAAAATAGAGCGCAGGAGCCCCAAGGAGCCCAAGATCAAGTAACAGGCTGAATGCTGAGGACCTTCTCATTACATCATGAGTGCAAAGAAGGCTGGCAGCTCTGGGCGGGGTGGGTGTGGGGAGACCTTTTGCCTTTCCTTTCCTTTCCTTTGTGATAAAGAGACCAGCACACAACAGAGATGTGAGAGTGCTTGAGCCTAGGAAATGAATGGAAGCAACGGAAGAAAACAACCATGGCTGACCAGCAAGGACTAGCATAGTTCCCTGAGAAAGAGCTTCTTCATGACTTACCCTGGAGATGGAGAGTGGCATGTTGAAGTCCTTGCCACCCTGCAGCCTGAAGCCCCATGGCGCCGGCCCATCCAGCAGCACCTTGTACGAGTCCATGTCACTCATTTCTGGGGAGGAGAAGAGATTATTAGCTTTAAAAGTGATGCAGCGAGGGACAGGAGAGCTGGGAGAGGACAACTGAAGAACAGGAAACATCTGCCTCACACAGTAGAGCCTTGCCTGCCCCAAGTGAGGGCAAAGGGAAGTGCAAGCTCCTTCCCCGGAAGTTGGCACCAAGGCCTAAGCACTGCCCTTCATCCTACCCCAGCCCATCCCTGTCCTCCCCACAGCAATGCTCTTCAGCTTTTCCTTTAGGGACAAAGGAAGTGGCCTTATACCAAATTAGACCATTGGGTCCATCTAGCTCAGTATTGTTTACATCAGGTGTGGGGAACCTTTGGCCTTCCAAACATTGCTGAATAGCAACTCCTCTCAGCCCCAGCAAGGGATGATGGGAGTTGTAATTCAGCAACATCCAGAGGGCCACATCTAGTCTACACTGACTGGAATCAGGTCTCCACTGGGTTTCAGATTCCCAGACCTACCTGGAGATGTCAGAGAATACGTTTCACTGTCTTTAGTCTAAACTCCTAAAGGCTGTCCTAGTGAATCAGGCAATAATTAGCAGAGGCAGAAGAACCACACAAAGATACTGAGGAAGCATTTCCTTTCCAAGGACTCGGCCTACCAATACCACAGAAAAGTTTGTTTTCCTCGTTTTGACAATATATGTGAAACCAAGAACCTCTGTACGCAGGAATCACATATGAAATGCATATTCCGGGCAAATCGCACCTCCTCTTTGGGTGGGCTCGTTTTGAACTTGGTTGGCTCAAATCAATATACAGTGGTACCTCGCAAGACGGAAAACTTGCAAAACGAAAGGGGTTTTGGTTTTTTGAGTTGCTTCGCAAGACGAATTTCCCTATGGGCTTGCTTCGCAAGACGGAAACGTCTTGCAAGTTTGTTTCCTTTTTCTTAAAACCGTTAATACAGTTGTGACTTGACTTCGAGGAGCAACTCATAGCACGCGGTGTGGTAGCCTTTTTTGAGGTTTTTGAAGACTTTGGTGATTTTTGAAGCTTTTCCAAAACTTTTCCGACACCATGCTTCGCAAGACGAAAAAATCGCAAGACGAAAAAACTCGCGGAACGAATTAATTTCGTCTTGCGAGGCAGCACTGTAAGCATTTGAAGTAGTTCTGTAAATGGACTTGCCACTAGAATGGCCATGTGAAACCTATTCACACAACCAGAGTCTAAATGGCTTCCCCACAAGCCAACCCAATTTAAGCCCTCACTCAAAAAACAGATGATATGAATTAGTTATCACCCCCGCATCCTCAAATAGAGGCTGTTAGCACAATTTTAATCTGGACAAGACAGAGTCTGACCCCGCTCATATCAACCACTACCAACTCATGAAGTGCTCGTAGGGTCTGCAAGTGCCATTTTAAAAAAGAAATGCTTTCCCCACAGCTGACAGAGGAGATTCCAACTTGATAATATGAACATTAAAGAATGGGGAGATCCAGGGATTAGGATGGAAAGACAGAATAATTGCTCTGTTCCTACGCCTTGTGTTTTAGGCAGCTGCTGGCTGATCAAGGCACCAAAAGAAAAGCCTTCAATTTGTTCCTAATTACTTAAGAGATGGCTTTTGTTAGGTGCAGCTATGGCACCTCACTGCTTTTGGCGTTTCCCAGTCAACGCACCCCTACTATATAGCAAAAGCAATCAAAAATTGCCTTCTGGACACAAAATACTCCCTTCACCCTCTCCTCCCATTCTCCCCAGGCAGTTTGTTGTCTATATAAGGCATGCAAGACAGCACTGCCATATTCCAGTGGTTGCTCATCAGGACTGGGAGAGATGCAAATGAGTGCTGAAAACATAACTTCCTGGCTGGGTCTAAACAGAGGAAATCAGGACAATCCAGGAGGGGAAAGGAGAAAGGGAAGGGAGAGAGAAAAACAGAAACAGAAACCCAGGAAGACAGTGTTCTTTTGGGCTGGGATCTAGGGCACCCCTTCCCATCCAGTACAGAGGAAAGAGCTGCAGCAGGGCCTTCTCAGAGAGCTCCCTCTGCCAGACAGACAAAGGTGGAGCCCCTCACAGGCAGAGTACCAGCTTGTACCATCCCTCCTTGCCAGGCTGGGACACTTCAGCTTGGAGGGATTTCAGCAGCAGCTTAATACCCTCTTCTCCATGGGAATGGCAAAGGAATGCGCTCGGCTAGGAAGAGGCAGGGAGCGTTGATTTCTCCCTCCTCCTCCTCCCAAGGCTGAGTCGGCAAAACATGCCTGAACCAAGCCTTGTGCCACAGGGCTGCAGGAACAGCCCCTCGGGCCTCTGCTCTCACAGTGAGCGCTCGCTCAGGAGTTGTTCTGCCTGCTTTGAAGTTTCCACACAGCATCTACAAACCCGTGGCAACCTCAGCCAAGCAGTTCCAGGGAGGACACAGCAAACAAGGCTTAGACGACATGCTGCGTGGCCTGTAAGCCTGAGTCCCAGGGTCCCAATGCGATCCTACATGGCTCTCTATCCAGCCCTTGGGACTTTCTCCATCCCATGCCTCCCCCCATTGAAACCACACACCCCATTGGTCCTGCTCCACACCCTCCTTAAGCTGCAACGCCTCTTGGCTGTCCAGGAGCAGGACGAAGAGATGGTGTGGGTGGGAATGCAGAAACCGCTCTGTCTTTCGCACGGCTGGAACAGAGCCCAGTGTAGAGAAACATCCATTGGGCTCTGCCCACTTTTGCCCGCAGTCCTGCCCATCACTGGTATATCCCCCTCCTCAGAAGGTGGCCCACAAGAGATTCCTGTTGGGCTGAAAAACAGTGAAATGAATGGGGCATCAAGAGCTAGCTGCTCTCAGGATAAGTAAATGAAGTTTGGAAAAAGCCAAGGCATGGTGAAAAAGAAACAGAAATCAAGCTGAATTCAGAAGATCACTAGTGAGCAGAATCAGGTTGTGTGCCACGCTGCTGCCTAGTTAATGCCCCCTACCCAGCTCAGGTACAAGGGACCAGACCAGAATGCAAGGAGCCCATCTGGCAGGATAAGAAGTCTATATGCACTGATAAAGCACTTCCTGGAAGTGCCTGACAGAAGGCAAGAATAACAGGGGAAGGGCAGGGCTGAGGTGCATTAAGTTGAAGAACCAAGAAAAGGAGATAGCCCATTACAAGACAACTGAACAGCCAGGGCGGCAAGAATAATTAAATGCATTCTTGAAACGAATACTACCCTGCAAAATAAAATAAAATGGCACAGCAAGAATATCTGCTGCGGTTGTTGTCGTTTTAAATCTGGATACATTTCTACACATTTGCCAGCACTAAATTAAAGTTTGCCAAATTCTCATTTTTAACAAGCAGCTGCCAATCCTCTTGCAGAATTAAAATATTAAAAGAACACTTATCCACAAGGAAGCAAGTTTTAAAAGAAAAATACTGGTCCCAGGCACAAAAGGAATCAGAAGTACACTTCATCACACTGCTGAGAAACACTGAGCGGAAACTTTTTTCACTTTGCACAACAGCTCTTCCTGGACTTTGGGAAAGCAAATTCCACCCTAGGAGGCTGCCATATTAAAACCTCCAGCACCTGGCAAACCTCAGGATATTTGTCCTCACCCTCTCTGGATAACGTCACATGGGAATGGAGGATGCACCAGGCTCCATTTCTCCCCTTTTGCCCCTTGTGCGCATATCTCCAGATGATGACCAAGTTTATTTTTTGTTTTTGTGGATTCAGCTGGCAGCCCTCAAGGAAGGAAAGAGCTGGATGAGCAATAAATAGACCAGCAGGAAAAGGCTGCACTCACTCTCTCCCCAACTCCTGGAAAAGTTCTTTTCCCTCAGTCCTCCTGATTCCCCCTCCATCCCTCCTGCCACCACTTTTTTCTTCTGCACAATGAAGAGGGTCATCAAATAAAAGCCTTGAGTGAAATAAAGTCAGGTGCCTGCCTCCTTTGCTTGTGTGAAGCATCCCTTCACATCAGTAACGGGTGCTGCTGGGTCTTTACTCCATGATCCAAAGCAGGCAAGGATTTGTGATAAATATGACAGGTTATGTCTGCCCCCTTCGTTATTAAACACATTTGCTCAATATATATGCACAGAAGAAGTCTGGAGGTTAATAGCAAACTCTCACAGAATTTCTAGGTGGTCCTGATAGCAGCCCTGCAGGATCAGACCAAGGCCAGCATCCTCTTTCTAACAGCAGCCAGCCAAATATACTTGGAAGCCCAAAAAGCATGAAAAATCTGCCCCTCCCAGTGAACATTTCTATTGTGGAATGCTTTCCACAAATCTTCACAAACAAGGCCACCAAACTCAAGGGCTAACTGCACCTCATGTGGGTTTTTTGAAGTTGCGCTTGATAACACAGAAAAAAAAGTTTATCAGGAACACGAGCCATAATTTTAAGAAAGCCTATGAAAGTCACTGAAGAAACAGCCATACTTGTGCCATCTCGACACTGACCGCCACAGGCGCAATGCTTGTTCACAGCCCTTCTGGAATTCAGACCTCCTGGACATGCTGCAATATTAAGTTACAGCTCAGAGACACTTTTAGATGAACGACGAGAATAGACGTCCAGAAGAAGAGCGGGGAGCCAGGAGGGACGTGTGCCGGCGCATGCATGCCCAGGTTCAGACCCTTGACGGCGAGGAGCCCCGGGAGAGACTCACTCCTACGACGGGAGCCTCCAGCATCAGCCCCTTCCCTCGGCTCAAGAGGGGATCCCTACCAGCCATCACACCCACGAAACGGGACGTCCCTGCTCCGAGCCGCCGCAGGAAACCGAGGGTGACGGTTACATCCTGGTGCCATGAGCAACACGCTAGTCTCGCTGAGACACCGCTAACGCACGGCTAGGGGGCACGCCCCAGCCCCACGGCAAGAGGACGTCCCTATGGAAAAAGAACAGGGGGGGAGGCACACAGGAGACTTCCTAAAGTACACACTCCTGCGCCACTGGGAGCCGGGGAGAGAGGGAGAAGGGCGTGGGAAAACACAGAAAGGGAAAGTACGGGGGGGGGGGCGAGTGAAGAGAGGCACAAACTCTCGTTCACATCTCCTAAAGCATGACTGGGATGGAGAAGGGGGTGATATGTGGGGAAAGAGGCACTTATGTCACCCCGCCGCCCTTCTCTGCCCACACGAGTCCCCAGAAAAGCCACATCACTTTCCCTTTCCTACCCCCCGACCTCACCCGCCGCCAGCTCCTACCAGGGACGGGATGCAATACCTGCAAGGTCCCCGCGCGCGACCTCCTCAGAGAAGGGCGGAGCTACTGAGCTGCCTCCGCCGCCCCGTCTCAGCCGCAGCGCCGCCGGCACCCACGGAGCCCTTATATATCTCTCTCCGGCGGGGCTCCGCCTGCTCAGCAGTTCAAGCGCAAGCCCCGCCCCTGCTGCCCCCGCGCCTCACCATTCAACAAAAGCACCGCCTGCTAGGTAGAAGCGCATGCGCGCCGTCGGGGGCGCTTGCTCGGCGTAAGGGCACCCCCTATTGGAGGTGTGCGGCGCCCGCGGCCCCTGGCAGGATGAGAAAGGGCGGAGCGCTGCGCCCTCCGCGGATGTTACGCCCAGGAGGGCGGTGTCTCTTTGCGCAGCTGCCGCCCAAGCCCCGCCAAATGGGATTGGTACAGCCCCGTCCTTCCTTCTGGAAATCCTAGTTTCGCCTCTGAAAGATCTTCTCGCTGTTGCTTGTGGGGTGGGAGGTGCTTGTGGGTCACTCGCAGCATTCTGCACATGCTCAGGAACTCGAGGCGGTCTATTAATCGGGTGAGGGCATTCCCTGCGGCAGCCCCTAAGCTGTGGAATTCCCAGCCCCCACCTTCACCATCGTCATGGTTATTATTTTTACTGCAGCTGCTTCACACGGCCAAGATGCTTGAAAGCTAGTGGCAGGGCCCAAGAGCTTTAAACGTGTACACCAGGCATAGGTGAACTTGGCCCTCCAGATGTTTTGGGAGTACAACTCCCATCATCCCTAGCTAACAGGACCAGTGGTCAGGGATGATGGAAATTTCCCTCTGGAAAAAAGAGAAATGAGTTTTTGTACCTAAATAGGGGAAGAACAGAGAAAAGCTCCTGTCCAAAACATGGCGAAGGATTCTGAAATGCTTTTTTGCAGGGTGCCCAAACTTTTCCATGCTACAGTATGCAGGAATGTGCTTTGTGCAACTGCAACACAACACAGGTATTAACAGACACTGCCAATGTCTCACTACAGTCATACCTCATTTTACATTTGCTTCAGGTTGCGCGTTTTCAGGTTGCATCCCGCGGCGACCCGGAAGTACCAGAAAGGGTTACTTCCGGGTTTTGCCGCTTGCGCATGTGCAGACGCGCAAAATGACGTCTCACGCATGTGCAGGAGTGGCAAATCACGAACTGTGAGTGCGCAGACACGGGTTGCGTTCTTTTCAGGTTGCGAATGGGCCTTCGGAACGGATCCCGTTCGCAACCAGAGGTACCACTGTAGTTCAATATAGCAGGCCAAGCACAACTATGGAGGCAGGATGAACAGCAGAGCCTGCAAAGGATGCATAAATTCCCCTTTTAACATTGGTACCATGGGGGAGAAGAGCAATCCTCTCCCCGCTGAAAAGAAGGCTTCCAGCCGTCAAGCAGACATGAAGCTCCTTTTACTGAGCTAAAAAGGTCAGTGGGCTCAGTCCACATGTGTCTCTCCAAGATGTGACTCTCATGGGGAGCCTTTCCCATTTCTGCTACCCAAGGCCCTTTTAACGTAGAGAGACCTCCCATCTGAACCAGCATGCAAATGCAGTACATACAGAGTGCCATTGAGTTATGGCCCCTCTCTGGAGCTCAGCTTTCTTCAGTGACCGTAGTTCTTCATGGGTGACCACTGTGTTCCTATGCCGAAATGTAGGACACCCACAAGCCGGATGTCACACGCTGACCACAGCTAGTCCAAAGTCTACTGGACCATAAATCCACGGTCAATAGCTCTGATGACAGCAAGTCCTTTTGTTTTACTTTCAAATTTGCAGAGCTTTCCCCAGGTGAAGCCAGCCCCTGAAAGCACTCTGTAAAAACAAAGGACCAGGAGCACAGGAACTTCCTGTTCCAGAATGTGCACAGGCCACAGAACTGACACCATGCTATGTATGTATAGGCAGTGGCATCCAGAATGGGCAACAAGAAGACAAAAAAAGTCAGATATTGGAGCTAGGGAAAGTGACAGGACAGTATGGAATATAAAGTGCTTGGCATAAGGCCATGTAGCCTATTTGGAAAAAACAAAACTAAAGATGGAGATGGGGGGGGGGAGCATTCTGATCATGCAAAATTGCTGCCACGTGTTTTGGCACACAAGGCTGTAAATAAAACATCACTATACAGAATGCAGGGAGCCACAGTTCTGTGTGGGGAACGAGTAGGCAAGCTCACAGCATCTGAAATCTCACAAGCGTTCTGTAACTTGCCTCTCTAGGATGCCTATTAAAACCCAGCACAGAGCCAGGGAAAGCCGCTGAGCCAAAGCAAAATAGCAGCTGAATAAGGCAACTTCTCAGCCCCCTCTCCCTCTCTGGAAATCTCCAGTCACTTTCTCTTCTATTTAAGGCAGAATTCAGTGATTCATACTCAGCGCATGTTAGAAGCGGGCTGACAAATCTCAAAACGGCAGATTCTGTAAGTCATGAAACTTAATGTTTTAACCTGGAAAGAAGCCAGTTCCTTTCCAGTGAGGTCTCCGAAGTACTCATTACTTAGTACTGTCACTGTTAAAAGGTGCTGGGATCAGGAGGGCTCCCTGGTCTTTATGCATCAGCTATGATTTCTACACACAGGATAAAGGATCAAGGCGGAGGAGGATGAAAGCAATGTTTAGCTTTGCTGCTTCAGCCAAAGGAGGCTGCCAAGTTTCTCTCTGCGGGAGGTAAACAAATAGATTTATTTCATTTTTATCCCACTCCTCTTCCAAGTAACTCAGTGGTTCTTCGTTCCCTGTTTGTCATCGCAACAGCTCTGTGGGGGTAGGATGGGGCGGAGAGAGCGAATCAAGGTTAACCAGTGAGAATAATGGCCAACTGGGGATTTGATCCCACGTCTCCTTGCTCTTAATCTACTGCTCTGACCACTGACCACAGTGCTCTTTCAATAAAACACCTAGGAGTTTCCCTTAAGCCACTTTAATCCCACATACTCTTAAATTATTGTGCCATCAAAAGCAGAAACATGGTGGGAGTGGGGGAGGAACAAACTGGTGGATGAGGGCAGAGCAAAACAAAACAGGAAGGGTTAAGCTGTGTTCATTTTTAACCTGGTCTTGGTCTTTTTCCTTTAAAGAACAAAGATTTAGGGATGTAATCTGAAATGAATGCAAATGGTTCAGTACCTAGATTTATTTGCTTTTCTTTCAACATAGGTCGGGGGTCAGCCAGCAGGGGCAGAGCGTGTATGGGCTTTTTCAGGTAGGAGTGGAATTTAGAGCTCCCTCTTTTGAAGTTTCAATTGCTGGCAATTATGCACATGGAGGATTTGTCAAGAAGTTACTGGTTTTGCAGTAGCAGGAAAACTGGGCCAATGGTCAGCTGACAACTGTACCGAGTACAGTTCTTACAGATACCCCTTCAATTACAATCCTAGTCATGGTAACCACACATGTCCCCCCAAGTAATATGTAAAAATTTTCAGAGACACCGTTGATGCCGCTCTAATTGGAGAACAGCCTTTACCAAAGGTGTCATGGGGGCTTTGAAGACGCTCAAACTCAGGATGAGAGAAATGTGCTAAGAGGAAGGCACGTTTGACAAACCCTCACCGTGATCAACCCCTGCCTGGAAACCTATGTCCCTGCTGTGGAAGGACGTGTGGATCCAGAACTGGCCTCCACAGTCACTTATGGACTCACTGTTAAAACCGTGTTCACGGAAGACAATCTTACTCTTCTACAAGTGATTGCCAAAGACGGCAATGACATGTTTCCCCAGAACCCCATGCATTACCTAATCAAGACAACTCACCTGGCCTCTGCTCATATGTCCAGGTCAGGAGCAGTTGCTTTGATTAATGAAACCACCCTTTATTTCCATATTTTATTTCTATGATTCTATGATTACAAGAAAGTGACCTAAACACAGAGAAGCTTTCTGCCCTCTACAGCACCCACTTAGGTGCTGGTCAGCAGACCCATTTTTTAAAAAGATGCTACTGGAAACCTGGATTTATTTACATCCTTGAAAAATGCTACCCCAAAATGCAAGCAGTTAATGGATGCCGCCTACTTTCCTTCTGCTTACAGTCCAATTAAGTACCAGCAGAGGAATCTGATAATCTGACTCCCTCTGCTGGACATAAACTGGCACTGCAACAGCCATATGGCCCTGCCTTCATTTTACGCTTCAGAGCTACCCAAATGAAAACCATCCTGCTAATAAAACTTTCGCTCTCCCCGCCCTCCCTCCTCGCACCGCCAGTCTTGGATTGAACTGCTGGATCTGAGTTCAGAGAGCCTAAAGCAACTGGGATCCATTGCTACCTGCCCCAAAGTCACACCAAAGTAATAGATATTTGTGACCCTCACCCTCCTACCTCACACAAATGCATTCATAAGGAGCTTGGCATTGTCTGATCTGTCTTGTGGTGGGTTCTCCAGGCAGAGCTTCCCCTTGAACCACAGGGTTAGGCTACTGCGCTTGGCAGAGCAGCGGCTGCCGCCATCCTTTTGATTGAGGCCTGGAGTTGTTTACAGCAAGCTGCCCGCTGCTTCTATTCAGAAGGCCCACATCTGGATTTGCTTAGCAAAGCAGAGCAGGAAGTGGCTCCGTTATTATCCTCAGATGGCGCCAAAGGGAAATCCCTCTTCCACTCTCTGCGTGTGCAACGCAGCCTCTTAACAACAGAGCTGCCTCGCTGTGAGAGAGACACACACACACTTCCCTCATCTCCTTATTGGAAAACTGCTGCCATGGCTTGCATTTTAAGATTTGGCCCGTGTTTCAGAATGCCGCAGTCCCCTCCCTTATTTTACATGAACTTTCCTTCTGACATTACACACACGCACGGTCCTGTACCATCTCCTCCTCATATATATTTGGGGCTGCACTCCACACAGAATGTGGTGACAGACCTAATGCTTCCCTTTATGGGTCGTGGCTTTTGGAGCCCACTGATGACAACTGTTGCTCTTCTCAGGGCCGGCTCTACCATTAGGTAGAGTGTGACAACTGCCTCAGGCGGCGGGTGCTGAGGGCCCGCGTGTGCCACCATCTGATCTGCACCACAGCCTCTAAGCTCAGCTGCTGCCCTCTGGTGTCTAGCTGGCTGCATACACACCATTTAAATCACTCACACACACAAGAGAATCCTGGGACCTGCAGTTTACTCCTCGTAGAGCTGCAATTCCCAGCACCTTTAACAAACTACAGTTCCCAGGATCCCTTTTAGGGCGGGGTGAGGCAATGTGCTTTAAATGTGTGGCCTATACATAGTGAAAGAAAATGCCAGAGCAGTTGTCTTCTGTACTGTTACATGCAATTTGGACTGGTGGGCCAGGGTGGAGGGTTCTTGTTCCAGACAGCAAAACCTCTTGGGTTGGGCCCTGCCTCTTAAGTACTGCTGAATTCATACTCCAGGCAACTTAATGCCCAGAAGCGCCAGAGAAATAAATGAAGAAGAGATTAGAAGGGAAAGGGAGGTTGGAATCTAGAGGTCTGTTGAGGGTCACCCCATCATCCCAACTCAGGAATTTACTCTTTACAATAGGAAATGGCCACTTCAAGACATAATTTAAAAGAAAACTCTCCTCACAATAGCACACGTTCCATTCACAACTGACTGGTCAGCAGAACATGAAAGCCACGCAGGGTCCACCTTTGCCACCTTTGTCTCCATGGGGCTGACATGGAGCAAGCTGGAGATCAGTTACATGCAGAGGACATATTGCCCTCTAGTGCAAGAATAGAGCAATTACTTGAAGCTCGTCATACTATAGCATGCAAAAAAAAAAAAGGCGAAAAGAGGAACCTATGGCCTTTGATATGTTGTTGGACTACAACAACTTGCCATTGGCTATGCTTGGTGGGACTGATGGAGTCCAAGAGGGCGAAAGATTCCCCATCACTTCAATAAAAGGACGGTGCTAGGATACTAAATGGATAAGAACAGAGGAAGGTGCCTTAGGTCAGGCCATTGGCTATCTAGAGAACCTGATACCATACCCTCCAACGCGTCATGATGAAAATCTAGGGCACCATCTTCCGGGGCTGCACTACTGCATGAGTCATGTGACTCATGCAAGATCACGACCCCGAAAAAGCACTTTGTTTAGGGTGAGATTGTGACGCCCCAAATGGCTGCCATGCTCTTAGGCGGTGGGATGTCCCAGTTTTTTCAGGACAGTTGAGGGCTATGTGATACTGTGCTGACTGGCAGGGGTTCTCCAAGATGTCACATGGATGTTTTCCCCAGCCCTGCATCCAGAGATCCCAGGGATTTAGCACTTGCCAAGCAAGAATGCCCTTCACCACCGAGTGAGGCTGGCCCTCATCAGCAAAGTTCCCAGGGGGTTTCCATGAGAAGATCCCTCCCTGGGAAGTGCAGCAGTGACAGGTGGTCTCAAAAGCAAAAGAGCAAAGAGACAAAGAACCAAGCAGAGTCCGCGTCAACAGAGGGACTTGATAACCCAAGAAACGTTGTTTTGTTTATTTATTGAGACACAAAGGAAAAAAGAAAACCCAAAATGTTCACCTCACTCACCTGGTCCCTCAGATCCCTTTGTTACCAAGCTAGACATGCTTCACCTGAGGAACCAAGGCTGACACAATGGAGTTGAGGGCATCTAACCAGCCTTGCCTCCAACGTCTCACTATCTAACAATTTGAGAAGCTGTGTCTTGAGGTCACATAGATCCTGCCTGCCAAAGTCTTGATAAGGAGGAGGCAGAGGAGGAATAGGAGATTAAATTGGCGGAAGGGGCTCCCCAAACCCCAGGCAGCTGGAGGGATCTATCATGCTTTGTCCATTGAGCCTGCGTTCTTGCTGGCTGCTTTGCTGGCTCCTCCATCCCGGCTCAACATAGTGACCAGCTTGTGCTTGAAGGCCCCAGCCCCTCTGGCCTTGGCCCTGGCCCGGCCCTCACCTCCGCTTTCGGGCCCCTGGCAATCCAGCAAGGGAGGAGGGCACTGGCTGTCTGGGGTAGGGTCAGCCCCCACAGTGCTGGGATTGAAGCCAGGGTTACTGTTGGAGCGCCTTGCCACGACGGGGCTGTTGTCGTAGATGGGCGACCCCCCGTTGCTGCCGCTGCCCTCAGGGGAGTCTCTGTAGCCGAGGCTCAGAGGCTCCGCGCAGAGGGCTTGCTGCTCCAGGCTGCGCAGGTTCTCATAGAGGTGGTCCGAGCCCTGCTCTCTTCCCGCTTTGGGTTCTGCCTCTGCCTTGCCTGAGGCCTGGAACGGGAGAGGGAAGCTCTTGCCAATGGAAGCGTAGATGATGGGCGAGTCGGAAGCCTTGAACTCTGGGGAAATGGAGCGGCTGCCGCCAGGAGGCGCTGCCGAGTACCCCATGTCCACACTTCCCTTTGGCGTTCTTTCGTACAGCGGCTGCGCTCCCTCTGGGCTCTCTGGGTTGGTGGGCCAGGACCAGCCCCCTGCTTTCTGCACACAGTCCTGGGCTGGGGAGATGCCGGCTTTCTTGTCTCTCTCCAGAAGAGTGGCTTTCTGGCGGTCTATGGAGGCCGAGACAGCTCGGCAGATCTCCACAGCCCGGACGGTGTTAAAGATAAAGAGGCCCTCTCCGGAGTCACAGCGGCGCCCGGCCTCAAAGGAGAACACCGTCTGGGGAGAGAGTGGGGGAACACAAAGGTGATTCTCATACTTGGCCATCATTGATATCTCTGCTCAACTTTCCCCTGCAGCATCTAAGGCAAAGCAAAGCAGAGCAGCACCAAACATTTAAAGCACACCCAGCAAACATTCAAGGAACTCCAAAGAACCCTGGGAACTGTAGTTCTACAGTGCCCAGCAGCCTCAACAAACTACTGTTTCCCAGGGTTCCTTTTTTGGGAAAGCCATGCGCTTTAAACATTGGATGTGCTTTTCATGTGGATCAGCCCATAGTTGTCTGCTGATGCTGAGCCTCATTGGAGACAGAGCCAAGAAAAACAGACTAGATAGAAGTTGCTGATTTAAGTCAATGGGACCTTTTAGCCCAGGATTATGATGGGCAGTGGCTCTGCAGCATCTCAGCCAGACATTTCCTCTTGCTCTGCCACCCAAAATCCTTTTAGCTGGACATGGCAGAGATTTACCCTGGAAGAGGCCTTGTATTGGGCCAGACTCAAGGGCAGCCCTACCATTAGGGCCAAGCAGGGGGGCAGGTGCTGGGGGAGGGCAGGCGACACAGGCTGGTCCATTCAGGGCAAAGGGAGCCCTGTCCCACCAAACTCAGCCTGCTCTTAGCCAACCCCAACCTGTCTCCTTACAACTCGTCACAGGTGGCTCTGCCAGTCATTGGCTCTGGCGCCACCTGCCATTGGTCTCTCTGCCTTCCTCCCGACCAGTCGCAAAGGGGCACCATTCACCAGTGGGGGCAGGGCAGCAATCCACCATCATTCCTCCAAGTCCCTTAAGCTAGGCTGCCCTGCACTCGACCCCCTCCTGCCAGGATAGCCTGCTGCCCCCAGGAGTGTTGGAGGGTGCTGTGCCATTGCCAATGCTAAGACTCAGCTGTCAGCCCAGGCAGCTTCTGTGCATGGAATGGAAGGCTGTCATCTTGTCTTTGGCGTCCAGCAGCAAGAGGGCCATCTGTTTGGACTATATTTTCTCCATCTAGCCCAGGATTGCCCAGTTTAACTTCCCACAGCTCTCAGGCAGAGACTCTTCCCCATCGCCTTCTACCTGTTTCTTTTAACTGGAGATGCCAGGGATAGAATCTGGGGCCTTCGGCATGCAAATGATGTGCAGCAGGCTTTCAGCAGCTGATCTATGGTCCCTGCATATGAAAGAGCTCTAACTGAGTCTAATCTGGATGGGTTTAAAAAGTCCCAGGAGCAGGCAGCAAACTAAGAAGGTGGGTGGGGCAGCGGGAGGAAATATACCAGCCTCCAGGATTGTCATATCAGAAGAGTGGGTGGACAATTTTTTTGTGTTCAAGTGAATGGTGAAATAATGGGAGGGTGAGCATTTCAACTCCTAGCCCAATGCACCAAGCCAGAAAAGGGTGGGTGTGAATTTACTAAAGATACTACTATTCCCAGAACAGCAGCAACACACTAAAAGAAGCATCACCTGAAGTGTGAGGTAGACTTATCTGCTATCCCTGTAAAGGTAAAGGGACCCCTGAACATTAGGTCCAGTCGTGGCCGACTCTGGGGTTGCGGTGCTCATCTCACTTTATTGGCCGAGGGAGCCGGCGTACAGCTTCCAGGTCATGTGGCCAGCATGACTAAGCCACTTCTGGCGAACCAGAGCAGTGCACGGAAACGCCGTTTACCTTCCCGCCGGAGCGGTACCTATTTATCTACTTGCACTTTGACGTGCTTTCGAACTGCTAGGTTGGCAGGAGCAGGGACCGAACAACGGGCGCTCACCCCGTCGCAGGGATTCGAACCACCGACCTTCTGATTGGCAAGTCCTAGGCTCTGTGGTTTAACCCACAGCACCACCCGCGTCCCAGGTCCGCTTATTTTGAAATCATCCTGTGGGCTGAAGGTGTGACCAGGGCCTGCTAACACAGCCCACTGGGAATGAGGGTACTCCCTGTCCTCAAGCTGCAGGACAAGACAGGATGTTCCCTGCCTTTGATGCTATTCCTGAGGGTAGTCAGTAGAGGACAGGTGTTTTCTGGGCCACTGGAGGAGGAAACAGATACAACATACCTTTTCCTGGCCAAATCTTCGGAGGAAGGCATAAGGCCAGGTATAGAGGGCTTGCCCTGAGTGCATGTCCTTCAGCACCAGGTGCTCAGGTAGAGTCGTCATCAGGTAGTTCCCTTTCAAGTGACATCTTGCAGATGCCTCTGTCGGGAAAACTGACACGGGGAACTCACAGGCTGTTGAGAAGGTGCGAAAAGTCAACAAATCCCTCTAAAGCCATGCATATTCTTAGTTTTAATTCCTCCCAACCCCGCCATGGCTCTGACTACACTCTGTGAGCGCACTTTTTTAAAACAATAAGCAAACAAAAACTTATCAAAACTGCACACCACCAGAGTACATTCGTACCTTGGAAGTCGAATCCCCTTGCGAGTCAAACGTTTTGGCTCCCGAACGCCGCAAACCCGGAAGTGAGTGTTCAGGTTTGCAAACGTTCTTTGGAACCCAAATGTCCGATGGGTTCCGCGGCTTCCGATTGGCTGCAGGAGCTTCCTGCAGCCAATCAGAAGCCATGGCTTCATTTCCAAACATTTTGGAAGTTGAATGGACATGCAGAACGGATTTCTGTTCGACTTCCAAGGTACGACTGTAACCAAAACTGCACAAAATGAGTGGAGGTTGCAAAAATAAGATTAAGTAGCTGGGCACATGTGTTAGCTTATTTTGAAAACTGTATTCTCCTCAAGGGGGAGGAGCAAACTGATAGGGGAGGAGCAAGTGGAACTCTGGTGGGAAAGGGACTCAGAAATCTGAAGAGGACCCCATGTTTTTGTTGTGCTTCTATCTAAAGAGCCTGACTCATATTTTTTTTATGGTTGAAGACATCTTTTGGACTGCTTCCCTTCCCCTCCTCCTCCCATGCTATCCTAACTGCCTTGTGGAGTGCACAACGGCTGGAACAGGTACCTTGTTTCATAACTGCTCTGTTCCCTTCAGACATCTATTCCCCCATCAGAATATCCACTGGTGCTTGTGAATTTACATCCTTCCAAAATGAGACTCCTTTTTTAGCTTGCCCATCTGCCTCAGTAAATATAGAGTCACTGGGGCACAGAACAGTGTGGGAACAGCTAAGGAGAAACTCCTATCTAATAATAGGAGCACACAAAGCTGTTTGTTTTACGCTTCTTGTCAAGAAGCCTCTGATTGTCCCTGTTTTAGAGGGTCTTTTGTTTCTAATGCCGAAATCATTGAAAGGGACACATGACACTTCATTATTATTATTATTATTATTATGGAACACTTCACGAATTTGTGTGTCATCCATGTGAAGGGCCATGCTAATCTTCTCTGTATCGTTCCAATTTTTTAGTATATGTGCTGCCAAAGCGAGCACTGCACATGACACTCTTGAAGAACAGTGGGGTAAAGCTGTCAGCTCAAAAGAGCTGGGTGACTCCAGTTATTAGAGTGTTGAACTTTAGACCCCTGGTTTCAGATCTTTTCAGCTCAGCTATGGATTCACTTTCCAGGTGGGGCTTGGCAGCCGTACCTCAGATGGCAGATTTTTTTGGGGGGGGGGTACCGGTAAAGGGAGGCACGTTGTCAATGATTCAGCTCTACAGTGGAGAACCTTCAGCTTGTGGGTCTATTCTGCCCCACCAGGCCTGTCCCAACAAGCCCTTCTCATTTCCCGTTCATCTCATGTCATTTTATGGCTTGTTTCATCATTTTCTGGCTTTTACTGTTAGTCAGTTTAGCATGACTACTGGCTCCATCAGCACATCTATCACGTTCTAAGGATCAGAATCTAATCATTATGTTTTGTAAGTCACTTAGGGGTATATAGAGTTTGTTAAATAAAATAGATGAACTGAATAGATTGGTGACAAGCGCTTGAAGAGCAGGCAGAGGGTTATCTTTATCTCCAGTGTTAGTGCTGAACACCACCACACTTAGATGAGAGATAAGAGCAAAAGGCAGCGTTTCCACCTGCCGTGCTGGAGGGGGTGGGTGGGAAGAAATGCAGCCTTATACTCTCATTCTCCCATCCTAGCGCTAAGGAGCTAAGGTCAAGATTGAGAGATCCTATCTAAAGAGCAGGCAGATGGATCTTTCCAGCCACCCTAGTGCTGAGGTAGAGAGCACTGTGTGTGTGCATGTAAACACATGCCTGTGTGCCAGTATGTCTGATGTGTGAAAGTGCATGTATATGTGACCGCATGCATGCATGCATGCATGTGTGGGTGCTGTTTGCCTGCATGTCAGGTGACAAGGTGGGGGTGGGCAGGGGGAGGTGCTAACAGAGGAATTTTTCTTGTGTTGTTTTGCTCCATCCACTTTTGCCCCCACCCACCATTGGAATACGGCCTCCGGATAGTTGATTAAGTTCAAATCTGGCCTTCAGGCTGAAATAGGTTCCTCACCTCCAATTTACCTTATCCCATTTTTGCCAGCATGGGGGTTGGCTGTTTGGGTTTTTACAAATGTCCTAGCCTTTCTCAAACTTGGGTTCCCGGATGTTGTTGGACTACAACTCCCATCGCCCCTGACCACTTTTCCTGGTAGCTAGGGATGATGGGAGTTGTTGTCCAACAACGTCCAGGAACCCAAGTTTGAGAAAGGCTGTAGGCCAACTTTGAGCAGAGGCCTTGGGCCTGTGCAGCAGAGATGGGAAATCTGTGGTCCTCCATGCTGAATGGGGTTGATGGGAGTTGGGAGCAAGAAGAGGGTTGCATGTTCCCCACTGCCACCATTTTATAGCACCTGCAGCTGCACCAAAGCTCCTTACAAGCTTGAAATTCCCAGAAGGGCTCTCCTTCCATCAACTGCCACTTGGGAGTACAAGAAACTGGTGTTTTGTTCCAGGTCCTTCACCCCCCACCCTGTCCCTTAGGTACATACTTTCTTGCCAGGATGAGTAGATGGTGTTCTCCTCCATGAGGGGCTGTGGGCTGGGTGTGTTTCCAACTGAGCCGGACGAGGGTGCAGGCATCCTCTGTGTGCAGCACAGCAAAGGGGAAATGAAGCAAGGAGGACATTTCTCAGATGAAAACCATCACAGAAACAGAGAAAAGCAGGGTGCCTTGTTCCAACATTTGGATTATTCCCTTTGAACCTCAACCTGAACACAAAGACAATTTCAACCATGTGCCCATCAACCCTTGGTCCATTCTTATGGGCCAGAAACATCCCTTTAGCTGTTCCACACCTTACTGTTCTTATGAGCAACTAAAAACATGGATCCTCCCATTCAACTCTAATACTTTCCCTTTTTCTTCTCCTTGTGTCTCACCAAGGATCTGTTTACTTTGCAAAGAGCTTAGTTGCCAGCTCTGCATAAATACTATTTCCCCATGAGCCATTTTTTCTCTCGTTCAATCTCAGTTTCACCATTACTAAAGCCCCACCATCATTAACAGAGCATTCTGCCTGGATAAAGAACATCACAAACTTATTATCTTCCTCATCTAATAACCTTGGAAACTAGGCTGCTATTTTCTTCTTTTTAAGTGGCAACAAACAGGAATGACCAAGAATTTATTGAAAAACAGAGATTGCGCAAATTATTTGCACATTAAGGCAGCAATTCTGTGTATACCTATGTGGGAGTGATCCTCACTGAACGCTATATATTCAAGCAAATATACATAGGAGTGTCCTAGAAGGTTAAATTCTTATGCATTCTTTCTTGAATGTATGCTCCATTAAAATCACTGAGACAATGTTCTGAATAACATGGGTTGAGAACAGGCTGCAATACATCATGTCAAGGGAGATTTCAGACCCAGAGGCCATGCCCAGAATTTCCAGAGCTTCATCCCCATCTACATTCCCAGAATAAACCTAAAGTTGTTGTTTTTTTGCAAGAATATATAAACCCTTGTATTCAGAACCTAACCAAAAAAAGACACAATTAAAAGTACTTATCATTAAAGCAAGTGGGCAGGGAACATCGGCCACCATAGCAGTCAAATTTAGGACCTCTTCAGTCAATAGAATGCAGGTCAAAAAGGACTTTGGAGGTCATAAAGTCCAACCCTCGCTGAGGGCCAGAAACTTGCAACTGCAAGCCAACTCTAGAGGAAGCAGCTTGGCTCCCCTCTGAGATTCCACACGGCTGACTTGTGGCCAGGAGGAATCTCCCTGTGGCTAGCGAGACACAGGGCCTTCCCATTGAAGATATGAAGAGGTCAATACCTGAAAAGCCAGCTGGCAGATACATTCGATCCACTCATCTGCTTGATCCGCTGCCAGCAAGCAGTTGCGCTCCATCATGCTCAGGAAGAAGGCTGTGGTGTCCTTGGGGGAGCTGTGCTCGCCTGCCCGCTCCACCGAGACGCAGTCTGAGAGGCGGATCACCTTCCGCTCGCCCTTCCTCAGGGTGGCCTTCTCCGCTGCGGCCCCTTCACGCCCTTCGAAGTACTCGAGCCGTGCGATGCCAGAAGGGCTGTCGGCGAAGAGCTGGGCCCACACTTTCCGCCAGACCTTCTGTGAGCAGGGGGTGACATCACACAATCAGGGACAGGCACCGGTGAACAACAGCCTGCACTAGGAAATCCACACAAAGAGGAAAAGGCCTCTTTAACAGGCGCGTTACCCAAGCAGAAATGTGTTCCTCTCTGGGGATTTATGCCCCATAGAGTCCTTGCCAAGAGCAGGTGGAAGTACAGTATATGGAATCGGAGGTTACGAAGAATTCTTTGGCGATTACCTCTCTTAGGCAATTGAACGCATAGAGCCACACATCTGCATGCACTGCAAGCATCAGTGGGATTGCTGTGTAAATACCGTAAGCCCTCAATTTACACAGGGGATTGTGCCGGAAGCCAAAGTTGTGTATAGTCAAAACACATTGGTACAATGGGAGGTGAGACTGCCAACGTCTTTTTTCCATGGGTGCCCCAACCATTTTAATTTATTTTTGCCAAGTGCGTAAAGCTGAATGCGTACAAGTTAAATGTGTGTAGGTTGTGGGCTTACTGTGCAGGAATTTAGCATCTCCTCCTCCTGCAGCCAGCTGCTGAAATCATACTTTTTTTTTTTAAAGCAAGTTTCTAAACCTCATGGAAATAAAAGAAAGCCTGGAAATGTGTGTGAAGTGTCTGGCGGAAGCCTCAGAAGCCCAAAAGACATGTGGAAAGCTGACAGCCAGTAGTGGTTTTAGAGCTGTGGTCTATAATATTTATTTTTATATTATTTCCTAAAATTTATGTAAAAACAACAACACCCTCAAAGGAGTTTACAAAAGATAAAAGAGTAAAATCGGGAAGATTCACAATCCTACTTTAAAACATAAAGAAGTGAAAACGCTAAAACAAACGATGTCCACATTCTAAGCATCTGGGCAGGCTTGTCTAATCCACAATGTTTTTAGCAGGCACTGAAAAGAGCAGTGAAGGCGGCAGGGCAATCTAAAGTGTAGGCGCTCCCACCTGAAATGATCAAATTCTTACAAATGTGGAACAGGCATTATGTGGCACCTGCCAATTCTGCCATTTAAAGCGCTCACGTGTGGGGTAAGGTGATCTTGTAGGTAAACAGTAACACTTTGAACCTGGCCCAGCATCAAATCAGCAACCACAGCAGATCTCTGAGCACAGGTGTTATATGGTGCTGCAGCTTCTGGATCAAACGCGAGGGAAGCCCCACATAGAGCACAACCCAGTCTAGAAGTAAGTAGCGCATGAACCACTGTGGCAAGGCTTTCCCAGTCCAGGAATAACTGTAGCTGTCGAATCAGTCACAGTTGGTATAGTGGCCCTTTTCTCTTCCAGCTCACCTAACACCAGACTCCGCCTTCCCCACACCCCTTTCTCTTCCTTTTCAAAACAGTCCAATTTCTTTCACGATGGGGATTCTACAGCAGGACAAGTGGAAGCACAAATCTTCCCAGTGCACAAATGGCATGCCAGCTTGAGGTCTACCTATGTAGCCACCAAGTTGCTGCTGGAGAACAGATATGTCAACCTGGCTGGCCCATGAGAAAAAAAACTCCACTTTGGTCTAACAATAAATAAATAAATCTAAGCCGTGGAGATATGCCAAAACATATTTTTTTAAAGATGTGTGTCCTAGCACCCGATTGGAGGTGTTACTGCAAGCAGCCAAGCATGGGTGCACACGTGCACAGCACTCCTCCTCTGTTAAACCCCCTTACTGGGTAGCAGGTACACTTTGTCTCTGTGCAGCAAGTAGTAAGAAAGTCAATCTAGCAGTGGCTAGAAACAATGGTTGGCTTGGCTCCCAAGCTCAGCCAAAGTTTATGTGCCTCTGGTGATGACATTGCAGGGTTTGGATGGTGGTAGGTTGGGCTTGTTTGTTGTTTAAAGTGGTTCGTTAGTACAGAGTCTTAATAGCCAGGAGAAGAAGGGAGTTTTCACCCGTACACTAGAATACAAGGCAGGCCTGGTATTATCAGCGGGCGAAGCTCTATCTCCCAATCTACTCTTGTGACAAGGAGGACTAAGAAGGATGTAAGCACCAAATATGGAAGACACCCACAGTGCTGTTTCTCTCTTCCCTCTACCCTAGAGTGTTCATTTTAGGCAGGGGGAAGGAGGATACCTTCCCAGTGCCCATGGGGAGTAACTATGGCTACTTCCGTAAAGTGAAGTTTGCTGAGTAATAAGAACAAGATAACAGGTCAGCAATGCTGCCTGAACCCTTTAGACCTTAGCATATTATCAGCTGCAGACATTTTCAGTCTCGCTTTGCCAGTAGCCATTTGCCACAAAGCAATATAGCCACTTTTGCGATCTAGGTTTCTTAACAATGTGCGATGGATGTAGAAGAGTGATTAAGAGCATAAGCCGAGAGTCAAAAAGGCCTCATTTCAAACCTTGGCTTGTTGTGTGGCCTCAGGAGTTATTTTTGGGGGGTGGGGTGGGGGGAGAATATTGACCTACTTACAGAGGAAATGTTAAGAAATACTTTTAGAACACCTCCAAGGAATGCAAAAATATCTAATTGTGACTGCCTTTCGGTGTGGGTGGTGTCATTTGCTAGCCCTGGACGTTACAAAGGCAGGTGACCGAAAATGAGAGAACCACTGAGCCATTTCTTTACAGCCACCTTGCCATATCCGCTGCACATGGGCAGCCACCGAGGGGGCTCTGGCACCACAGCCCATCCCACCCTAGGGGAGCCTGAGGCTTCAGCTGAGTTCACTAACACCTGCAGCATGATAGATACTTGATCAGAAAGAAAGAGAGAGAGAGAGAGAGAGAGAGAGAGAGAGAGAGAGAGAGAGAGAAATAGATAGATAGATCCAGGTCAATCCCCAACCCCAAGAGATAGGACACAGCAACATGGCTGCCTTGGTCAAGCAAGTCCCTTGACAACAAACTATAAATGGGCCAAAGTACAAGCACCCAGTTCTCTAGAAACCTCCTGCAGCAAGAGAAAAACCAGGCACTGGGGGCCCCACTTTTAAAAGGCAGAACCCCATAGGACCACCCCTGCACACTCACACTCAGTGGCGGTTTCAGGCCAATCCTACTTATTTTATGTGCTCTCTTTGTGTCTCTCTCCCTGCCTCTCTCTCCCACACACCTTGCTTCAGGTACACCCCTTATTTCACATAGCATTTTAATTTGTTAATTATTGAGTTTATTTACATTCAGTTTGGCTGTACATTCACAATATAGTAACATGACAAAGTAGAAGGTAGGAAAGACGCCGAGCAATGACAGCTCCTGCAGGCACGCTCTTGCACTTCAGAGGGTGTAATCTCAAGCCTTAAAGAAGGAAAAGCTAGGAAATATGCTCCCCTGCATTTGACGGGACCCAAAATTCCCACTGAACCCACCCACCCATACAGCAAAGGCTCCCTGGGGCCAGACACTCCACCCACCAAATCAGACACACACACCCATTTACCTTCCCAAATTTGGGGTGCTGGATGTATATGATCCCATCTTTCACGGGACACTCCATGGGGCAGGCTCCGATGGGGCAGCCCAGTGAGGAGCGAGGCAGTCTGCAGGCTCCGCAAGCCGTTGTGGCTGCCACAGGGATGAGTCAGTATGTACGATAGCGCTGGCAACTTCCTCTGCCTGCTAACTTCCTCTTTGGGGCCTGCATGCACATAGGGAGCTGCAACAGGCAGAGCCGTCCCAGGAGACACAGGCTCTCCCAGGGGACTTCTGACTTGAGGAGCGTTGGTGGGCTAACAGCTTTCTCTTCCGGCAGCTGCAGGGTAACTGCAGAGTGGGCCAGCCAGAGGCACATGACATGGCTGGGGAGAGACAGGCGGGGTCACACAGAGAAGGCTGAACGTCCCTCTCTGAGAGGGGGCGCAGAGTGTCTCGGAAACCACTACCGGAGCTGGGGAATGGAGCAGCACAGGACTTGCCAAGCACAGCAGCGCTTGCCCAACACAGCCTAACCGTAGTTACTGACGCAATGGCCTATTGCATCACTGCCCTGCTACTTTCAAGAAAAAAAGGGTCGAGCCTGCTTAAAACAGAGAGGACACACCTCCTATCTATTCCCATCCTGCAGTGCCAAAACCAAACTCCTGCACCAAACAAGCACAAGTCATCCTATTATAGGCATCTCCCATTCCATCCCACGGCAGGATCAGCAACTGCCACAGTGACAAAGAAGCACTAGGCTTCCCAAATGCACAAAGTCCACTGTGATGCCCTTTTCCCACTCCAGCTGGCAACAGTATGCTAGAGCGGGATTTGAGCAGAGCTGCCCTTCCAAAGCAGCAGCAAAGTCCATTTCTGTGCTGGGCCCAATGGCAGCATCTCTAGAAGTCCATGGAGCTGTGTGCCAGGTAGTCTTTGCGCCCAATGTTGCTGACTTGCTTGGTCTGCATGGCTTCCAGCTTGGGGCAGTCCGTGATGCGGTGGCCCAAGCCCCCACAGAAAGCACAGCCCCTCTCTCCTGGAAGAGAAAAAAGGACAGCGTCAGCCAGAGCTCAGGCCCTCTGTGGGGGCACAAAAGGGGGGAAAGACAGAAAGACCTAAGCAACACTCTCAGGTTCAGTTGCAGCCAGGGCCAGGAAACCTTGGTTCTTCAGGTGCTGTTGGACTCCAACACCCATAAGCCCCAGCCAGCATGGCCAATGGTCAGAGGTAATGGGACCAGGAGTGCAGCACCACCTGCAGAATCACAGGTTGCCTGGAACTGCATTTCGAACCTTTCCCTTTTCGTTACAAATAACGGATAGGCCGGTCCATGGCCTGGTTCTATTGTTCGGTACTTTGATCTTCTCCTTTTTGAGGCTAATGATCAGATAAGGACTCCTTTTGAAGAACTGTGACCTGATTTATATTCAGGAGACCATTGCCCCAATCTGGCTATAGCTGAGCTGTCTCTCCGGTGAAGTCAACCCCGCCTACTCTACAGCCTCAGACAGGATGGTTGCCTCTTGTCCCATTTGCTTACCTCCAATATCCAGCATGGATTCGTCGCCGCAATGCAACACCTGCAGCACAGGTGGCACCTTCTGCTTGGCCTCCAGAAGCAGCGCCTTCAGGTCCATGAGCACAGACTCATCTGGGGACAGAGAAGCAAGTTAGAATGGACACAGGCCGGCTTCCCCGGGAAAGCGCAACAGATTTCAATTCCAGGAAGCCAAAGGAGATTGCCCACGCAGAAGTGACTAGCTGTCTCCATAAGGCAGGCACTCGCAATAGACCCAAACCACCCACCCGTGATGCCTTGGCTCCCTGGAGGATTCTATTTTCAGCAGTGACTCACAAGGCAGCATGGCTCTGGCTGGCTCTTCAGTAAGTCCTTATGTTACTAGGACTCAGGGCTGCCGACCCGGCTCCTTGGCTCCACCCCCTTTACACCCCATGCCCTCTACCTCCCACCCCTACCAGCCACAGCAGCCCCTCTCAATTCCTCACCACAGGCTTTGTTGATGAAGGTGGTGGCAATGCCAGTATTCCCTGAGCGACCTGTACGTCCAATTCGATGAACTGGAAAAATACATACATATATATTAACGTGTAAGCCAGCTAAGGGAGAAGCTTTTAGCCCTTTTTGATTTCTGTTCTCTATGGGGCATCAATCTTGATTTATCCAAGCACATTCAAGGACTCACGCACAGCCTACGTACAGAACAGTCAGCCAAATCTAACCTGTTTATGTTTCGTTCACCTACAAGGGTTTCCCCACATGCCTGAGCTCCTTCTCAGGAGAAGCTCTTCACACAGACTAGGATATGAACAGATGCAACCAGGTAGCCAAAGCCATCCCAAGCCAAGCCTGTCTCCTCGTACCGTAGTTTTCTATCTCCTCGGGCATGTCATAGTTGATGACATGCTGGATGGCTGGGAAGTCCAAGCCTTTGGACGCAACGTCAGTGGCGACAAGGACATCCTTCTTGCCATCCCGGAAGGCCTCAATGGCCTTTGTCCGTTCCTCTTGGTCTGCAAGATGAAACGGAGGGTGTTAAGAGACAGCAATAGTGAGATTTCCATTCACCCATAACCCAAAGACAACAAGAGTTTCCATTCAATACTCTACTGAGAATTATTCACAGTCCCATGACAAAAGGACCATTGTCCCCACAGACACATCTATGAAGTGCCAGAGTGAACAGCTCCACAAGCCACTCAACTCTCGGAGTGACAGCTGTAATGTGCAAGAAAGGGACAGGGCGGGAACTCGTGAAGCTGGCTGATATGGGGGTGCTGTTTCCCCAGGAAGGCTTCTCCTTAGTGGGTTTAAAAATCAAAGGGAAGAAGGGGTTTGTCCCAAATTTAACAGTGTTAAAATGTGCTTCTGTACCAAGGATGTAGGGCTAAATTGTCCACTGGAAGGGAGAGATGCTCAGCAGCAATGCCCACAGGTTTTCACCAATACATTCAATTCTGTATCTGTTCTCATATTACTCATCCAACGCTGAACTGTCTAGAAGCATCCGCTTCCTAGCTCCAAGGGTAGTTTAATGATTTCTGTGAGTACAGAGGACCTTTTAAGGGCTGATAAGTATATCTGGCCTTGTTCTGAGTGCCTGTTCTAGATCTTTTGACACTTCACACCCAATGGAAGCAAATTCCACAACAAAAGACAACACTTGCCTTTTGGTCTGTTTGAAATTGGGCACATTTCCACTCAACTGACCAGTTCCATATATTAATGAAAGGGGAAGGCAGACGTAAAAAAGCGTAACCATGGCAAGCCAGTAGTTCTGTTATATTCTCAATTCCTTCTACTGTCTTAGCAGATGACCACAAATCTGCGGCCTGGACGTGCTGCCCTTGGATAAAGAGCGGATTTGAATCAAGACGCTTACTGACCTTTCCCACCATGTATGGCCACAGCCTCTACACCCTTGAGTAGCAAGTATTCGTGGATTGCATCTACATCTGCTTTCTTCTCAGCAAAAATAAGAACCTGCACGCACACAAAAGAGCAAAAGTGCCAAGCTATAAAGGGGGCTCTCAAAGAACATGTTTCACTCCCTCCCGCTAAGCAAGGCTCCCACCCTTGGTTCCAGAACCAGGATGCCCCACAAAATTCTGGAACGGCACTTGGTTGCTTCTCTAGAATTTCCTGCTTCAGAATAAAATCAGATGCTGCCTTTAATGCAACTAGCACTGAGACTCAGACTCAGGACTGAGCATAAGTACTCACAGGTGGTGGTGTCTTCTGTAGACACTCAAGCAGATAGACCATCTTGGCTTCCTCCTTTACATACTCTACTTCCTAGATACAAGAGAAAAATGGCAAAGGTCACACGGTGCCAGTATTTTCAGTGTGAGAAAAGGCAGAAGCTACAGACTAACTGATCAGGGCTCAGATGAACTAGTGTCGTGTTGTGTTTGGACACAGAAAACACACAGGTTAAAATTCATAGGCAGCTGTAAAGCTCACTGCGTTATTTCGGCCAGGTTATCACCTCTCAGGCTAACCTGCTGAATAACATTGCAAGAAATACACACAAATTAGGTGAGAATGTTAAACGCTTCTCTTAAAAGAGCTGTAGTAAAATCATCATTTGTACTCCCTTTACGGTGGGACAGAAAGAGTGATGTGACAGGCTCTTTGAGCCGTACTGCACCTGAATAACATCCAAGCTGGCAGCTCCTGCACGTCCCACGTTGATAGTGATGGGCTTCACAAGGGCACTCTTGGCAAAGTTCTGGATCTTCTTGGGCATGGTGGCGCTGAAGAGAAGGGTCTGTCGCTGGCCCTAAGGCAGGAAAAAGTCATGATAGGGAAATGGGCAACTAGGGATATCCCTTTTTATTATGCTACACCTCCCAGAATTCCACTTCCAAGCAATCTCTGGGATCACTAAAAATGGGTCAATGAAATTGTATGCATAAGGTAAGATGGTGGGCCTATCTTGTTCACATATGTAAATCTCAATATGAACCTCGCTTTGTACTGGGCAAAAAAATTAGCTAAGAATCTCATCTTTCATTTCTAAAGGCAAGTTTCTAGCCCTTATGGGCTGCAGAGGCAGACATGAAAGGCAAAAGCAATGGTTGGCAAAGTCTCAGAAGCTAGAGGGCAAGGGAAGGAGGGGAAGAACAGGACAGGAGAATTTCTAGTGGTCAAAAGAGGGGCTTTAGTGTCTTGCATAGCTTCTTGCCCCTTCCCATAATCAGCAGAAGTATAATAAATTATGCAAAAATAATATATGCAAACTCTGCTCCATTTTTGTTATGTATAGTGATCACAGGATCCAGCTTTCCTTGACATAGAAGGTGTGTGCCACTTTGCGGCAGAGTACACACAATCCTGAATATAACCAGTCCAACCAACTGCACTGCAACAAGTAAAATGCTGAATTTGGATGAGAAAAGAGGGATTCATAAGATAACTTACTGTGAACTCCTACGTGTTTATTTGGGCATATGCTGCTCTCTGCACAGCAGGTAATTTCTACAAAGGAGAAACTTGCCAGGCCTCAAACCTGACTAGAAATCACAAATCTAACCTCAAAGTCTTCCACCCCACCCTCAATTCCAGGTACAAGGCCAAATTGCGGCTAATTTGCAGCAAGGAAGAGGCAAAGGCATGCTCTTCTTTGTTATTCTTTCCAAGCTCCAGGGTAGATTGCGGGCTCTGAAAACAAGTTCAAAGGCATAACCCAAACAACCCCCCAGCTCAGTTAAGTCCTGTCCCCAGCAACAGTCTGCATGTTTTCATCTTGACAGGGAGAACACTGCTGTTGCCAGAAGCAGCAGTGCCCAAAGCAAGGAGGAAAGTTCAAGTAAACTAGTGGAGTGCTACCTGAGAGCACACCAACCATGCCTCTGGCACCAGAAAGCAGACAAGTCCACGAGGAGGGTAATACGCAACTGCCCAATTCAATGAGATAAAGGCAGAAGCACAGTCTGTCTCGCCCAGTACCTTGAAGTAGGAAAAGATGGTGCGGATGTCTCCCTCGAAGCCCATGTCAATCATCCTGTCTGCTTCATCCAGTGCCAAGTAGCGGCAGACGTCCAAGCTAACCATCTTCTTCTGCAAGAGATCCATCAGCCGGCCTGGAGTTGCCACCATCATGTGCACACCGCTGTGGGAAGAGAAGGAGTCAGAGCTGCAGAAGGCCCTCTTCTGGTAGCATCCGCATGAACAAGGAGTTCAGGAGTAGGAGTATGGCTATTCCCCTTTGGTCCCGTTGCCTCCACACTTTTGAACCCTTCCCTCTGCAAACCCAGCACTTCAAAATGCCTTAAGGACTGGTTAGACTGAGCAGGGCCTGTATGTCGGACTCACTGCTTTCCCAGGAGAAACAGGAAGGCAGTAAAGCAGAGCAAGTCAGATATGTGTGTTTGTTGTGCATTCACAGTCAGTTTGGTTGTCAGAGCAATTTTGTTTTTTAAAAGGCATTTTTTTTAGTGTTAGTGACTAAAATAAAGATGGAACAACAAAGTCCTGAAACAAGCAGCAGCAAATACCAAACGGATTGGAATAAACCAGCCTTCCTCAACCTTTTGGGCTCCAGGTGTTTTGGACTACAACTCCCATCACCCCCAGCTAATGGTCAGGGATGCTGGAAGTTGTGGTCCAAAACCTCTATAGGATACCAGGCTGGAGAAGGCTGGGATAAAATATAGGTGACTGACAAGAGCGGGGAGGCCCTGCTTTTTTTTTGACAGACACATGCATTAGCTGCAATTCTAGTGCTCCTTTATTTGCCCCCAATGTTGGCCTTACTGTTTGATGGTCTCCATTTGCTCCTTGACAGACATGCCTCCAATGCAAAGGGCGCAGCGCAGGGCAGGCATCCCATCCTCATGCAGCAGGCGGCAGTAGTACTCAAGGATACCATGGGTTTGGCGAGCCAATTCCCTCTGCAGAAACAAAAGTCCTATTAGCCAGCAGCTAACAGTCCCCAGGTGCTCCCTATTTGCACCTCTTTCTCTTTTGCCACAACCATTACACACTTCTGCTCCCCTCTGCCCCCAATATCCAAACAAGTGAACAAGGCCAGTTAAGTGGATGACAGGAGACTTACTGAGGGGCAGATGATAAGCCCGTATGGCCCTTCTCTCTTGGAAAACGGCAGCCTCTTCTCCTGCTCCAGGCAGAACATGATAACAGGGAGAGTGAACACAAGTGTCTTGCCGGAGCCTGTGAACGCAATGCCAATCATGTCTCTGCCGGAAAGGCTATGGGGGCAGAAAGGAGCAAGTTAATGGGACCTGTTTAGGATAGAAGGAATTAGGGCTACAGTAGGAAAGAAATGGGATGGGTGTGGAGGAGACTCTCCATCACTGCAGGTTACAAACTGCTGCTTTTTAGGTGCCTAAATAGTGCATCCATCCAGAAGGGAACTCAGTGGCTATGAACTATGACAACACACAAAGACGTACAGCCTTTGTTTGAGAGAAAGCATATTTCTAGCCTTCATGGTAAGAAAGAAAAGGCTGGAAATGTATGAACAACTATGGTCCTCGGTACCAGCTTTTACTCAGGACGTACATTCCTTAGTATCTTTTTTTTAAAAAAATAATTTTTATTCATTTTCCAAACAAGTTTTATACAGTCAACAAATTATTTTACACTCATGCTTCAATTTTTGACTTCCCTCAGTTTCTCTGTCAATCTTTCGAAAAATTTCTATTTATTGACGCATTTCTAAACATAATATTGCCTTTCCCTACTCCTTTTCCTCTTACTCTCTTTTTTGCAGTATTTCTTACTATTTCACAGAGTCTCTTCAAAACCAACAAGCGTTGTCTGTGCATCACATATATTTTTCAGATATTCTGTAACATTCCTCAGTATCAGTAGATTGTCTATTAGGGCAAACGGGGCATTGCCCCACCAACCCCACTTGCCCACCTTTTTACATATAAGCTGCCCAGAGAGGGGCACCAGCACTCAGCTCCCTCCCTCCTTAGTGTCTGGCAGGCTGCTGACAAGTGTGCACCAGAGCAGAGGGGCTGGAGTCTGACTTGGGAGAGGGGAGAAGTGGTTTGTGGGGACTTGTGCCAGCCAAAAGGCAAGAATCAGAAACAGGGAAAGCTTCAGAGCTGGAGAGAGGAGCACAGGGTGGGTCTGGAGATGAGGAGGAAGAGGCAGGTTAGGCAAGTGAGGGACCAGGTGCTTCCCCCACCCTCCCCTGCACCACTGTCTCCCAGAACCAGGAGGGGATTGAAAAGGGATGAGCAGGGGAAGTTTCCACCCAAGCACAGTCTCAGGCTGTGTGTATGCAGCCTCTGTTGGGGAAAGTTGCATAAACTGGTAGAGGGTGAGTGGCCCCCCGCTGCTGCAACTGCGTGGACCAGGGAATAGTTGCCTAGCTATTAGACTGGTGTGTGTAGATATCCAGAGCTGTAGAAGCGACTGTAAGTGCTATCTTTGACAATAAAGAGTTAACTATCTGCTGTGTGGATTCCTTGGCTGGGCAGTGCCTTTGACAGTCTCAGTGTTGCCCTTATATATCTGAGAAGGGAGACTGGGGGCAGACCTAGAAATGTGTTGGCTCTGCCTGTCATTGACTCTGGTGACACCGACTTCATTTCCTTCCGCCCTGCCAGTCCCAATGGGTACCAGTCACTACTGCTCAGTATATAGTGAATTCTTATAAAACTGAAAATATGCACCCAAAATACTGTGCAAATCTAGAATCATAGAGTTGGTAGGGACCTTGAAGGTCAGCCAATCCAACCGCCGCACCATGAAAGATGCAGGCGCCAACAAGAGAACCCCTGACGGATGCAAATCAAGCTTCTGCTTAAACACCTCCAGCAACACTTACATGGTGGGAATACCCTGTATCTGGATGGGAGTTGGTTGCTGGATACCCTTCTTCTTCAGACCTCGCAGGATTCCTGTAGAAAGAATTGGACACATGTTAAGCTAAAGAAACATAGAATTGTAGAATTGGAAGGGACCCTGAGGATCATCTTGTCTAACCCCCTGCAATGCAGGAATATGCAACAGGAATATGTATGGGAATACAGGGAGAGAACCTGCAACCTTGGCATTATCAGTACCACATTCTAACCAAATGAGCTATCCAGGATGACAAGAGAACAGAAATATCTCCTATCATACCTGTAGAACAAGCATGTGATGCTTACTTTTATTACCTATGTATCTCAGAACATACATTCACCCAGATAGTGTCAAATGTAAATTACATGCACATATTAGTAGATCCTTCTGGCCAAATGCAAGTATATGCATGCCTTTATCATGAGTTTTTGAAATGACATGAGCATATTTTGGATTTTGCTTTGTGCATCCAAGAATAAAAGGTAGCATGAGAAGCGGCCCTTAAGAGTAGGGATGGGGAACCTGTGGTACTGCAGAAGTATAAAACTCCCAGCATCCCTCACTACAGACCAAGATTTGTGTTGCTGGTGGGAAACATCAAAAGGCTCCATATCCTTGCCTTAGAATACCTCAGCTGGGTAAAGAGATCAGCGGGACAGCTCAGAGCCCTGGCCACTAAATTCGAAGGACAGTCAATCCCTTTAACTCCCTCATGTGAAACAATGCTCCTCAGAAACGGTTTCCTTGTTTTTTCAATCACCACCTTAGTCACTTACCTGGTGGGAACTTCATCTCTTTGAAGCTTTTGATAGGTGGTGGAATGCCTTCCCCCTCCACGAGGATATGATACTTCTTACGCACACGGTCATGTCGGGCCTCTGACATAGTGAGGATGTACCGAGGAGCCTTCCAGCTGGTGAAAGAACACACTGACATTTCAGCAGGGAACAAGAATACAAGATGCAGGGCACTCATACTGAAATGGAATAATAAATAAAATACAGGCAGAGATAACTATGTCTGTGCTGAACCCTCAACAGGACTTTCCAAAAAGTGATTGTGATTCTGAAAACAGTACTGAGACTGTATGGGCTTTTCACAAAGGAGGAAATTAGTAAGTCCATTAGCACAGCTCAGCTCCAGAGTGAATCCGTCTTCCTGCTTGGCAGTTACAAAATAAAGTACAAGACGTGCTACGCAGAGAAGCAGTGGCATTATTTATTGATTTTTACATTGACAAAAGCATCCCATTTTACTCGAGACTGGACATTGTTGGAATTCTTATCCACGTCAATGTAACAAAATATAGATCAGCTGCTCAAGCAATATGAAAGACTCAAAGCCTTTTAAAAGTAATGATTCTTGTACCTTGTAACTTTCTAATATAAATGCAGATGCTAAGCCCCTTTCCCTTCAGAAAATCTTAGACACTTCATATTCCCCTTGTAATAGGAAGCACACAGTGCAAATTCATACCTTTTGCAAACAAAAGCTTTTACATAAATATATATATATATTTGTGTGAGGAGTTGTCATCCAACATCTGGAGGATATTAACATTGTACACTGCTCTGAAGTCTTTCAATAAAGGGCGGTATATAAATCAAATAAAAATAATAATTAAAAAATACCCTTGGTAGCGCTTCTCAGCAAACAAGTGACTCTACATCTTGATACCTTTTCTTGAGGATCCTAGCAAGATCACATGTTTCCGGAAGGGTCTAATATTACCCACAGCATCGTTTAAATTGTACGAATGGCCTGCAAAACCTACCTGGTTTTAATGGGATCATCATATGTAATGCCCTTTGCCATTTCCTTCACAGACATCAGAGCTGCATGAGAGAAAGAAAACAATGAGTGAGCTGAAAGTCAAGGACCAGGTGGTCTCATCATCAGAGCAAAACGGAGAGCAAAGCAAAGGATCTATAGGGGATTGCTCTGTCACACTGGCTTTATTTATGACTGCAGCAACTGATGGGAGGCAACGGTGTTAACTGTGGATTCCCAGGTGAAACATTTTACCGGTAATCTTCCTCCACATCACCATCACTTCTGTCCAGTATCAATGAACTGTAAAGATCAGTGGGGAAATATTCCCTGGCACTCACCTCGTCCTTCTGCCACACTCTCCAGGATCTTCTCTTCCTCCTTCAGTTGCTTCTCTTTAGCCGACTCTTTACGTGCTGGGAAGAAAAACAAAGTCGTCAATTATATCCCTTTAGTCTAGCATCCCCTCCCTAACTACAGATCCATCAGAACATGCCGACTCTACCTTCCGCTTTCTCTTTGAGGTGCTGGTGCTGGTCAAGGAGGCTGACGTTGGACTGTGGACCCAGAGGAATGTCATCTTCGTCGCCATGATATTCACTGCCACTGTCCCTTTGTTCCTCCTCCAACGCCCCCTTGCGGCGCATCTGAAGCAACTTTTGCAGCTTTTGCAGAAAAGTGGTAGAGTTAGGAGCTTAGAATGACCCATTGGATTCAAGGCCTTAGCTGCAAGTCCTCAGATATAATCCTCTTACATCCTCTTCAGAACTCTCCTCAAGATTTACAATCCTCAGTAAAGAAAAAAAATAAAAAGTGGACCACCCCACGCCACCTTCTCCATGTACCTAGACACCTCCCACTCATAACCCATTTCCATGCTACTTTTGAGATCCCTGACTTGTGAATGTGGATTTTAAGACTACTGGCCAAATAAATAAGTAAAAGTATTAACAGTAAGATTCCAGCCTTTGCATAGCAAAGATGGTTCCGATCCGTGGCATCCCTCCTTTCTTTCTGGGAACCAGCTGTTAAGAGACCAGTTCGAAGATCGGGGTCAGTCAAAACAGAAAACGGGACACAGGGAGGAGCTGCTCACCTGCGATCCTTAAAAGTTACCCGAACAAACTCAAGTGAGACTTTCTTCTCCAGTAAACCACGCGTATGACCTGGCTGCAGGCCGGGTGGGCAGAGGAGCGCAGTGGGCGGGCAATGGGTAATGGGGGTCAGTGGCGTAGCGTGGGGGGTGCCAAGGGTGCCGGCCGCACCGGGCACCACTTCGGGGGGGGGGCGCGAGTCCAGAGGGAAGGGACAAGTTCCTTCCTCCGCCGGGCTCCCCGCCGCCACCGCCGGCCTTGCGCCCTAGCGCACGCGCCCCCTGCGGCCGCTGCTGCTGCGCTCCACTCACTGCTCGCAGGAGGAGCAGCCGCTGCAGCAGCGCCGCCGCCGCCACCGACGCCTGGCCGGGCACGGGCAGCCTCCGCACCCCGACGCGCCGCCATCCCCTCGGCCCAGCCCCAGGCGGCGGCTGCTTCTGCCGACTGGGAGGGAGGAGAGCTCCGAGGGGCCTTGCCGCGCCCTGCGCTCTCCAAAAACCTCCAAGAGGAAGCCGGTGGGCAGGCGAGGCCCGGCTAAGCCTCTCGCCAGCGGGTTAAGGGGCTTTCGGTTTTAAAAGGATTAGCTTGGGAAGGGGCGGGGGGGGGGCTGCTCGCCAGCAAGCGCCTGCTCCGCGTTTCCAAAGGCGCTTGCCATCCGAGGGACAGGGAACGGGCTCCGTGGAGCAGGAGTTAGGAAGAGATCCCTTCCCTGGCAGGCCTCGGGCTTCGCCAGCTGTTTCCCATTCACGATCAGGGGGAAGTTAAGGCTGCTTTCAGCTTTGGTAGAGGGAATCTAAGCAAGGGGATGGAGCCGGTGCCCTGAGGAAAGGCGGCAGCATTGGGTTTGTTTTTAGTTTAGAGAAAAGGCAAGCAAGAGGCGACAGGAGAGAAGCCTGCAAAACTAGGCATGGCAAGCAAGGAGAGAGTGGACAGAGAGGAAAGTTTTTATCCCTCTCTCCGTACAATATAACTCGTGGGCATCCAGTGAAGCTGAACGTTGGAACAGTGGCGTAGCATGGGGGGTGCCAAGGGTGCCGGCCGCACCGGGCGCAACATGGGGGGGGGGCGCGCTCGTACTCGGGTGCTAAAATCCACGGGTTAGGGGGCGCAAATTACTTGCCTTGCCCCGGGTGCTGACAACCCACGCTACGCCACTGATGGGGGTGGAGGGTAACACCCTCTCTCTCTTCCTCTCTCTCTCCCTCCCCCAACCCCGTCCCTCTTTACCATCTGCTGCTTGCGCTGCTTGACGGGCACGTAGGGCACATAGTCGTCGTCTTCGGCCTCCTCCTCTCCTCCGCTGGACTGGCCCGACGCCTCCGACTCCGCTTCGCGCTGCCTCTGCAGGAATCAAGAGATCCGACTCAGAAGAGAAGCTCCCGTCCCACCGCGGAGTGGGGTGGGGGGTCCCCCCTTTGGTGTCTCGGGGGTGGGGAACGGGGTGGGGGGGAGGCACCTGCCGCAAGTCTTTTTCTCGTTACCTTCCTGCCGCTTCCGGCCTCCATGTTCTCAGCACAGTCCCCTCACGCCGACTCTTCCGGCACGACAACACGCGCAGAGCCAATGGGAACCGGCGCTAGGGACACGTGCGCTCAAGGGCCTGCGTCGCTAAGCAACCGCGCCCCCGCACGGCCTTGGGAAGGACATGCGCAAGACGGGAGGCGCCGAGGGACAAACTAGGCAAGGGAGAGCGTTCTAGACGCCCGCGCCTCGCAGGGCGGTGCGACGACGGTGTCCCTGATGAAACAAAACTGACTCGGGTTTCCCTGCTTGGTCGTTTGTTTGGTGGGAAAAATGAGCGGGGCAGTTTTTCTGCGTTCCCAAAGCCCACCGCGCCAGCAGGGGACAAGCTCCGTCCGGGTTAGCGGGGAGGCTTCCTTCGGAGGAGGGGTGCAGAGCATCGCTAGGGATGCTCACGAGCTTTACGTGCTCCGTACATAACGGGAGGAGGAGGAGGAAGGCGCTGCTGATACTCCTCCTCATTTCGTTTCCGTTTCCTACGGAAGCTGAGCGAGGAGTCGCCCGCCTTTCCTGGAACTGGCCGGGGGCGAGCGGAGGAGCGTGCCGCGAAGCATGTTTGGGGATTGTGATGGGAGGGAGGGACCAGAGTCGAAGCAGCTGGGAAGGGGGGCGAAGGAGGGGTAGACTTGGGTGGGAGTCGCCCTACGAGATCGTTTAATTCTCATCGCATTAATTTCGGATTTCGGGTTCCTGGGATCTCCTGCCCCCCCCATACAATCGCCCCTCAAATAAATTGTTTATTCTGGGTGATTATCGGTGAAATTCCAGCTAAAAGGACTTGGACTTTTACCCTACCCCACAGGTTCGCAGTGCTGTTAGTACACCAACTAACGCGGCAGCGTTTTAGGGGAGCCATTGTTGGGGATTAATAGATTGTAGTTTTTGAGACGCAGCTGCCCGTTTTCATGTCCTGGTATTGCTTTAGAGAGCTGACGCTGGACCGAGCAACGCGTCTTTCCTGTAAATGTCATTTGCTCTTATGCGTGTGCAGAGTGCCTTCTCTTTCCATTGAGTATGTACCATCGTATTTATCGCTGTTACTGTTAAGGTGTTTGCGCCGCTGACTTACTACCACTTCCTTATCTCCATGGTGTTTATGTCACATATTTTTACCATTAATTTTTGTAAGCTACTCTGGTGTCCCTTTAAGTTAAACAGCAGCATAAAAATGCTTTAATTAAGAAAAATGGCATTCCAGTGCTGGTATCACATCTCCTGATGGTGATTTTTTTCAAGCACAGATGGAACCATTAGTTGTGCAGCAACAGTGCAAAATGGAATGGAGTTTCTAATCTACAACATTAAAATATCATAAAATATTTTCAAAAGGATAAGAAGTAAAATAAAGAAATGGTCCAATTCTGTGTAACTGAGGACTGAATAAATTATCACTGTAGATTTAAACAGGGCAGCAAATAGATCAGTTTCCCCTCTCTCTGGTGTCCAACACCTGATTTTATGAGATTGAAACAAGTGCTTGTATGATATGTTAGCACACAAAAAATATTGAGTTGTCTTTCTTGTGACTCCTGAATCTCAGGTTGATTTTATCAGTCTGTATTTGTACATGAATACCTTATTCAGCAATGTTGTATCTTACGTAGATTGACTAGAGACAAAAATAGATTCAAGTAGGTGCATGTATTGATATGTCAGCAAAAATCAAAGGTGTGCAAAATTGGCATGCGTTTTCTGAATTACTTTGAGGGGAAATAATTGTGGATGACACATGGTAAATTACATTAGCCACTAATGTAAAAGATTATTGGGAATGCAGCTTAATTCCATTATTTAACTTATTCTGGCATTGTGCCTTTTTTTTATATAAAAAAAAAGATACACAGCAGATGGTTGTTTGGGGTGTGGGGAGAACCACAGCTTAGCAGTAGAAAACATCATTTGCACGCAGAAGGTCCTGTGTTTAAACTCTGGCACCTACAGTAATGAGGTAGCAGGTAATATGAAGCACTTCTGCCTGAGATACTGGGGAGCCACTGCCATTCCAAATACGACACTACTGAACTAGAAGCACAGATAGCCTGACCTGATATATATCAGCACCTTCTGTACCATCCTGTTTCAGGGTTGTGCCATCAGCTCCAGAAATATGCTTGGGACCGGCAAGGAAGTTTTGTAGACCTTGATCTAGGATTTGCAGCTGCCGTTCTAAACAGACTTGCTAGTTAGGGAGCCCCACTTGGTACAAGAGAACCCATTAGTAAACATGCACTGTAAGTTATTCAGAGTGGCATACTCCCTCGGAGACTGTGACCAAACTTGCTGAATAGACAACAAAATGGCAGGTGACACTTGACGGGTGGAATTCAATGTCATGCTAATATGGTTCTTCTGTCAGCTCAAGCATTTCCGCTTGCAAGATGGAACACTCTCTCCTTTCCTTCCCTTGTTTTGGGGATTCTCCTGATCCCCCAGAGCCGATTTGTGGGCAAAAGTAGGAAAGCCGTATTGCACTGGCTCCTGCTAGCACTAGTTGAATCTAGCCCCTTGTACAACTGATACGAAAAGTGTTGGAGCACCTTAACAATGTGGTAAGGCAAGGTGACTGGATATTTTTTTAGTTCAGAAAAAAGAACTGGGGTGTGACAATAGAAGCTTAGAAGACTGTGAGTGGCACTGAAAGAGTAGCGATAATTCTCTACCTTCTCCTACAAAACTAGTTGCAGAGGTCACACAGTGAAACTGACTACTGTATTCAGGAAAGATGAAAGGAAGTTTCACATCATGTAGAATTAATATAGGATTCTCTTCACCTTGGTTTAGATAGCCTAAAAAAAAATTAGACAAATTAAGAGAGAATAGACTACTGATCTTCAGGGGCAATAAACTTTCAGAAGACAAACAATGTACAGCTGTTGTTTTCATGCCACACTTGTTGCTTCCCAGAGGCATCTGGCTGCTGTTGGACAAATAATGCTGTTGAACTGATACATGCTTGGCGTAAACTAGCAAATTAATTCTGCCAACTTATCTCTCATTGCTCCAGCTGTGTTTCCTTAACTCACTTCTCTCCTCCAGTCCTCACATCACTGGTGGTGGTGGGGGGAAATCCAAGCACGATAAGCATTTAGATAAAAGGGTTAGACTAAAAGAATGCAAAATATATCAGTACATACTTTCCTCAGAGAAAAGAAGAGCCAGCTGAATCAGGCCAATGGCCCATTAGCATCCTGTTCTCACAGTGGCCAACCAGATACCCGTGAGAAACTCCCAGGTGGACCCAAGCACAACAGCTCTCTTCTCCCTTGTGGTTTCTCACAACTGGTATTCAGAAGCATTCTTGCCTCCATCCATAGAGGCAGAGCATAGTCACCATGGCTAGTAGCCATTAGTCAGCTACTGATAATTTCCCCTGTTCAACGCTATGGCATGGTGAACTACTATCACTCAAGCCTAGGCAACCTGAGGTAAATATCAGTTTGTTCAACTACCAATACCATTGCTGGCAGCTACCAGGTCTTATAACAGGGAAGGAGCTAGTAGAGATCATTTACAGCTTGGAAACCAGTAGCCCTCCAAATTATGTTGGGCCACAACTCCCATTAGCCCTAGTCAACATGGTCAGTAATCGGGGATGATGGGAGTTGAAAGCAACACTATCTGCAGGGCCAGTGTCTCCCAATCACCGATATCTTCCATATGGGTAGAGAAGGTAATCCGAGGGGTTTTCGGCTTCTGTTGTCATCCTGCATGGTTTAAAGCAGCCAATGTGCTGAGGAATGTGCCTATTTCTTTCCACCCATCACTCCCCACTCAACAGTGTTAACACAGTCTTAGTAGCATTGTACTGGGAGACCTGCCCTCCAGCTCAAGCTAGCAATGTACCTAGTAGGTGGCCTTAGTCAAGTTAAATCAGTTTGTTCAGTTCTTCAGTAGGACTGATGGGCAGAATGACTTGCTTTACCAGGCATCGTAAGGATGAATGCATTAAGCCTGCCTTCCTGAAAAATGCTACAAATAATTTCCTGTTATACAGCTGGCTGAAGTAAACAAGAATCAAATATGAAAGAGGCCCCTCTGTGCCATGCCTAGAAACCAACAGGATTTAATCCTGGTGTGCATTTAGGGTTGGAGTACAGGCTGTAAGGTGCCCACCATGTTTCATGAGCGGAGAAACATGTTCCTGACAAAATGAAGACGGGGTGGAAATTTATGGAGGTGGGCAATTTGGTTCAAGCAGCCAGGGGGATTGCAAGGGTTGTGGCCCATGTTGACTTTTGGTACCAGCAGCTACTCTGGATTCAAATGAGTTTCAAGCCAGAGGTGAGACCCCAGTGCTAGCCATAGGCAGCAATTACACAGCACACATAGCCACTCTGTGTCCAAATGTCAGTTTATCTTTCAGCACGAAAGATTTCACAGTATCAAAAAGTAAATAATTTAATAAAACCCAAAAAAAGTTGATCTGCCTGTGGTCTGCAGCATGGTATGGCCCAATGCCTCTGAGATGTCGGTTGGGCACCACCCTCAAAAGTAGGGAGAGCCTAGGTAGCACCAGAAATTGGGGTCAGAGACCCACCAGGGCTCAGTCGCTGCTGCAGTTAGGTTTGTTGTGCATGTGACAAATGAACAGGGATGTGTGCAGGCAAGATTTAGCTGAGGCAACAGGAAGCAAAGTGCAAACACTGATTGGCCTGGCAGGAAGGTCAGCATCACTTGAGGGAAGAAAAGGTGCAAGTCAGATTCAACGGGCTCAATGGCAATGGGGCAGTTTCTTCTTTAGCGAGGAACAGCCAACCACTGACTATGGCCACAGCTCTGCTCATCCTGAAATGGAATGATGGTTTCCACAGACAATTTCTTCAGATGGATTGTGATTATTACGGTCCTTTTACCAGCACCAGACCAGCACCAGAACAGTCCTAGGGCTTTGTTGAGCAACTGTGGGATCGTAAGAGTCCACCTCTACTAGCACAACCAACTTGCTATGAAGTCACAGACACTTAGAAATGATGGGGCTGTCATTCCCCACCATCATCAGGGCTGATGGGGCGCGGCACTCTAGTGGGGGAAATGAACAGGGCCTTATGGGCAGGGCTTAAGTCTGTTGAGAGGTAATCAGAAATGGGAGCAGTCCAAAATAGTAGGCTTTTGGTGGTGGAGGAGGAATGGAGTCATGCTCCCCACCTGATGTGAGAGCCAACATGCAGCGTTACTTGCAACAATGGCTGTTTTGCACAAGAAGACTTTCCCATGTGGATATCACTTCCCTGTAGGAAATAACACATCCGTGGCCATGTGTGAGGAGCACAAACATGTTTATTTTGCTGCAGGAGCCTGCAGCCAAACTGGGGGTGTCCTGCTGGGAGCAATCATGGTGAAACAGACAGGAGTGCGCTCGTCATACATGGTCGGTGTCGATGGAGCCACCTACATGGAAGTGATATCTGCACAGGAAAGCTGAAGGGCCATAAGCTCCCACAGAGCACATCTATGGATCTGAACTCAACTGTTATGAAAGCAAAGGAAAACGCTGGCTGTCCCTGTGGCAGAGGCTGCCTGCTTGAGAAGGCATGGCGGTCTGTCCGCTGACAGGAGGCTCCTTAAGACAATGCTGCCGCAGGATGGCATTTCGGCCGAGAGAACATTCCCTGAGAAGTGGGGTAGTGCAGCCAAGGATTGAATGACCCGTGCAGTTTCCAGGAGACTGAAGAGAGCTGCGTCTTCCACCAATAAGCTCTGCCACTGTAAACCGTGTAAGGAGATGGCAGGGTTCTCAGACTAGAGACTGAGACCCCTAGGACTGCTCCATGTGCACCGGGTGCCCTGATGCGAACCAGCCGTGAGAGCAATTTGAGCGCTCGAGGGAAGAGGTTCTATGTCGAGTGTAGCTGGATTGCTGCGGTTGCCCACCACCACCAAGGGAGCCCTGCCCACCTCCCCTAGGGACCAGAAAAGCCAGAACAAACAACAGAAAAGTTGGGTTTTTTAAATAAAATAAAAAATTAAAAAGTCCTTTATTGGGTGCAGCCTGGTCCCTGTGCCACGCTGGGCCTTGGCCGATCAAGACTGCCCCTGGGCTTGGGGCGGCTCAGTCAGCATCTCCCCGAACGTCGAACACTTACGAGGTGAGGGACGCAAGGGCTGTCCAGGCCTTGCCTATAGGCTAGGAATAGGAGCCCCAGGGGGAGGGGGGAGGGGGGAAGAGCAAGGGTTGGTGAGGCCAAGTGTCTGTCTATGGGTTTGGGGGAGGGAAGGCGAGGTGTGGGGCCCTGCACATATACCAGGGGTGCACCGCACACCTCACTGAGCTGCACTCGAAGTGGTTTTCTTCAGGGTGAAATTGGTCCAGTTCACAGCCACTTTCTGCCGGGTCTGCTTGGCTGAGTCCAGGCAAAACCTGCAAGTACAGAAAAAACAACTAGTGTGAGGAAATGACGGGGCTGCGGGACCCTTGTTTTATTCACACATATAATATAGCTGCCTGTCTCCTGTGAACTTCCCCTTACTCCCTCATGGAGTTGCTCAGATTGTTCAACAAGGAATGTCCACAAACATCCTAATGATTTTAAGGGGCAAAGGGCTAACAGCACAATGGCACCGGGCGGCACCACTTCTGTGATGAAAATACTTTGGAAAGTATGTTGCAGGACAACACAAAGATGGGATAGGTCCTACTGGCAGAGACAGGCAACATAGGCAGGGATGCTGGACAAAGCTGAGGAAGAAGATACGAAGTGTGTGCTGTTTGCAGCACAGAAGCCAAGATTTTTAGGGACTATAGGGCAGGTAGCTCATCAAAAAGGTATCACGTACCAAATGCGGGTGGTGCCAGAGGCAAAAGTGGAGAAAGCAACAGAGGTGAAATTTGCCCCTGTATGATTTCTACACACATGCACACACCTCTCTCCTTCCTCCATGCAGGCAAGCAAGAGGAACTATCAATGTTCAAGGCACATTCCAGCAAGGCAAAAACACTCAGGGAGGGAGCAGGGAGGGATGTTGCCCCGGGAGAGGGTGTGTGTGCTCTTGCGAGTACCCCAAGGGAGTGTCTGCATTTAGTTCCCAGACCCAAGGTTCCACATCCCTGATATATGACATTGATTTATTTCTCGTCTGCAAGGCCCTGATCCCAGGACTCCACAGTTCATCGGGACCAAGTCTTACCTCTTGAAGTATTCCACTTCTCTGTCAGTCTCATCCATTTCCACACCATCTAAGTCTTTGGGCAGGAACACATCATCTAACAAATCACAACAGTGAAAAAGAAGAAGAAAGAGTTAGCTGGGCCCGAGAGCTGCTCATAGTCAGCGACAGGGATCTCCTCCTTCCCTTCCAAACCAGGCACATGCCTCACACCACTCAAACATCACTAGCTGCCCAAGCCAGGAGACTCCCCTGCAGTGATGCTCAAGGTGCCCAAGTCCACAACCACTGGCCCAAAGCAGAGGAAGCGAGATGTGTGACAGAGTGTGACTACTCTACCCAAAGTTTGTGACGTGCAGCAAGCACTGGTGGGGTAAAAATAAATTTCAGTGGGAACATAGGAAAGTGCGGTTAAAGGGTATGCAAAATTCCACACTTCTGAGCCTGGCTTTATGAGAATCTCAGTTTTAATCAATGCCAACATGCTCTCATAATTGCAGGGAGAAGTCTGAAAAGAGAGTTTTGAGCTGGGCCTTAGGGAGCTGAGCAGGCCACAAAAGCTGTCTCACCTTACCCCCATTAAACCTTAGCCCTACATACAGCTGTTTTAACAGCCATATCTCTCCTGCACCTTCACAACATCAACTCTTGCCGCAATATTCCAAATTCTTTTTAAAAATCCAGATTGGTCCAGAAAATGTGCATAGCTCACACTCAGGATACTGTATGGGGCCCCATCTGCACTGTTCATTTAAAGCAGTATCATACCACTTTAAATAGCCCTGGCTTCCCTGCAAAAATCCTGAGAACTGTAGCTTGTTATGGGTGTTGAGAGTTGTTAGGAGACCTCTATTCCCTGCACAGACCTACAATCTCCAGAGTTCCCTGGGAAGAGGCATTGACTGTTTAGCCTCTCTGGGAAGTGTAATTCTATGAGGAGAATTCTCCTAACAACTGTCAGAACCCTTAAACTGCACTTCCCAGAATTCTTTGACTGTTTAAAGTGGTGTGATACTACTTTGAATGTATAATGCAGATGGGGTAGTCTCCCTGGTACTTTTGAAGTTTTTTAAAGTGTTCGTCCAAAACATACCCAGATTCTAGGCTGTTATGCATGCCCTCAGGATGTACGCTAGTACCTGCCCTCTCACTAGCTTTCGTAACAGGACCGGCAGCTGTCATGCACTTGGTGGGCCTCACCAGTATATAATGGGCCCCAGAAGCGCCAACGTCCTGAGTGCATAAGGGGCCCACCCCAATCTTAATGAGAAGCTGGGATAGCTCAGTCAGTAGAGCAGGAGACTCAATTTCAGGGTTGTGGGTTCGAACCCCACGTTGGGCAAAAGATCCCTGCATTGCAACAGATGGACCCTTGTGGTCCCTTCCAACTCTCTATTTTTGTGAAAAAGCCAGAGAGCAGAAATAACAGCCCAAATACAGGGAAAGCCTTCCGCATACTCACCAATGGAAGGGCTCGCTTTCTCCATTTTGTTCCTACTCTTCTTGCCTTTGCCCTTTGGCTGGGGCAAGTCATCTGGCGCAGTTGTATGGGGCAGATGCCGCTCGCCAGTCCCCAAGGAAACAGGCTCCTGCTCGGCCTGGTCGGTTCTGCCTTCCCCTCTCCGGCTCCTGCCCTCAGCGCTCTTCTCTTTGTCCACCTTAGAGCCGCCGCAACCCCAGCCCTGCCCCTGCCGCAGCCCTCTGGCCCCATCGCTGTGCTCCACGCTGCTTCCTCTCGGGGCTTCGGGAGCCGTACCCTTAGGGAGGTTCTTCTGCCCCACCCCCTTGGAGCCAGAAGCCTCACTGCTCAAAGCGAGAGCCTCCCCTTTCTTGGCTGGGCAGCTCTGCCGCTTGCCCTTCCTCTGCTTCCCGGTGGCAGGCGCTTGCTCCTGCGGCTCCACTCCCCTGCCCGGGGCCGCCTCCTTGGACTCGTGGCCGGCCCCACTCTCCAGGGGAGAGTCTGTTGGCTTGGGGGACTGGACCCAGATCATGCGCGAGAGGTTGGGGACGGCGTTGAGTCGCTTCACCACGCCGTTCTCACAAGCCGGGGGCGGCGGGGGCGGCACCTCGCCTGGGCTCTCTACCCATCGGGAGGCCACCTCACTCCGCAGCAACGTGTGGTTGTGTGGTGTGCCCAGGCTAAGCGGAGACAGGTCGAGGTCGATCTCCTGCAGCTCCGAGGAGCCGTTGAGGTGGGAGAGCAGGTTCTTCTGCTCCAGCACGGCTGCCTTCTTTGGGAAGTCGTTGACGTCCAGGTTGAGGTCGTAGACATTGAAGCTGGCACGGATGGAGTCCTTGATGGTGTTCTTGATCTCCTGCAGTCGGCTGCTCAGGAAATTGTTCACTCGCTCCAGTTCTAGCTGGGGCCACTCCAGAAGCTTCTCTTCAGCCAGCTCCTGGTCCTGACCTGTAGGCGGGGTCCGGTCCACTCGCTTCTGGGCCTCTGCCTCCAGCTGGGCCTTCTCTTTCTCCTGAAAGTCCAGAAGTTAGCAACATGAACTCGAGTCGTTCTAGTATTCCTACTGGCAACCGAGAAGAGGGACTGTGGTGAGGATGGCAGCCAAACTCCGGCTGGCTGGATGAAGAGGCCCCTGCTTCTCAGCTGCTGACAGTAACTACTTCTATGCAGCTGCATGGGGACTACGGCAAACCACCGTGCACTTGGGAATTGGCACTGGGAACTGGCATACACAAAGCCTGTGCTATGGTAACAAACCTTAAGGAACAGATGCGCTGCCAGCAATTTCCCACAGCCATTTCCCTGTGTGTACAAGCTCCAGAAAGGTTGCTACACCTCAGGCCCTAAACTTAGTTCATGTGGCGCTGGAGCATTTTGGGTGGGTGTGGGGCAGGAAGGTTGCAAGCAGAGAAACACAGTTACACTTTCACGCTGCCTGCCCCAGCTCAGCAGCAACTGAGGAACACAAGAGAGAAAGACTGAAGGGGCCCATTTCACTGACCAGGCATCCTCAGTCAATAACCCAGTGTGAGAGAGCCAGTGTGGCATGATGGTTAGGATCTGGGAGAGACCAGGGTTCAAATCCCCACTTGGCCATGAAGCTCTCACTGGGTGGTGACCTTGGGCCAATCATTGGCTTCTCTCAGCCTAACCTACCTCACAGGGTTGTTGTGGGGGTTAAATGAGGAGGTGGGAGGACCATGTACATGCCACCTTGAGCTCCTTGGAGGAAAAGGTGGAATATAATGTGATATAACAACAAGAATTGTATAAACAACCTTAATTCACTTCAACTTCTGACTAGTTTACACTCGTGTGTGTGTGTGTGTGTGTGTGAAAATGAGAATCAGGCATGATAAAAAGTGCATGAGAATCTGAGGAGAGAGAGCTTAAATTCACCTCTTTCATCTCTCTGTGAAAGAGATCACATCTCCTGTTTGCAAAGGTAGTAGGGAAACTGAGTTCCTTGCAGATACATAGCAACTTGTGAATAACGTGAAATGCCAGGCAAAACAGCATTACTGAAACATACTAAGTAGTCAAGGAGTGTTCGTACAGGTTAACAGCCAAGTCGGCACCCTTCGAGTAAACATCAATGAAGTGTTCTTGTAGCATACACAGCACAGGCTGTGCATGCAGAATGTTCCTGAAATGTCTATTTAAAAAGTTAACAAGGATGGGAAAGACATCAGCATAAAACTTTGGAAAACCATTGCAAGTCAGAGCAGTGACTGCAGGGCTAGGTGGACCAGTGGTCTGATTCTGCATAACACAGTTTCATATGTTTAGGAATCCCCCTATAGCATAGACAAGCTTCAGAATGAATCCCTTCACAAAAGAACCCAAGCTAGCTGCTTGGCATGTTCACGTGTGGATATACTGAAGGGAGAGCCTGTTTCATATGGCTCAGATCAGGCCCAGAGGTACTCACAACACTCATTAGCAATACTTAGATAAGGGTGAAACTGAAGTATCTATTTGCAAGAAAGAAAGAAAGAAAACACCTTGTGATCTTATTATGCCACTATGCATTTTGGCGTCTGTATCAATTATGAAAATATGTCAAAAGTCGACATGGGGAAGCGACAGATATTTGTCAAATAGTTCATCCTCCTTTCTGTTTAACTCCTTTATCTACAGTCATCTGCCCACCCAAACGCATACACAACTGGGGACTGAGGCATAACTGCCCCACTTCTATGAAGAAAGGACATGCTATAAAAAATCAGATTAGTTTCTAAGCAAGTTCTATCCCATTTCCATCCCTAGCTAGGGCCAGGATTTAAACTGTTTCCCCTAATCGATGGACTCATTCTATCAGGATTCTGAAATGATCCTTACCCTCTTCCCCTTCACATTCAATCTCCAAGAAGCTGTGGGCCCGCGTACGCTCTCTTTTGCACACTCATCCACGCACGCACACCCAGCCCACCTTCTTCTTCTGCTTGTGACGTGCACGCTTGGCAGCCTTGGCACTGTTCAGGGGCTTCGGCTCTGTGCTGTTGATGTAGTCCAGGAGCTCATCCACGTCCCGGTGATCGACCGCCGGCTCTCCTGAGCTGCTGCTGTGCCCCAGCTTTTGAGGGAGCTCCTCTTTTCTCTTGGTCAGCCGGGAGCGCAGCTTCTCCCGGATCTCGGCATAGTTCCGGCTCGTGGGGGCGGCCGGAGGCTGCGGATAGAGTTGGACTATTGGTCTGCTGCGGGTGCAGGAGATGGTTACTGCTCTACAACTGCCACTGACAGAAACCATGTGCTTTCCTGCTCTCTCTCCCCTCTGCTAGGCCCAAGGCTGAGCTGAGATCCACAGCTAGTTCCATCCACGTAACCACTGACACTACAGAGGCCCCAAAGCTGGAACAGCTGAGTGCAAGATGCAACAGCAGGGCTTTACTTCAGCAGCTCAGGACAGGAATGAGAGGAAATGACAGGGTTGAGAGAAGTGTGTGGAAGTCCAAGGCTAGAATACTGGGGTTTGGGGGTGGAGAGAGAAGCTAATCTCAAGGCTACCAAGGCCAAGAGAGATGAGCAATGATGTATGCCATGCGTGTATTGTCAACATGGTGTTTTTCCAAGCCGCCCACATAGAAACAAGTCTGTGAGTGAAGGTCATGGATGCTGCTGACTCTGATTCTACTTACCGCGTTGTGGCCGAAGAACTCACAGTAGCAGCAGTCGCAGAACTTCCCATCTTTCTGGGTTGTGGAGGACGAGGTGCAGGAGCTGCGCTCGGAGCTGCTGTCCTCGTCCTCGCCAAGCCCCTCGTCTGCCTCGCAGGACTGTGGTGCGTGGCAGCTTGTACCGTTGGGGAACTTGTGACCTTTGCAGGAAGGGTCCCTGCAAGAGGAAGGAAGAGCAGGCAGGTGAGAGGCAGGTCAGGCAGATGGGCTGAACTGGCCTCCAAGCTCAATTCAAAGCGCTGGTTTTGATCTACAAAGCCCTAGGTGGTCTGTGAGCAAAATGCCTGACCAAGTTCATCTGTACAGACCCTGTTCTATATGTCACTGCCTTCAAGAGGACCAGGCAGGTAGACTGTAAGAGAAAGGGGATTTTCTGTTGTTGGAACACCCCATCTTTGGAGCTCACTCTCCAAAGGGGCTTTCACCTGGCACTGGAATGAAAGCAATCTTCTCTTCCCTGGGCCTCCACTGACAGATTATGAATGTTTCTGCAGTTTGCCTTTTTTTTGGGGGGGGGGGGAATAAAAGGTTTTAAAGCTGTTTACTGAGTCTATACCTATGTAGGTTGTGTATCTTACATATATAGCATATGTAAAATTACTCAGCCCTCAGTAATAAGCAGGTTTCATTATTACATACATTAAAAAAACAACAACACAAAAAAACCCCAGAACTATCACTGGGTATATTTTCCTGAAAATGTATAGTTTGGAATTCCAATTATGGAATTCCAAATTTATTGTATTAAGCAACTGTTTTTGTCCTTCTTGGGATTATACTAGGTGAGTCCATTTAACCATGTACAATGTGTTCTAAACCTTATTCAGCCAATCTTTTATCTGAGGGCCTCATGTTCGCTTCCATTTATAAGCAACTTCTATTTTTTGAGGTTTTTTCTTATAATCAAGTGAATTACATTCTGTGAAATAAAAAATAAATAAATATTCTGGTTGCAATAATGAAATATTTGGTACCAGTTCTTGTTTCCATTTAGATACCAGACTAGGGTTTGGTTTTTTTACTGTTTGCTTATTTTTTGGCTTGATGAGGGCGTATTTATTTATTGTTGGGGGCCATCTTGGACACTTGCATGAAAACATGCAACACAAATGATTTAAGCAAACAAAACAAAATGCTTCATCATCTCCTCAACCCTGCAGAGACCTGAAGATTGAACTCGGGGGGGGGGGGGGGTGCGCGCGCTGCAAGGGGGGGGTTAAGCCTGAGAAAGCAGAAGGGTATGAAAGGGCAGCATCAACACAGAAATCTGACCAGTTCTGATGCTGAAATGCTGCAGGGCTAAGAATTAAAAAGAGGCTGTAATATGGCTAAAAAATGGCAAACACAATGGAAAATAGGGATCAAACCCTGCAGCGCTCCAGCACCCCCATCTTCAGAGAAGGCCAATAATATTACTTTGCAACACTTAACAACAGGTTCTGAAATAACTTTTTCCTTCATGGCAAAATATTCATGAAAAAAGTTTCAATGGAATACAAAAGGCTTGTGGACTCTGTAGGATAGATCCATGAGTGGGAGAGATTCCTGCCCGCTCTCATTCACAGCTCTTTCATTCCAAAACTACATGGAGTTTGCATTCTAGTGTAACTTTTTTCATTTATATTTTTTTTATGGAAAGAAAAATGTTATGCCAGCACTGACTCTTAACAGAGCAAGTGAAGCTCCAACAATGGCGGGATAGCTATGCCCAAAATAACATTATCCAGAGCTGGCACTTCTAAGAGCTTAAATAAAACCCTGCCTCATGCATTGGTCCCAGCAGGTTGGACAGGCCCTCTCTCTAAATGGTTCGTGGTAAGCATCACTAAATCTAGACGAGCAAATGCTCAAGCCATCCCTACTGTAACAGCAATCCCCTCAGGCGCAGAAGTCACAAACTGCCTCTGGTTTCAATTTTTTAGGACAGGATTGAACACAAGCCTCCTTTGGGAGCTGGAGAGAACAGAGCAGGGAAAGAAGACCAAGTTGCCCATTCAGCTGCCTAGACAACACAGGTGAAAAGATGGCTTCTCCAGAAGTCCTGTTAATTCAGCATTCGCCTTCATTTGTTTGCACGAAGTATACAGGGCAATTAGGCTCATCGTTATTTGTTTGCAGAGCAGTTACATGACAACGAGAAATTGTCCTGCATTCATCCTGAATTTGTTTGCAGGATGCCTACACATCCTCCCAATAATCACTCCTCCATCTCATACTTTTCACATTTTCCTGTCATTTCCAAGGTGCAAAATGTCCACTTTTTTGAAGGTGGATCTACTACACTAACTAGTCCAGGATTTCCCAAACTTGGGTCCCCAGCTGTTGTTGGACTACAGCTCCCATGATCCCTGGCCAATGGTCCCGCTAGCTAGTGATGATGGGAGTTGTAGTCCAACAACAGCCAGGAACCCAAGTTTGAGAAACCTTGAACTAGACCAACAGAAAGCTTTAATCAACTTTAATTGTGCCATCCTGCAGTTCTGGTATGCACTTAAATCCCCCCGCAAAATAGTGACACTGTAGAGGTACCCCTAGTCTATCCACCTGCCTGGAGTTTCAAATGGTTCGCTCACACTGAGCAGAGATAATGGTCCTTAGGCTGCTATCCTAAAATGCACGCCACATGTTCTACAGCCAATGGCAGCAAGGATGACTTCTGCCAAGTGGCAAATTACCCCAGGAAGTTGCTGGGCACATTCCTATCAGCAACCCTATGCCCAGGGCTCCACTCACCTGTTGGTGCTGGGCAGTTGATGCGAGGCAGTTGGAGGACCCAAGGAGCCGCTGCAATGGCCGTTGCATGGATGAGTGCAGCCTACGGGAGGCGGTATCTTCAGCAGTGGCACATTGGCAGTTGGCAGGTGTGGGCTCTTGCAAGATCCAGTGGGAGGGGAGTCTGCTCCTGGCTTGGGCACCGGTGTGTGTGGACTGAGGGCTGGCGCAGGGAAGGGGGCCGCCTGCGGTGAGGAGCTCAGGTGGACGTGAGGAGGGGAGCTGAAGGGCCCAGGGTGGGCAGGCATCTGCTTTGTTGGGAGGAGTGCCGGCGGCTGCGAGGGGAGGCCTGTGGGGCTGTTGGGTGGAGCAGTGAGGTCCACATGCCGGTGGTGCTCCGAGGAGTGGAAGGCCTCTCCTGCAGCCAGATGGAAAAGGGAGGGCTATTAGGTCCAATCCTGGACAGCAGACTTTTCACACACTACTACAAGGGGCAAAACATTCCACGGGTGCTAAGCTTCCCCACCATAGAGACCTCTGCACCACAAGGTCCTTGCCCAGAAGTATTGCCCCTCCCATAGGCTCTACGGCCATACACTCAGGCATGCCGCTCAAGCCAACCCAACCTGGTGATCATATTCTCAGCTAGAAGCTTCCCTGCAGCTGTGGTACTTTCCAAAGCACTTTCCAACATACCAGGGCTTGCACCATAACATGCTTCCTCAAAACATGCTTGGGGGTTTGGCCACACGTATGACATGTTTAACATTTTAAACCCACAGCTCTCAGAAGGGGAAAGGGGGGCAACCCTTGCCCTTTGGGGTTGTGCTAAGGTCTCACTCAGGGGCTGGCCCCAAGAGGAGGCAAGATTCCACAGTAGTGAGCCCAGCAATGTGCTGCCACTTTTTGCCCTGCGGATGTGGTCAGCTGGCCTTCCCCAGGCCCCGCCCATACAGACCTGGCGGGGTGGGTCTCCGGCACATGCTCTTGAACTGCTTGGGAAGAGTTTTGCAGAAGTCGAGTGAGGTAGGCAGAGGCGAGCCTGGGGTGCCGCTGGGAGCTGGGGAGAGCGCGTGGCTGTAAGGGCAGGCTTTGAGCCCACCTCCCACAGCAGGGGCCTGGCTGGCACACTCCGGAGGGAGGCCGGGGTGCTTGTCACCTGAAATGGAGTCAGAGATGGAGCTGGCTGCTCTCCAGGCCCCTCACTCACCTCCCCACTTGTGGCACCTCATCTGAGCCATGGAGATTGCAAAAGGCCTCTGGTGGGAAGACCTCAGTAAGCAGGCACCTTCATATAAAGAATTGCTCTCCCTCAGGAGAAGAGCAAGACAGGCTTGTGTATGGCCATCCCTTCTCTGACAAAATGTATTGATATAGGTTGCCAGATGCTAGCACTTCCTCACACAGTTAAGCAATTGCCACGCCCCCTCCCAATGACTACTGGCATAGCCTCCATAAAGAAGCTGTAGGGAGAACCCCACATCTAGAAGGGAGAAGACCATCACTGGCCCAGGGGCAACATGAACTTACCTGGTACAACAGGTGTTCCCCCTAGGGAGCTCCCTTGAGCTGCCCCATTGGCATGCTGGGAGTTCCAGAGCCCCGAGAGCTTGTGTGCAGACAGGAAGGAGCTGGGGTCCCAGTCTCCCGAGTTCCCGTGGCACGAGGATGAAGATGACGAAGACGAAGAGGAGTGGGAGCCTGCCCCGCAGGACTGTGACTTGCAGGCCGTATGCGACAGCGAGACCTGGGAAAAGAACGGGCGGCTCAGACCACAAATCCAATGCAACACGTCTGCTTGGGAGGGTAAGCTCATGGCTGATCTGTGAGGAATAGTAACATTGGACTAACCTTTGCTCCAACCAATTCTTGTCCTGGACCCACCATGGCACTTGCCCAGGAGGACGCAGACTCTCGGTGAGGAGACAGGCTTGTCTAGTCTTACCTCTACTCTCATTCCCTTTCCCACCACCGCAAATGATGACAGTGACAAGAAAGAAAAGAGTCAAGGCCCTGTTGTTGTAGGCAATGCATTCACTCAAGCCAAAGCTGGCAAGTTCCACAGCCTAGAGCTGGGAGCAGTTAGGGTCCCAGAACATAACACAGCCATCCGACAGTGGTCAAGGGTGTGCAGCTTGACCAATCCAGGAAGGCCTTTTATGTAGACTGCTGGCTTCACAGCAGTTAACCCTCCTTGACCCAATAACACCTGTCCCAGAGTGAGTGATGGCGTGCATTCTGGTGGGGTTAAATGCTTACCGCCAGCGCCTGCTCCTGGACTGCCCTCCTTTCTTCCTCTTCCACGCTCTGCCTGCAGCTCTGGCAGATCCACAGCGGCATCTCTCCCAACAGGTTCTGCACCAGCGTCGGTACAAAATCCGGAGGCAGCCGCTCCCCCGGCGATATCAGCCCATTGTGGGATGGCCCTCCCCAATCTTTACGCTCCCGGTGGCACAGCAAGCAGCACGTCTGCACCGACTGGTTGGAGGTGGGCAGCACCTGCAGCAGGGCAAACACACAGAAAGCGAGGGTTGCTTACAGGGAACACGAGCCTGGGGAGCACTGGGCCATGCGCTATGGCGACAGGATATGCTTAGGAAAATCCCCTAATCTGGATTAGGGCAATACCTTTTGTCATGTCATGGCTTTCCCACAGAGCTCTTGCAAACCTGTGGGCAAACCGGCCATCCAGACAGCCAACAGTTGGATGCTCCCAGAAAAGATTTTCTAGTGCTTCCTGCCTAACTCTGCTATTACTACAATACTGTTCACACTAAGCGACCTCAGAACTAAGCACAACAGCAGAGTGGCAGATCCGGGGCAGCAGGAGAGGGAATGAACAGTCTGTGATGGCAGAAGGGTGTGTGTTTCTGTGTGAGAGCCACAAAGGTGCCTGATCTGTATCTCAGTTCTCTCTGTCCCTTTTATTCTCCCACCCGCAGTTGTCCCCCAGCTCACAACTCCTGCCTCAGCACAGGACGCTGCTTCCCCCACCCAATGCTTCCAGCACTATCCCAAGGCCCTGTGGGCCCAGAAGACAGGCAGCCTGCTCCCCCTTGCTCCTGTGCAGCTGAAGACGGAGGAACAGCTGCAACACGTAAGGCAGAAACCTTCTCCTGGCTGCTCCTTTCATTCTTCCCACACAAGGCCTTCAGCTTCCTGTCTGGCTCCGGGGCGGAAGCCAGGCGACAAATCGGCCTCGGCACTGCTTAGAGATGGAGACAGGCATGAAGGGTTAGGGGCAGGGTCGCATTGTTTCCCCACCGACTGAGGAGCCCGGGACAATGGGCCGTGCATCTGACTGCTGCTGCAAAGCAGATGGTCGTTCTCAGACTCAAGGTGAGACAAAGCCCAAAGGGGCAAAGGGTGCAGCATGAGAAGGAGACAGAAGGAGAACCACAATCACGGCAGGAACAGGTGTGCTCGGGGGCAGGGGTGACAGAGGAAAGTGACAAAGGAGTAGTTCCACAGCAGGATGTGGGCTGGCAGCCTCAGAGCATGCCCAGAAAATCAGAAACACCCCTGAGGGGGAGAGTCCAATCAGCAACAACTTGTCAGCGTATGTGAGAGAATATTAATTACCAATCCCATGGCTCTATAGTTTAAGGTGAGGTTCTTTTTCTGCATTCTTTCATCATCAAAACAGAAAATGCTATTCATCAGAATGAAGACAAATTATCTTATCAGGAGGAAATCTGGCACTGGAAATCTAAGAATGCCAATGTGTGATAGCAGTTTAATTGTGTCCTGTTTTTGCACACCCCTTTTCTCAAAACATACCTAGAAATTTCCCCTTTCACGTAAGCGAGAAAACCTAATTGCTGTTTTGGTGAAAGTCTGTTAAGTATTCCTAAAGTTATGACAGTTCAAAGTTCCCATTTTAAATAAACAATTTAACTAAGGGCAAGTATGACAAAATGGATCTGTTGGGCAGACTGAAGTTCCCCTGGTTGAACCTGCTTCCCCAAGGAAAAGGGTTGCTGCCAGAGGGAACAGGTTGGAGCAGTGTGCATTTCTAGCTGCATTGCGTGCGACATTGTGCTGCTGTGCATGTTCAAAAGTGGTGGGCTGCTTGTGCAATGGGCTACTGCATCTGTTTGTGCATGCCTGCATATAGCATACCCTTGCACATGCCTACCCATGGCATGCTCCTGCTTATTCCTGTGTGTGGTGTGTTGCTATGAAACTTTGATTATTACGTGTTCCAGCAGATGTGTGCATGTGTGTGTATATATCAAGAGAAAAGGTGCCACAACTCCATTAGACTGCACTCCTGGGGCTTAGCTCACAGCCCCCACCCCTTCCACTCTGCTGGCAGAAGCCCAGCGGTTCCTTCACCTTTGATCTTCTCTCTCCCACCCACTTTGGATTGCTTTGTAAGTCTTTAGAATTCAGAAGAAGAGCAAAGCAAAAGTGCAAGTCTGATATCCTGATCAGTTTTGATAGCTACTCTGCAGGTTTTGCTTTCAGTTCAACATGTACAGTTTGTACTTTACAGCTTAAGGTAAGCAAATCAAAAGTTTAGGGTTATATCCAACTAAATCATTACATGCATGGAATGACTTCTGCAAGTGCACTGGAACTTCTCTACTCTCCTCCAAATCTGCGCTGGAGAGTTGGAGGGAAGAACCAGAACAGATTTAGGGAGCTGACAGTCGGGGGGGGGGGGATTTCATTGTGTTTACCAAATCTGTTCTGCTTGCACATTGATTTCATGGGGGGGTTCCTGCTACAATACAACCCTTAGAATGTAAAACTATATATCTAACTAAAGACCAGCTTCCCAGCTTCAGAGTTCTCCCAACCGATATAAATAGAGGATTTGGGCTGAAAAACCAAGATAAAATTTGTGTGCACAGACGCTAAGTTGTAAATGGGCACAGCATATAGATCAGACTGTGCCTACCTATGTTTTAGGACTGCAGCTCCCATCAACTTCAGCCAGTCACCGTCCAAAACATCTGGAAGGCATTGGGTTGGCAAAGGCTAAGGTAATACATAGGTTTTTACCGATTCCATGGCAGAGAAGCTAAGGCTGTTGCCTTAACTTACTGTTTCCATGCTTTTTGGTGCCTGAGTGAATTCATAAATGCCTTAACTCTTCTCTTAAATGAGTGTTGTCGTTTTTTAATCCTAGAATATGCACCTATCACCGGCAATCATCAGATGTTGATTTCACCTCCTAAATTAAACACTGCAAGGCAGACAAACATCTCCTTAAAACACACTCATCTTTGTTCCCTAGGCAAGCCTCTTCTCACCACACCTTTGTTCCCTGGAAATCCCTATCAAGGAGCGAGGTTCTCAAAAGGAGGACTGACACAGCAAGAGACAGATTCAGAACACAGGACTCCAAACCTTGTCATGCCTGTTTGGAAATTCCAAACTTTCTGGAACAAATTTCAATATTGTTGATGGAAGAAATAACTCTTTGGGTATAAGAAGTAGCACTCGTTATTTCCACAACTCCTGATGTCACTTAGAGTAAATGCAACCGAAGGTCTTTACTTTCAGCTATCCAACCCACACCGTAATGAAAAATATATCTACTGCTTAAGCAGTATCTATTACCGGGATCCCTGAAATGTATCCATTTCGCCTGTTGCTGCTGCTCCTGGACTTAGCAAACACGTCCCCGAGTTTGTCATAAGCTCCCTACCACCACCACCTCTACTTCACACACCTACAGCAACCCTCACCAGAGCCAGCCCTGCAATGAGGCAGAGAGAGGCAACTGCCTCAGGCGGCAGATACTGTGTGTGCCATGTGGCCCAGAGCTGTGTGTGCCATGTGGCCCATCCTGTTAGCCTGCTGCCCTCAAGTACAGTGGAAGATCCTGTTCATTATTGACTGACTGGTTGGTTGGTTAGTTGGGGGAGGGCACCAGCTGGTCCTCTGCCTCAGGCAGCAAAATGTCTTGAGCCAGCCCTGACCAACACCTATTCCTGCTCCAGCTTCTAGCCACAAGTGCCACAACCATGATAGTTCTACAAACTTAAGTAGGCCTTCCTAAAGAAGCAAGAGCTTCTCTCTCATCCTATCCAGCCTTCATTTTGAGTGCTGAGGTTGAGTTAGGAGGTACTGCCCTCTCATTCCTTGCTTCCTTCTGATCAGTAGTCTACAGGCAAGTGTGTGAGTGCCCCTCCTTTTCCCCCTCTTTTGCCCACTGACGATACTTTACACCCATCCAGCAGTGTCCTCCACCCACTGGCAGAGGAAGAGGAGTGGGGGGGGAGCGCCCCGCCCCCGGCAGTGAAATCACGGCAGGGTGCCATCGTGGCTGCCCCCCTGCCCAGGACGCACACCAGCCCCACCCCCGTCTGCTCTCCACCCTACCCCCGGTGCCAAAGCATGAAGCTCCGCCACTGCCTCCACCCTCATTTTAGTGAACATGCTGCTCTGTCAAAACACACTGGGAGCCTACATGGCCCTGCCCCATCATGTCAATTTAACTCAGGGATGGGGAACTTGTGGCCCTCCAAATAATGTTGCACTCCAACTCTAGAGAGCCACAGATTCCTCACTCCTGAATTCTAAACATTACGCCTCTTCTGAGGTTTTGGATGAGAACATTACCAGCCAAACACTTATCTCTTTGTTTTGTCTTGCGTCTGATCCAGATATGAACTGTCTGGTGCAGATTAATTCTCCTGCAGGGCTATTCCACATAGGAAGTCACTTGCTTAGAAAGAGTCCCCGCATGAAAATTGCACCCTATGTCAAAAATGCATCACCTTGAGCAAATACTGACTCCTGAGTTTCCCCATCGTGGTGGCAGAGGTCGCGTGAAATATATGTAGGTAGAAAGTTCTCTTAAGTATGGGGAACCCAGGCTGTGTGCAGACATACTTCAAAATCAGGGCAAGCTGCTCGTTTCCACATGGCTTGAACCAACCCTTTCGACATGCATTTACCAGTGAATTCAGTTCTGATTCACTACTCCATTTTGACCCCTTCCCCATTTCGGGCAGGCAGCCTGCCTTTTAAAATTTTTTTTCCCAAAAACTGTAGCTTAACTATGTCCGGTCACTTGAATGCTTACTCAGAGCCCAATCTGAATAAAAACAATCAATTCCTTTTTTATTTATTCTATTCATTTTGGGGTTTTTTAAAAAAAGAAAACTGAAGGGTGAATGAAAGAAATGGCAGTGCTATCATAGGAATCAGTCAATCAATCTCCATGGCCAGCTTCTGCAGAAACAGGTTAAGCTGGTCTCCCAGAGATGGATCTTGAAGAGAAGTCTGTATGTAAGGCACAATACGTTAAGAGTCATTCAAAAGTAAAACTCTCAAGCTCTGAGGGAGAAAGCAGGGTCGTGTCCACCAGCCTGCAGCCATCACTGGCTGGACAAATGGCAGGCATTTATAGAGTCACTACACATAGTATGTACACAGGTAGAACTACCTCAGATGAGTGGGAATTCTGAGTCACTCTCTTTTCACCTGTATAGAAGACTTGAGTAGTGGGGCAGGCCACCTTTTGGACACACCAGCAGGGGAGGGGGAGATGTAACCCACATAGCCCTGTGACCCCCCCTCATGCATTCTTTGTATGAATGAGTTGTTTGACCCCCTCCACAGTGAGTGCTCTTTCCCTGCAAGCTCGCCACAAAGGTCACATACATCTGGACACAACCCCAGAATCAAATCGCTGCTCATCTGACTGGACATGTTCTCCAGCAGCCTTGTGCACCTTAGAGATTTGCTGAGGGCAGAAAGGGATAGTGGCATGTTTAAGAACTATGGTCTATGGATCAGACTTCAGATATTTAATCCCTATTTCTTAAGGCATGTGGGAAATGCCACAGTGGTAGATCTTCTTTATTGCTAATAGGAGGTTTGAAAGCTGACCTCGCTGTGACTGACACCACACTCCAGGATATGAATCACTAACAAAAGCCCACTAAGGTCATGCTCATCCTGCAGATCGTAGGCTAAGCAGCATGTGCCCTGCATTGTCAGAGAAGACAAATTTCTTGTTCTGTTAAGCAGTCATCTCTGCTCCTATTCCCCTGAAAAGCTGACTTGTCAGTGCCGATGGCTTGGCTACATCAGAACGGGGTACTTGCTTCCACACTAGACCAGTTCAACCTGGCTAAATGAAGTGATGCCGTATATTTAACTACCATGCACAATTTGCTGTTGGAGGGGCAAATTGGTGGAGGGGACCCTATCACTGAAACCCTGGAAAGCTACTGCAAGTCTCTGTAGACAATACTGAGAGATGAACCAATAGGCCAAGTCAGAAAAAGGCAGTTTCTTATGTTACTAATCACATCAAAGAGTAGGGAAGACAAGATTTACTCATGCTGAAAACAATCACAAACAATTTTATTTATTTTTTACTAATTAGGTTGATCTACAAGTGTCTCTCTTTCAGACCATGCATTAAATGCTATCGCAGCATGCTACTGTTTCAGTCTGATAATGGTATTACCAGGAATACGAGAGGCTAAAGGTGGGGTTCAACTGAGTCTTGCTAGTGGAAGCCTGTGCAAGGACTTCCACTAGCACAATGCCTTTCTCACTTTCCCAAGCCCCAAAATTGGATGGGGGGGGGGTTCAGGAGTGTTACGATTTTCCGACAAGGAGAACCCCCAGTACAGCACACAAGGGGAGGAGAGGAAGGAATCCAGAGAAGGAATCCAGGAATCTTTCCTGCTCCTGCTCCAGACATTTTTGGTCAACAACTACCATGCTGCTGTCCAATATCATATGCAGTACTATATACAAGTATTTAGAAGACCCACTTAGTTCAATGGAGCTTACTCCCATGTACGTGTGCGTAAGATTGCAGCCTCACTAATACTAATCTAGATTTAAAATTTCATCTACAACGTATTAACCTCTAGACCAGCCTTTCTCAACCTTGGGTCGCCATATGTTGTTGGACTACAACTCCCATCATCCCTGACCACTGGTCCTGCTAACCAGGGGTGATGGGAGCTGTAGTCCAACAACATATGGCAACCCAAGGTTGTGAAAGGCTGCTCTAGACCAGTAGTGGAGAACCTCTAGTCTGCAAGCACTAATTAGGCCTGGCAGGGTTTCTAGTTTGGCTTGTGAGGCAGTTTTCCCCAAACCACACCCACCTAACATCATATATGACATCAGTTGTGGGCCAGGTAAAACCTCAACAGCTAATGAACAATCTGGAACTTAAAGGGTGCTCCCAATTGTGCCTTGGTAAGCAAGGCTTGCTGACAGTACTGACCTACGAGTGCCACTGAATTTTTCCATTCGCAGGCATCACTTTGATTCAAACCACACATGGAAATGAACTTCAAAGAGGCTTGCTGTAACCACTGAGCAGCTAATCCGGGCAACGGGGTGAGCTCCTGTTGCTCTGTCCCAGCTCCTGCCAACCTAGTAGCTCGAAAGCACACCAGTGCAAGTAGATAAATAGGTACTGCTGCGGCGGGAAGGTAAACGGTGTTTCTGTGCGCTCTGGTTTCCGTCACGGTGTTCCGTTGCGCCAGAAGCAGTTTAGTCATGCTGGCCACATGACCCGGAAAGCTGTCTGTGGACAAACACCGACTCCCTCAGCCTAAAAGCGAGATGAGCGCCGCAACCCCAGTCACCTATGACTGGACTTAACTGTCCAGGGGTCCTTTACCTTTACATATAGGCAGCTGTATTCACCTATCAAAGCTGGGTCACTGGGTGAGGGAGGTAAAGATCAGGCCTGCCAGCCAAATCTAATTCCCTGCTCCTGCTCCAGATGTTTGAAGCATAATTCCCATCAAACCCCAACCAGAATGACTAATCATCAGGGATGATAGGAGTTGCAGTCCAAAAATCTGGGGGCCACCAGGCTGAGTGAGGCTGCCCAGCAAGATCTTTGACTTAAAGTCCACACACATTACCTCAACCTTTCTGGCAAGAGCTTCTGCAAAAGATTCCAACCCTACCTGCACCATGTGGCACATTAAGGGTTGAGCAACATGATATAGCTACCTTGGAATGACCTGGCCTACTCTGAGGCAGGCCTCCAATTTACAATGTGACAGCTAGAAAAATAACCAGAGTGCAAAGCTACCCACAAACGTTTTTAACAGGGAATCAAGACCGCCCCAAGGGAAGCGATTTTATCAAAACATCACACACCTACAACAACTACAACATCGAGATACCACCATAAAACTTGTTTGGTTTGGGACTGCTAAGTTTTACCTGAACAATGTATGAAAAGGAGATGCCCTCCGCGATAAGGAGAACCACATTTGTAAAGACACACCTTGACTTATTTTTACCAGCTTTAAAGTTAAAACAGAAAAGAAGTATTTCCAAAAATGTTAGGGGAAGGGGAGAAGCACTTTCAGAAAATAGTAACTACAGCAAGGAAAAGTGTTTAAGAGAAAATAATCCACACAATCATTAGTTAACGCATTTCCCCAGAACATACCAAACTAATTGGACCATATAAAAACCAAAGCCCCAACCAGGAAGTGTTGTATTTATAGTTTCAATTCCACCCACTCCTTGGTCATGCATCCAACCAGCAAACAATTACAGTACTGAGCATGCGTAGTAGATCCTCAGGTGCTTTATAAGGGAAACAGACAGACATCTTTTAGGATAATACTGAAGGGAAAGACAGAGGGTGGGTGCTTTCGGGTTGGCTGAATGGTAACACCACTACCACCCTCCCCATAGTTTCAAATTCTAGATGTGTCTGCGATTCCCCTCTGTCTACTATGAGGCTTCTTAACTTTGAAAATGGCTCAAACAAATGTAGTTCTGAGCGTACCCAGACTATAGCATGTTCCAGCCTATGCTATTCTTCCTGCTAACATTCAGGACTATATTAAGCAGGTGAGTCCCTAGAGAATCCTCTTCAGGTAATTGGAGAGTGAGAGTGTGCTGAATAACACAAGTAGTTCTGACTTCTGTTTTTAGATATACATTTCCTATAGGCTTCAAAATTAAATTTTCCTTGTGTGCTCACAGCTAGTAACTGAAATCTTCTTGTACTGTGGTCATCTTGGTTAGTATATTTTTATATTCAGGTGTGCTACCCCAGGGAGCCTTGGTTGACTAGTAAGGGACTCGTTTTCCCAGAGAGGAGGGACTTTCTTGTTGGAAGAGTCACTTGTTCAAGATGAGATACATAAGCTGCATCTCATCTTCCCATTTCTTAAAGCTGGAACTAACTGTGAATCCCCTCCTCACCTGTAGATATCCTGTTAGAAGCTCTCTTTTAAAGTCACTTCTGTGAGTCCAGCGCTGCCCTCTAAGACATATAGATGATTTATTTGCTCTTTGAAAAATGAGGAACTGAAAAGAGGGGTGAGGGCTTATGGTAAACTCCATGATAGAAAGCTATCTGTTTGAATTAGGGCAACAACTTTTAAATCTATAAATCAATTGCCCAAACCTTTAGCCACTTTAATGAAGGGAAAGTTTTAATTGGTAGTGCTGTGATTTAAAAGCAAGTTTGGCATTTGGGTTCCGATGTATAGCAAGGAAATAAATGGTAGGATATTTTGCATGGCGAGGTCTCAAAAAAGCAGTTCTGTTGCAGTTTTAGTAATATGCAAAGTGGTGTAAATGTAAGTTGTTAAACAGCAGACACACCAAATTCATTTTGGTTTAGCTGACAGCTCTAAACAGAACAGTGAAAGAAGTATGAAGTGACTGTAGAAACAGAAGTTAATACTGTACAGCAGATAACCTCCCTACACAATTAATTATTAGATTTTTTAAAAATGTTGTAGCTTTTATTGTGATGTCTTGAAGAGCTCTTGCCTGGAAGCAGAGTATACATTTTCAAAAAACAGGAGCAAAGCCTACCTTCTTATACCACGGAAGAATATATATCTGTTTGGGTCAGAGCAATAGGCACACAGGCAACTGCTGTTATATAATGTCTAAATATTGGGATGGTGGTGGTTGTGTGTTTTTAAAAATCTGACCAACTGACTCTCAAGCTGGTGGGTGGCTTGCTGCTGAAGTAGGTAAGCTTTTTGCCTTTATTTGAGCATAGTGTATGGAATGCCTAAACAGAGGATAAGAGTTAGATGCAGGAAGAAATCCAGCTTGTATTTAACAAATAATATGTCCCAGTCCTGCTGTGGAATATCCAAGCAGTCCAAACACAGATAACAAATCAGCATTCACTGCTTTGTTCCCAATGCCACTATTAAAGTCTCTCCCTTTTTGGCTCTCTGTCCCTAAACTGTTCTCTTGGTACCCTCTCAAAGCAAGGACTAACTTGGGGGTGGGGAGGAAGGAACATCCTATAAAAGCTCCCTTTTGGGAGAATGTTTGTAACCAGTCCATTTCAGCCTTGCCACTGAAATGATAACTAATAAAGCTTACTAGTATCTTGCTGCACACCTTTTTGCAAAAGGACCTCTGAAACAAGTGAGCAATCAACAGATATATTTTTTTAAAAGAGAAATGAATGGGAGTAATGTAAAGACCAAAAGGCTAAGAGGCATGGCCAAACTTGGCCCTCCAGCTGTTTTGGGACTACAACTCCCATCATCCCTAGCTAACAGGACCAGTGGCCAGGGATGATGGGAACTGTAGTCCCAAAACAGCTGGAGGACCAAGTTTGGCCATGCCTGGGCTAAGACCTTGCTATGGAATGTTTAGTGTAGACAGAGAAGATATATTTGTACTAATTCTGAAGGCTGGGTCATTTCTTCCAACCTAGGCTTCAATCCAGAAGTGTGAGAGGCTCCCTTTCAGCTGATATATCAACTGAGGACCTGAGCTGTGCCTTTCAAAACACTCCCACAGCTTTCAGAAGCATCTTGGTATCTGAGCTGCTGATACTTGTACATGCATATCTGAGATAGTCCCCCTTCTAGGAATTCTTGCACCTGACCTGCTCTTTGAAACTGAATTCAGAAAGTAGTTTAGAAGTTTGGCTCTGCCCCAACTCCCTTCCGGTGCATTAAAAGGCTACTGGCTGTGGCCGTTTAATCTGAGAAGAGAAAATGTTGGGCACAATCTCTCAATGCTAAAGAGCAAGTGTGTTCTGACGACTGGGCAGAAGGAGAGACGCATCCATGTATCTTACTCTGCAACTTTGCTACTCGGCTCCTAAGTACACATGGCCTACTGATGTAAGGGAGTTGACCACATGCATATGGGAAGGGAAAGCAGAGGTGTCTACTCTTCTTAACCCTCAGCCTCCTCACCTCAAACTACAACTTCTGGATACATCAGTTTATTGATGTTGTTCTGCATGCAGCACTGGGAGCACTAACTTTTTCCAGTGGTCAGGAGTGTCAGTAAAGATGGCAGTAAGGATTTTGACTTATCCCTGTCACCGCCTCTTAGTTGCTCAGCAGCTAAGTCAGCAGCATGCCATCATCTCATTGCAGCCTAGACAAGCAGAGGTGGCAGCAGAATGGCCTGATCCTTCCTCACACACGCTCCCGAGATGAGCATGCATCAAAACCCTTTCTTGTCCTTGCCAAGGGTATTTACTAGTACAGAGGTTTGCAAACTTTTTTCTCTGGGCCACAAATAATTTTTTACTGATAAGAAATATATTAGAAAACAAAAACAACTAGCAATGCCTGATTTATAACATAGAACACAACTACTTTATAATATGAAAATAAGAAATCTGGAAAGTATATAAAACAATGCAGCTACATATTCCATGGTTTAAAAATTGTGGGTGTTTTTTTTATGCTATACTACACTGAAATGTTTGAACGTTTCTTTGATTGTCCTTGAATCTTCCCACCACACTTGCCATCCTCTCCTGCCACACCCTTTGAGAACCACCACACTAGTACCAAAGTACCAACTATTTTACTAGAAAAAGAGGTGCCTAAACTCACCACAAATGCCTCCCTCATTCTCTTATAATGGCAACGGCACTGTGAGGTGCTGAAACAGAGTTCCGGTGAGTTCGAGCTGAAAAAAAGCGCTGTAAACTACCAAGATATCCTTTTCTACTGAGTGGCAGGAAAGGCAGCTAACTATCCTCTTCCCCGAGCCGCAAACGGGGGACCTGGTGAGGGGATATTTTTCCACAGTCACATAAGTGGGTGGCTACACAAAGGTGACTGCTATGGGCAGGGCTTTTTTTCAGCTGGAACTCACCAGAACCAAATTCCGGCACTTCTTTGATGCATTCTGACAACCTGTCACGGGAGGCCGAGCGCTAGAGGCTGTGGGCGGCACGGCACTCTGTGGTGAGTGTTGATGGAGGCTGCAGGCAGCAAGGCGATTGGTGTGAGAAGTTCAACAACTTTTGATGGTTTCTCCCTTAAAAAAAGCTCAACAAGTTCTGGCACCTCTTTTTCCAGAAAAGAAGCCCTGGGGTCTTTCACTGTTTGCTCTGGCTTCCTGTGTCTTCTGCTACTTCTGGAGAATAATAATAATAATAATGATAATAACAACAACAACAACAACAATAATAATAATAATATTTTGTTATTTTTACCCCACCCATCTGGCTGTGTTTCCCCAGCCACTCTGGGCGGTATCACAGCGGCTCCCAACAGAATATTAAAAACACAATAAAACTTCAAACATTAAAAACTTCCCTAAACAGGGCTGCCTTCAGATGCCTTCCAGTATTCAGATAGTTGTTTATTTCCTTGACACCTGATGGGAGGGCATTCCACAGGGCAGGCACCACTACTGAGAAGGCGCTCTGCCTGGTTTCCTGTAACCTCACTTCTCGCAGTGAGGGAACTGTCAGAAGGCCCTCGGAGTCCAGGCTGAATGATGGGGGTGGAGACTCTCCTTCAGATATACTGGGCCAAGGCCATTTAGGGCTTTAAAGGTCAGCACCAACACTTTGAGAAGGATTGTATCTCAGTTGTAGAGCTTTTGTTTACATGCAGAAGGTCCCTGATTCAATCATTGACATTTCCAGGTAGGACTGGAAGTGTCTGCTGTCTGCAACCCAACCCTGAAGAACTGAGCCATCAGTATGGACAATGGGACAATGGGCTGGGCGGGACAATGGTCTGCTTCTGTATACAGCACCTTCCTGAGCTCCTAGATATCTAATTGCAAGATCACCTAGAATCCTGTCAAAGCAGAACTGGAGCACCAGCAGCTTCCTAACACTAGGAAGGGAAGAGTAAGTGTGTCGCCTTCATGGCGTAACTTCTGCAAAACAAAATGTCACAATGTGAAGCCTTTGAACATTCTGTGTACTTGCTCTTCTAGTGTTGGAGCCACTGGGTCTGCAATGCTAGAGAGCAAAAGGACACATCCAGCTCCCAGCAGGTGGCTTTGTGTTAAGCACAGCACTGTGTCGATCCTGTGCAATATGCTATGGCTAGCAAGCAGTTGGCCATTTGGGTGTTCACCAAGAGGCAGTTGCTAACTGCAAGACTGACTTAGTGTGACAGCTGCTGAAAAGAAACATACAAAAATAACTGCAGTTAATGCACCCCCGGATCATGGCCCTGGGTAGCAAGACTGCAACTGGTACTTGAATCTGGGGAGAAGGAGGTTTGTTAGGTAGTTTTGAGGGTTTGCATTCTCAAACTCTGTCTGGCTACCCCAACCTCAGGACGGGCAGGACAGGATCTGGTTTGGTACAATGGGAAATGAAGCCAGGAGATGGATAAAGACAACTCCATAGTTTTCCAGAAATTGCCGTGAGCCTCTAGGTAGTCTACTGCTAATAAAAACCAGCAGCAAAAAGACAACATTAAACAATACACTTGGATTATTGTGGCAATCTTTCGTGGCATCATAGAATCTAACCGCTGACAGTTGTGACTGAGAAGTGCAAAAAGTCAACATCAAAGGCAGGGAAGATCTTAATGCACTCTGTATAGTCAAGCTAAAGAAATCTGGCTGCTGTGCTAAGCAACACCAACTTATGGACAAGTACGTCAGCATGCCTGCCCAGCCTTAAGTGTTTGTGGCAAGTCTAAATCTCACTTTGTGAACCTGAGGCGTTACTACTAGCAGTCTGTCTCGCAAAACTTGTACAATACTAGCTCTGGTGTGCTGCCTGGCAGCATCCCTGTCGCTTTTGCTTGGAGGACTAACTTTCTTTTTAATTACTTTAATTAGACTATTGTAAGTTAGCCTCCATGCAGCTCCCGAACAAGTGCTGTGAAGGTCAGCTCCACTAGTACATTCCTAATTGCTTAGAAATGAGTGGACAAGAGAAACTTGCCTCATTGTATTGAAGTGCGGCTGTTGGTTTAACTGCAGGCTCCAGGCTCCATTGCCTTGAAAAGCTATATAAAAGAGAGATGATCACTAGGTACTGTTTTTCTTAGTGTGGTAGTGGAAGCAGACACACCTGTGGATTCTTCTTGCCACACTGCTTTTTAAGGCATAGCAGATCTGTCCCATTTGGTGTATATGGCAACCATTGCCTTCCAGTTTGCTGCTGGCCAGTTTCCAGCTTGCTGCAGAATCCTGCAAACTGTAAAGGAGAGTGTGTGCACGTGTACAGCTGCATACGCCCAATTCATATGCACATACTTGAAGTTTTAGCTGAGCTGCAGGGACCAACAGAGAGAACAGAAAAGCTATCCTAAAATCTCCCTAGAGCTATCCTGAAAAGTTTACATGTAGCTAGTTGCCCTGTCCCTTTTGCAGAACACTTGTAGCATCCTAAAGTAACAGGCTGCCTACTGTTTATCTTCTCCAATTCCCCACATTTCTGCTTTGCTCCAAGCATTAGACTCTGATTAGAAGAATAAGCACTTGCTAGAGTAAATGAAACAATGTAAATTCGCTTAAACACCTGAAAGCACAAAGTAAAAGCTAGATGATATTCCTAACAAAACTTGCTAGGATAATATCCAATTGGAACTATTTATGTACCCTCATTTAATGCTTGGAACAAAGGCTCTGTGATTCAGGCAGGGCAAGGACAGCATAGGCACAAATCTATGCTAATGCGCTCAGCACCTCGGCCTTCTCTTTCTGCGGCTTAGGTTAACCTGCAGTAGAGCTACACATACCAGAAAGCTCTTCTGGAGTTTCCATCAAGGTTTCCCATATCAGCCGACTGAAGCTTCGTGGCTGGATATGTGAGATATAGTTAAGAAGCAGAAAGTATGGAACTTTTGATTCAGTGATTCTCTTCTCCCCAACCCATGTCTTAACTAGAGGCAAGTGGCTTTGTGGAACAGTAACTCCTCTCAGAATTCAGGTGCTGCTGCTTTTTGTTCATTTATCAACAATGCTTTCTGATTTATTTGCAATACATAGGTACTTCAGACACCACATGCAACTAAAAGTGTCTTTTGGTCTTTGTTCGCAGACTACCTCTTCAAACTGGATTTGGAAGCCTGTTCTGTGCTTAAGTTTCCACTGCAGGTTTGCATCACACTTCATTACACTGGGACAGTAAGAGTAACAGCTCTGTCCAAGCCACTGTAGCAATTGCTCTTAAGCCAGCAACAAGCTGGTCTTTCCAGTTACTATTTTGTGTCCCAAATACCGGGAACATAGAAATCACATAATTAGGAAACTGATTACAGTGCATCATAATGGGTTTTAACTAATAGTTTTGTATTAACCTATACCTGGCTGTTCCAACGCTAAGCCTTTTCCACTGGCTTCTACCATCTCCTGAAGATGCTCAAATATCCTCTGCATGAACCTGTTGATCCTGGAAGCATTTTCTGCCTTGAAAATCATAGCTAGCATTAGACCCTTGGAAGTGTAGATAGCAGGGCTGCTTCAAGGTGCATCTTCCGCAACTATGGAAGATGAGCAACTACACAGATGAGCAAGTTACTGAGTGTGGGGGGTGGATTCAAGGGGTGGAGTGGCTGAGATGCTCAAGGACCAGATCCCAGCCCCCAGTCATGAACTTATTGTCCCTTACCCCAGCATCTTGGCCAGGGGAGCTGTTCTTCTATCTACGAAGTGAAAAGTGAGGCTAGGAAAGTCATGTTCTTTGTTTCAGTGTGACAGGTCCGTCTACCAAAGGAAACCAAGAAGCCGAGAGTGACTCCCTAGCATATTAGCACACCGTATCTCAGAGTTGTGTTTCCCAAACTTGGGTCCCTAGCTGATGTTGGACTATACCTCCAATCAGCCCTGACCACTGGTCCTGTTAGCTAGGGATGTTGGGAGTTATAGTCCGACAACAGCTGGAGACCAAAGTTTGAGAAACACTGTCTCAGAGGCATGTGAGAGGAGTGCCATGAGGCAAGAAGTTATGCCCTGTGCATCTCATATGGCACGGATGTTGGCCATCCTTGGTATAGACAAGACAGACAAACAGCACTCCTCTCCCCACCCGGCAACTCTCAAAGCTGTTGTGCTGCACCCTGACTTGACTTATCTGTTGCACACTTATGTGCTAGTCTCTTAAACCCAGTTCTCCGTAGAGAATACGTGCTCTAATAAGCAGCAAGGGAAGCACTCCCAACCAATTCCCAACCCTGCTATAGCACATCATAGTCTATTGTGGTCTCATTTATGTGATATTTGTAATCCTCTCATCTCTGAATAATGAAGTTGGCATATTTGCGGGGAGGGGGCAGATCAATGCTTGAATTACAGGCAGTCTAGAGGGGCCCCAGTTCTCTTTATTTGATGCTAACCCCCTCAGCCAGTTTTTACAAAACTAAAAAGGGATTCAAAGTATGATGTAACAGACGAATTGGGTGAATTTGTTAAAACTGCAATGATATAATTTTATCAATTTAAGTTTAAAAACTGAGAGGGGGAAAAGGCTACACTGAGGCGTGGTGTTTAAAAGCAGGGAAAGTTGGGGGTGCGGGCTTATGACTTTCACTAGGGACCCTGTACCTTTTTGTCCATAACTTGAGCACCGGGGCAGATAAGACACAAACTTTCATGGAGAGAAACAACCTCTTAATCATTCCCACTGCATGCAAAAGTCTAGGAGACACAATCGGACAAAAAACGTTGACTGCTCTCCTGCGACTGGTGACTTGCTTGCTTACTTGCTAGCAACTCTGTATGATGATAGTTTGGGATTCTTTTATCCTGGGCCAGACACATGCCAGTCTAGGTGCACTGTATCCTATCCAGGGACAAATTTGCCACTGTGCCCGCTTCACCCACCAAATGGCTCGTTAGCCAGGCTAAAAAACAGGTGTGCAAACAAGAAGAGCGCTCTCTCCCTGCCCCGCCCCCTGAAAAAGGCTGAAAATGCCTTGCCGACTGGCACAGTCTGTAGACAAGCCCCCACTTCCACATACTCTGTGTAACTCTGGCTGAGTCTCCTGCAGGTCTGCTGTCTGCCAACAGCAGCCTGGCTTCCCAGAAGGCTAATTCTACAATCCTTAGTTAACACAAAGCTGTCCTGAGGATTTGCCACCTCAGCGTACATGGCTAACAGTACAGAGAGAGGAGCAGTTTCCCCAGTGCCCATAAGGGTAGATGTTACCTATGCAGACTCAGGACCAAGAGACACACTGGAATGGATTTTGAACATCCTCCTCTGTCCATGCCAGGTTCTAGCTCTTTCCTTGGCTCAAACTGCATTCTGCTTGCAGCACAGCTCCTGTCCAATTGTCCCACAGTAACTCAGCAAAGCTCTGCAAATTCACCCAAATACCAACATCCAGCTGGAGAAACTCAATTCCTCTTGGAGGGCAGAGCATCACTTACACAGTGACCTTCTGTGGTGTACACTGGTCAGTGCTGTCTGCCATTAGTCTCATGTGTTCTCTGTCCACACATCTGCCCTTACCCTTCCAAAGCAGCCTTCTTGCAAGAAACATTGGATAGTGGCCATTTGTTGATTCCTGCATTGCAGGGGGTTGGACTGGATGACCCTCATGGTCCCTTCCAACTCTACAATTCTATGGTGCTAGTTCATCTGAGCAAGCAACAATAATTCCCTACTCTGATTTCTTGTTTAGTAGACATGTGGACTGCACAAAGATTCAGTTGGCTGCCACCCCCTACCTACTGGGAAGGGATGCGTGCATATATCTGAAAACAGGCCCGGGCACAATCTGAAGGACAAGATACAGCATGGTCGCAGGGCAAGGCCCCACTCAATTTTCAGACCCACAAGAGAAGCAAATGAAATGGAAATGCTCAAAATGCAAACAGAAGATAAAGCTGCATATGCTAAGTACTAGTTAGTATTTGGAGGAAGGCCTGTCTTTCTATATCTGAGGAAGGTGCAACAAGAAGCCTGAAAAGATGCAGCAAGCACAGAATGTATGGGTGCTCCAGCCCCAAAAGCTATAGAATTGGTGGTGCGTGGAACATATGGAATGGGGCTTTCCTAAGTAAAGGAGAAGGGGACCTGGTCTAGCAGCCTTCTGCAGGCTAGGGTGGACTATAAATGCTCGGCGACTGTTGCATGCAAGCAAAAAGGTGGCCACTGCACACTGAAGGGGTATCGGTAAGTAGTGCACATAAGGATTGTGGATGTGGGACTATTTGTGGTTGGACTAGAGTAGATTTGAATGCTGGATGTAACAAGAGGGTGGGCAGACGAAGCGAGGGCTTGACATGAACAGAGGTGGGGATCTGGGCCTGACGGGCGCTGGATGTGGGGGAAGCAGGTGGCTTCAGTGTAAGGGGGGATAGGGAGAGAGCGAGCCACACACACACCACACACACCCTAGGTCATGATCTAGACAGCTTGGATTCAAGGTGGATCTTGAGGTGACTGCACGGCGCATACTGGGTGCCGCTGCTGGATGTCTGGTGGCACTCGTGCAATGTGCTGCGGGAGCCGCATCCAGGAGGGCGATCCCAGTCGGCGGGGGCGGGGAGTGGGGGGAGGCGAACGGGGGGCACCTCGGGTGGATGGATCGGGGCGATCCGCGTGCAGGCGGACGTGTGTGCGGTCGGGGTTTCTGGGTGAAGGGTGGATCGCGCGCCGCAAATGGATGCGGGGCGAGCGGTCTAAGGGCAGCAGAGGGGTGTGGATGCAGGGCGGGATGTGGGCGCGCGCTCCCGGTACCTGTGAGGCTCTGCCCTGCTCCGCACTGCTCGCCGCCGCCGCCGCCTCGGGAGTCTCTGGAAGGCCGGGCCCGGCGGGGGGCGCGGGCGGCTCTGGGGGGGCTGCTCCCCCCGCCCGCTCCCGCCGCGCCCCGGCCGCGCCCACCGCCTTATTCCGCCTGCGAGTCATGCCCGTCCCGCGCCCCACGCTGCCGCGCTCTCGCCGCCGCCGCTAACGCCGCTGTTGCTCCCGCCGCCGCCGCTAACGCCGCCGCCGCCGCCGCCGCTGCTGCTGCTTTCAGACAGGACAACAGCCAATATGGCGGCGCGGCCCGTCCGGCCCCTGCCCGCGGGGGGAAGCCTCCGCCGCCATCGCCGGAGCGGGCAGCGCCTGGGCAGCGCGCCCCCCAGCGGCTGGAGGAGGCGCCGTCCCTGGCAGAGAGCGCGTGTTCCCGGCTAGAGGCGCGGAGCTGGCGGAGGGGCCGAAGCGGGCCCGGTCTCTCGGGAGGCGGGAGCGGGGGGTGGCCCGGGGCGGAGCCGGAGTCTGCAACTCCGACGGGAGGCTAAGGTGGTCATTTGGGGTCACCAGGGCCCATTTAAAGGGAATCATCAGGAAAGCCTCAGCCGGAGCCCTCGGCGTTGTTCCACAGCATCTCCGACGAGCGCGGCGGTGCTGCAAACTTGAGCAATTCGCCTTTCTGCTCGCTGCAAGCCTCCCCTATGCAGGCCCGTCTCTGCTTCTCGCGGCTCCCCCACCCGCTGCCAGCAGTGCAGGGAGGGCACAAGGTGCAGATGTACCCCGCTGCCCCGGGTGTGTCTGAGCCTTAGCAGGTCACCTTAACTCATCACGTCTACGCGGGGATGTTAAACAACTGACACCGGAGTGTTGTGGTGCTCCGACATAGAATGGTGAAATCTCTGTATAATATATAAGCATCTTGTAAATTAAGTTTTCATGTATCTGAAAATACCTATTGCCAACAATACAATCGAATGGGGTTTTTTTTTTGGGGGGGGGAATCATATACCTACTGCAGTATAAAATTAATAAGGGAGGGGCATCGTTATAGATCTAAAAGGTGCGTGAAGTTGCATTTTAACAGGAAATAAAAGACTATCTGGAAACGATCAAATTATATATTTAGAAATAACTCATTTTGGTAATTTTTCAAATGTTTTTTAATGTTGTTAGTTATCTAGCAGATTAGTTGGAATAATTATTCTTAACCCCAAAATTAGAAATTTGTATGCTGTGTGTTCTAAATGTGGTTACAACTGCAGTCCAAACTTGGGACTGAATAAGCGGCAAAGCACTGGCCAATCGCAAGAGGAGTCTGTCACTTGCAGCCATGATCTGGTGCTGACATGCAGCATGGTAATGTTAACCTCTTCAGGAAGCACCTAGGAGGGAGGGGTGTGTGGAATAGAGATTAAGGCTGGAATGGAGTTTTGAAAGTGTACAGTACTGGTAGCCCTAGTGGTGTGGAGTGGAAGTGCCATTTGAGTAGCAAGTATCTACCCAATTGTGTTTAAAACATGTGCTGCCTTTTTAACATGTACAGTTAAAAAACATAGGTGCCACTGATAACTCTGTTGCATAGCACTTGCTACGTAACAGAACCCTGGGCTATGTGATATCTTGACACCTGAAATTTACTAAGGGTTTGGCTGCCAGAGCTGACAGTGGAAGGAACTGCATGCATCAGAGCAATAAAGGAGAATTGTAAATCAGGCCTACAACATGTGAAGCAGCCCCAAGTGAACTCAAACTAGCAGCAGATGTTTACTAGGAAGAACAATAGCTCCATGTCACACTGATCTTTACAAAATAAAACCATTCTCCCAAACCAAGTGCTTCAGGTAACAGAGGTACAATTTAGAAGTATCATGAAACTGCAAAAGAGCAATGATGTCTATTGGGTCTTACAAGATATACTGAGTGAAAGCAGAAAAGTGATCACTAATGAGAAAATAGATGCCTATAATGAAGTAGCAATCACCATCCTGAACAGCAGCTCAAAAAAAGAGAACAAAAGCTAAAGTAATTTTTTCCAGTGTAATAATAATAATGCAGTATATATTAACAAGCTGGAAGAAAAGCAAGAGTCTGCCCAGAAAGAACTGCTGTATATTGTACTCTTGGAATTATGAATGGCCTGGGAGGGCCATGTTTTCATGGGTGTGCTGGCCTTTTGGTATACAGCAGAGGGCACTGTCCCTTCACTTCTGGCAACATTAATACAACTTGCCTTACTAGCGTATCTTTCAGCCTTCATTAATTTTATGGACATTGGCCAAATGCAGACTGAAGTATTAGAGTCCTGTCCCTTCCATTTTGGGAAGCAGCTGGCTATTTTGAAATGCACTATTTCGTACAAAATGAGCAGAAATTAGCTATTTTGTACAAAAGGTGTTTCAAAAGACATTTTTGGATCTACACATGCCTCCTAATGGCCCAATTGATTTTATTTCAATATCTGCTTTTTGCCAGTGCCTTTAAATTCTTTCAGGCTATGTGATCTTCATCACCAGCTTCTCTTCAGTGCTTCCTGCTAGCCCAGCCATCCACCTTCTCCTGAAAGAGCAACTCTAGGGGCTCATCCGCATGGGAATTTAATGTGAATTTGAAACTGCATGTGCCTTGGTTTTGGGGCGTTGTCCACATTACGTTCTCCCCATTCAACTGACAGCCTATGGTTCTTCAACGCTAAACTTGGATTTTCATGATCAAGGTGAAATCCAAAATGGGAGAGTAATTTCAATATAAAATTGTTTGTTTCCTGATTGTGAATGCACCTGGAGCACATTTTGTGGGTGGGCCTTCGACATGTTTCTCTGGTGCCATCTATTGCCACCATCCACCCACTTCCATTTTGCTTCCATCAGCTGATAGGGAAGGATGCATGCTCCCAGTATCATTGTTTTTGAAATTTTAAAACAACTGTTTTGCACAGAAGAGATCTTGCACAAAACAGCTGTATTAAAAATAAAAATTGCCCTTGCAAGTAGAGGAGGCGGTGAAGGAATAGGGGAGGAAAGGAAGCAGCAGCCTTTCATGTGAGTGACTCCAAATCCTTGCTGGGCTTGGAACAACAGAGGTCTTAAAAAATATTTTTACAGTTTTGTGCAAATCTGGAATATTAGGAAACTTGTATTTCAAATATACATCCCAGGAAGCACCAAGATAGATTTTGAAAGTACCTACTCCTGCGTGGACAAAGGCACACAAACCTGCACACAGAAACAGTGACCCAAATACGCAGGAATGTGTGGACACAGTCTGCTTCTTTTTGTTCTGAATATGATAACCAACTTGATAGAACAACAGTTTTTCAGAGGCCCTAGTTTGAAAAATGTTTGTGCAGTGACTTGTCTCCAACTTCTCTGTAGCAATGCTTCCCAATAGACCTCTGGGCTTTCATAGCTTCTTTCCTCCAAACAAAAACAAAGCTTTTATTTTTCATCCCTAAGTGTTTATCTGAAACTGTCCCATAATGATTACACCCCGGTCATATTACCAATTGGCTATATACCTATCGCATTTCTCTGTAGTAACGACTACATGAAGACATCTTTAATGCTTCAGTAAAACAAATACATCCAATAGGCTGCCTTTAAAGTCTTAGTTGTCATCACCTTGTGACAAGCTGTATCCTACCCAACTGTAGGATTCTTCCCACACTCACAATTAGCTTAGAAGGGTACACTAAGGGTCATTGACAATAGGAGTGACTCCCAAGCAGACTAAGGCATAGAATCTTAGAGTAGGAAGGGGCCCAAGGGTCATCTAGTCCAACCCCCTGCAATGCAGGAATCTCAGCTAAAGCATCTGTGACAGATGGTCATCCAATCTCTGCTTTAAAACTTCTAAGGAAGGAGAGTCCACCACCTCTCGTGTGAGTCTGTTCCACTGTCAAACAGCTCTTACTGTTAGGACGTTTTTTCGAATGTTTAGTCAGAATCTCCTTTCTTGTAACTTGAAGCCATTGCCTCAAGTTCTACCCTCCAGAGCAAGAGAAAACAAGCATGCTCCCTCTTCCATATGACAGAACTTCAGATGTTTGAAGATGGCTATCATATCTCCTCTCAGTCTCCTCCAGGCTAAACATACCCAGCTACTTCAAGCGTTCCTCATAAGACTTAGTTTCCAGACACTTGATCATCTTGGTTGTCCTCTTCTGCACACATTCCAGCTTGTCAACAGCCTTCTTTAAATTGTGGTGCCCAGAACTGGACACAGTACTCCAGGTGTGGTTTGACCAAGGCAGAGTAGAGTAGTACTATTACTTCCTTTGATCTGGACACTAGACTTCTGTTGAGGCAGCCTAGAATAGTGTTATCTTTTTTTGATGCTGCATCACTGTATTGTCATGTCTTAAGAGCTGCTTCAGGCTCCCTCTGCTGAATGAACAAAGCAAATATTTGTTGTTTTTAAGTGTGATTGGTAGCTATTTTGAAAGAGGGGGCTGTCAGTAAGCAAGGACAGGCCTACCCCTCTAGACGTGTGAGGATAGTATTGCTGACCGGGATGGCTGTAGATAATTGAAGATGCATCACAGCAGTTTCAGCTGGATGCCAAAGGTGGCAATAAGCAGAATTGTTGCAGGAAATGTTGCAGGCATATTTTAACCACCAGAGGGCTTACCTTGCAGGAAATGGGGAAAGAGAGAGTGGCAGAACACCATACGAACATAATAAAGTCATACCTCATGTTACATCTGGTTTATGTTATGTTCTTTCAGGTTACGTCCCGCGGTGATCCGGAAGTACCGGAAAGGGTTATTTCCGGGTTTTGCTGCTCGCGCATGCACAGATGCGCAAAATGACGACATGCGCATGCGCAGAAGTAGCAAATTGCAACCCGCACATGCGCAGACGCGCCACTGCGGGTTGCATTCCTTTCATGTTGTGAATGGGCCTCTGGAATGGATCCCATTCGCAATCAGAGGTACCACTGTAGCCCTTCTGAATCAGACGAAAGGCCCATCTAGTCCATCTCAACCAGATGCAGGACATGAGCACAACAGCCCTCTCCCACTTGTTCTCTCCAGCAGCTGGCATTCAGAGACCTGCTGCCTCTGACAATGGAGGTAGAACATAGCCCTCATGCCTAGTAGCAATGAGAGATTGAAGTCTGTTGTGTTACCTTGCTGTACCACATGTCGTTTATCCACAAGCAGGGATGTGGATGTTCTAGAAAACGTTGCGTCAGTAAAATTTTCATGAAAGTTTTCTGCTGCCTTAAATTGATAAGGATCTGAACTACCATATATTTATTTCACACTTTAAAATAATGATAATAATTGTATGCCACATTTGTACACTATATGGATTGGATTTTTTTTTCCAGTACCCAAAAGTTTTTACTGAAATAACTGAATAGGAAATAAAATCAATAAAGTGCACTACATGTTGTTTCAATGATATATTCAAACAGATTTAAAGTGTTGGTTGGATTTTCACTGGAGCACTTGGAAAATCATTAGGGTTTTTTTATTCTTTATTGAAAAATAAAAAGTACAAAATAACAAGTGCACAGAGCAAAGTAAGACACAAAAAAGAAGAAGAAATAAGCAATAGTACCCATGAAGAAAACAACAACAAAGATATTGTGTTCATTACAAAAAAAGGGGGGGGGCTTCTTATTGTAGTTAACCAGATAATTGTAAGACTTGCTAATGTCATATATTTCCTTTATATTATTTAGATTTTGAGGGGGGAAACGAAGGCACTGAAAACTCTGCAGCCAGCTTTGAAAACTTTTGATTAGTACTACAGTGGTAGCTCAAGTTACAAATGCCTCAGGTTACAAACACTTAAGGTTACAAACTCCGCTAACCTGGAAGAGTTACCTTGAGTTGAGAACTTTGCCCCAGGTTGAGAATGGAAATCATGTGCCGGTGGCGCAGTGACAGCAAGAGGCCCTATTAGCGAAAGCACGTCTCTAGTTAAGAACAGTTTCAGGTTAAGAACGGACCTCCGGAACTAATTAAGTTCGTAACTAGAGGTACCACTGTGTATCCACTGCAGTTGTTTACTCATCGTGAGATCAATCCAAGGGTGGTTGAGTCCATGGGAGAGCAATTGCCACATCCGGAACCCTTCTTGCTGGCCAGCTGTGGCCAGAGCGGGAGGGTGATCCTTTTCCTTCTCCTCCCTGGCCTTATGTTGAATCCAGTGGGAGAGAAATTACTTTCCCAGCCTTAGGGCTTCTGTTGTTTCTGGCCCTCCCTGGAGGTGTGAGACAATGGTGACTGATGCCCACTGAGACTGGTAGGGCAGAAGGCCAACAGCAGGTGGAGCCCAAGTCAATGACAGGCAGAGCCAACTAATTTCAGTTTTGTCCCCCTTCTTCCTCCTCAGCTGAGATCTACAAGGGAAACACTGAGACTAAGGAGGAGGAAGCTGATAAGGCAGTGCTACACCCTGCATTGGTTATAAGTAACAAAGGCAGGTGGGTGGAGGCTGACTGAAGGGGGGCTGAGGTTGGTGGGGCTGTCCGAATGGACCAGCCTCCACTGGGGTGGGAGCAACAAGGGTGCTGGAGATCTTCCAGATCCATAGCCAGATCCACACACACATCACGGGTGGAACATCAACAGCAGGATGTCACTGCCTACAGCTTAACTGGACAACCTTGAAATAATTTACTTGTGAAAATATGTGTTTTTAAAAATTTCAAAAAGCTTTGTATGGTTTTGTTAATATTCTGTTGGGTGGCTGGGGAAACCCAGCCAGATGAATGGGGTATAAATAAATTGTTGTTGTTGTTTACCTCCACCTTTTGAAGGAATGGATGAAAAATCTAAACAACAACAACATAATTATGAGTGCTGGCCTACTGGCAGCTGCCTTCTTCAACAGGCGAGTAGCACATGGTAACATTGAATAGCCTTTAACCTGCCTGGGGAGTGCTTGGCCCATTACTAATGAATTTTATGAAAATTCATTTCTAAAAATGGAAAACTTTCCAAACCTCCATCACCATGCACAAATGATTAAAGAATTCCTGCCCTGAGTAGCCTGATTCTTATAATCATGTGATGAGCTTCTGGAGATGATTCTTTGCTCATCTTAGATGCGTCTAGAGACACAGGCTGATTTAAATACTATGCTTTTTATAAATTGCAACAAGAGAAATACAGGTAATCATGCTCAAAGCATATATATGTGTGTGTGTACTCATATTTTTTAGTTAACAATATTGAAACTGAAAACAAAAGTACTATCCAGTCTAGTAGTGTTTACATAAACCTCTAAAATGGCGAATAGCAACCTCCTTATCAATAATATTTTACCAGTTACAGCAGCTGCTCACCTCCTGACAGCATTCCTTGGGTTATTTTAAATTGGTAGTGAGAAACCTCTGGTCCACCAGGCCTCCCATTTCGGCCCACAGCATAGTTTAGGCTAAACCACATACACCTGTGCATCATAACCTCACTGAACCTACAGAGCAAATCTGAAAAGGAAGGACCAGCAGTGCACTCTTAAATGTGCTCCCAAATCTTCCTTTCCAGCTGCTGTTACAATTGCAGAGAGAAATGTGCCAAATTACTGCACACTTCCTATTCTTTCAAAGGTGTGGTTTGTTCAAAGGAAGATTTTGCTTTTGCAGTCAAACTTGAATTCAAACTGGGCTGGCTAGGAAGGATCGGGAGCATGCTTCAGAATGCGCTCCCATTCTTCCTTTGAAACCACATCACCTGTTTTAAATTGAGCCAGGATTTTGATAACTGACACCTGCGATTAAGGGGTGGGGCAAGTCAACCCAGGCTCCTGTCACGTTTCAATGGTGTTCAAAGTTGATCAATTAACCACATTCCTTAAAAGAATAGCTGCAGTCCAATGGAATGATGTGCACTGACAGAACATAATGGGACTTAAAAGCTGTTGGAGGGTGGGATTAGTAGAGAAAAGATCCTATCAGGAAGCTGAAACCAGCTACTAGAGAACTAATTCCTGCTTCCCTGCACAGCCGTTGAGTTGTATTTCTCGACAAGTACAAGTACCTGTGTCACCATTTCCCATAAACCACGCTGACTTCCTGTCAAGCACACCCTCAGGATATGAGAAACACAGACAAATATTGCTTTCCTTGGAATTCAGCTTCTAGTCAAAAGAGCCACACACGTCCACTGTGTGCTGCACACGTGCTGGTATTTTATTATTATTTATATCCCACTCCCCCCCCCCAGGAAAAACACAGCGATGTTGGGGGTGGAGGTTACTATAGCTCTGCCACACCACCGGCTTTTCCTGCAGGAATCTAAATGAGCATGAATTGAAACTAATTTGGGTAGACTTTGGTAGACTTCTCATTTTCACAGCAGAGATGATACCCAATATTTTAATTTACTCCATTTAAAAAAAAATTCCCCCTTAATGTGCCCAATAGTAGAGTTAAACAAACTTTCTTTTTTTTAAAAAAGAAATGATTATTCACAAATATTTAAATTGTTCATGGCAAATTGGAACACCTAGACTTTGCTGGATTTGTTTGAATTTTGGTAGCAATATTTATACATAGTTCTGCATTTTTATACTTCATTTTAGGCCTGCCACCTCATATACCGTAAATCTGATTACTTCCTAATATATGAAGTTGTGTGTATGGCATTTGATAATATTAATGCTGCATCATTCACAAAAATGTTGGTAAGACATTCCTTCCCCTGTATAGTTATCACTTGATGATGTATATATATTTTCTAACAGCCATGGCAAAGGGATTCCGAATAATAAGGGGGATAAAGAACACCCTTGCTTTGAAGGAAGGGACAAAAACTTGCTGAACTAACTTTGGAAATTGGGATGTATGAGGGGGGTGGGTGGGGGGAAGTCAGGGAAAGAGGGATAAGAAAGTAAGGGTATGAAATTATACGTGTTTTGTCTTTGTCTTTTTATGTGTGTGTTGTCTGTATAAAATTTGAAAACCCAATAAAAATTAAAAAAAAAGAACACCCTTGCTTTGTAGAAACATCCTCAAGCTACTCCCTCCCCCCAAAAAAGGTGGAAAGAGAAACCTCTTGCTATTTCAGTGATACTTTTTTCATATGCTTACTACTGTCCCCAAGACGTTTTTGTTTAAAGATATGGGCTGTTGAGAAATACCCTCAGGGAGATCCTTGTTATTGTCAGTGTTCTGGGACAGGGATTGTGCCCCAAAAGTTATGGGTTGGGTGGGACAGTTATAAAATTATTATAAATTGTTATGTATCAAGGAACTAACGGTTCCTTAAAACTTTTGTTGTTGTTGTTTAGTTGTTTAGTCGTGTCCAACTCTTTGTGACCTCATAGACCAGAGCATGCCAGGCACTCATGTCTTCCACTGCCTCCCACAGTTTGGTCAAACTCATGTTGGTAGCTTTGAGATCACTGTCCAACCATCTCGTCCTCTGTCGTCCCCTTCTCCTTGTGCCCTCCATCTTTCCCAACATCAGGGTCTTATCCAGGGAGTCTTCTCTTTTCATGAGGTGGCCAAAGTGTTGGGAGCCTCAGCTTCAGGATCTGTCCTTCCAGTGAGCACTCAGGGCTGATTTCCTTAGGAATGGATAGGTTTGATCTTCTTGCAGTCTATGGGACTCTCAAGAGTCTCCTCCAGCACCATAATTCAAAAGCATTGATTCTTCAGTGATCAGCCTTCTTTATGGTCCAGCTCTCACTTGAAGCTATTATTAACATCCCAAAGAACAGAAGGATTGTGTCTGGTAAGGGAAAGAAACTCAGATTTGTTTTGTGACAACCTATTTTCCCTCAGCTCTGATTAATACGTGTGCAGAGAGGGGACAAACAATGTTTATGGCCAGCTTTTATTTCACAGGCCTTTTCCTCCAGCTGGTACTCAATGAGCTGGGATTTTTGCTTGTAGCACCGTACCATCTTAGATACCATGGCAAGCAAGCAGGATAATCTTAATACCAAACTACTCTGGATATACTTAATGGAATTGTAGTATTCAAATATTTTACATAAAAATATCAAGTGACATCTTCAGTAACATTCATACTTGCGCTGTGCCATCAATGCACTGTAGATCCAGCCTCTGGTCATGGAGGGCAGGAAACCCCCAAGAGCAGCTGTCTGGCAATTTAGATAGGAAGTGAAAGTGGTGAGGTTTATAACACCACACAGTAGTGGCAGCAGCTCTTCCTTCCACCTGTCTTATCTGCAAAACATCCAATTGGTCAATAAACTCCCATTGCCAGCAAAGCCCCCAGAGCAGAACTTGCGTAACTACTTCAGGAAATGCTACATAATTACCTATGGGACAGGGAATACAGGTAAAGAGAAAAATCTGTTTTAGTGTTTAATAGCAGCAGGTAGTTTGAAACCACGTAAACCTAACTGGCATTGTTCAAATACGTATTTTATAGCTGCTTTCCACACCAAAAGCCATAATTCCATGTATAATTTTCTCTCTCTGTATATATCTTCATATACAGTATACGTAAAAATGTAATGCTGTCATCACTATCAGCCCTCTTTGGAAGATTTGTTGTGCCACATCACAATCCTGGAACTGCATGAAGTCAGGGGAGGGGAGGGAGAAAAGAGAAGACAGGTTTAAAAACAGGTTTTAAACATCAACAGAAGCTTGAATAAAAGAGATAAAATGTTATAATAAACAATGGCTGAGGCATCAGGAGAGTATATTCATCTTAAAGATACAGTAACGACTCATTGAATGGGGGTGGGGAATCTTCTGCAATGTGTGTTTGTTAAACTACGGTAGGTCTCTACTCTAGAGTCTGTTTTAAAGGCCAAGGCACAGCATGTGGATTAATAATAGAGTGTTTTAGAAGATGCCCCCCCCCAGCACCCACCTGAATATCCACAGCTGGTCCCCATAGAGCTAGCATTAGGAGGCAAGCATTTCCAGGGAAACATAAGCCCTGGCAAACCTGTAGGCTCTCCCTCCGGCCTGCATATCTTCCTCTGATGCTGGTATAGGGAGCCAACAAGGCATATCGGGTTCCTATACATACAGTATTAAGAAACACACTTGTTTCTGGCTGGTTCCCTCTAATTTATATGGCAAATATTGGCAAAATGGAGTGAAATGAAATGGTGACTGTGTGTGTGCTCACATTCTCTCTGTGTGTATGCCTGGTTGTTTATTCTGTGTTGATAAGGTTGTTGTAGCCATCATAAAGGATAATAAAGAAAGAACAAACAAAGGATCAGAAAGCTAGAAAATTACAAATCCTGTTTTTAAAACAAACAACAGAAGTTTGAAGCTGGAATCAGACCTCAGGGCATGTTCTGAAGGGACAAGATGCAGTAAAGTGAAAACTCAGCAGGTCTAGATTGAGTCTGTAGGTGCCTGGATGGGAGCCCGCTTGGGAAAGCCCTCTGGAGTGGAAGAAAAAGCAGGACACAGAAAGGTAGCAAACAAAATAATATATCGTGCCCCCCTTCCGAAATGGCGCCCCTAAGCCGGGCACGTCGGCGCGTCCTCTCATATCTACCTACCCCAGGTGCCCCGCACCCAGCTGGGATACCAGCCCGGCCAAACAACACCTCTGAAAAGGCACTCTGAAAGGACTTTGGAGCTCGATCATCATAATAGGATCTCTTTTTCCAAACTCTGAGGGCCCTCTCCAGGGATGCCAACTTGAATAAAATAGAGGGGTGCAGGTAAGCCCCGCCCCGCATAATCGATCACATGATGAGGTGCAAGCACACTATTTGAATGGCAATGCCCATAAACTTTGGGGTGGTCCGGCCCCCTCAAATATTTTATGGGGGGGGTTGGCTCCTATGGCCCCCTCGGAGGGCGGAAAGTTATTTCCGACCCCCTCCCCGCTCGTTCGCCCCCCACCCCTCGGAGACTAGTGCTGTTCCGCACGTTTCGCAGGGAGCCGCTGGTGTCCTCCCGCTCCGCGAGGTGGGCGGAGACCCCACGCCGCCCCTTCGAGGCCGCCAATTCGCTCGCGCGCGCGCACGCTAGGGGGCGTCGGCCTCGTCCGCCAAGCGAGCTCCGGAGCAGGGCGGGGATAAAAGCGTGCGGGTGCTCCCATGTCCCGCTCCTGGAGCCCGAAGCCCCGCCTCGACCCGCCCCGGGGAGGCGCCAAAGGGCAGCCCCAGGCGGAGGCGGCGGAGCGCAGACGGCTCAGGTGTGTCTGCTGGAGCCAGAGCGCTTTCTCCCACCGACGCCGCCGACGCCGACGCGCACGGAGCTCGAGCCATGCTGCCCGCCGCCGTCCGCAGGTGGCTGCATAGACCCAAGGTGAGGAGGGGGGCTCCGAGAAGGGGCTCTTCCCAGCCCGGGACGGGCTCCCCGACGGGCTCGCGCTCGGTTTCTTTCTCGCTGTCTCTGGGCTAGGCCCGGTGAGGGCTCCTTTTTCTCTTCTCGGCATGTTTCGGGGGGGGGGGGGGGGCTTCTCGCGCCTCGGTCTTCGCTCCCCGCGTCCCGTCCGCGACCCACCTCGCTTTTCGCTCTAAGGCTCCGGACTTGAATTCGGACTTCTCAGGAGTTGCTTCTCTTTCGCGGCAGCGATCCTGATCACGCGGAGGCTGCCAAATCAGGGTCGAGGATTACAGCTGAGTTAGCCTCCAACTTCTTAAAACGCCCCTCTCCCAGCTGCCTTCACAATCCGGGTGGTAAAAGAATGAGCCCCCCCCCTTTCCAATGCCCGCTTGGGGGTGAAATGAGAGTTTCAATGCGTGGTAGTGATTTGCTGAGTATAGGAGCCTTTGATGTTGTAGCTCTTCGGGAATGACATAAGTGTACACAGGTGTGTCTTTGTGTACGCCTTTGTATTTGTTTCTTCATTCGTCTACTGCCACTTTGTCCTCTCGCCTGCTGGTAAACCTGGAGCCTTAAGACCTTAGAGGTGTGGAGACCTTGCTCCCTTCAGTGGCTGTTGTCTCTGGCAGTCAAGGGCTCTGTGGTGCGGGGTGGCTTCTTTCTCAACTTTCCTAGAATCCCAGTCTTGCAAGAGGGGATCTCTGATATCATCTAGTCCAACCCCTTCCTTCCCAAGCAGGAAATCCAGTTCAATAGCATCCTTCATTCAGCCTCTGCTTAAACACCTCATTAGGAAAGCCCACCAGCTTTTAAAGCAGCCTGTTCTGCTAGAGAACTGCTCATACCATCAAGCACTTCTTCCTAATGTTTAGTTGAGAAATCCCCTTCCTTGTAACTTGAACCCATTGCTTTGGGTCCTCCCCGAACCAAGCAACAAATCAAATTTGCTCCACCTGTGTGTCAGCCCTTCAAATAATTCACCTTCTTCTGTACCGCATGCTTCTACTTTTTTCCTGTCTGTCACCTTCTGCCAGTCGTGGCACTAGAAGATTCCCCACAGCAAAAAGCATCTCTGTACTGGTTAGGTTTGCTCTAAGGATTTCTTCTAGAGTTTTCATCCAGGTCTGTGGCTACCATAATGGAGACATACATTTCATATGGGTAAAGAAAAGGGTGTATGTGACAGATCAAGGTATGTATTGCTGAAAACACTCATCTCCCTTTCTAACACGTTAAAAAGCTGCTCAAAACAGCCAGCAACAGGAGAGATTAAAGCCAAAACAGACCAATAAGCGCAGTGAAAAACCAGCTGTGTGGTAACTGATACCAGGTTTTAGAAGTCACCCAAACCCTATGCTAAAATGAAAGTATTTTAGTCTCACTTTATTTTAGTCCATGGGGGAGGGGGCTTTTAGGCCAGACCTTGTGGCCAAAAACAGCTGCCCCATACCACTTGTTTAGGAGAGGGAGATCTGGGCCAGTTGTGGATGGAACTGAAAGCCTGAAGTTTGTGTGTAAATAGGTGTTGTGCCATCACTTCTTTGCAAGGGTGAAACTGAAGTTTGTGGGTGGATGCAACTGGCTCTACAGGGATTGGTGTCATCTATTGGCTGGCAGGGGGTTGACTTCCTGCTGACTTGTTTATGACTCATATTTCACTCAGCCAAGCATATACCAAGGTGTAATTAGTAAACAGAACCGGGGTTGCTAGCTCTACTCTAGGGAATAAACCTAGGTTTATGTTGTGTGCTAGATAGCTCAGCTGAAATTGCTGGTTGACACTAAACTTACTGTGCTGGATGAGCTTTAATTTTTTAAACCACCTTGTATTCTAGGAATGAAAAAGTCACTGTTTCTCCATCAATGTTTTTGGGGCAGAGCTAAAAACCCCACTTTATTATTGAGAGATTGAGAGATTCTTATTTTATATAAGTAAAACAATAATTGGGAATAGGAGCAAAGGGGTACGGATTACAGCCTACAATTTGCTGATAAAAGTAAAAATGTGTTGTGGAATTCTCTGCCTCAGAACTTGTTTGAGGCCTAAAGCAGAGCAGCATTCAAATGGATTTTGACAGTTATGTGTGAGACTGGATTACTTGGAGCTGGAATAATAAAATGCCAGCAGATTTGGGGAATAGGTGTGAAGGCTACTTTGGGAATTAATCCACCCTCTAATGTGGGGGTCAAGTGACTGGCATGTTTCAGGGAGAAAGGAAGAGACTATTTAAATACTTCATGGGTTTATATTTTTTTGTTTTTTGACACTTAAAGTCAGAGATTGCATACTAAACTAGGTAGGTGAAAGGACTATCTGATCCATTCGTCACACTCTATGAACGGTACAGTGTGTTGTAAATCGCTTTGAGGTTTTATTACAGTCAAGTGGGATATAAATATTGTGAAATAAATAAATGTTGCAACAATGGTGACGTACAAAGAATATAGTGCATATGGGTTCAAATCTAAGCACTGAGAAGAGAAAACCTGTAGGTCTTGCTTTTAGTACAAGGTGCTTAGTTTCCTCTTATGCTACTATAGTGGTACCCCGGGTTACACACACTTCAGGTTACAGACTCCACTAACCAGAAATACAGTGGTACCTCGAGTTACATACACTCAGGTTACAGACTCTGCTAGCCCAGAAATATTACCACGGGTTAAGAACTTTGCTTCAGGATGAGAACAGAAATCGTGCTCCAGCGGCGCGGCGGCAGCAGCAGGCCCCATTAGTTAAAGTGGTGCTTCAGGTTAAGAACAGTTTCAGGTTAAGAACGGACCTCCAGAACAAATTAAGTTCTTAACCCGAGATACCACTGTAATATGAAGCTGATTTTAAGGCCTTGCTGTTCAATTGCTGGGGCTGAGATTGAAGGACATCTTTATTTTTAAAAAGCTATTTTGCCCTTACTACAGTGGTGCCTCGCAAGACGAAATTAATTCGTTCCGCAAGTTTTGTCGTCTTGCGATTTTTCCGTCTTGTGAAGCACAGTTTCCCATAGGAATGCATTGAAAATCAATTAATGCGTTCCTATGGAAACTGACTTCAGACCAGGTCCGGGGACAGTCTGTCCCCCGACCTCTTCTGAAGGCTGGGGGGGGGACCAAGGGCTTTTCTTCCCACCCCCAGCATTTTAAAAAACCCCGGGACAGCGGGGGACTTCTCCACTGTCCGGGGCGATCTTAAAATGCTGGCGGGCGGGAGCGAAGCCTCCGCTGCCGCCCGCCAGCATTTTAAAAAGCCCCTGGACAGCGGGGGACTTCTCCGCTGTCCCGGGGTGATTTAAAAGCCCTCGGGAAGGCAGGCAGGGGGGACAAAGACTTTTGCCCCCTGCCAGCCTTCAGAAGAGGTCCAGGACCTCTTCTGAAGGCGGGCGGGGGGCGAAAGTCTTTGCTCCCCCCCGCCTGCCTTCAAAAGCCGTCCGGGACAGCGGAGAAACACGCTGCGTTTCTCCGCTCTCCCGGGAAGGCAGGCAGGGGGGAGCAAAGACTTTTGCCCCCCGCAGGCCTTCAGAAGAGGTCCTGGACCTCTTCTGAAGGCCGGCGGGGGGCGAAAGTCTTTGCTCCCCCCCACCTGCCTTCAAAAGCCGTCCGGGATAGCGGAGAAACGAAGGCTGGCGGCGGGAGAAGGTCTCTCCGCCCGCCGCCAGCCTTCGGAGGAGGTCCGAGGACAGTGGGGAAGACGCGCTGCGCTTCCCCGCTGTCCCGGAGATTTCCCTATGGGCTTTCGTCTTGCGAAGGAAGCCCATAGGGAAATTCATTTTGCGAAGCGCCTCCAAAACGGAAAACCCTTTCGTCTAGCGGGTTTTCCGTCTTGCGAGGCGTTCGTCTTGCGGGGCACCACTGTATATTCCTGTGTACGCCCTTACCTGGGAGTAAGTCCCATTGAATTCAGTGAGACTTACTTCTGAGTAGATATGCATAGAATTATGCTGTGAATGTTCCTCAACTTGGGGGAAAACCCACGCATTTCACATAGAAAACTAGCCATCACGCTGAATTCTTAGTTTTCTATATGCAGGGATTTTTATTTTTGGCGAGGAACATTCAATCATGATGTGTTCCAGTGCAGATGCATGTTAACACATTGGTAAGAAGTAAGCCATAGTTAAAACAAACAAACAAACAAACAAACAAACAAACAAACAAACAAACAAACATTTTTGTGACCCAACTGCTCATGTATGAAAAAACTGATTGTTTGGAAAAAAAATTTGAAAGAGAACATTCCTGTGGCTGGTGAGACTCATACATCCAGTAGCTATGAACTCTTGAAAATCCAGTTCTTGTTTTTTTTATTGTTGGCTGTTTATCCAGAAGGAACCAAAAATAGCATTTAGCTGCTTACCAGTGACAATAGTTGCTCATGAATCCTATTATTGCTTTTCTGTTCCTTTTCAGATATTTCATAATCATATTAGGTAACTCTTCATTATTGGCCACTTTTTTTTTTCTAAACAGCAATGAATCACCCCCTCTTGCTTGCCCTTATCCACATTCTCAAGAGTGAATGAAAAATGTATCATAAAGAATTGATGAAAAGGCAAATCGGTATAAAGACTTTGTGTGTGTGTGGTCATTTGTTGACTTCGTTGTAGCATTACAGAGAAGCTTCAGTTCACCTGCTTGTCAGCTGTGGGAGAGCCAAGAGAACTCTGAGTCTCTCGTGGTGGGGTCATATTTATTTGTTCAACTCTGCGGACAGTGAATGTGAAGGCCACAGGCCAGTTTATTCAACATCTGTTACGTACGTCTATCCTTGACCAATCTGTCTTAATAGAATTTAGGGAATAGCGTATTGCTGGCATTTTGAAAAGGAGCGTTTTTCCTTGCATTAATTTGTCACATTGCAAAACGGGGTGTGTGAGGGGGAATAACAAATGGGGCATAATTGTCACTTGTGAGTGACAGTTGAACTCCCCTGGTTCGAAAGATAAAGCTTGCATCTTGTTGATCTTTGCGCAGCTCTGTAGTTAGGGATAGGCAACATTTTTTGTCCTGAACAGCCACATACAGCTGGGGGGGGGAGAGGCTGAATGCCAGTGGGGGTGACTAGAGCCAGCCATGCCCGCTCTAATTCACACAGGGCTGCGCTCCTGTGCTTTAAGAGAGCAGTTCCAATAGCCTACCTGGGTATGCCATGATAGCTAGCCAAGTACACAACTGCAGAACTGTTGTTGAAAACTAACTCTGCATTTAAGCATCCCTGGAGAGAGAGCCCAGGTGGCTCACCATGGCCCATTGCATGCTAACGCAAAATGCATTTTTAGTATAGGAGCCCCAGAAGGAGCAGATGATTCAAACATGCTATCAGCAATGTAAATAAATATCACAACTTTATTTTAGGGTGGCCTAAAAAGCAGCGTCTCCTTTTGTAGCCACTTGGATTTGGTTATTGATAAGCAGATAGCTCAGTCCATAGAACACAAAATTCCTAATCTTAGGGTCCCTTCTAACTCTACAATTCTATGTGTTGGATTTCTTGCCCTTATATTGTAGAAGCCCAGTCAGTTACATACTCAGAATATTCATTATTTGCTAAGGTTTCCTTGCATTAACTTGCCACATTGCTGCAAATCTGTAACGCTATACTCACTCACCTGGGAGCAAGTCCTGTTGAACATAGACTTCTGAATCTGCATACAATCAGTCTGTAATTACCGTATATTTCGCTCCATGACACGCACCTGACCATAACACACACGTAGTTTTTAGAGGAGGAAAACAAGAAAAAAAATATTCTAAACGAAACAGTGGATGTATGATTTTTGTGGTTCATGTTGTGGCCACAGATATGTGATCTGTTTGGGGTAGCCCAATGCAAAAATCCTGAGGATCCATGTGGATCCGTGCTTTGTAACCAAGTTTTTGCGCCATTGCGGCCCCATGAAACAGTGTGTGTGTGTGTGCGTGTGTGTGTGTGTTTTGGTGCAGGCGTAGCCATGGACATGCTATGTGATCTGATGGTGAATTTGGGGTGACCCAGTGCAAAAATCCTGAGGATCCATGTGGATCCGTGCTTTGTAACCACATTTTAAGTGGGGAGGGAAGGAAAAGCACTCAAGGGACAAGGAGCACCCGTGGGGTGGGTGGAGAAGGATGCTGCTAATAATGCAGGAGAGGGGTATAAGGGAAGAAGGCTCCTCTCTTCTCCCGCTTTGCTCCTTTAAAACAAGCAGGCTCTGCTTCTCTCCCTCCTCCCCAGCTGAAAATGAAAATGCTGAAAAGCTTTGCTGCTATTTAGCGAGCTGAGTGGGGAGGAGAGAGGGACAAAGAGCACGGTTGATTTAAAGCAGCCAACCAGACAGGAGCCGCTTACACCTGTGTAAGCGGCTCCTCTCCCACTTTGCTGTTTCAAAGTGAGCCACGGAGGAGGGAAGGAAGGGGGAACCATGGATCCTCTGCTCACGACTGCAGCAGATCCCCCCGCCATCCGTAGGCATTCACTCCATAACACGCACAGACATTTCCCCTTACTTTCTAGGACAAAAAAAGTGAGTGTTATGGAGAGAAAAATATGGTACTTTTTAAAAATAAGGTTTTATTAAAGCATTTCTTGGGAAAAGAATGGAAAAAGTATGGAAGGAATTTATTTGAAAAAAATAGGACAGAAAAACGCTGCAAATACAACAGGAAATGGGATCGGAAGATATGGAGTTGGGTGTGAATTAATGAATACATAATAAGTAAACAACTATGGAATATTATTTTAACATATCACAGCGGAGAGAATCAGGCTGTAATTAGTGTAGTCTGAAGACTTCCTCACTAATGATTTTTATGCTGCATTTGGTATGTCTTTTAAAATTAACAGGAAGCTGGACCCTGAACTGATGATTTTTCTAGGAACACTATCTTTTGATAGTGATTTCCTCCTTAAAGCTGTCAGCCACCTTTATTGGTTAGCCACAAATTCTTTCTTGCCCCACATAACTCTTTGCTTCTCCTCGATTTGCACACAGAAGGTCCCAGGTTCAATCCCTGGTGTTTCCATGTTGGGCTGGAAATGCCTCCCGCCTGAAACCTTGGAGAACCACTGCCAATCAGTGTAGACAACATGGACAGATGGTCTGGCTTAATACAAGGCAACTTCCCATGTTCTTTTAAGTCAAATGTCTTAAGCATACATCTCTCTCTCTCTCTTTTAATAGTGGATCAACACCACTTTCTGCTATCCTGACTGCATACTCTGTGGGTTGCACAGATCTTGTGGAGCCGATTGCCTGTCTGTTACTAGTCAGTATGACGGTGCATCACAATGTCCTGTTTACAGGGTCCCACAAGTATTTGCTTTGCTCATTAGCCAGACGTTACTTGTGGTCACCGCAAGGCCTTCTCTAAATCTTGTGCTCATACAAAACACTTTAAGGAGAGGTGTAAGGGGGTGTTGTCTCATAGCAAGTTGGTTTCCGGAGCAGGTTGAAGTAGTGTTACGATTCGTGTGGCTTCTGCCTACTCCAAAGCTGAACATGAAACAAGAGAACCACCTCCAGCCCTCTCAAGTTTTCTGCCCATACCAGAGGACTTGAGGGCGGAGAGTAGAGGAAAGGTTTTGTGTTGAAACCACCGACGAGTGTGTTGATCTTGTGATTGTGATGAGCTGCAGCTAGACAGATCAGTGGTCAGAGAAGGTTCTCTCTGTTCCAAAGCTCAGTGCAACATAAGAGGTGGCGTCAGAGTCCAATGCTATTTACAGAGAACTTGGGGGAGGGAGTTTGGGTGTTGCGGAGCATCATTACCCAGAAGCTTGCAGCTTCACTTCTAGGTTGGAGCTATAAGCCCATTCCAAAGAGACAGCATTTCATTAGCTTGGGCTTCAGTAAAAACCTCGGGAGCCAATATCTTCCAGACGTTCTATCAAGGCCATTTAACTTGGTATCATTTTACAATTAAACCTGTAATATCAGCAAAAGGTTAAAATAGGGTTTGTTTAACAAGAACCCTTTCCCTGCGAAACATTGATCTGATCTTTTTGCTCTTTGAAATCATTTGGCTCCCTTGATTGCTTTTTCATTGGATTGGCACTGGGCTAAATAATTACGTTATAGTAATCCTTGCCCTTTCTCTTGTCCTCTTCAAACATTGGCACGAGTGTCTCTTGGCTTTTCTCCAGTATTTCAAGATTTGGTAATAATTATCTGTAGGTGTTGTCCGAACAGACTACTTGGATACAACTTATTTTGAATAAAACAAGCCTGTATATTTATGTCTAGTATAAATCCATCAGGAAGAGAAAACAGGTTGTCATTGTGATGTTTGCATGGAAGAAAGATTACTCACATATTGCTAAGCACGTCTGCCTTCACACTGGTTTTTAAGTCTTCCGCCATGTCTTCCAGTAATGTGCTTGGTGTTTGCAAACACAATATGGTCCAGTTGCTACTGTGGAATAAACATGTAATTTATAATGCAATCCTAACCAAGTCTATTTAGAAGTGAGTCCTATTGAATTTGGGGTGTGTGTTGGATTTTCACCCTAATTACTCTGGTAATGAATTGCCCATGGTACTGCTGTTATCCATATGAGTCTTGCTGATCTATAGGTATGTAGGAACTGCTTTATGCTGTGACTCAGACCATTGGTTCTCTATTCAGCCCTGGTGTAGACAATCCTGGGCCAAACTGTGGCCCTCCAGATGTTGTTGGATCTACTTGCCATCAGCTCCAGCCAGCATGGCCAATGGTTAGGGGTAATAAGAGTTGTAGACCAACAACATTGGGAGGGCCATAGGATTAGCCCCACCCTGCACATGGCCTATGTACTGACTTCCCAAGGTTTTAAGCACAGGTCTTTCTCAACCCTGACTGGAGATGCCAGAGATTGGAATCTGGGACTTTTTGTATGCAGAGTATGTGCTATACCATTGAGCCATGTTGGCACATAATACAATTTTCAACATTTTGCATATTACATAAGGTTTGATTCATTATCTCCTTCCCATAGTTTTCCTTTGTTGTTGAACTCAAGTAATTCTTGTTACTCGGAACCTGCTGATCACGCATTTGAATTCTGTCTCTTGGTGGTTCAGTATTGGAGGTGGCGAGAGAAAGAGATGATTAATGCTGCCGGGTTTTCTCCAAGTTTTCATAGCCAGGACAACCAACTTTCCTTGTGTCATGCCCTCACCCATTTCTGTGACTGGCACAGGAAGTAGGACAATGTATGAAGAAGAAGAGATTCTGTGGGTGACTGGGAAGAGACTGTGTTGGCTAAAATTGATGGTCTGGTTGTACAGGTCACTGCAAGTCCAGTGCTTGGCGAAACAGACTATGGGTGTGTCTGTCCTGCGGTTGAGATGAGCTCCAACTAGAGGGATTGGTGGTCAAAGAGAGAAGCAGAGCTGACCACCAGACAATAGTAATCTCTGGAGAAGTCCTAAACTGCTGCATTATTCTGTGACTTACATTTTGATGGTAAAAAGGCAGTGGATTTGGAGTAAGTGTTGGCCAAGAGAGATCCAGAAAGATCAGGGGAGGGGAAGAAATCCTCTTTATTTGCCTTTCTTATTTATTTATTTATTTATTCATTCATTCATTCATTCATTCATACACTTTAAATATGCTCTCCAACCTCCCACAGTTTCATGGAGGAACTCACAGTAAAAGTAATAGTTTTAACATATTATGTTTAAAATGAGCAAACAACAAATAGTTATTAAATCAAGATACATCCATAACTGAGCTGGGAAGAAACAGGCTATTAATACAAGGTCATATCTGCATGCATGCATGCATGTTCATGTGGGAGCAAGCAGTCCTTGAAGAACACTGCTGTATAGCAGGGGTGAGGATTTGCTTTCAGCCTAGGGGCCACTTTACCTCCGGGGTGACTTCTGGCTGCAGTGAATGAGGCCAAACCTGCATGACATTCCCCATTCACATGCACAAGGGCTCACCTCTCTCAGTATGAAAACCCAGCAAGCTGTCAGCAGTAGGATCCTGCAGCCATGCCTCCTCTTCTCTGCTCCTCAGCTGTTTTCCACAGACCAGATCAGCAGCTGGGGAGAGAGTTCACAAGGAGCAGTGGTTGAAACCTAGCTCACACATCGCCCTCAGTCCCCCCTGTGCTGCTCATCCATGCAGCCAGAAGCAGCGGAGGCAGTGGGGAAAACAGGCCTATAGGGAGCAAGGTCTCTTCCTGTCCTCCTGGTATAGGTCACCCATCAGGGTCACCAAAGCACTTTCCTTTCCAAAACCAGACTGGAAACCAAACAGTAATTAAACTGGAACATTGAGGTCATCCGAGAGTGTTTGGGGTTGCATAACAACCACCTACTCGTGTGTATGTGACCAGCTTAATCGTCAAGAGTTCAGAGAGACCTTTTCAGAAGCAACCACCACCTCTCACAAAGAGGCACTTCCCCTGAAACCCAGTCAGTCAGCCCACTCCTGCCTGATCTAATGAGGTAGAGGAGGGGCAAGAATTGAACAAATGGCAGGTAGAGCAAGTCCTGCCAAGCACCTGAATTGACAGTGCTCTGAACATAGTCATGGGCCCTGTGGTCAACGCAGCATCTAAGTTGATGCCGATCAGAGGTATTTTAATAATGCTTTGCAAGCAAGTTTTTGCAGGCCTCCAAAGGTTTTCAACATATGCATGCTGGCCTGGCTGGATGCCACACACCACTCAGAGAAGCTGTGCTGGGCAGTATTGTGAAGGTGTCATTCCTCTTGGGGCACGGCAGCTGCTTCTGCCTTCCGTTGTTCCTCAACTGGAGGATTTGGCCCAGAAAATTATTCCTTCCAATGACAGAAACAGTGGTTTTTGGAGCTCAGTTTCTGATCACCAAAACCTTGCAGCTTTTGAGGAACTGAGGCACCAAGTGAGCTAATGACAGGCCTAGCTAGGGTCTCAGGAAGAAAAATCTGTGTAAGATTCCTAATGGGAGCCCAGTCAGGGCTGGCTCATGTCTCCCCCACCCGCTTCAGAACGTGCTGTTTTTTGGGTTCTTGGTGCAAACTGCTATGCCTTAGCTGCTTCACCAGCAAATTATGGCTTGACTTGGGTGGAGGCAGCTGACGGTGTGATTGGTGGAGGTGCAGCATAGCAATGTTTGTGCTCCTGAGATTAACGTCGTCTTTGTGAGAGCTTCCTGCCCTCCCAGCATACCTGAGAGAGGTGTGTGTATATGACTTCATGCCGCAAGGCTGTGCACATCCTGAGATGGCTGCATGATTTCATCTTGTGTTAACTCTGCACAAAAGCCACTGCACAGAGTCAGCTGTTTGGGAGCGTTTCCACGTCACACCTGTTTATGAGAATCTCTGACCCAGCTTGAAATTGGTTTCTTATGGCCTTTCCCATCTGGCCATGCAGTATTTGTTTGTGTCAAATGCCAACCACCACCACAACAACAGATTGGAGACACAAAAGGAGATTCGTGGTGAACAAGTTTGCTAATATACCTGCATGGCAACCTCTGAAGACCTTTCCAGAGAAAAAAGAACTTTTAAAAAATCCAGTGGTTTTAATGTTATCTCTAGAACAGCCTTTCCCAACTAGAGTCCCTCCAAGATGTTTGTGACGACAACTCCAATTAGCCCTAGCTAGCATGGTGAATGGTAAGGAATGGTGGCCATTCTGAAGGATACCATAATGAGGAATGCCTTCATCCTTTGTCAGTTGTACAGCATTGCACTGTGGGGCAGAAGATAGCCTTTCTGTGGTGGGTGTGCAACAGCTAATGTTTCACGATTGGTTTTGCACAGGAGGGTGGGGCTGGAGGAAAGTGGCATACAACTTGCAAGAAAGTGTAATTAAAACCCAAAAAAAAATTCAGCAGGTGTGGGGAACCTATCACCCTCCAGCTGTTGCTGAACTGCAACTCCCATCATCCCTGGCTATCAAGCATACTTGACAAGGCTGATGGGAGCAACTTCTGGAGGTCCAAAGGTCTTCCCCACCCCCTGATTTGCAGGGTTTTTATACCACCCATCAACACAAAGCTCTCTTTGTGGTTTACAATATTCCAAACCCATAAAATATAACAATGTAATATGAACATAAAATCAGAAATAGCATCCAAATAAAACCAGCAACAAGGTCTAGAAAGTGCTCAACCATGTTTTAAAAACTGAAAAGCCAGGGTGGGGGGAGAAGGTGTTTGGTGTTTAAAAGACCACATGTTAGGCACCAGGCAAAATTCTCTAGCCGAGGAGTTACTGCAGAAAAGGTTCTGTTGTTAAATGCCACTGAACTGGCTTGTTGTACTCTGAGGATGTGAGCTTTATTCTTTTAACTGTTGCTGGGTGAGACCCTCTCTCCAAGTGCCCACATAGCTCTTTCATGAGCAGAGGAGTTGGTTGGCTGGCCTGTTGGCTGTGATTGCCTGGTTCTGGTGATATGTTTGCACCAAGTGGGAAACAGCCTGTCCGCTAGAGATTCTGACAGATAATCTACTCCTACAGTCCTTTGCCCCCCCCCCATCCTAGCTTTTGTGTCCTGGCATGGCTTTTGTTCCCACTGGGGCTGAAGATCCTTACAGAGAACTCCATCACTTGGTAATCCGTGAGCCCAGCTCTGTATATGCATAGGTGTGTGCTGCCTCATTTACAGAGCGGAAAATCTAACCACAGCATCATGCCACTTTCTGACTGTCAATAAATGGTCTGTCCTTGGCATTCTGTCTCCCCCTTGATCAGTCTGAAGGCCTGAGCTGGGTTCAGTTCATGAACTAGTTTCTGTACATGCTTAGAGGGTGGCAGTTCCAGAGTAGTTGGGTTAGTCAAAAGCAGCCAAGTGGCAGTGCCGTGACACTTCTCTAAATCAGTGGTTCCCAATTGATAACCCGCAGATCCCAGGGGATCTGTGGCACCATTCACATAACAAAAACTACCATAGAGATATCAACATTTTCAAAAGTTCACGGCTCGACTTTTGAAAAACAGGGGGTCTGCAGTACTTGGGTAATTGGGAACCTCTGCTCTAGATGACTTATCTATTTTTATTTATTTATGTATCATATTTATAGGCCTGAGGGTCCCAAGACAGAAGTGCATAAACTGAAAGCCAACATTAGAAAATAATCTTAGAACAGGCCAATGTATTTTCTATAGGAATATAAGAGCAGCAGCAATAAGCAATTGATCCACCATACCTCACCCTTCCCCGAAGGTTCATTTGTGACATGGACTTGCTCAGGCACAAGCCTCTGTCATTATATGCCAGAAGTAGACAGAGAAAGATGCTTGCTCGTGACTTGAGGGGCTTTGGGAAACCTTTCCAAACTCTGTCATTATCCTGTTTGTCACAAAGGTGGAGATCATGAGCCTTTGAATGTGACCCGTTAGTAATCCTCCCACTCAGTGGAGCCAGGGGTGGACAGTTAGGGCAGCCTGCACAGTGATTCAGTCATAGAAGGAGGATTTTTTATTTCAGAAAAGGGCAACCATAATGATCGGGGGGGGGGGGGTGGAGCAACTCCTTAAGAGGAAAGGTTGCCGCATTTGGGTTAGAGAAAAGGTGAGAGAGAGAGAACATAATAAAAGCTTATAAATTTGCACATGGGAATAGCAGAGAACCTGCACAAGCGATGCTGACACAAAGCCCCACATATATTAAGTAAAATAGAAACCCCGCCACCCAACCCCAACCCCACTCATCTCCCCACCACCACCACCACCTCTTTCCCCCTTTTCTTCCTAATGTCTCAGCAAATGAAACTGATCTGTAAAAAATGTTACTGGGGGGGGGGGAGAGAGAGAGAGAGAGACATTGCACATACATTTGTAAACCAAGAAAATCTTTAATAAAAATAAATAAATAAATAAATAAATAATTTTGCACATGGCATGGAGCTAGAACAGCATAGAAGTACTTATACATACAATGACAATGCATAATTAAAAAATGGCATTTACTCTGGCAGGAGGTGTTGATGGCCACCAACTTTGGGTGGCTTTGAAGGAAGATTGGACAAATTCATGGAGGACAAGGCTGTCAAGGGCTACTAGCCATGATAGCTATACTCTGCCTCCCTAGTCAGAATCAGCAATGCTTCTGAAGACCAGTTGCTGGAAACCGCAGGAGGGAAGAGTGCTCTTGTACTTGGATCCTGATTGCATCTTTCCCACAGATGGCTGGCCAGTGTGGGAACAGGATGCTGGACTAGATGGGCCCCTGGCTCATCCAGCAGGCTCTTCTGATGTTCTTATGAGTTGAAAGGGAGCTTTGAAGTCAAGTAATCCAGCCCCCTGCTCAATGCAGGGTGCAGCTGAAGCATCCCTGTCCAGCCTCTGCTGAAAGGCCTTTAGCCAAAGTCTCCCTCTCCCTTTCTAAATCGTCAAAAGGGGGGAGGCAAATGCAGAGGCACTTCTGTTTAGCACAAGTTGCTTGTCTCTAGCAGCTTCAAAGCAATAGCTTGAGACTTCTGGCTTGGTCCCAAGGTTAATTTACTCAAATGTGCTGACTAGGCTGCATTTGAGTGGGGATAATCTTGGGCATGTTATACTGTTGCCTTTGCCGGTTTCTGTTTGGCAGAGTATGCAATTGCATGGCATTGATCTGAAGGACAGTCCTGCAAATAAGTTTCCTGGACTTCAATAATTAGCCTACACAGATTTCCACTCTGCCTAGCTTAGCCTTTCACATGCCGTCTGAAAGAACATAAGGGATTGAGAAGCTTCAGCACCCCCTTTAGAATCACAGTTTCATCAGAAGCAGCCAAGATGGGTGATCCCATTTAAAATCGGTTTGGGTTTATAGTACAGTACAGACATCCCTTGTTTTTTTCCAAGGGCATCTGGTGCTTTCTTCACACTGAAAGGGGCAGGTCTATGCCATGTTACTCTCAGAGTCCCAGGGCATGCTTGAGGGGTTAAAAACAGTTTGAGAGGAGGATACAGAGAGTCCCATTGCAAAGGACCTGTGGACCATGTTGTGGACTTAGGCTCATCCACACTTACCGCATTTTCCCATGTATAACACGCCCCCGTGTATAAGACCTCTATTTTTTGGGACTCCAAATTAAGGAAATGGGGGGAGATTGCCCAGAGTTGTTAAGCTTTTTTTGGGGGGGATTGTCTACAGTTGTTGGGCTTTTTTTGGTGGGATTGCCGACAATCACTCACCCGACTGACCGCTGCTCACAATATCCTGCTTGTGGCTGCCACCAAATTGCTCGTCCCCCCTCTGCACTATCTGTGTATAAGACAACCCCCAATTTTTATCATTTTTTTAATAATAAAATTCTTATGCACGGAAAACTATAGTACCTTTTGCCCCGCTCTTTCCAGACACAGGTCCATGTCTGAGCGTGGTGGTGGTGATTGTTGCCCCATAGCTTTCCCCACTCTTTAGTGCCCATTCAGAACTGTGGATTGCCATTTCCTCAAATATAGCTTTAAAGAGCAGGTTTCTGTATATAAAGATCCAGAGGGGGTGGGGGGAAAGGGTGCTCATACACAGAGTTTTAAAGCGTGGACCATGCCTGGAAAGAGCAGAGGAAAGGTTAGTGTGGATAAGTCCTAAGGCTGCAATCCTAATCTGGGAGTAAACCATATTGAATTCAGTAGAACTTACCTATGAATAGACAAAGTTACAATTGTGGGAACCCTGTGAACTCTCCTTGGTTTTTCTTGTCTTGCCCCCACCCTCCCATCTTTTAGATACCATTTTTCTCACTTGTTATTTGCCACATTTAGGCTTGGAATCCACCTGTCAGGAATTGGCCTCTTAAGCCTAGAGGGTCATTCCTCTTTCATAAGATTTATCATTGTTCCCAAAAACAAATAGCATAGAACAGGCCTGGGGTGTGTGCCTGAGCGCTTTGGTGAACTGGAAGGCCCTCTGTTTGTTTGTTTGTTTGTTTGTTTTGTTTTATTCTTGACCGAAATCCTTGCAATCTGGCTGGATACAACAATTCAAGGGCTGCCTTTTGTGCCCAAACTCTGCAAAAGATGTTACTTAATGGCATATGTTTGTATGTATGTAATGACTGGGTGCAAAGTTGCTTCCCCCCAGGTGCCTGAAATGTGATTCTGGTGGTGTCTAGGAACTTGAAATAGATGGCTTCACATAACACAACATATAATTAACTTATGGAACATGCTGCCACAAGGTGTGGTGATGGCTGCAGGCTTAGATGGCTTTAAAGCGGATTAGGTAAATGTGTGGAGGACGAGTTTGTAAATGGGTGTTAACTACGACTGATAAGTTAAACCAGAGGCACTATGCCTGGGCTTCTCAGAAGAAGTTGAAGAAGTTGAAAACTGGCAGGCTACTGGGTGATGGGCCCTTGGTCTGATCTAGCGTTGCTCTTTTAAGTTCATATCTTTCCATCTAAATCTTGTAGAGAATAGGGACTTAATCCTTGCCATGTCTTCTGCCAATAGATACTCATCTTCAAAATCTCTATGTATTTATTTCCTTAGAGCTATTCAAAGCAGTTTCTGAAAGGGATCACAAGAAGTTGCATCAAAGCCGAGGCCTAATTTTCATACACAGAAGATGTAGTAGTAAACCTGTTTCTGGACTGTTCCATTTCAGAATGCAAGTAGCACCTCACATGACTGAACGTTCCTCCATTGCAAAAATAATCTTGCGTTTACTGTTTATTTAAAACATACATCAGGGAAAAAGCTAGACTAAGCCCAGAGTGGTTGTAGCAACCCAGTCAGATGGTAGGGGTATCATCATCATCATCATCATCATCATCATCATCATCATCATCAACATCATCTAGTTTTCTGCACAGAGGGAACTCTCCCCCTCCCCTCGCAGTGAAGCACATTCAGTCATGTACAGTGGTGCCTCGCAAGACAAAATTAATTCGTTCCGCGAGTTTTGTCGTCTTGCGATTTTTTCCGTCTTGCGAAGCACGGTGTCGGGAAAGTTTTGGAAAAGCTTCAAAAATCACCAAAGTCTTAAAAAACCTCAAAAAAGGCTACCACACCGCGTTCTATGAGTTGCTCCTCGAAGTCAAGTCGCAACTGTATTAACGGTGTTAAGAAAAAGGAAACAAACTTGCAAGACATTTCCGTCTTGCGAAGCAAGCCCATAGGGAAAATCGTCTTGCGAAGCAGCTCAAAAAAACAAAAAAACCTTTTGTCTAGTGAGTTTTTTGTCTTGCGAGGCATTCGTCTTGCGAGGTACCACTGTAATTTCCCCCACCTGCAGTCTGAAATGGTATCGTTCAGAAACCAGTTTACTACCACAACCTCTGTTCATGAGTACCAGCATTGCCTCACAGGGATGAGGTGTGAATAAACCATGCTTTCTTATCTCTATTCAGCGCTCCGATCCGAGATTACTGTCACAGTTTTTCTATGCCGATGAGCGAGTGACCCAAGTGGTGACGGAGATCAACTGTCTGGATGTAGAAACAGATCCTCAGCAATACCTGGTTCTATTAAATCAGCTGCACCTTAGTCAGGTAAGGCACTCTCTTTAAGGGCCAAACTAGACATGATGATCAGAAGGGGAGGGAGGGTGGCACTTCAAAGCACAGTATTGATAGGTTGGCAGTAGCTCACACACACGCACGCGCACACACACACACACACACACACACACACACACATTTCTAGCTGTTTGCTTGGGGAAACTCCATGACCAAAATCAACCTTGGCTGGGGGGAAAGCCAGCACACAACTCAAAATAAGAGATTTCCAATGGGGAAGTTCAGCGAGGGATTTTGCTTCCCCTTCCTATTCATCTTCTCACTTTAAATGCAAATATACTCCAGTTAGGAGATGGCAAGGCCCGCATTGATCTCATTGCACCCTCCTTTGGAGATTCTTTCCAAAGTACATGGTCTACAGTCCCTGGCTGCTTCAGTGGAGCAGTGCGAATGGCATGCCTCTGACTGGCAAGGATCAAGATGGAGATTATACACTGCAATCATCCAGAGTGTAGTGCTCCCTCAGTGCTTGTGTGCATTTGGGGTTGGCTATTGTTGTTTTTTAACGGAAAATGATTTCCTCCTCCTATTTTGAGAGTAAATTTCCTGTGGCAGGAAAAAAAAAGTGGGACACTCTTGGAATATGGAGCGGCTGCAGTCTGAGGCCCCCCTCTCCCCCAATTTTCACCTCTTCCGCTCAACACAGAATACAGAACAGTGTGTTTTGTCTTGCTAAATCCTCACTGCTGAGTTCCATTTCTGGCTGAGATGTTTGGCAATGGAAATGCCAAAGTCTACCCTGGCCCATCAGTAATTTTCTGGGAAGACCTGGCTTCCTGCCTTGTCAGCTCATTTGGTGTCTCCAGAATGTCCTTGTGTTGAAGGTAACAACCACTCTACCCATTCTCCTAGACCGAACTGCTGTCCATCATAGAGCGAATTATGGATGAGTGTATCCCCAAGGAGCGTCATGGCCGTGACTATGTCATCAAATTCCCCGAAGACCTCCTCGTGGACAATCTCCGAAACCACATGCTGTTTGCTGCTGAGGTGAGCCGTGTGGGAGGGATTTCATGCAAGCATTGAGCTGTAGAGTTGTACGGGACCATGGGGGGCCATTTGGTCCAACCCTATGCAATGCAGGAATCCAGCCCCTAGCCATCCTTGGGTGGGCTCAAACCACCAAACTTCTGGCTATCAGCCGCAACCACTGTCCCACCTGATTTGGTGGACTAGAACATTCAACCACTCTTTGTATGTTCTGTTCTTGAGTACAGCTCCATTTTAGGCTACAAACATGAACAGCTGGAATAGTGGAAACTCCTAACGCCTTGTGCATCTAGTGTCATCATCTTCTCCTTTTCCTCTTTTGTTACTCACAGCCTGGATTCCTTTAGCTGTGATTTCTCTGGCTCACCTGAGTAGATGATTGCTGTGCGCTTGGGAATTTTGCTTGCTTCATTGGGATGTAATGTGGTTCCGTTCCTGGAGTTAGGCTTTGGCAGTTGCTGGGGGGCTCATCCCAGCCCTGAAATAGCTTGTGTGATATGGCGGGAGAGGCAGTCAAAGGACACGGAGTGTTCCTGACCTGTCACTATTCCTTCCTGTGTGGTGTAGTGATTAAGAGTGGTAGACTCGTAATCTGGTGAACCAAGTTCGCTTCCCCGCTCCTCCACCTGCAGCTGCTGGGTGACCTTGGGCTAGTCACACTTCTCTGAAGTCTCTCAGCCCCACTCACCTCACAGAGTGTTTGTTGTGGGGGAGGAAGGGAAAGGAGAATGTTAGCTGCTTTGAGACTCCTACGGGTAGTGATAAAGCGGGATATCAAATCCAAATTCAAACTCTTCCCTCCAGTGTTTGATGGCACACACCTACATTGATGTGGACGAAGCAGATGGGATACGGCTGCGACCTCTGGCCAAGGATCTGCTGTGCAGCTTGGAGTTGGTGCGGACGGTACTCCGGGAACAAAGCCTGAACCAACCTGGACCCTATTCAGAGCCTATCCGCAGAGCATTGATTCGTTTTGATATGCTCTTTGCTGAGTTTGAGCTGAGGTGGGTGCTAAGCAAACCTGCTTCTCAGAGGCATCTGATTGGCAGCTGTATAACTAGATAACTTGATCCAGTAGGGTTCTTACATTCTGACTATTTTTCTCTTTATAACTAATATTTATATACCATTCTATCATGCAAAGGTTCAAGGCAGTGTACAATAATATTGATACATAAGAAAAACTCATTAAAAAATTAAAATCGGAGAGCATCAACTGACTGTTACGGAAATATGTATTCTGAATTGCCTGCATAAGCCTGGTAGAATAAAAGTTTTCAGCAGGCATTTAAAGGTTGAAACAGAAGGTGCTGGCAGAGCATTCCACAGGACTAGGCAGATCACACTAAAGTCTCTCTTTTGTGTTGATGTCAAATGTGTGTCACCAACATGGGGGAACAACCAGCAATACTCCTGCAGGTGATCTCAGTGATCAAGTTGGGATATAAGGGTTTAGGTGGTCCCAAATGTGCCCTGGACCTCAGTTGTTTGGGGCTTTGTGAGTTATCACAAGGACCTTAAGCTTGTTTCAGTAATAGATGGGCAGCCATTGCAGATATTTCAACAATGGTGTTCATGTTATGTGTACATTATTTCGCTTTAAGGAATTGGGCATGTCCATAGGCTGACCTTTTGAGGCAATGCAGTGGATTAAGCTAAGGAGCAGAAAGTGGTTCAATGTGGGCAGATGAGGAGGAAACGTCTAACAGCTACTTTTTAAATATGAAAACGAAAAGATGCTAAAAAACAACCTGGCCAGAACCAATAAAAGTAGTGACTGGGCAGCAAGGGGAATCTCTGGAAAGGACCACTGCTGCCTTCTGAAGTTTATGCTGCCAAATTGTGAGTTGCAAAGGGAGACCAGAAAATTAGGGCTATGTCTTGGGCTTGCATGCAAGGTAGGTGCTGAGAGTAGTGGCTAAGCTGGGTTTCAAAGCTTGTTTCTCTTTTCCAGTTACGTGTCATCTTTAGTCTCGGTGAAGTCGCCCGAAGAAATCTATAGGCAGCAGGAGATTGTTGTGCTCTTCTGTGAAACTGTGGCTAGGTGAGGATTTTGCGCTCTGTGGCTTGGAAAGATCCTTGGGCAAGCACTATCTACCTCTCCAATAGAATGAACGTTCATCTTATTTTATTGTTTTTATTTTATTTGTTTAGATGTATTTATAATCTGCTTCATGTTTTTTATATTTCTTGGAAACATACAGCATAAAATACAAACAGTATCATTTTTTTAAAAAATGCAATCATTTTCCAGAACCAACAAAGCAGTAGAATAAAAACATGTTTTAAAAAATCAAGAGATTAAAGCATAATAAGCAGGGTCTTGTTTTATGGATCAGAGAAAACCTGGGCACAAAGATGGGTCTTTACAAAACCTTATGACGCAGACCAGCCAATGCTCCTTTTTGATGTGGGAAGCTTGGCTCAAGTGAGGTCTAGGATAATTATCTACTTGGACTGGGGATTTTGACTTCTGCCCACGCCTTCCTTCCTCATTTCCTGCCCCTTCTCTCCCTCACTCATCTAGAGCTCTGAAACTTGGCTACTTGACTCAGGAGACGATTGATGGGTATGAACCGCAGCTGATGTTCACCATTCCCCGCCTGGCCATTATCAGGTATGTGGTTTTACCTGTCATATTTTGGTTGAGTATAGAGCCTGGTAGCTCGATAAACTCGAGACATGTGGAATGTTCAATCTGGCAATTATAGCTGTCAAAGCAGGTGTGCATTCTTAACCGAAGAAACTGGGGCAAGTCACATTTGTCTAAAAGGAGGTCTCTCATTTTACCTCTTCCTTCATGGTACATAAATCAGCTACACATCTATAAGTTCCTCGGCTCTTGCCAATCTTCTGGGCAGCAGGAAGGTGTGCAATGGCATCTTGGCAGTCCAAACATGTTCCTCTCCCCGTCTCTCATGTGTGTCTTCATGGTGGTAGGGAGGATGTGACACCCCCAAAAGTTGCCCACCACTGCTCTGGCTCATGCAGTTGGGAAGATTGCTTGCTTGTGCTGTATTTAAAACTTTCGGACTGTCCCTCTCTCCAAATGGCCATCCTCCCTGCCTATTCTTAGTGTGTGTGACTACTTTAGAGGTGGGAGGACTTTCCCAAAGCCAGCTGTTGCTCCTTTAGATCCTGATTGGGGCAGCTACTGCCTGAGGTACCAGCACACAGTTATTTGCAAGTGGCCCTTTCCCACCAGCTTTTGCCTTGTCAAATTCCACTCATGGTGGTTCTTCAAAGGACAGCACTATGTCCCCATCTCAGCAGTAAGTGGCTGTGCTACTTTTGAGTTTCCCTTTCAACGTGGGTAACACACTGAAAGCTCCTTGGGAAACATAGCTGCTAGTAGGAATTTAGAGAGTGGTGGGCACAAAATATAGGCAGAGCAGTGGCATCAGAGCTGAATAATGCACATCTGCTAACTAACCGAAAAAGTAATTTAAAGTTAGGGAAATTTTGCTATCTTGGAAAAGAAATTAAAAGAGGAAACCTGGACAAGGTTTACTGCAGTGTCCCAGCTTTCATTTTGAGAATTCTCTGCCCAAACGATATGAGGAAAGAGCAATTCCCATTAATCTTTCCCCATTATTATTTTGAAAGTTCTCGCATTTTGGGAAAGACCCCCCACCTCCAATAATAATTAATGTATTAGGAAAAACATACATAGCAGCAGTAGATCAGGAAATCCAATCCTCCCTGTGTGTTTTGTTTTGTTTCTTTTCCCCGTACACAGTGGTCTTCTGATCTACCCAGATGGACCCCTCAATTTGGAGCGGAGGCCTGAGGAGATATCCAGAGTCTTTAGCCCCTTTTACGTCTTGCTTAGAAAAATCAGGTGAGTGTCTATAAAAGCAGCTGTTGCACAGGAACACAACTGGAACTTCACCAGGTTAAGAAGAGTCTGGGTCTTTGTGGAGGGGTTTGTGTTAAGAACCCAAGCTACGTGTTCAGCAAAATCACCTGACTGCGGTGCTTTAGTGCAGTCACGGGAAGGGCTAATATAGCTCATTTGAAAAATGCAATCCCTGCCACCCTGCAGTCTGAAGCTGCGCAATCCAAGAAGTATTCTACCACATAACTTTGCTGATGTTTGATCAACCCTCAGTTAAATGGAAATTATTGCATAAATGTTACTGGTGTCCTTCTCCTGCAAGCAGACATGCAGTTAACAGAGGATGAAGCAAGATGTTCTGGATACATGATCAGAGTTTGTGTGCATGCTGGGGGAGAGATACAGCAGCAGGTTTCCTCATCAGGGGTTACAAATTATATGCATTTGCACATGGTGTGTCGGGCATGAGCTCCTTTTTGCGAGCTTGGTTTCCACATTGAACTGAAGCCCTACCATAACGAGAGTAGATCTGACCTTCCTTCCAGGGTAGTACATGAGAGCTGGGTTATCCAGTCTGTTCCTTTAGGGCAATTTCAGTGTCTTGTTTTCCTAGATGCCTCCTTTATGAGCCTTCTCCCTTATAGGGATTTGCTGCGTGTGTTGTCCAAGGAAGAACTTTACATGTTGGAGAAGCGTGTACTGAATGAGAGCACTACAGATTCACAGCCCTTCAAGGATATAGATTCTCCTGACTTCCGAGGTGCTGCGACACCACGTGTCTCGGCTGTCCCAAGGTATGACCAAGAACCACTTCTCTTCACCCACCCGCCCTCAGCCCAAAATATTGGAATCTGAGATTGTACAGTGGTGCCCCGCAAGACGAATGCCTCGCAAGACGAAAAACTTGCTAGACGAAAGGGTTTTCCGTTTTTTGAATCGTTCCGCAAGACGAATTTCCCTATGGGCTTGCTTCGCAAGACGAAACGTCTTGCAAGTTCTTGCGAGTTTGTTTTCTTTTTCTTAAAGCCGCTAAGCCGTTAATAGCCGCTAAGCCGTTAATAACCGCTAATCCGTTAATAGCCGCTAAGCCGCTAATAGCCGCTAAGCCGCTAATAGCCGTGCTTCGCAAGACGAAAAAACCGCAAGACGAAGAGACTCGCGGAACGGATTAATTTCGTCTTGCGAGGCACCACTGTATGCTGATTTCATTGGGCCCATTGTCCGTGTGGAAAAGATTAATTGCTGTGTTCCGCTTTACTGCGCACCAGATCATGATTGTGCACCACCACCCTGGATCACAATTTAGGTGTGGTGTGGGGAGACTGATATAATGACAATAATATTTTTGGAAAGAGGAGGGTTAAAGTGATTGAGCTGATTCCTAGAGAGAGAGACATACCGTAGAGAAGGAAATGCTAGAACACAATCTGGGAAATGGCTAGAGCAATCGAATCAGAATAGGAGCGCGATAGGCCATCTATACTATACACCTGAGGAAATTTTGTAGCTTTTCTGTCGAGTAAAAATAAAGTTGGATTTCTGTTTTGTTTGTTTTTTTAAGTTCTGGGGGAAACAAAGCTAAACCGGGAAAGCATAAGAAGGGTTTGTTTTGTTGACAGTGTCATGTAGGTGCTCTGTAAAAGTGAGCTAACAAGGCATGGCTCTTCCACAGTAAATCCTTAATGTGGAAGCCACTAAAAGTGTTATCCATGACAGCACCAAGACCATGGAAAGGTTTCATCAGTACTTCTGCAGGAATCAGGAGTGCTTGTAGGTTTTGAGCAGAGTGTGGACTACATGAGAGGTAAAGGAGTAATCGAAACTTTGCAGCTAGGTGGCAGTACAGTCATACCTTGGTTCTCTAACACCTTGTGATTTGAATGTTTTGGCTCCTGAAGGCTTCAAATCCGGAAGTAAGTGTTCCGGTTTGAGAACGTTTTTTGGAAGCCGAACGTCCAACACAACTTCCCATTGAGTGCATGGAGCTCCTGTAGCCAATCAGAAGCCACGCCTTGGTTTTCCAATGTTTTCGGAGAGAACCAAGGTAGTTGACAAACCCTGTCAGAGCACTACCTCTTTCAGCGTTTGAGGAGTCAGTGGCTATTGTCTCTGGGAAACAGAAAGAAGGGGTGCAAAAATCTTAGCTGACCGAAAGCTCATGTGGGAACATTTACTGTATATATTGCTTATCCTTCCCTTGGCATTTGTTTACCTGGCATTCATATATTTAGGGAAGATGATGCCTTTAGGTGGTTGTTGTTTTTTGAGGGGGGGGGGAGAAGGGAGAACTTTGAAAGAACAGGAGTGCAGAAGGTGAGAGAGTAACCCCTTAATACCCATTCTAATGCTGCTTGTTCTCTTCTTAACAGGCAGCGTGGGCAGGGGTCTGGTAGCACCAAGGCAGGAGTGACCACACAAGCTCCGCAGACGGCTCGTTGGGCAGAACTGCGAGCCCGTTATACCACTACAGAGGACATGATCCACACACTGTTTGTCTGCATCTCTGGTGAGTACCCTGTTTTTGCTGGATAAGGGAGGTCTTCATCATCCAATATCCCACAATGCAACTGGGGCATTGGCTGGCAGGTGTATGGTTGGCAGCAGAAGGGAGTTTTTTTAAAATATATATATATAAGCAGGCAAGCCTCTGTAGATTCCCTGATTTGGACAAACTGGACAAGTGAACAGGTGTTCCTTATGTTTGGAATGTATTCCTACCATTCCTGACCATTCCTGCTGGTCAAGATTTTGGAAAGGAACAGATATGTCCAAGTGGAAGAACAGCGTACCTGATCATACCTCCAAACAAGCTTCTTGTTGCCCTGTTGGGGAAGAGATCTTGGCAGGAAGCAGTTGGTTTTCTAGAATCAAATAAGCTTTTAGGAGGAGCAGGGCTTGAGATAAAAGTCCCCACCAATATTGCTTATGCTACATGCAGAATGTCTCGGTAAAGCATCCCTTCAAAAGTCCACAACTGACAAGAGATTGTTTGCTTTTCCTGCCCAGTTCCTCTTCAACACTCCCGCTTTAACATGCCCACATTTCCTTGGAAAACAACATTGGAGGCCCATACTCCCATCTGTTCTGAACAGAGGAGAGGTGCAAAGATCTTCTCTGCCCGAGCAGTAGCTAATGTTAAGTGCCTTCCTCCTGTGACACTGATAGGATGGCTGATGGAGGGGCTTGCCCACACCACTTTGAACTCCCCCCTCTCCTTATCTTTTAGCTGTGACAGCTATTTTGCGGCATGCCCCTCCGCTCACAACAGCCATTTTGTGACCACTGCTCGTGGCAGAATTCTCAAAATTCCAAATGTACCGCCTAGCACACAAAAGGTTGACGACTCCTTAGTTAAGCATCACAGTGACTACAAGCTGTAATATCCCGATCTGGATATGATGGCAAGTTAGAACAAGTTGTTCCACATGCCATTAAAAATAGCTCAGAAGATGGCAGCTATTGTCTTATTACATGATTAGGGAATTGCATCCATTTTAATAAAATATATATTCATTGGGGCAAGTACTTAAATTTTGCATGACTCAGCTGAAAGTGCTTCACACACATTAGCTAAGAAGCCCAAGAACTTGCCTGTAAAGCAGGCAAGTATTGCCCCCATGTTGCCTAAGGATTTTGAACTGCAAGTTTTAGTTCAGCTCAGATACTGCATGAACTTTCTTGCCTAGCCTTAATCCTGAAGGTTTGGCACCTAAATTGAGAATTAGTCTCTTTGGCAGGAGATAGTGAAAAAATAGTATCCCATTGGTTCAGATTTGAGATGGAAAGAATTGCTTGGTTAGAAGCTTGTTGACTACTGTTTCCCTCTAAGGAAGGACTTTTGTGTTAGTTGGCTAAAATCTACATGTTTATCTCTTGCCCTTGTGTCATTGTGCAATGAATATTACTCAAATTGCTGTGTTGTGTTTGGGTAGGAGTGGCAGACCAGCTCCAAACCAACTTTGCAAGTGATCTGCGTGCCATCCTGAAGACTGTATTTAAAATTGTGACATCCCGGGCAGAGGAACAGGAGGTGACAGACACTGGCCGTGAGTGACACTCCTTGACTCGTGCATGGTTTCATAGCATTTCCTTAGTGTTTGCATGTGCAGAAGCTAGGTATGGCATGGACATGTAATGCTGCTCCACTAAAAGTGCTGGGCAGTCATGTTAGTGACACATACTGAGTCATTTATACTGTCATGCAGCCTTCCCCAACCTAAGGTCTTCCAAATTAGTATGACTAATGGTCACAGATGGGAATTGTATTCCAAAACTTATTGGACCAGCAGGCACCAGATTGGGGCTGGCTGTTTGTAATACTTAAATCAATCCTACTTAAATTTCAAGGACTCTGGGGCTGTTTCATTATTTTCTATTTATTTATCTCAACATACATATCTTATCTCTCTCTCCTAAAATCAGACTTGAGGTGGCTTACAAAAAATAATAATCACAGAATTCACAAACAAAATAAAAGCAAAATAATAACAGCAGCAAAAACTGCGTAGTGGAAACCGCATCAGCAACCACAAAGAAAAAACTTCATCAGAGGCTGCACTGGGGGGAAAGCCTACCATAATCAATAGAACACTCTTAAGGGTTTGGGGGCAAAGAGGCAACCGAATGAATGTCTGTTGAGAAGTAATTTCATTTTCGGCACCACAACTGAAAAGAATATTTTATCTTGTGCTAATTACTTCTGTTGGCTAATGGACCTCAGAATGAGAGCAGGGCTCCTTTAGCTACATGTTGGTACTGTGTCTCTGGAACTGAGTTTGTTAATGACACCCTTGCTCTAAGCCCAATAAAACATTCTCTTTCCTCAAAGGATTGCTGCTAATTGCAGTGTGACGTTGCTCAATCCAGGTTCCTGCCCCTTCGTCTTTCAGTTGTGCATTAGACCAGTGAGCATGGGGGTGCAAATTGAGGTGAAGAACATGGAGTACTTTTTAGTTCTTCATATAAGCATAGAAAACACACACTCCAAGCACCACATTGTGGCTGGTGCTTAGGCATCATCATCCCTCTTTCTCCCTCCCCACTTTAAAACAAAGTTGGGTATGTCTGATTATGTGTCTCCCTCGTAACATGAAGTTGGACCCCCTTTTTAAGGATAATGAATGGAACATTTATAGGAACATACAGCTGAGGTGTCTATGCCAGTTGTATCTTTGCCCTAGCACAGATGCCTTTTCCCTGGAGCAGTAGCAACTTGCATGCTTATAGCTTTTCTTTTTTCCTTTTCAGAGGTGGAGGTCCATGTGCTACCAACAGCTTCTCAGCTGGCAGACTGTGCTCTCTGCTCCAGAAGCCGGGGAGGCACTGGGAGAGAAGGTGAGAGCCCAGAATGTGAAACAGGCCTCTTCCTGAGCATCTCTATTGTCCTGGGGAATTTGGTCTGAGCTTCTCTCTCTCACTCTGCCAAGACTTCAAGAAAGGTTTATCCCATGTTCAAGGATTTATTATGCACAGGCAGGGACCCTGGGCTGGCCTTGCTGACAAAAGGAATTTTGCTCTTTGATTTGCAGTAAGCAAAAGATCCTGCACAGTCCCCCTCTTGCCTTACATTTTAGGGGCTGTGTTGTCCAAACCGTGCCCCACTCTAGAGCCCCATGGCTTTTCCTGAGGCTTTGTGCCTGGGCAGATGACTTGTGACTCCTCGTGAACTACTTTCTGCTTTGTCACTGAATAAACATATATCTCTCTGTAATTGGAGTTCTCTTAACACATTTTAGCTGGGGAAGTTTTATGGCTCTGACAGACTTTAGAAGACATGTGGCCATGTCCCCAACTCCCCTTCTTTTCTTTTCCAGATGCCTTAGCACCACCAGACTGGGTGCCAGACAGCACTTGCAGCCACTGCATGGCTTGCCGTGTGCCTTTCACCTTTCTTCGCCGACGGCACCACTGCCGAAGTTGTGGCAAGGTAGGCGATGGGGCTAAATAAGGACCTCCTGGGACTTTCATTCTAGTGGAAGCAGCAGCAGCTGCAAAAGCACCAGGCAGACCATGCCTGTGAACACTTTAACCAGTGTTCCCCAACCTTGGGCCTCCAGCTGTTTTTGGACTACAACTCCCATCATCCCTTGCTAGCAAGACCAGTGGTCAAGGATGATGGGAATTGTAGTCCAAAAACAGCTGGAGGCCCAAGGTTGGGGAACACTGCTTTAACTATAGTGTATCTTGTCATGGGCCAGGGCTTGGGCTTGGTGTCCTCCATATCTTTTGGGCTGCAACCCCATAAGCCCCAGCCAGCATGGCCCAGTAGTCAGGAATGAGGGAAGTTGTAGTTCAAAGCATATAGGGGTCCCTGGTTGGGCAAGACTGGCTTACATTCTCCCCTGGAAAGATGCCTTTAAAAAAATATTGTGAGTAAAGGTTGTGCCTGAAAGGATGGCCTCTCCAGATGGGAGGGATGGGGAGAGGTTGCAATAACTGAACAAGCCTGCAATCCAAGGCCCTGTTGGGACCTCTATTGGGTCAATCATGTTTTTTATTGTTTCTTGACCAAAGGATTAGAGCAACCACATCTCTTCTATGTGAAGTGGGGCTTGCAGTACCACATGGCCCTCGGCTCTATTTGACGCATAATCTTATTTCCTCCCCAGATCTTCTGCTCTCACTGCTCGTCACACTTGGCGCCTCTGCCCCACTTCAAGCAGCTGAAGCCAGTCCGCATTTGTACACACTGCTACACCACCCACTTGCCTTCCACTAGCAAAAATACCAGTTGATTGGAGCTGCCTCAAACACCTTCTGTGCCTGTGGAGACACCAAAGACTTTGGAAGTGGCAACAGCCTGTACTGTCAGCAAAGGACTGTGGGCACAACCACACTTGTCTTATTAGGATGCTCCTGGGAACTTTCCAAAGGCCTTGGTGGTCAGGGCAAGAGATGGGAACGCCAGGCTTTAATAGCTGGGGATTGAATCTTTGCTGTTTAATATAAATAACTCCCAGTGGGATTCCTTGGGCTGGAGCTAGAGCTTACTGTAGAAGATGTTTCGGCAAGCTCTTGTAAATGACAGTAAAAGCATCTTTTCCCCCATTACTCTTTCCTTAGAGTAAATTGTGGCCCATGGAGGGATTGCCTGGTGCTGGTTGCCTGGCTTTTGGAAGAGCCCCATGATAGTCATCAGTCCTGTGGATTTATTTTTGACAAATCTCTGAGGTTGCATTACTAGATTTGGGTGTATGTGCAATAAGGGCTTTATGGAGCCTTTCACTGGAACTGAAAGGCAGGATCTCTAGTTCAGCAGCAACCTTGTGGAGGATAGCCATGACATTTTGCCCACCAGCTTCTGATACAGCTAAGGGCTTCAACAGTCTTCATATGCAATGTATTTTCTTGTAAAACTCTCCTGCCACACTGTTGTGTGGACGACGCTTTTGAAGCTTCTCCAGGAGATTTATAGCTCCTTTTTGAAACCAGGCAGAGCTGGTTCTTCTCCTGAATACTTGAATAAATGCTATCTGTTACTGTTGCCAATTTGTCTTCTCTGGGCTAAAAAATAAACACTTTTGCTGAATTAACTGTTGGATACTGAGAGGCAGAATCTGCTGCTACACTTCTTTCCCCAGGAAAATGCAAATACAAACTCTAAACCTTCCTGCTGTGTGTGTGTGTGTGTGTGTGTGTGTGTGTGTGTGTGTGTGTGTGGAGTTTTTCCCCCTCCTTCAGCTCACACTCCGGCCATCCCCACTCCTCTCTGTGCAGGTTTGATGAGCTACATCACCTGCCTTCCAGCATCAGATAACCTCTTTGATATACAGTCATACATCGGGTTAAATATGCTTCAGGTTGAGCATTTTCAGGTTACGCTCCACGGGGACCCGGAAGTAACGGAATGCGTTACTTCCGGGTTTTGCTGCTCGTGCATGTGCAGACGCTCAAAATTACTTCACACGCATGCGCAGACGCAGGTTGCATTCGCTTCAGGATGTGAATGGGGCTCGGAACGGACCCCGTTCGCATCCAGAGGTGTCACTGTAAATGGAATGGTAGGTTACCTTGAAAGCGTTTACAGGGATTCATTTGTTCATTCAGCCTTTCACATGGGTGTCCACCTTCAGCAATTAATGCTGCCAACACTTTGGCTGTAATTCCGCCTCTACCAAACCCCTTGATTTTCATCCCAGAAACCCAGTGCAGAACTTCCCTCTGTCCTTCATATGACCATCTCCCCAGCTGCATTTGGAGTGGTGACTATTCTAAAAGCATAGCCAGCTCCACTTGTAAGATTTATTATGAATTTTCATTATAATGCAATTGTCAGCTTCCTCTCACATTTGCTTTAGGAAGTAGTGTAGGAACAGGGCTGACAACAGTTTCCATCAGTGAGGGTGAGGGCAGCAGGGGATTAGGCCTTGGCATAACTTAAGGTATATGGTAGGCCTACAGTTCTGTACACCCCTGCCTAGGAAAAAGCCCTTTTGAACTTGGCAGGGCTTACTTGCAGCCGGCACCAATAGGACTACAGGCCTTCTGTTTTACTCTGCAAAATAGCAGAGGATATAATTGTGTTTCCATTTCTCCTTTTCCATTACTGCAATGTTTCCCTGCAGCTACCCATGAATCAACCCCACCATGTCAGTTGTGTTAATATTTTTGCAGCAAAGACCTGGGAGGCCCCCTTTTCCATAGAAAAACCTTAAAATAGCTTTGGTAGATCTTTGGGCATTTGCAATAGTATTATTAACCTGATAATGCCACGAGCCCTTTTCCTGGAAGGTTATACCCAGGTATTTAAAAAATGATACCTGTTCAATAGGTCAATTGTCAATTCTCCATTTGTGTCTCATTCTTTTTTTAGAGAACACCATAACTTTGGATTTGCTATAGTTAATTGTTAATTGTTAGGCATTACAATAAACAGTGAGAGATCTTAGAAGTTTTCTTAGGTCTACACAGGAGAAGGAAATTAGAACTGCATCATCCGCATACAAGAGAACTGGGAGGGGTGTAGTAGCCAATTTAGGGGGGTGGGCATTTTTTCTCTCCATGTTTCCTATTAAGGAGTTAATATAGAAGTTGAATAAAGTAGGCGCAAGGACACAGCCTTGTTTGACACCATGGTAGGTTTGGATTTCCTTGGGTAAATGGCCCTGTCGGTCATACCTAACCCAGACCCGAGTGCTTCCATATAAACTGCAGATGAGACACAGTAGACGTCTATGTTTGAGGAGCTTCCCCACCATGTCTGTCAAAATTATAACCGTGTGGATGTGGTGAAGCGTATACATTCACAAGCCCAACTCTATAAGGAAAATATGACTACCTTATGTGACTGGAAATCAGTCAGGATATGCAAGTTAAACACACACACACACTTACTTTAAATTATGCATGTTCATGTAAACTATTGTATTAAATAACAGCAGTATATGACAGATAAACTTTGTTTTCCCTATGAGAAATTATCTTGTTGCACTATAACAGTGAGCCCAGGTTACTTCTCTCACAGAGCACTCTTCTTACCCTCCCCAACCACATGAGTTGTGGTGACAAGAGGAGGCCTTAAATTCTCTTGCACCTTTCCCATCCATACATATAGGAAGCTGCCCCAAGGTAGGGCACTGGATGGGCCATCTGCCTCAGTGTTGCCCACTGACTGGCAGCTACTCCATAGCTGTCAACCTTCCCTTTTTTTGAGGGAAATTCCCTTATTTCAGCGCCGTTTCCCGCTGCTATCCCAGATTGTTAGATATCCCATAGACTGTCTCTGGGACAGGTGAGGCTGCTGATCCCTTATCTTCAAACCCGGAAGTTGACAGTTATGCTGCTGATCCCTTATTTTCGAGGCTGCTGATCCCTTATTTTCAAATCTGAAAGTTGACAGCTATGAGCTACTCTCTGCAACAAGGAGTCTTTGCTAGTCCTACCTGGAGATTGCACCTGAGACCTTCTGCATGCAAAGCACCTCCTCTACTACTGAGCGACACATGAAGCGAGGGGTTCTAGTCTAAATTGTCGAACGAAGGAACTACTCTGAATTCTGAGGTGTTAGAAGCCTGACCTCCTCCTAGAAGCCTTATTTTTAAAAAACCCCTCACGTCAATATACTGTACTCCCGCTGGAGAGCGATGGCCCCGCCTCCAATTCAAATTTGAAGCCCCGTCCTTTTCCCGCCCGAATTTGTTTTGAAACTGCAGTGACGTAGCCACGCCTGGTCAAGGCTTTCAGCCAATGAGAGCGCTAGTTTCCCAGGCCACGTCCGCCGCAGGGTGAGATTCAAAACAAGTCAGCTGGGTGGGCTCGCGGAGCTTCAGAGGGTCACAGGTGTTGGGAGTTCCGGGCAGTTCAAAAAGCAGCTCTCGGCTCCTGGAGCGAAGCTTGTGGCCCGCGCCAAAACTGGAGCCGGTGCCGAGGCCTGCCGCGGCTGCCGCCAGGGTTCGAAGAGGCGGGGTTAGAACCTCGGAGCGTTCGAAGGGGCGGAGCCGGAGCCGAAGGCAGTGGGTCGGTTACGGTGTAACAAAGTCTTCGCTCGGTCCGAGCCTGTTGTCATGGAGCTCATGGCCAGCAACATTCAGGTGCTGCTGCAAGCGGCGGAGTACCTGGAGCGCAGGGAGAGAGGTACCACCTGCCTATCTCAGGGTCGGGGGCGGTGGCTTGGTTATGCGGGGTATGAGGGCCATACTGTGGCTCCTCGATCGGAGGCAGGCAGGACCGGCTCTCCTCCGTGGGAGTGGGGCGGAGGGTTTCTTCCTTAGAAAAGGAGTGGGCTGGGGGTTATTAAATGGTGCGGAGGCGAAATCGTTCCGAGCCTCGGATTTTGTCTCGCAGAAGCCGAACATGGCTACGCTTCGCTGTCCCCTTACTCCGGGAAAGACTCGTTGCAGCCCCGGAAGAGGTCCAAGCCTCGGAATGCCCTGCAAAACCTCAGGTAAGAGTCCGGGTTTTGTTCTACTATTGCCATTGGAACTGCAGTGGAACATCTGGTGATGGACTAACTGAAAATAGAAGTCTATATAGCGAAATAAAAATAAAGAAGATGGGGGTGTGAAATCTCAGCGAGGCTGGCAAAGCGCTTCTTCAAAGTGATGGGGTCGCCACCAGAAACAAAATGCTTGTATATGACATGAGGCAAGCAGTTTTGAATGCAGCATTAGTTGTATGGACAGTAGACCTGAAGTTACTGGGTTTGATTAATACTGATCCATGAATTTCAGTGTGTCTACCCTGAATTAAATTAGTTGGATACAAGCCGTAGCCGCCAGTGGAGTTGTTTCTCTCTCCTGGACATCAGTTTTTGGCTTTGTGGTTTAAGAAAATCAAAAGCTCCTCTTTCATTGGTTTTACCTTGCTCAGGAATTGGACTAGGTATTTTGTTTTGCTTTTACATTTTCCACTGGAGCAAGGCTCACATTTCAATACATGAACCCCGAGGTTCCTATACTCTACTGTGTTACTATCCAATAGGAGACAGAAGTCCTAATTGCAGGAAACAAAATGCTTTAATTGATGGTTGCATATTTCCTGTGACATTGTGCAAGCTCCGAGGAGCTGCATTCCTGGCAGAGAGGTTAGCAGTTATGACTATTCCTGACATCTGGTTCTTTAAAACCAGTTGTGCCACTGCCACGCAACCACAAGCATGAGAACATAGGAAACGGCCTTATCCTGAGTCAGAGCATTGGTCCACCTGTTGCATAGCCAATGTGATGTCAGACTGCATCTCCCATCATCCTTGCAAATTAGCCATGCAGCTATGTTGCCATCCAACAACATGTTGAGAGCACAACGTTGCCTGCCTGGTCTATACTGGCTGGCAGTGGTCTTTTGTAGCCCTACCTAGAGATGTTAAGGATTGAAACTGGAACCTTCTACATGCAAACCATATGCTCCATCCCTGAGCTATGTACCACCTCTCGGCTTTCTTACTGCAGAAATAGTTACACCCACCTCTTGCAGTTGTCATTTTCTCTGTGAAATCTGACTCTTCTCAAATAGGCATTTAGTTTTACATTACCTCAAGCTTGTACCTGCCACCCCAGACTTAGGGATCTGTGCTATTTATTACATGTTTCCTGGGCCCTTGGATGTGTGGGTTTCTGATGATGTAGCAAAGAGGACCTTGACTGGTCCAGTCCAGTGCCAGTTACTGGGCTTCTTCATAAACTACTTTAGAGAATGAAATGGATCTTCTTCCTCTCCTGTCCTGCATATTCACTATGTGGATAGTAGACATTGAGCTTTGGGAAGGTAGGATTTTACTGGGATTGAATGAGAACTTTCTGTCTCGGTGGACAATGTGAACAAAACCAGTTATCATTTTTCTACAAATCTAAATGTGATCCATTAATCTTATTTCCTATTCTTTCGTTTCAGAACTGTGCACAATGAGCTGGAGAAGCACAGGTAAATTTTCATATAGGAAGGGCTGGGGTTGCAGGGAGAAGAGGGGTAATTTCTCATTTATCATGTTCAGTAAGAAGTGGGAGTTGACAGCACTGAACATACTAGCTGCTCTTTATAAGAGCACTTCCTGTCTAAGTAGAGAGATGGAATTCATGAAGTAGCAAAAGCATTTTACAGCTGAGTAAGAAGGCTGCCCCAGGCCACTTCTACCTTGCCAAACTTAGGAGATGTGCACCGAATTTTTGTATAAGGAGTTAGCACGCTGTTGACCACTAGTTTTCAATAGGATTTTATTTTTAAATGGAGATGCACATAGGCAAATGTCCATGGAGGGTGATGGAAGGGAAGAAGTATGTGAAATATTTGGAGGACTATACATACTTTCCGATCAAATTGTGATAAAGTTAACATGTACTTACCACAGCTAAGTAAATAAAGTGTATTGACCATGGGTAGGCAAATTAAGGCCCGCGGGCCGGATCCAGCCCAATCGCCTTCTAAATCTGGCCCGCAGACGGTCAGTGTGTTTTTACATGGGTAGAATGTGTGCTTTTATTTAAAATGCATCTCTGGATTATTTGTGGGGCATAGGAATTTGTTCATTTTATAAAAAAAAAAGTCCGGCCCCCAACAAGGTCTGAGGGACATTGGATCGGCCCCCTGCTGAAAAAGTTTGCTGACCCCTGGTCTTGACTCTTCAGCATTGAGATCTTGGCACCTCCTGCAATGAAGGTGCCACGTGATAAATTTGTCACTCCTGATTAACATTGCATAATTGTCAATCCCTGTACATCATATCTTGCCAAAATGCCTTTTTTGAGTTCCTGGTTTAATTTAAAATGCTCACATGTTGTTTCCATTGGGGTAGAGGATCACAAGATGTTCAACTTAGACCATAAAACTCAATACCTACAGTAAATAGATGAGATGTCAGGAAAGTCATGATTGGAACTCCTGTGTTTTTTTTAAAGAAGTTAAAAGACGTCTGAAGGAGTTAACCGCCTCCACACACAAATCACTTCAATCTTATGCGCACACACACACACACACACACACACCTCTGATAACTAGACAAAGACCGTGTTATGGATCTTCTGATACAACTCGTTTGGGCCAGTTTTTAGTTCTGTGCTCTTATGATAGGGCTTTCCAACTGTTAAGATCCTGCGTGCAGTAGCCATGGATCACTCTACCACGATTTCTGTACAATGAGAGATGGGAAGAAAGCCATGTTGGTTGGGTCTGGGTGTCTGTAATTCTGCTCAAGCTACTTATTATAACCATCCCAGTTTGTATTTATCTGCTACCTTTATCCATCTACCCATATCAGCTTGCTTGGATTCAGGAACACAGGCATGTAAGAGTTGCGGCAGATGATGAGATCTGGTTCCGTTTCCCCCTCTGTACATAAAGTTAATTAATTACAATGAAGTCTGAGACCTGGCCTACATGGATGTCTATAGCTAGAGGAGACTTAGGCACAAATTTCCCAATTTTGTAAGAGCCTGGAAGTTGCCTCAAGGCCTTACCCAGAGACACGGCGAGCTCCCGTGCCATCTCATGCATCGAACCCACATTGTGATCTCTTTTTCTCTGGCAGGAGGGCTCAGCTGCGTCATTGTTTGGATCAGCTAAAGCAACAGGTCCCCATGAACACGGAGTGCTCTCGTTATACAACCCTTAGTCTTTTGCACAGAGCCAGGCTGCATATTAAGGTAAGCGACACACTTCCCTGCTTACTGGCTGTCTTTCAAGGTTGCCTTGCCAGCCTTGTACTTTAAACTTGGAACACATGAGACAGACGGTGTATGAGCAGGATCCAACAGATTTACTGAGTAGGGCTGGAAATGGATCGAACAGCTTCCAACCTCCAGAGGGGTGAAAAACCACATGAGTGTGACTAAACCTCTTATTTTAGCAGTGTGTTGCGTTGCTAAGGGGTATACCTTTTTACTTTACCGCATATGAACTAATTCACATTGGGTGCTTCATTTGGCCCTGCTGGATCATACCCCTGTGATCTCTCATCTTGCCAGCAGCTGTGGCCACCCAAATGTTTCCAGGGAATTTATAAGCCAGACATCAAAGTCCTCCTGGACAGCTGTGATGGAAGTGCAAAGTTGCTTCCCAAAAACTCACAAAAGCTGGTGAACCTGGAAAGAGCCGAAGCATTTGCTATAGTTATTGGATATTGTCCTTGACCCCTTTTCCCCTTCCAGAAGCTGGAAGAGCAGGAGCGGAGAGCACAGCAACTGAAGGAGAGGCTACGCTGTGAGCAGCAGAACCTGCACCAGCGGCTGGAAGAGTTGCTGGCTCATTCCAGCGTGGAGAGGCTGCGAACCGATAGCCTGGACTCTTCTCGGTTCTCCTCCGAACGCTCCGATTCAGGTGGGTGTTGCCGTACAATCGGATGGGCTGTGCTGCGGTCCCCGTAGCTGGATGCGTTCTATTGAAGGCATAAGTGTAAGAGCAGGGTACACTGGACATTTCCTACTACAGCCTTCCTCAACCTGGTGCCTTCCAGACATTTTGGACTATAAGTCCCATCAGTCTCAGCCAGCACAACTGTGCTGGCTCAGGTTGATGGGAGCTATAGTCCAAAACATGGAGAGTACCAGGTTGTGGAAGGCAGGGGTGGGGAACCTGTGACAGCTCCAAATGTTGCCAGACTACAACTCCTATCAGTCCTCTGCAAGGATGACCAAGGATGACAGGGGTTGCAGTTCAGCAGCATCTGGAGGTGTCCCAGTTCCTGTGCCTCTAGTGACCTTCTGGAGTGTCTGTAAAAGATACTAGATCCTGTATGGGTAAAGAACTCTGATGTATTATTTTTTTCTGCTACAGAAGATGCAGAAGTGGACGTGGAAGGTCTGGCATTCAGCAGCGTTGAAGATGATGTTGTGGCTGCCTTCAGCACTGGGCAGGAACACAGTTATTCCAGTGCCAGCAACTTTTGGTTATGATGGACAGAAGCCTAGTTATAAGGGCAGCTCTCACCCAGATGGATTTCCAGCAGCAAAGTCAGGATTTCATGAATGGAATTTGGCTCTGAACAAAACTCTGCATGGTGCAAAGGACAGTGCTACCCATGCTGTACCTCTACCTTTCTGCTAGACCAAGCCGGAACATTTTCTAGAGACTTGGATAAAAGACTTGGATTACTCAATAATGGGACAGCACTTAATGTGTACCAGACAGCTTACGCTATGCATGGGGTAGCTATATGGTCTTGTGTGCCCCACCCGCTGTGAAAGCTTGTGTGTCTCATCTCCTAGTCAGAAAGACTAGGCTTGGCCTGTTAAGGACTGGAAGCAAGTCTCAACAAGGGCAACAATACTGAATCATTCCAACTTTATAGCAGATATGCACTTAGTTCCAGGACTGCAGGATGAACAAGCTAGCAAATCCGGGTTGCTCTTATCTCAAATTCCTCAACATGGAATGGGTTGCGTCAAGGGGAGCTGGGAACAGTTAGGACAATGGCTAGTGGGCTCTCATTCCATGGCACATTCCACCCAATTGAAGTATCTGATTTCCCCCGAAACAAACATTGCTTCCGTTTTGTGACCCATCCGCTTATGTACTCAGCAGTATTCTAGTAAAGGTTTTTAATTTCTTGCATCCTATTCATCTGGTTTTCTCCTAAGAATGCAAAACATGGGTGAGGCTGTTTATAGCATACTTACTAACCAGCAGCCACCCACACCCACATCTTAATATACAGAGACCTCCAAGTTGCATAGAAGGGAAATGTAAACAGGAAGACTTCTATTGGCTTATTCACAGCTTTGAAAATTGGTGCCCACCTGAGGAACAGGCCCTGGCACTGGATTAACTTGAAGTCTATTCTTTTAATGATAATTACACCTTTTAGAAAGAAGATGATTGTCAGATTTGTATAGTTTCAATTTAAAAAAAAACACAAAAGCTAGAGACATGCTTCCCAAGGGAAGAGACGCTTAGTTACAGACAGGTAAGCCTTCCAGTATTATTTTGTTGCATTCTATTCCCCACAGCAGGAAAACTGAGTTTTTTTCAAACATATTGCTGCTTCTTTTTAGTAGCTGCCTTGCTAGCCAAGTCCTTTGCTTTCTCAGTTGCTGCCAAGGCAGTCTCCTTGGCCTTCTCGGTTGCCTCCTTTGCAGTTTCCACCAAGGTTTTGGATGGTGCTTCACCTGTAATAAAGCCAAAAGCTCTTAAGTATGTCCACTGAACTGCCTGAAGGTCTGAACAAAAAATCAATGTAAGCGTTTTAGTTTGCTGCTGCTGTTTGTTTAGGTATCACTCTCTACAGTGGGCATCTCCTTCCACATAGTTAAGGAAGTGTTATTTTATCTAGCCCTAATGTTCACGAGAAACACCAATTGGAAAAAGAGAAACGGGGAGCCAAAGGGAAACTCTCCTGCTGTTTTCTCAATAGTCCATATTGCCACTAGCTAAAAATCTGAAGTCTACAGGTTTACCTAGAACAAGCACTGAAGACGCCTGCCCCCCAAAAGGTAGATCCAGACATTCTAAAGCTGCATTTTCTGTCTTCACCTCATTCCTTGGTTTAGAATGCTGAAACTACTCTGGAGCAGGACTGGTGAAATTAGCAACCCAAAACTCTCTTGGGACTTCCTGCAGAAAATGGAACAAGCTCTACCCTATTTGGTGCTAGCCTAAGGTCCGGTTGATGCAGCAAATTTGCTGCTCTCCGAACAAAATTTACATGCTTTCATGGGTGCAGTAAACTAAAGGGGGGAAATCTTGGCACTGGTAAAAGGGAGCTGTGCTTTTTAGAACCTGAATGTGCTAACAATGCTGGAGGCTTAGGAACTCCATCCCACTGTTTGCTCGTGGCATATTCTCAGACGCTTTCCTTCACCACCACAGTACTCACCTTGCATTTTGGCCAGCACGTACTCAAACCCTTTGGTACTCTTGGTCACATTGCTTTTGAACCTGGCCAAGCCAAACTCCTAAAACAAGAATACAGGGGGAGTGAGCAGAGAAAAGAATAACGAATGCCACCGCCGGAGTCTACTCATTTACACAACCTGAAGTCAGAGGAATCTGCCTGGCTCATCAGCTATGTTCCTAGTAGACCTGGGTGATATATTAATACATCGGCCAGGAGCTGTATGAGGAGCAGGCCAGGATGTCAGTTTTCACTGGTGAAACTGCCACCACTCCTGAGTTCCTCCCCACAGCAAGCAGTCAAAGGAGCCCCAATGCTGTGCCTGAGGCAAGAGCAGGGGCAGTTTCACCTAGTGTCTCGCAGGCAGAGGCCAATGCATCTTGTTTTTTCAACACTGCGGTATATCACCAAACTGTGATGTTTGGCTGGTGCTACACCGCAGTGATGAAAAGCTGATATCGCCCAGCCCTAGTTCCAAGTTACAAAACTATCCAAAGGTACCCGTCATGTTGAGCTCTTCTAAGACTGCCTCTTTGCAGCTGAAGTATATCAAGAGACACGGGTCACTGACCACTCACCTGGACAGCACGCGAGACACCAAACAGAGTGGAGGAAACCCAAGCTTCCCGCTGGACTTCTGTCCAGCCACTGTTTTCAGGGTTCTCTCTGTAAACACACCGCTCCTCCACCACCTGCAAGGCACAAGAGATGGCACAACAACATGACCATCAACTCCCCCCATAGGACGAAACACAGCAGGAGTTTATGCTGCTAGCCCTGCTCAAAGCCTGCTCACCATAAGACGTGCGTGATTAATGTTCCAGGTGAATGTGGTCATGGTTCGGTTCTGTGGGTCCACAATGGAATCTTCGAGGATGTAGACAGAGTGGGAGACATTGGATGGAAAGAAGCGCTCTGCCCAGCGAGGCATCCTGTTGGTCTTGGTGAGGAGCCGCCTGGAAAGCAGCTTCTGGTCTTCTGTCACCTCTCGGTGTAAAATGTCTTCTGTCAGGACATGTTTGCTGGGGAGGAGAGAAGAGCGTCTGACGAATTCATTTTAAGCTGTGCTTCCTCAACTGGTGCCCTCCAGTTGTTTTTTTGGAGTACAACTCTGATCGTCCCTGGCTGATGTCCATGTTGGTTGGGGCAGATAGGAGTTGGTAGTCCCAGAGGGCACCAGACTGAGGGAAGGCTGTTCTAAGCTTTCCTATGTGTATAATCATGTGACAAGAGTACATTGCCGCCTATCCAGTCACTCAGCAGTCCTAGTTGGACTGCTTACCTCTTCCCACTTAGGCCCCAGTTTAGCTGTTTTCCCCAAGCCACCTCCACTAGATAGCATGTACGATGTTAAAATGTGGCTTAGGGAGCTGCAGAGCTCCCAAGTGTAGCTGACCCTAGCCAAAATTGAGGCTTAATGACAGTGCCACTCAGCTAATCAGTGCTGACTTCAAGCCCTGCTTAGATTGGCTGGGATCTTTCTTTGTAGCTCAGCTTGAGTTCAAGTCACTCTGCAAAGGAAAAAAGGATTACCTGAGGTCCCGGTGTTGCCAGATGATTTACAGGCTGATTTACAGGCGAGTCAATCACCACCAGAAGCTAGTAGTTGGTTTTAATCAACTGATCCGTAATGAAAACACAAATCTGTGCATGTGCACTTTTACAGCAGTGTTAAGAGCTCAAACTCGGCCCTCCAGATGTTTTGAGACTACAATTCCCATCATCCCTGACCACTGGTCCTGCTAGCTAGGGATCATGGGAGTTGTAGGCCAAAACCATCTGGAGGGCCGAGTTTGAGGAAGCCTGGTTAAGAGGATGGTTTCCTCAAGAGTCAAGGCAACAGGCAAAGAGAAAAGGTTGCCTGTGGCATTTGAAAATGGCTCTTCCAGAGCAAACTTCTATATTTTTTACACACACCACACCCGTACCTCCAGCATATCTGCCTATGCTAATCTATCATCTAGCAAATCTTTTTGATCTTATTTACTCCTGTTTATAGAAATCCCTGCCCTGCCCCACCTCCCAAAATCCAAATGATCGGTAAACGGCAAGCTCCGACGGCTTAGCCTCAAAGAAGAGGCTATCAAAGATTACGCCCTGATGGCCACAAAGCCTCTCCCGGCGCACTAGGTGAAAGGTTCATGCAGCGGCCTTGGCCAAGGCAGAGAAGAAAGGCAACTGCTTCACCAGCACGTACGTCTCCCGCCAGACTTGTCCCCACTGCATTACCCCGTCTTGAGACCGCCGCTGGGGGCAGCACAGGTCGCCAGGTTAAGCCCACCAAGTCGGGGCTGCGAGCACCCCGACGCGAGCTCCCCTAGCGGCAAGCACCAGCGAACCGAGCAGCCTGTATGTACGTGAACAGGCTCGGACTGGGAATGCCGCATCTGCCCCGAGTGCGGGGCCACCCGAAATGTATGGGGCTTGCTCCGGAGCCAATGACGGGAGCAGGGATCACGGGAGGGAGAAAGTATCGCTCTATCAGGCTGTCGCCCGGCATCTCCTACGAGGAAAACACTGTGCTTCCCCCACCCCAGCCCTTCTCACTTCCTGCAATGAAAGGGCTGGCGAGGGGGGGCCCGCGCTCACCTGTAGGGGTTCGGATAGCGCTGCCAGAAGGCGGCGAAGACTTGGTCCCAGGGCCCCTTGAGGACGCTCAGGGTCAGGAAGTATTTCCCCATCACCTCCGCGGTCACCGATCCTGCAGGAGACGGAGAGGAAACGGCGGCGGTCGCCCGGCGGCCTGGCCCGCCTTACGCCTCCCGGGCCTCTCGCTGGCGGAGGCCTCTCTCCGGCGTCACGGCCAGTCCCGAAGATCGCGGCCAGCGGCGCCCAGCGGCCGCCATGCGAGGGCAGGGCAGCAGCAGCAGCGACTTCCGCGACGAGCAGCCCAGGCGCTTCCGCCGCCTCAGCTCCGCTGCCTCCTTCTTCCTCCCTCCTCGCGCGCTTGGGGACGCAGGCCCCGCCCCGCCGCGGCCGCGCGCTTCCGGCCCCGCCGCGAAGCCCCGCCCCCTTCCCCGGGCTGCTCCGCAGCCGCAGCAGCGCTGGCTGGGAACTGGTCCGTCGGCGGCTCGTTCCCCCGCCGCCGCCGCCGCCCGACTCCCTCCCGCCTCCGCCAGCGGCGACCGGCTCCAGCGCCATGAGACCGGGGTGAGTGCCGCTGCCCTCTCCCTCCCTAGCCCGGCCCTGCAGAAGCCGCCAGCCCCTGCCGCCCGGGCAACCGGGGCTGAGCGCTGAGCGCTGTCCCGAAGCCTCCGGGGAGCCTCCTGTTAGGATCACCCTTGCCGCGTCATCGGATCCAGGGTCCTGCCAGACCTGGGGCCAGTCCCTCAGCCCCTGTGTGCCCACATGGGTGGAGATCGTGGAGGCCAAGGGAAGCCCATGCGCGCCTCCCCTGGGGACAGAGCAGCGTAGGATCGCGGAATGGTAGAGTCGGAGGGGACCCTGAGGATCATCTAGTCAAGCCCCTTAGAGCGGAGGGCAGCACCCCGGGGACAGCTGCCGCATAAATGGGTAGTGCTGGAGAAATACGTTTCTTGTTGTCGTTGTGAATAGTATTGCCCTTTTTTGCCTCCCTCTCCGCATTTTTTTGAAGTGCTGCTACTGCGTGCCAGTACAGTGGTACCTCGGGTTAAGTACTTAATTCGTTCTGGAGGTCTGTTCTTAACCTGAAGCACCACTTTAGCTAATGGGGCCTCCTGCTGCCGCCGGCCGCCAGAGCCCGATTTCTGTTCTTATCCTGAAGCAAAGTTCTTAACCTGAAGCACTATTTCTCGGTTAGCGGAGTGTGTAACCTGAAGCGTATGTAACCTGAAGTGTATGTAACCCGAGGTACCAATGTAGCTTCGTGCAACTGCTGTGGAGGATGCAGGGCACACCTGCATTCTGGGCAGTGCCAGGCCTTCTGGCTTATGCCTACTGGAGCCCTCTTAGCTTTCGAGGTGACGTGGGAACGGGGAGGTGCTGCTCCTGAGTCACTTGCTGTACTTCCTCCTCTGCTTACTGCAGGTGAGCCTCTCCACCTGAGCTGCATCTGTCTTAGGCTGTGCCAGCCGACTCAGGTGGGGGCGTTGGGGATCCCTCTGGACCACCTGGAGGGGAACACACGGCTGCCAGGGCAAGAGGATGAGCGGGCAGCGTGTGGATGCCAAAGTTGTGATGCTGGGCAAAGAGTACGTGGGCAAGACCAGCTTGGTGGAGCGATACGTTCACAACCGCTTCCTTGTGGGACCTTACCAGAACGTGAGTGTGTCCTTTGGGGGGCAGATGTGGAGAGCCTTTCAAGTGGCAAGTGGGTTGGGCAATCTGTAGTCCTCTTCCGCTCCCACCCCTCCACTTCTTAAATCTTTATCAGTGAATCTTGTATGTTGTGAAATGGACATCTGGTGAGCGGTTTGTAACCACAAAGGAACTTTGAGGCCTAAAAGAAAGTGAAACTAAGACGTGCCATATCAGAAGGGGCCATGTTGGCTAGGAAAAAGAAAGAAACTGCTAGTATCTGCTATCTGTTAAAGGTAGCCTCTATTAAAGGTAGCCTTGCAAAGAGATTCACTGATGTCACTAATCCACAGAAATATTTACTAGCTTGCCTGTCAGTATGTACTTGTGTTAGTCATTTGTTTGTGATGCTCTGACAGCCTAAAAAGGAGTGGGGAGGGGGTGCAGCAATTCTTTTCCTATTTGTAAAAACTTCCTGGTTTGGACGTCTGGAAGAAATACTTGTTTGCCACTGGTGGCTACTTTCAAAGAGCTGATGAGGTGGTGCAGCTGCATTCATATGTATTCTTCTTATTTTAGACAATAGGTGCTGCGTTTGTAGCCAAAGTGATGCCAGTGGGAGGTCGGACCGTAACCTTGGGAATCTGGGTAAGTCTTAAGATGGGAATGACACTGGCTGTGTGTGGCAAACAGAAAGTACCAGAGAACTAATGGGACATGTTTTGGTTGTGCGGGGGGGGGGGGGGGCGACAAGTGTGAGGAGGCTTCTAGAACTGTGGTTCCCAAACATTTCCCCCATGAACAACTTGAAAATTGCTAAGGGTCTTGGTGCACTACTTAACTAATTTTCTTTCTGTTGTAATGCACTATGCTAGCTGCTGCATGATTTTCGTAATACAATATCAATTCCAATTGTAATACAAATGGTAATACAATAAAAGACAATATGTTTCTGGCTCCTGGTCTTCACTTCTTTCAAGTCGCTTCCTCCTGCCTGTCGCTTCTGGTCTGTCCCAGAGCAGCCACTGCTCCTGTTGTTCACAGACATGCTGCAGACCACCTGAGTTAGGTTTGTGGGGCACCGTTTGGGAACTTTAGAGCTTTCTTGGTGGTGGCACCCCAACTGTGGAACGGCCTCCCCAGAGATGCTTGCTTGGCACCTTTCTGGCACGAGGTGAAGACCTCTCTATTTAGTCGGGCCTTTGAAACAATTTGTGGTCTTCAAATCCCAGCTCGTAATGTCAGGTGTTTATTGTTGTACAGTGGTTTTCTCTCTGTGTGTTTAATGCTGCTATTTAATTATTTCGCACTTGTAGCTGAATCATTGTATTTATTCTTTTATTTCTTTTGAGCTGCCTGGCAAACGTTCTATTTACTCCACAACGCTGACAGTATTTCTTTTCGTTCCTTCACTTTGATCAGCCTGTTTTGTGTTTAATTGAAAAAGGGCTATATGCCAGGCTCTAGGGGCTGGATTCCACTGCCCAGTTCTGTTAGCAGACGCCAGCACAAGGCTTCCCACTAGTGCGGTTGGGCTTTCCCTATTGCTGTGTGTTTCCCCTAAAGCTGCTCTGGAGAGTTGGGTGAATCCCCAGACCAATATACAGTGGTACCTCAGTTTTCAAACGTAATCTGCTCCAGAAGACTGTTTTGAGTTCTGAAACTTTCGAAAACTGAAAACTCAATAGCCAACAGCTAGGCCTCAGGATCCTGCACTCAGCAGAAGCCACATGGCATGTTCGACTTCCAAGGCGTGTTCGAAAACCGAAGCATTTACCTCCGGGTTTATAGCGTTCGAAAACTGAAATGCTCGTCAGTGGAGACGTTCGAAAACCGAGGTACCGCTGTCCAGGGAAGTGAAATCATTTTGACAGACAAGCAGACTGGCTACTTAGTGCTATGTTGAATTCCACTGGGATTCTAAGCTGCTGAGTACAAAATCTTACTGTTTCTCCCTTTTCTAGGATACAGCTGGCTCAGAGCGTTATGAGGCCATGAGCCGGATATACTACCGTGGGGCAAAAGCTGCCATTGTATGTTATGGTAAGAGTTCACTTGCATGCCAACTCAGGTACCCGTGTAGCTCTGGACTACCAATGCTAGGAGAGCATTCTTACAAACTTGGAAAGGGCTATGCTAGCCAATCCATTGTTCTGAAGGAGATTTGTGTGCAAATATTTGGGAACAGTATCAAACGAATACAGAGGGAGTATAATTGGGATGATGTTTGGGGATTATTGTTTGCTACATACTCAGGCCCTCCTTCCATCAGTATGTTAGTTGAGGGTCCCTTGATCTCTCCATTGTCATCGCTTTCTTACAGTGACAGACTGCCCTCTAGCTGCACAGGGTTGGTTCCTCTGCAGATGTGCAGGTGTCCAGTTAAGAACACCATGGAAATTCCAATTCCTCAGGATGTGGTCACTTAGCCGCAGCTTTACTTGCCAGCTTTACTGCCTCTTTTCTTGTTTCCTAAGCTGTGTCTATTAGCAGTTTCACTTCCACAATAGAGAGGGCAGTTTGCTCTGCCTCAGAACAAGCAGCAGTGAGAGATTCTCATGCGTTGCTTTGGGGGTTGTATCATTGTGCTTGTGTTTGTGAAAAGAGCTAGCGCCAGCCTTATACATTTTATGCCCTCAAATAGAGCCCACGTGGCAGCCTGCTTCTTCTGTCAGGGGCAACACTTACCTTGCACCATTCAGACACCAATTCCTGTCTTCATTTGTGTCCATCCCCCTTCCCTCTCCATGGTGCCACTTTAAGAGTGCCCTGTAAAGGCCAGAAGGGAGGCAAGGAGCTGCCTCTATAGTGCTCCTGTCTTTAAGAGGACAACTCTGTGAAAGCTGCACTATCTCCTTCCCAATAGCTATTATGATGGCAGCAGAGTTGCTGAAATCGTTAGTCTACCTCTAGTCTGGGATAAATTACATGATTTGTGTTGGCCATGGGAGATTCCTTATCATTGGAGGTTTCCGGGTGTTTCTTTGCCTGAACACAAAACTGCATGGGTATTACCTTAATAGGAGGGAAAACGTCTCTACCCAGTGATACTAGGCTGTGGTTTGGCATACCAAGGCAGTAAAACTATGGCTACTCAACAGGACTGGCTCTACAGTTAGGTGAAATGAGACAGGAGCCTCAGGCAGTTGATGGGTGATGGTGGTAAGAGAGACACAGTGAGATGTTGGAGGGCAGAGCTGTGTGTGCCACATGGCCTGTCTTGTGTCCTCTAAGCTAGAATGACGCTGTCCTCTTGCCACTGTTGAGACGAGATTCAACTACCAGTCCAGTCAGCTTTTGTACATGGAAAGAGGGGGGCATTTTGCCCGTTGCCTCAGGGAAAAAAATGTAGCCCTGGTGTCTAATGTCAAGAAAGCTGGCAGTTCCCATTAGCCTTTCCTTTAACTCTTCGTGGAAGGGGATTTTTGTGTGTGGCGCTGTGGGTTAAACCACAGAGCCTAGGGCTTGCCGATCAGAAGATCGGCAGTTCGAATCCCTGCAACGGCGTGAGTTCCTGTTGTTCGGTCCGTGCTCCTGCCAACCTAGCAGTTTGAAAGCATGAAGTGCAAGTAGATAAATAAATCCCACTCTGGCGGGAAGGTAAACGGCGTTTCTGTGCACTGCTCTGTTTCGCCAGAAGTGGCTTAGTCATGCTGGCCACATGACCTGGAAGCTGTATGCTGGCTCCCTCAGCCTATAGAGCGAGTTGAGCACCACAGCCCCAGAGTAGTCTGTGACTGGACCTAACGGTCAGGGGTCCCTTTACCTTTTCCTTATCTTCTTATACACATTTCAGTTGTGTGCCACAAAAGAACTCAAGATGCATGGACAGAGGCTTATTATGAGCCCTTCAGGGAAAGAGCAATTCTTTCCTAGCCAACCTATTCATTTCAGTACCTCAGTTACTCTGCCTATATATACAGGGGTCAGTGAATCTGCTTTATGAACTTTTTGGGTGGGATCTAGTCTTGACACCTCCCCACTTCCACAGATCTTACTGATAGCAGCAGTTTCCAGAGAGCAAAATTCTGGGTGAATGAGCTGCAGAACTTTGAGGAGGTAAGTAGATCTCCATTTCCAGGCAGGGAGAAAAGAAATATTCGCCTCATTGGGGGAGCCACAGGGAATGTTGGTCTTACAGAGGAGCATCATCATTCTATAATTTCTATACTGGGACACTGGAGGGCAGTTTCTCAGGGGGATGGAGGGTGGCCAGTTGTTGATAGGTTACATGGTTGCTTGACTTGTGTATCATGTTTTTGGGAAGGTCAAAAGTATGAGGCTTCCAGACCGTCTCCCAGGTGGATTTAGCAGCGCAACAGCATTGTGTGTAACCATTCCCTGAGCTCTGTTAATTGTGTGCACCTTAGGATTGCGTTTTGGGCATGTCAAATTATTACTGTTACTACTACTACATTTTAATTTATTACCTGCCCTTCACCCTAAGGTTCCAGGGCAGGTTACAACAATTTAAAATACAGTATGAAACAGTTTTAAAACTTACAATTAAAAAAACACAGTCACAAAAAAATAGGGCGGGTCCTGTTGGTTTGGCTACATGGATTCTTGGCAATACCTGCTTGCTAGACTGACCTTGTATGGAAGTTCTTGCCTTGTTCTCTTTCTCTGCAGAACTGCAGGATCTATTTGTGTGGCACCAAGTGTGATTTGTTGGACGAGGACAGGAGAAGGCGAGGAATTGACTTCCATGATGTGCAGGACTATGCGGATGGTTAGGCTTTTCTTCTTCACTTGTTGGGAGGAGAGAAAGGGAATCACAGTGCTCTTAACATTGGTGCATCTACAGTGGCGGTCCCCATTGCAGAGTAAACATACTAAAACTTTCCGTCTGACATATTGTCATTTCAGAGATCAAAGCCGAGCTGTTTGAAACCTCCAGTAAGACTGGACAGAATGTGGGTGAGTATTGCTTCCAGGGTGTATTGCAAGGCTTTATGGTGCTTAAGTGTGGCTAATGCCTCGGACAGTCACGCCCAGAGTGAGAAGACTGCTGTTCTCCTTTTGATTGGGGACAGTTTGCATATGGCGTCACTGTGGCTCCTGATAAATAAGGGTGATGCCGAGTACCTTGCCCATGCTTTCTCGCCAGGTGGAACTGCACCACAATTCCAAATTCCACTAAGTTCAAGATTATGGCTGCAATCTGATGAGAGTGGACAAGTGGGGCAGGGCAGTAGGTCTCAAGGTATCACCGTGTTTACCAAAGGATATCCAGGATGCTTATTTCTGAGTTTTGTTCCCTTTTATCATTCAGTCATAATTTTGTAGCCAGTGGCCATTTGCTGCCTCCCAAGTTCAGGTCAGTTCAGGTGTTCCTACTGAAGCCAGCTGTGGGCGAGACACCAATCCTGTGTTGCTGTGTTTTGTTTACAGATGAGCTCTTCATGAAGGTGGCTGAGGATTATGCGCAGCTTACTGCCTTTCAGGAGATGACAGGTGAGTTTCTGAACAAGATACTTCCACTGTGTGTGTGTGCTCACATGTTCTTCTGAACATGCATAGAACCTCTGGTGCAAATATATTTCCTGGACATGAAAGTGGGACTTGGGGACACGCTGAGTAAGAAAAAAAAGTGTTTTAAGAATGCCCATGATTTTTTACATGTGTAGAAAGCAGAGACTCCATGAACTGCATTTCCAAATGAACTCTATTGCCTCTGGGAAGAGAGGAGCTGGGGAAAGCAGGGGAGGGGGACCTAACTGCAGTGGTTCAGGGTAGGGGGAGGTATAGTGTGGAAGGGGGGGGCAGACTGTCAGGGGCACACAGCACAGGCAGTTAGCGACTGTGCAGTGTGCCAGCCCCCCCTCCACCTGGGGAATTGCAGTTGTCCTGTCAGCCAGCTCTTGGACTTGCTGCTGCTGCTGTTGCTGAATGCCAGGTTTGCTCTTGAGTAAGACCTCCCTCATCCATGATCTGATTGTGGATGAGGAGGCTGTTCTGGTCTGTATCATTGAGACCTGGCTGGATGAGCAGGGTGGAGTTGGTCTGTGCCCACCTGGGTACTTGGTGTGGCATCAGGACAGACTTGAGGGTCAGGGAGGGGGAGTTGCGATAGTCTGTAGACTCTCCCTGTATGAACCAGCCTGGGCCCTGCGATCATCTGAGGCCCTTATTTGTGCCTCCTCTGTGAGAGGTCTAGAGGGTGGCAACACAATAAAGGGCCTTTTCTGTGGAGATTCCATCTGGGGAACGTTCTCCCCAGGAAGGCACACCTGGCACCTTCGTTGCATATCTTTAGGCAAAAGGTGAAAACCAGGCATTTCAACCAGGCATTTGGCTGGTTAACAGTCCATGGCTTTTTAGATGTGTTTGTGGGAGGGGGAGGTTATTGGTTTGCTTTTATCATATATTTTGTATTTTTCTGTTGTGAACCACACTAGGCTCTTTAGATGAAGGACTGTATACACATTAATAAAAGTAATAGTAATAATTGTTTATAACATGGGAGGGTTGGGAGTGGGGGATAGTCTGTTGTGTGTTGGTCTTTACCCCCTGTATGCAAACTTGATCTGGACAGGGCAGGACTTTTCCCTGGGAAAGAAATCCTCTTAACAGAGCCATTAAATATTCTGCTGCTACAAATCTGTCCCTCTTGCCTAACCCTTGTATATGTTCTGCTTTCAGAGGAGAAAGGAGTTGATCTGAGCCAAAAGAACACTACCACCTACTTTTATAGCTGTTGCCATCACTGAGTTCTTTCCTTGTTTTGCCAAAGCAGCAGTGCTCCCCTCCTGGGATAGCAGTTCATGCTGTCTTTGGATAGTTCACACTGTTTCCCTGCTGTATGGAATGTCTTGCCCTTTCGGACCTGTGGAGCATCACTTGCTGGCACTTCTCCTTGGAATGGGGGGAGGGGGGAGAACACGGCACACGCTGCGAGATTTTCTGCTGCCTTCTTGACCAGAGACCTTGACTGCCTTGTGCTCCCATCCCTTCCAGAGGCTGACTTAAAATTCTTGACGCGCTTCAGGAATTGCTTTTTCACAACTGGCTCTCCAACGCTGAAGACACCTTGTTCTGGCAGTGGTTGGTTCTTCTGTTTTGATGGTGTTGCACCTGATTTTTTGCTTTATTATTTAAATGACTTCTAATAAGCTATGTATATGTAAATAAAAGTGCATTGTGGTCCTGTGTTGTTGAGAAACACAGCTAGGTTTGTGTTCTTATTGAAGTTACTCAAACTTGTTTCCAGGCTAAACTCCTAGAGGAGATGGGAAGAAACATGGGTGCCTCTCCTACTACATGGGCTGACCACCAGTTTCTAATGGTTGAAGTTTCTCTGCGACGTTCCAGCAGTTGAAACATGCATTGGTACAGGGAGAAAAAACAAGCATCTGAGGAGGCTTAGGAATTTGCTGCATTTTTTTTAATCGGCCAATTTGATAGATGTGTACGTGTGTGATAAACAGGCCCAGTTGCTCCAGTACTGTAAATGCATCAATCAGCATCACAGAACAGTTGTAGATACAAGCAGTGATGGGCTTTGCAGCAGTTATAAGGCGGCTGGAAAATGAAGGGGAACCTGGGCTAGGCTATAGTTGGCTGGATCACCAGGGTTGCTGATCTACACAAGCAGGCCACCCTCTTTCCAGAGAAAGCAGAAAGGCAGATGCAGCTGTGCCAAGGACGGTGCTGGCCTGTACTGTGGAAGTTGAAGCACAGCATGGCAGCTGAATGGAAAAGGTTACAGACCTGCACAATACTCTGCCATTTGACGGAGTCGGCTATTTCTATCCGTTTTCCTTTACGTGATCATCTCTGTGGAATGGAACATACCGATGGTTTTTCTCCAACATATGCTCTCTTCCCTTAGATGTTTTGGAGTGTGTTTTATGCTTTAAATATATATACCTGGATATCTTTTTACTATATTGTTACAGGTAACTGCCATGGTGCAACTCTGGTCTTGGCTAACCTAGTGGCCTGTGGCTGGGGGAGAAGCAATTGGTAGGCACAAGGTAGAGCCCCTCACTCAGTGCACTAAAATTTGGGGGCAAAAGTATTGAAAGTGATCTTTGGGCTGTAGTTCCATTGACATCTACCTCTGTGTCAAATTTCAAAGGCTTTACACAAGCAGCAAGAGCCCAAAAGCTTCCTAAGAGTTATTTGCTACATTGATAATAAAGGTCCATTCTCAGGTTGATTTACCAAACCTTTAAGTCTCTATGGAAGCTGAGTTTTCAGAAGTAGTTGCACCTCACAAGTTATAATTGAGAGCAATATCTCAGACTTGGTATCATTCTGAAAAACCACTTCTCTCTAAGCTATAAACTATTGTTTTGATCTGGTACAAGCTGAGCAGCCCCCTCTCCATTCCCCCAGCTGTGACCCACAGAAGACCACAAATTCAAGGTCCCTAGTATTCCTGGCATCTGTGTCTCTATACCAACTTACAGAGATTCCAATTTGTTTTTTAGATTAAAAAGCAGATTAGAATCTGCCATATCTAGAGGCTCAATAAAAAAGCACACACAGTCAAGAGCAAAGTTAAACTTTACTTTACAGTAATTGCTTTCTTTTATATACAAAGAATTACAGTACATATTTTGGGAACATTTGGGTAGGACAACTTTGTTTTTCATTGTCATAGTTTTTACACACACACAGTTAAATGAGTCAGGGGAGGAAAAATAAGAATCCACGAGCCAAAACTCTTCCTCTTCTTCTAATGTAGATACTGTAAAGCATTTCCCTTGCCGGCCATTTGTAGAGAACGTAGTTGAGAATAGGACAGCTCTGTAAAAAGACATTATGCTTGACTGTTGGTAACCACAATATATGCACTGAAAAGAATTCCTTCCCCATTATTCATGCAGAAATACTGCAATTATGCACTGGAGTGTCATTGCAGAACAGGACTTCTCCTGCAATTGCTCTGTTCAGTCACAGCTCCCAGCAGAGAGTCTGGGAGAGTCAGCATGCAGCATACTGCCTGAGGGCAAAGCAATACAGCTTGGAGAAATGCAATATTTCATCTCCAGCTCATGTTAGCACTACACGCTACTCCATTTCTGTACCAGCAGCTAAATGAGTGGGGAGAGCTCTCCAGTCTTAGCCCTGCCCAAACCCCTTTGGAACAAATATGGGGGGGGGGGGATGGGACTGTCAAGCGATTAGAGAAGAGTTTCTCTCTCCCAACGTATTACAGACCTGAACAATTCAAAAGCACCACACCATACATTACTGAAATAAGCTGCTACAGCAAAGGAATATGCCCTGTGATGCTGCTGAGGAGAAATGGAAGGAATGGCACTTAGCTGCCCCATGCCACATCTGCTTAGCACCCACTCAAGGGAATAGGGTTAGTGAAATTCCAGATGTTTCCAAGATGATGCTCTGCGTAGGCTGAGAAGTGGTTTCCTATGCACAAATACCCTTGCAAGCATTCACTTTCAAGAGACCACACTGCCTCAGTAGGGAGAATAGGAACTAAGTGTCGTTTGTACACACTGATCCCATCTTTCAGAAAATCAGAGTCTGGGAGCATGGGAGGCAAAAATGTGGCCATTTTAAAATATAACTTCTATTCCTGCCTGCCGTCAGTACTTGAGAAATGTGCTCTGACATCTCTTGCTTTCAGACATGAAATCCAATACTTGTTAAAATCATCACATTCCCAGCATCCCTAGCCCTCTGACTCCCACGGAAGGGAATCCATCAATACTGCAAAATGCCACACACTCAATGCATTTGTTAACAAATTTTTGTATCTTACCAGTCATGCAGATTTGACGGAAAGGGGAAAGGCTTTATTCCGTTTCAGCACAATTATGTAGTCTGCAGAATGTTTAAAATCTATTCCAAATGTTGTCACGATTATTATTATTATTATTATTATTATTATTATTATTATTATTTTAAAAGCCTACAGCTCAGCTCCTCCATTCCAAAGTATGCATCCTAAACCAGGAGTGGGGATCCTGTGTCCCCTCTAGACACTGGCATACAATTCCTATCAGCCCGAGCTAGCAAGGTCAGGGTGAGGGAGTTGGAGTTCAACATCTGCTCTTCACCCTTGCCCTAAACCAATCAAATAACCACCTTAGTAGCCACAGGATAATGCAAAAGGTGATGCATTCTAGGAAAGTCCCACCACAGGTGCTCTAAGCAGCATGTTAGTCAATTGCACAGATGGGGAGTTTCCAAATATTTTAACATAAAGAGAACACTCTTCAGGCAACGACCCTGGGGTCGGAAAAGGGAAGTAATTCTTGCAACATTAAAGTGAGAGGGGCAGAGGGGAGCACTGAATAGAGGTATACCCTGTTGAGCTGCTATAAATACCCCGATTGCTCAAAAATAAACATGAACATCTTTTTAACAGATCTAGGCACTTGCAGCTGATCTAATCCCAGTCCTGTTGGCGCCCTAACTTTTGGAGAAACATCCAATGGGGAAAAGCACAGAGACAGAACACCGGATTTCTGGAGAATGATCTGCACCATTCTGTACAGCAACTACTTATTTTTCATGTGGCAAAATTTTAATTACCTGTGAATATTTCATAAATGGGGTGGAAATTGTATTTTGTTAGCTTCATTGTAAACAATGCCAGTCAAGGGTGCAAGTACAACTACCTGATTCCACTATCGTCTATTATTCCATGAAACTATGGAGCTAGTGTAAAATCTGGCACTTGAGAAGCTCAGGATGCTGCTGAATCATCTTTTCAATTGTTTTGTGTAAAAAAAAAAAAAAAAAGGTTCTAAGGCTGCAAAAAAAAAAAAAAAAAAAAAAGGTGGGGTGGGGGATTCCTGGTTTAATTTCAGATACTCATGGGTGGAGGAGAGTTGCTGGGCAAAATTTGTTGTCATACCTAGTTCTTTGCCCCTTCCCATGATTAACAGAAACAGAGTAAGTTATGAAATAAGCAAACATATACAAATCTCTTTTTCTGCATGATCCAAATGTCACAGTATTCAATTCAGCTTTTCTTGCCACAGATCTGGCCTCTTGGCACAGATTTTCAAGCACAAAATGTGCAAAGCTCTATGTCCCACTAGACCCCAGCATTATAGCACCTTATTTTCTGCATGAAATATAGAAGCATGATGGGGAGTGTGTAAGATTTGCGCACCAGAAGCCGCTTGCCATGCTCACACCCCTAGCAAAGTACCACATAAGCAACAGCAGAATAGAACATGCCTGGACCATTTTAAGAAGCAGGATTCAATTTTGTTTCTGGCAGCCCAGCTCTTGGAAAGGTAGCTGATTCACACTAGGTAAGAGGGTACACAACAGGGGAAGCATTCAGGTCAAATATCTCTCCCAGCACTCTCCTAGCCTGTGTCTGTTTGCATTCTGGATCCCTCAGAGTCAAACAGCACTTGGCTTCTGCTTGGCCAGTGTCCCTTCCTAATTGAATGTTGTGTCTTATGGGAGTGACTGGCTCTTCCCATTTCACATAGGAAACCACCCCTGCTTTGGGTTGAAGGTGCCGATTGGGTGAGGTTCCTGTGTAGCATTTCTCTTAATCTGCACCTTGGGATTTTCTCCTTACCATAACAAACCAGACACCAGCCTCCAGACTTGGAGAGATGCTACCAGTATAAAGTTGTGCTACAGGCATGCAGGTACACACACTCCACACATACATCCGTGACACTTTCTACTTCAGATGCCCAGTTTAATTGATCAGCTTCTTGTTTCTACAAAACAAGTCCTTCAGGGAGGGAGGCGGCGGCAAAACTGAATCTGTACAGAGAGGCTCTTGAGGGAAAAGGAGAAAGCAGGGGGGCAGCAGACAACAGGGGCTGAAATGCCATGCAAAAATCCAACTGACTTTAAGCAGGAGTTCCTAAATGAAGATTCTGAATGTGCTGCTGCACAGATCCCCTACCGTGTCACCTATTCTTGACCCCTAGCACCTACACTCAGGAGAATTAATGCAAAATGGACTTTTCTCTGTTTTAAAGATTTAAAACAGCCTCCACCAAAAATATTCACAGTTTATTGTTGTTGTTTTTCCATGAAACAAATAGCTAGTTAAAAACACATGACATTGCAAGAACAGAGTTGGACAAAGCAGTGCAGGCATCTTTCTTGTTACAGGTACAGCTGGCTTGGGGTGGGGTCTGGCACAAAGGAAGCCCTAAACACACAATCTACACGACAAAGTCCAGCTCACGGGAAGGCCTAAATATGTAAAATTTAGAGCTTTATTATTATTATTTTCCACACATGAGAAATATTTAACATACTGAACCTCGTGATTGGTTTGGCTTGCTTGTTTAAAAAGGTGATCGTTTTGTTTTAAAAAAGGTTTTTAGTAAAATGCCCTTGGCTTCTTGTTTCTGTCTCGTTCAGAAGAGTTGTCCTGTTTCCCTTTGTGCAGGAGTCACGCAGAAACCAAAATGTACTTGCATTTCCCCATTTTCAGCAATAAGCAACCGCTGAGCCTGCAGGTCTTCGAGGAAAACCAATGTTAAGAACTAAGATTCCATTAGCCATAACGCTTTGCAAAGTCACTAGCTTTGGAGAGAGAGGGAAATGATTCAGGGGAGAGGATGAGATGCACAGTGGTGGTGGTGGGGGAATGTTTTGTAGTGCCCAGCAGGTACCATCATTGTGGAAAGCCAGCATTGAAAAAAGTATTGGGTCAGAATTTGAACTGCCACTGTATAGGATCAACTGTAGTACTATTGCAATTCTACAGAGGATCTGAATACCCCAATGATATATGCTTCAAAGTAAGAGGATCAGGGTTTACATAGAAACCAGAACTTCTGCTTTGTGCAAAAAAACAACAACACCTGGAAATCTTAAAAAGGGCAAATTAGGAGCTGGCCAAATTTGCTGCTTGAAGCTGAAGCATGACAGACTGTGCGACTTCAGCTATCCAGGCCAATAGAACATGAAAAGGAGGCAAAAGTTAGCAGGAAAGGGGTGTGTGTGTGTGTGGGTGTGTGTGTGTGTGAGAGAGAGAGAGAGAGAGAGAGATTGTTAAGCTGCTTCCAGACATCAGTGTGTCTAACTGAAACCACCATGTGAAATATTGGCATGGTATGCTTGCTTGTCTCTCCTACAGCCAAGATATGAAGAAACCTAGACATATTCAGGGCCAAGTAAGCAGTAACTTCTCTGATCCTCAATATAGTTCATCAACAATATCTAACCAGCACCATAGCAAGCTGCATTTATGTCTGGTTGGGTAACAATAACTGCTTCCACCAGAGTTATGCATAATACCAGCCTGGCTACACACCAGGCATAAAGCGCTGCACTGACTGGGAAAGAGAGATGAAGAAAGGAAGAGAGATCTAAGCCAGCTGCTGCAGCCCTTAGTGTTCCAGTGTGAGAACTATGACCTCAGCTACTTCTGTTTCTGACATGCAGATATTCTTCAGTGTAGCTCAGTTAAATTCAAGTTTTTGTTTCAGTATTTTTTGGTAAGATGGGAAATACTTTAAGCTGGAGACTAATCAAGGTAAGATTAATAAAACACGCTTTCTATCCTGGAAACATTTATTCTCAAATGGGCTATTAGTTCTGTTCTGCCTTCTGAGGTGATACACGTTAGCCAGAGGAATGCACCCCAAATAGTTAGGACTACTGTAAACAATGCAAACATGATTCCTAAGCAACTGCTTGTAGTGGAGGGGGAGGAATTAGTTTCATTTGTCCAAAAACACTAATAATTCTTGTTGCAAAGACTGAAAAAAGTTAGGTAACAGCAATGATGCACCACAAAAATTCAGAAGAGAGATTGACTCATTTGTCTAACCTGCTGTTGCCTTTAGTGGTCAAAATTCTGCCTATGTGGGGGCTCTGACTTTACTGTACTAGAGATCCAAGTCCCAGGATAAGAATGCTAGCAGATGGTATCTCTGAATTTCTTTTCCCCCCACCTCCAATTATAAGGTCTGTGAAGGAGCTTCAGCTCTTCACAGAGGAGCAGACAGTTCCACCTAGTGGAACTGGGCTTCTCAGCTAACTTCAAGTAATGTTTCTTCAAAAAGCACCTGTATTTGTTGTGCCCTGGCAGCATATTCTCAAGCAAAACACTCTCCTAAAAGAACTTTGAGAAATGAAAACTAGGGAGGAAACTGTCAGGTCCCTTCGCTTCGCTTCTCCAGTGACGGGATTCCATCAGTTGAATTGTTTAGGAAATGCAAGGTGCCAGTACAGAATGGCTGGCTTGCAACTAGTGAGATGGAATGAAGCTACTTCTTTGGAACGGTGTAGGAGCTAATCTAGGAGACACACCATTAATGCACGCCTGTCACTCAGACATGCAAGGTTAGTAATTTTGATTATTTCAATGGAATTAGAGATTATTATCCACAGTGGATTCCTTTATTTCAGCTTTATTGTTTCCAAAATGAAGACGGAACAGGCCATCTACATTCTTGCTGCTTGACTGGGCATCGTTCGGATTTAGGTAAATGTAGGTGGGTAGTTTGGGTGGGATGTTGGAAGGTCAAGGATCTGGGGAAGTGAATTTTTTTTAAAAAAACAACCCAAGAAACAAAATACCCTTCCCCATACAATAAAAAAACAAACAAAACAAAAATAGTGACCCGTCTGGCCTCGAACTGGCTTCACTAAGGTTTAGACTCAGTAGGTTCATGGCCAGGGGAATCCTGGTTCAGTACTAGCACCACGTTTTGTTCAGACAAAGGCAAAATGTCCTGCCCCACAGGCGTTTGTGCTTTCCCAGAGAGCCAAGAGATCTGCTCCAACGTTTGAATGTTTCTGGGCAGCCACGATGCCTGTCCAGAAGGCAGTGGAGCTTCTCTTGCAGGCCAAAGGGGTTGTTCAAATGCACACAATCTATCTGTGGGCCAAAATGGCTGCTCCGTGGAAGGTGCAGATGCGGCTTCTTGGCCTGAGCAAAGACTGTGCTCAGGAGACTGCAGTTTCTCAGCTGTCCAAAGCGATTGCTCCACCGATTGCAGTCCTTTCGCACTATGCCAAGGGGTCTGTTCGTGTATTTGAAAATTCTCTAGAGGGCGGGCTGCTTGCCCAACATAGCCCGAAAATTTCCCTGTAGGCCTGCAAGGCTGCTCCTCGGATACAGATGTCCGCTCTTTCTGCTGAGGAGTCTGCTCCACGGTCACAGAGCCCCTTTCTTTTGGCTGAGCGTTCTGGTCAACAGGCCTCAGTGCTTTCTCTGAAAGCAAAGGCCTCAGGCTTAGTGGGGAAGGAAGCTGAGGCCTCAGACCTGTGGTAGTGGAAGGCTTGTCTGATGGCATGGGCCGAGCATCTGCTGGGGTAGAAACCCTGTTGGGCGGCTGTGGCTGTGGGACTACAGGAGTGGCTGGCTTTTCTGATGGTTTAGACCTCAGGGCTATGGGGGTGACTGGTCTGACCACTGGCTGAGATCGTAGGCTCAGTGGAGCAGCAGACTTGCCCGAGGGCTTGGGTGTTGGGCCAAGAGAAATGGGCCTGTCCAGTGGCTGAGGCCTTGGAGATTCAGGATCAGCAGGCTTGTCCAATGCCTGGAGCTTTGGTATCTCTGCAGCAGGAGGTTCCTCCGAATTCTGAGACCTGGGTATGCCTGCAGTAGGTGACAGTTCTGACTTCTTGGATCCTGGTGGTTTCACTGTGGAGTTTTTGTCTGTTGTCTGAGGTCCCAATGCCTCCGGAGCAGGTGGCTTGTCCTGAGGTCCTGGTGCCTCTCCAGTGACCGGCTTGTCTGATAGCTGTGACTCATGAGCTACGGTGGAGGATAGCTTTTCTGACGGTTGTGACTTCTGGGCAACAGCAGAAGCCTGTTTTTCAGAGGGCTGTAACCTCAGGGCCACCGTGGAGGGCGATTTTTCTGAGGGATGTAGCCTGAGCGCCACGGCAGAGAGCGGCTTATCTGACGACTGCAACCTAAGGGCAAGGGCTGAGGATAACTTGTCTGAGGGCTTTAACCTCAGGGACAGGGTGGAGGGCAATTTGTCTGAGGGTTTTAAACTCAGGGACAGGGTGGAGGGCAGCTTGTCTGATGGTTGTAGCCTCAGTGCCACGGTGGAGGGTGCTTTATCTGAGGACTGCAGCTTCAGCGCGACAGAGGAAGGCTGCTTGTCTGAGGACTTTAGCCTCAGAGCCATTGAAGAGGAAGGTGGCTTATCTGAGGGTTGCAGCCTCAGGGCCACAGTCAGAGGTAGCCTCTCTGACGGCTGAGATTTCGGGCCTGTAGCCGCAGGCTGCTCGTCTGATGGCTGAGTGTTTTGGCAGCCAGCTGCCGATTCTGTGGAAGGCGCATACTCACGAATCTCTCCTGGCTCTAGAGGGTTAGGTCCGCATGGATCATGTTCTGTGCAGGACAGGCGTCCATCCAGCTTAGAGATGAAGAGCATGCCCTCTCGGTGCTGCTTGCAAAAGGACCTAGGGCACATCTCGCAGAAGGAAGCTGCCTCTTTGCTGCACACGTCACACTGGTGCCAAGGGCATTCCCATTTCCCTGCAGCACAGGAAAAAAAGGCGCAGCTTAAGAGGAGGTGAGAAAGTCAGATCGGCGACTGGCTGAAATCAACAAGAAAGCAAGCCTGGACTAACCCTGGAGGTTGCTAAGGGAATATCATCCAAAACAGCTCTAGTTTACCAGGCATCCATTTGCCATCATAAACTATTTTGCAGTTATGTAAAATGCAGGAACCCCACTCAGCACGCTGGTTTGTTCATTCAGTTCTAACCACTGTGTTTCAAGTTAGTTTTGGTTCAAGCAACAACAAAAGTAATGATTTAAATCAAGTTTTCAAACTTAGCAAACTAAGCTGGTGGAACTTCCTTTTATTTGGTCTTTTGTCCACACCAAACAAGCACTCCACTCAGAGATGGTCTGCTTCTGAATGCCAGTTGCTGGGGAACATGAATGAGGAGAGTGTTGTTGCACTCAGGTGCTGCTTCTGGGCTTCCACTGTGAGAACAAGATGCTGGACTAGATAGGCCTTTGTTCTGGTGCGGCTGGGCTCTCCTCCCGTTTTTATTATATGAACTGTCACCAGCTGCTAAGTTTGGGAGGCATCATTTCTCGCTCGAGGCTAGTGCTATCGGTGCAGCTGTTATACTTAAGTTTCTATGAATAATAGTGAGAATACGTGACTGACCTGCAGGACGCCTGGTCAGATTGAGGCAGTCAGCATGGTACACCTTTGGGCAGCCTGGCCTCTTACAGGAAACCAGCTGCCCTCCATCCCCGCAGCTGAAACATTCATCCTCACGCTCCTTCATAATCTCTGCTTGGGATTTGCGCTTCCCATGCCGCCTCTTGAACTTCTTGGACTTCTCTTCAGAGGCAGGTGGCTGGTTCTGGAGACAAAACAATGCCACTGAGTAAATGCTCAAAGGGAACAAATCCCTGTCCTCATACCTCTTTCTGTTAAACTTCTTTAGCTGACTTGATGAAAGACCACAAGGAAAACAGCTGCAATCACAATTCTTGAGGGGTAAGTAAACGGTTCAATTCTGAATAGGCCGTACGATAAGATTATGTTTTCCTAGTATGAATAAACCCAGAGTTTCCCCAGCTATGAAAGTTCCTAACAAAAGTATATTCATTTTGGACACATTGGAAGTTTTACATTCATCCTGACCATTGTGTCAGGAAAAGAACAACAACAACAACAACAATGTATTATTCATATGCTGCCCATCTAACAGGGTTGCCTCAGTCACTCTGGGTGGCTTCCAACAAATTAAAACATCCAACAAAGTAAAACATCAAACATTAAAAACTTCCCTATACAGTGATTAATGTTATTAGCACAGATCCCTCCTGGCGTTGGCTTTTTTCCAGTCCCCTCCCCCCCATTTTCATCTGATTTAAGCAATGCAGAGTGGGCTTTAAAGGGGTGTCATTTTTATCAACAGCAATAGCAATCACACAGTAACTTGGAGAGGAGTATACTGAAGAGAACAAGATTCCTTTAAATTAAGTAAAAAATGAACCCCAAGCAATTCAAAGGGCAGCTGAAGGAAGAAATCTAAATAAGGGTTTGAAATACCTTTGGTCTTACTCCAAGGAAACCACTGCAGTTTGGAGCACCACATTTGCAAACTGTCTTCCCATTCCCCAAACACTCCAGGTTGTAGTTGAAAGTCAGCTCAGTCCCTGGTAATCAGAGAAATCAATGAGACCCATTTGGATTGTAATAGGCTTTGCTAAACCTGAAGTTCTAGAACTGGAATGAAAGATTAAAAACAAACAACCCCACCCCCCCCAAAAAAAGATGTGCAAATGCTGGGGAGAATCTGCTGCTTCTACTTTCCCTTGTATGTGCTGAAATTCCAGTGCATGCTAGCAACAAAGGTCTATGACTTAGTATAATTGCATTACCTTACCTCCCAAGGGCCATGCAGGATGAAATTTCAACAAGCAGGGTGAATTTTCCTACATTGTGAATATAGTACAAATACACAGATAGAAGAACATACCTTCCCTGAAGGTATGTCAGCAGAAACCAAATAGCCACCTGTCAGGGATGCTGTATTGTATCTTGCACTGAGCAGGGGCTTGGGAAATGACTTCAAAATACTACTCCCAACTCTTTGATTCTATGACAGCCGCTACCTATTAAAGCTTTCTGTTATATGTAATGTATGGTGAACACAGAGATATGTGTCACTTACTATGAAGAATTATCTCAACTTCTTACATGCAAACACTCAGGGAGGAATCCAACATAGTGCTATGGCAATTGTTCCATCAGCTCAAGCTTTTCAGATTGTGAGACAAAATGACCCCCCCCCCTCTGCTCCCCCCACATGCAGTTCTGGGGGTTTTCTTGACCACAAAGCCAATTTTAGTGAGAGGATGGGAAAAGAAGGGAAGTGCCACTGAATTAGCAGAAGTCCTTGAACAGACTTCCATTGGTGGGACTCATTAGTTAAACCTGCCCTCAGGCTGCAGACTTTCATTTCTTGATACATACGCCAAAATATCAGAAACAAGGCTACTAATCATTAGGGCTCCTTACCAGCTTTGATATTTATGAGCGCAAAAAGGCCAACCCGAGTATCTCCATTCACTGACCACTTCTGTGTCTCACAGTTTGGCTGGCAGCAATGGTTCATAAATCGAGCATAATTGCCTTTTGGTCCAGCATCAATTATTCGATCCTAAAAAGCACAGGGAAAAACTCAGTCTTTCAAAACACAGCCAGAACTTTATTCTTAGCTATAAGCAGTGCAATACAGATACGGAATGCTCTAAGAAACTTGAGGGTTGGGGGGGGGAGATGTCTTTCCAAGAAAGCACACACACACAAATCAGGTGGTCTTGCAATCTAAAACCAATGCCAACAGAAGGCACAGTATCTTAATTTATTGTTTCAAACGTACATGAACTAGCAGTATTTTACTTCAGATATAGAAAACAGGAATGTTTTCACACACCTTGTCCAAAGTTAGCATATAAAAGTTGGTGATATCGTGCTCTTGGGCATAGCGGATTCTGGCCCGGCATTCCTCCTCATCTATCAGCTCTCCCACATATTCGTTGACAAACTCACCCTGAAAGTGTGGAAGTGGGAAGAGATGAAGAGAACAACAAATAGTACTCTGAATACAAAGCCAAGACCAACCAAACTCAGGGGGTTTGGGGATGGGAAGAGATACGCATAGGAAACAAATGAACAAAACACACACCCATTAAAACAAAAGTTACTAATTCATAGCTTTTCATGGAAACCAAAATCTTTAGTGCTTTTTGGAAGGCGAGCCTAAGGAGGCACCATCTCTATTTTAGGCACAGAACTGCATTCCTTAATAAAACATACTAGAGCATCATAACTATCAGTTTTATTACAAACTGGTTTCTTTCGACCTAGACCACTGCTCTTTGTAGTCTGGTACGCCTGTCACACTATGCAAACCCATGGCCTCCAAAAAAGAAAACTGTTGAGTGCTTAGTGCCTCCCTAACCCTCCTACTGCTGTGCTGAGCTAAATCATAATTAACCACGAGAAGTAGCCAAGATTTAGGGCTCGTGGTTTGCCTAGGAGAGCTGAAATTCAGCAATTCAAGCATTTACAGTAGTTACTTTTTACAACAGTAAAAACTGAAAATGCAGACATCGCCTTGATAGAACTTTTGTTTAGTAATCCACTCAGTTTAAATACGGGGTTTAAGATCCCTTTACTTAGATGGGTATTAATTAAGGATGATTTTGGTGTAAGAAAATGTGGGGGTTAGAAACAGTCTAATGAGCAGTCCTTTCCATCTGTTTCTTAAAACACAGAAGCGTGATGAAAAACTGGGCACTCAAGAATTTGCGGTGTAGGATGAAAAGAAGAGAGGTAAGCAATACTACTCATCTGGGGAAATCCTGACATATATTGATTTCTGCTAAATCTAGTTCAGATTGTTTCAAGGTTCCATTAGCACAGAACCCAACTTATATATGGGAAGGCAAAGACTGACTATATATTTAGGTAACCATGGGAAACAAACTCCTACCACATGTGTATGTATGTCTCAGACAGGAATAATGACTCATTTCTTGTCTTTGTAAATTTTACGCTTTAAGAAAGGAAAACTAAATTCAGTTATAGAAAGTGTGGGATGCTGAAACTAAACTTGGGGAAGAATTAAGACACCAAAAAACAAACATACCTTTTTAATGTCTCTTTTGGCTTGCAAGCCCCAGCCTCTTGCCAGTGTGCGGAATATTTCCACTTCAGGATACTGCCTTTTGGTAAAACACTGGTTTTGGCAACGTTCCCCAGCAGGGCAGACAGCAGGGTGACACTCATAGAGCAGCATGCGATTAATACACTCGGAGTCTAGGCCACAGGGGTTTTCATCAGCCGGCTTGCAATTGCAACGTGGGATCTCAGACAAGTCTGCAGTGAAGATCTGCACTTTGCCTACAGGCCGGTTCACCTTTAAATACAGATATAAGCCACTAAGTAAATCGGCTGGCCTAGCTAAATTGTGCATCATTGGAATGCAGAAATGTAGACTACATACATGGAAATCAGAAACAACTTTTGCTACAGCGATACTTGTTGAAATGGGTCAATACTGCACTTTCATGTATATTGTTAATCTTTATTATTGTTTCAGCTGCAACTCTTCTACCAGCATAGAAAATGCACCTTCCACTTTAATCAGCTATTGTAATGGTGTTCAATATTGTGAGGTGATCCTTTCTCAGGGTGGGACAGAAAGAACATACAAGTTCACACAGCAAGGAGACTCCCTCCCTTTCAACAGGATTTTATACACCAAAGATTTACTGCAGGTCAGCAAAGAGTTGAAGTTCATGTGGCCAATAGCTGACCTCATAGTTTACACTGGGATTAAAACATAGGTAAAACTCAATGTTGCACTACAGTGAACACCCCGTCAACACAAGCATTGCACCTTGCCAGACAGAATGATCCCCCCAGCACTTCTGGGGGTTCTCCCAATCCCCTTAGACCCAATTCAGTGGGTGTGGAGGGGGAGGAGAGAAGGGAAAAGTCCCCTTGTGCAAGTGGAAATCCTCACACAGGGCTTGCACTGACGTGACTTGTTAGGTGAATCTTGCCATGTGAATCTGTGGTACCACAAAAAACAGCTTGTGTGCTTTAAAGTCTAAAGGAAATGTTTCACAGTGGACAGATTGTACAGGTTTTAGCTTTTGCAGTGTAGTGGCAGGTGGCAAGAGGAGTGTATAGTTAAGAGCACGTCCTGGTCAGCATTAACAATGGTTAAGACTTGTGCCTTCATTATGTTTAAGGATGGAGCACACAGTCCCATAGCCCAACCACCTTCAAGGGATTGGGGGCAATACATGTGCACAAGGCCCGCCATCTGCTATCATGTCCTGCATCCTCACCTTGATATGTTTGTAAGGAGGGGGCTTCTTATCATTCTTTTTGTCTTCCTGTAGCTGCCTCAGTTCCTTCTGTGTTTTTAGCTCTTCAAACCTCACAGCAGCTTCCTGCAGAGCTAAATTAAGAAAACTTCCTCATTATATATGAACAGACATTCAGCCACTTTTATATATGCACTTACATGAAAATATGCTGAAGTGAGGCACCAGTAACAGACGGGACAGGAAACAGCAGCCACAAAGAGGATTCGCTAGGATTCAGTCTGTAGCAAAACTGAGAACAGTACTGAGATTTCCATACTCCCAGGCAGTAGCCAGAAAACTTCAGCATGCCTTTGTTTCAGGATTGCAAAAAGTAAAGACATTGTTTTGTGTAACTCAAGCTTCTTGAAATAATTTGTTTTATCCCTACATCTTAAAGCTAGATAGACACCAATCCCCATCTACTCCTTGCTGAGTTCTTACATCAAGAAATTTCACTTCAGGAAAGATTAAAAACAACAACAGAGACTCAGTTCCGACATCTCAACACACTTTAGCTGAATTTGTATGTCACAGTAAACCACAGTTAATAGTTCACCAGGAATATGGAAATCTCTCCCACTTTATTCCATCCAGTAGCAACTGGAACAACAAACTAATCCCTGATTTAGTGTTATGTTTCAACCATGTACGCCAAGAGTTGTGGTTTGTTGCTCCTGCTCACTAGCAGAAGGGGAAAAATGGGGAGCAAGCTGCACTCATGGTAAAGAATTAAACACTGTTTACCATGACATGCAAATGCACCCACAGTTTGAGGTTCTGGATGGACAAAGTCTAGTTTAGAACTACTTGTCTGCTTAGTGCTTCTGTGTCTAGGCCCAGTGGCCTTTGGAGGCAAAGCAATAGTTATAACTATAGTTAGTTTGCTTAGCAGAAACTATGGTTTGAAAACCTATTTCAAACCACAGCTTCCAATTCTGGTGTGCCGACCACTCACAAACCACTGCTCATCAATTCAGACATCATGACAAACCAAAGTTGCTCAATCTATAATTCTAGCCAGGGCTATTTCTGAAGCATAACGATGCCAGAATCTATTCTTTTTTTCCTAATGCAGCATCTTATCTCCCTGAGAACACAGAAAAAGATGGGATTCATTGCTAACTTCCATGGTTACATTAGAGTCAAAGAAAATGGGTTACCCTTCTTGTAAATGCCATCAACTCCCTTTGCCATCTTGTCCTTGCTGCTCACATCTCCTTCCATATAGGGAAATACTCGAGCTTGGTGGGTCCAAAGGTAATCATTTGATCCAAAAAAAAGCACAGGAAATTCACCGATGACATGCTTCATTTTCTGGATGTTGACAGGGATGGTCCTAGGGTGGCAAATCTCAGCTGGCCACCACCTGGAAATGAACAAAGGCAAGAAAAACAGATGAGCCCATGGATAAATTTCTGGAATGTCTGTTTCCTAGATCCACTCCTTTGTAGATGCATCATTTGTTGTGTGTGTGTGTGTGTGTGTTTGCTAACCTAACCATGGAATAACAGGAACCCACATTAGTAGAAGACTTTACGTATTCTATTAACATTGTGGAAACAACTGTAAGGGCAGCAGCAGCAGCCATGCTGGTAAGAATACACATAAAGCTGAGGGGAGGTCCCCTCCTGACATTGTGAATACAGTGGTACCTTGGGTTACAGACACTTCAGGTTACAGATGCTTCAGGTTACAGATTCCGCTAACCCAGAAATAGTACCTCAGGTTCAGGATGAGAACAGAAATTGCGCGGCGGCAGTGGGAGGCCCCATTAGCTAAAGTGGTACCTCAGGTTAAGAACAGACCTCCAGAACGAATTAAGTTCTTAACCCGAGGTACCACTGTACAGTATTAATAACATTAGCAAAGCAAAAATGAGCAGTAGCAACAAGCTTTCACAAGAGACAACTGAAATCTTTTAAATATAACAGAATTTGCCTTCATTCACTCTCACCTGTAACGTCCCACTTTAACCCAGACCACCTCCTTGTAGTGTGGCTTCTTGCCAGCTTTGCAGTCGTTACAGTACCAGCTCCCCTCTGGCATGTCAATGTTCAGACACTCCCTGTGGAATGCGGCAGGGCAGGATTCACAGCACAGAAGGCTTCCACCTGTGAGAAAGAAAGGCAGGTATGTCAGGGACAGAACCACAGGAACACCCATGCACAGCATCACATTAAAAGGGGAGTTCATCCTATCCAGACCTCAAATCCCACTTCAGTTCTTTAAATGGAAAATGGGTCAAAAGAGGGTCGTGCTGGTCTCCAGAATAAGGTTAACTTCACCCCCAGGTATCAATTTTATTGTAAAGGTCTCAATTGTGTCAAAGCCAATACAATATGCCAGTGCTAAACCCAATCGTATCTATTTGCCACAACATTTACTTTTTTCCACTACTTCGTCTGAGGTGTTATATATGACAAGGAGACAGTTAGGCCAGTCTTCGCTCACAGAAAGGGGGATGGTGAAAAGGGGGAAGTCAATCATGTATACTGCCCTAAGCTCTATGGAAGAAGGGTTTAAGCCCCATATTCAATGTCTCATTTGCTGTCCCTGCTATGTCAGCAAGCTTAGCAAACATATATATTACATTTTGTTTTAGTGGCTTTATCACTGTGGCCCATCCCACTAACATGACCATTGCCTTTAGAGGGCCTTTAGATACAGTGGTACCTCGGGTTACAGACACTTCAGGTTGCAGACTCCGCTAACCCAGAAATAGTACCTCGGGTTAAGAACTTTGCTTCGGGATGAGAACAGAAATCACGTGGTGGTGGTGCGGCAGCAACGGGAGGCCCCATTAGCTAAAGTGGTGCCTCAGGTTAAGAACAGTTTCAGGTTAAGAACGGACCTCCAGAACGAATGAAGTTCTTAACCCGAGGTACCACTGTACTGCATTCTATGGAAGGCCCAGTGCCTTCTTGTGGCTGCTTCCCTCTCCCTTAGGCCCAAAGTAGGGACCCCCAGAGATGATCCTAACTGTATACCTTAGTCCGGCAATATGTTTCACTTAGACAAAGGACAACATCGTGGCCATTTGTATCATGTTGTGGTAAAGAGCTGATAGATTAGGCTGCCCCCTCACTTCCTCAACAACATCCTCCTATGCTTGTACTCATTCAAGACATGGCAACACTCATAACGCACCAGGCCCAGCACAAGGCGCCTTACCTTCTGAACAAACAAAGCACCAGCTGACATTTACATGCTCATGGTTTCTGCAGCCCCTTCGAGGGCTAAAATGATTTGGGCAAATCATGCTGTTGGAAGCAAGGATCACAGTCCCAGCTGCGAGGCAGAAATCATTCGAGTGGTATGCAACAGGACATCGGACACAGCGCATCAAGCGACCTAGCAGAGAAAGATATTGGAATTACATTTTCTTAATAATAATAAAATCTGGAAAAAATCATTTTTTAAGATTCAAGTTTTAGACACCAACCCCACCTTTAAAATATCCAAGAACAGGGGAGGAACACCAATGAATTGTAAACACAGTTAAAATGAATGTAGAAATGCACTTCCATTCTGGGCACAAGAAAAGGTTACTGTACCTTTAGATGCGGAGACATTTGCTGGGTTGGCTGCATGGCAAGTCATGCAGATGTGCAGTGAGCAGCGAAAGCCCTTGTTCTGCATGACTGTGGGAGGGTACTTCTGTATGCACTCTTCATGATAGTACTTCCCACATAAGGGAAGCAAGCACCGCTTGACGTTTTCTCCACTGTTCTTGCATACAAAACACGTGTGGACCCCTAATAGGAGAGGGCAGCAAAGTAGAAGAAACACAATCAAAGAACAGGATCACATTTCAAAACGACCTTGACAGATTAGAGAACTGGGCCAAAACAAACAAGATGAACTTTAACAGGGAGAAATGTAAAGTATTGCACTTGGGCAAAAAAAAATGAGAGGCACAAATACAAGATGGGGGACACCTGGCTTGAGAGCAGTACATGTGAAAAGGATCTAGGAGTCTTGGTTGACCACAAACTTGACATGAGCCAACAGTGTGACGCGGCAGCTAAAAAAGCCAATGCAATTCTGGGCTGCATCAATAGGAGTATAGCATCTAGATCAAGGGAAGTAATAGTGCCACTGTATTCTGCTCCGGTCAGACCTCACCTGGAGTACTGTGTCCAGTTCTGGGCACCACAGTTCAAGAAGGACACTGACAAACTGGAACGTGTCCAGAGGAGGGCAACCAAAATGGTCAAAGGCCTGGAAACAATGCCTTATGAGGAACGGCTAAGGGAGCTGGGCATGTTTAGCCTGGAGAAGAGGAGGTTAAGGGGTGATATGATAGCCATGTTCAAATATTTAAAAGGATGTCACATAGAGGAGGGAGAAAGGTTGTTTTCTGCTGCTCCAGAGAAGCGGACACGGAACAATGGATCCAAACTACAAGAAAGAAGATTCCACCTAAACATTAGGAAGAACTTCCTGACAGTAAGAGCTGTTCGACAGTGGAATTTGCTGCCAAGGAGTGTGGTGGAGTCTCCTTCTTTGGAGGTCTTTAAGCAGAGGCTTGACAACCATATGTCAGGAGTGCTCTGATGGTGTTTCCTGCTTGGCAGGGGGTTGGACTCGATGGCCCTTGTGGTCTATTCCAACTCTATGATTCTATGATTCTAACAGAAGGTGCAAGAGTCCTGAACAGCAGCGGGGGGTGGGGGGTGGGGAGTTACAAGCAGTCACCATGGCTGGAGGCAACAACATACAAAACCAGGATTGCTCCAGCCTGGTAGACAGCAGAGCCATTCTGCTCCATGCTGCAAAGCCATTTGTTTTCAACAAGCTCCAACATTTGAAAGCAACCCGAGAGCTCGCCACACCATCAGTGAGTACAGTTTCGTACCTGTGGAACACTCAGTGCAGATAAACTTGCCCTTCGGCATTTCTGAGAGCCCGAGGCACTGCAGGTGGAAAGCTCCACAGCACTGGGCTTCACAGAGCAACAATTCACCTGGCTTTTCACAGATCTGCAAAGGAATTAAACAATGCGTGGTCAAGGGCTGAAATTAAAGAGGTGGGAGTAGGGAATCCTAGTTTATGCGTACCCACTAAACACAGCTAACACATTTTCAGAAGTACTTTTCAGCAACAGCTGCTGTGGTCCAATTGTTTGGCTCAAACATTAGAACTTCGAGTGATTTACACTACTTCAGAAGCTCCTTACAAGGCACACTTTAAGCACACTTTTGCAATCCTGTACCCCCCACACTTCCTGTCTACCCAAAATGGTTCTGGGACTGCACACAAAATAAGGGTTGTAGACAGAAAGCCCTCATGTCAAAATTAAAAACAACAACAACCTCAAGAGTTTAAAAAAGCATTGGATGCAAGCTCTGCAAAGATCTGGTTCCTACTAACATGGCCTGTCCCCAAGTAGTCTGGCTGCTTCAAGTCATTTTCACAATTACCAGCATTCAAGCAAAGCACTTCAGACTTTTACCTGACACACGTTCTCCTTGAGAGCAGCTCCTCCTCCTCGCTCCCCCTGCATCCGTTTGGATGAAGGCACTCCATGGTCATTTTCAGACCCTTCCTCAATAGTCTCCTTGGGGCTTCCAGCTGTTCCATGATTAGTCCTATCTCCCTTTAAAAAAAAGGAAAGACTGTGATCAGTCAGATTCTCCCTTTCATTTACCCCCTCCTCTGGGCTGCTCTTATAGTTTGGGTACAATACATGGGGGTGTTCTGCCAACCTGCTTGCTGAGCTGCATGCAACGCCTCTAGCCCTAATCACTCTGCCTGCAGAAGGTGCCTCATGCTGTGGCGCTAACTCTCCTCACACTTCTCCACTTTTAAGGTTTCACTGAGGGAAAGAAACATTCTGAACTTTAACAAAACACATGACTATGACTATTTTGCTGCCCTGTGGCAGTATACTTCCTAAACACCTTTGTTGGGAATCTCCACAACCATTATTTATTCATTACATTTATATCCTGCCTTTCCTCCAAGTTGCTCAAGAGCAATACATGGTTTTCCCCATCTCCATTTAATCCTCACCACAACCCTGAGAGGTTGGGTAGATTTGAGAGACAGCGACTTGTCCAAAGTCACCCAGTGAGCTTCATGGGTGGGGACTAGAACCCCCGTCTCCCAGGTCTTGCTCCAACACGCTAACCACTACACCACACTGTCTCCAGGGCGCAACCTCAGTATCTGACACACAATGCTATTGATTTATTAGATTTCATACCCCCCCTTCACAAGATCCCATGACAGGTTGCAAGCATAAAATCATACAATATCAAAATCAAATAAAGCAACTCAAAACAAACCAAAGAATAATAGGGATGGTCTCACAAATATCACACAAATGTTCAGCTGTCAAAGGGCAGGGTACAGAAGTGTGTCTTCAGCAAACAGTGTAGACTATATAATGAGATGCAAATGGACAATTGCAAATGACTGTGTTAAGAGAAGCAGGTGCAACTCTTCTGCTCATATGAACACGTTGGTCACTGTGAGAAAAGGATGGGTTATAAACGTAACCACTAAATAAATATATAAAACCGTGATGTACAGAAACCCTCCTGTCAGTGCTAAACCAAGAAAAAGTTGTGGGCGTATACTTTCAAACAACTGGTGGATGTTCAAGAAGACTGTAGTATACTGGTTTCAGAGAAAAAGAGTATATATTTCTATTCCATGAAAGTGTCACAGAGCAGAAAAGCAATTTCATACTAGGTCTTGTGGAAAGAACACAGTATGTGAAATACAAAACGTGTAGCTTTCATTTCCACATCCTGTATGTGCATGGAAATATAGTATTGTAAAATTGGAAGCCTATGAGAAGAAACATGCTTTAGAATATACTGTTTCAAATGTTAAAGCCGATTGTCCAGTGAATTTCAGTATACAGTGGTGCCCCGCAAGACGAACGCCTCGCAAGACGGAAAACCCGCTAGACGAAAGGGTTTTCCGTTTTGGAGGCGCTTCGCAAAACGAATTTCCCTATGGGGTTGCTCCGCAAGACGAAAAAATCTTGTGAGTCCCCGCGGGTTTTTTCACTTCCCCCCCTTTTCCTAAGCCGCTAAGCCGCTTATCAGCTGTTCCGCTGATAAGCCGCTTAACAGCTGATCGCGAAAAGCCGCTAGACCGCTGTAGCGCTAATCCGCTAAGCTGTCAATGGGCTTGCTTCACAAGACGAAAAAACCACTAGACGAAGAGAATCGCAGAATGGATTCTTTTCGTCTTGCGAGGCACCACTGTACTGTAATCTAAAACTGACTCCCAACCATGTAAGTATCACAACAATATCCCTAAAACCTGGTTTTATGTGCTTCTGAACTTTGCCTTTTTATGTTTCTACTTTTGATTTTATATACACCACTTTCTGAATAGGGGAGGGTTTTTTTTGAAGGGTTTCAGGGCAGTTGGTGTGACATTCAGCTTGTAGCTGCAGCGAGTTTTTCCAGGCCTTATACACATTGTGAGAACAAGTTCCTGGAATTGTTGTTTGTATGTATAATTCAAAATGAATACATTTTTCTTGGTTTAGCGGCACAGAAATTTATGTGTGTATGAATACTTAGGTTAACGCAAATCTTTTAAACATGAGCTACTAGTTTATACACAATACTCTTCTGCAGTCCGGCCTTTGTTTGCTGCTAAGTCTTTTATACCTTCTTTTGCAACACAGTCAATAGTTTTATGCATTTTTAAAAATATAATGCTACTTCAAAAAGACGTCATACATGTATCCTTTTACAGAACCCAAAGCCCAGAAGTACCTCAGAGTTTGCATTTTCTCCCAGTACATCTTCACCCTTTTCTTTCTTGTATGGCGCTGAAGCAAAAGTACGTCGTTGCCGCTTTCGCCTTCTCTGTTTGCCTGGAACCTTTTCAGGAGCTGCAGCAAGGAAGATGTTTCAAGACTGTAAGCAAATAACTGCACCTAAGGTAATTCTGACAACTATGGCCCTCAAATTTTAAACCCCAAAATTCAGCACTGGTGAGTAGCACACAACATACCCATTCTTAACCCGTAATTCAATTCCAGATAAATGTCTGCAAACCTCTGAGGACTACACAGTTTAGAATGAAAATTCATATTGTGTTGTTGAGTATATTTTCACAAAAACAAGACAAAGTCACCCTTGTTCCATATTACCCAAATGCCACAAGTTGGAAGAAAGTACCAGCGAGTTGATAAACAGGGTGGTTCCAGGTATCCCTTTGAACACCATACAGCAGAGTTACTGGCGTCTAAGAAGCCACCTTGGTTAACAGCTAGTTTCTCATCCTCATGATCATGAAGAAAAATGTGGTTGGTGAGCACTGAAAATTCAGAAAGGCAAGCCGAAGGACACCTTTGAGTCTCACGTTGTTTCTTATCACTCCGCTGTTGTCTGAACAGATTTCTGGCCAGATCCACCCCACACACCTTTTTCATCTTTGGAGTGCTCCTGAGTCCATCACTACACTCACTGCTACCACAAATTCCAGTATGTTTACTTGCTTAGCTTATTATTAAAGTTCACTCACAGGAAACTGCCAGCTTCATGCTACAGAACAGGAACACCACCTACCTTCACCAGTGTCCAGAAGCTGAGATGTGGAGTACAACTCAGACATTTCAGTATCCAAAGGACCAGCCTCAGAACACTGCGAACAAGCAACAGGGACAATTTACCAAGCAAATTTGCACACCTACAACGAGATGTGTTTCCCTGGCCACATCTCAATGGCAATTCTACCTTCAACATATTGACAAACAACAACAAGAAGAAGCATCTCAAATTTCCATAATCAGAAGGATGGGGAGGCGATTGCCCAGTGTCTGAACTCCTGGGTAGCAAGAAGTAGGAAGAATCATATTTACTTAGTTATAATTGTTGAATAATCTTTCTGCACAGCTGAAGCAGAAGAAAAATCGTAACTTTCACAAAAACAGTAAGAGACTAACAAATCTAAAGGGGCCTCCACTAAATGCAGCATATTATACTATTTTCACAGTTCAAAATATTTAGACCCTTCTTTTGAATTTTTACAATTCACAAGGCAGCTTACAGCAATATAATCATATATTTAATGAATTATCATGAAGGCAGCAGCAAAAGAAAATAAATTGAAACTCTCAACACCTGAGGCCCCACAGATTGCTGAGTACATCATTCTTTGCTTCTTGCATGCAGACAAGCATTGGAGGATTTTAAAACAAAGGTTGAATGGCAATCTGTCAGGGATTCTTTAGCCATGATCCCTGTGTTGCAAGCATTTGGACTAGGCAACTGTTGGGAGTTTCTTCCAAATCAACACTTCTGTGATTTTTTGCAGTCAAAATTTGGCTTTTTCCTTTAACAAACGGGTTTTGCTCTTAATGTCTGCTCTGCTGCAAAATTCTTTTGTGTGTGTGTGGCTGGTTTTATTGTTTAATAGTTACTGTTTAATTTTTATCAACAGATGGATTAACTTTTGTTATTGTGAGCTGCCCTGACAGAAAGATAGGACATAAATGCTTCAATACATAAACAAATGATTATTGCATTTTCATATTGGATGTGGTTGTTTTAACAGTTTTACAAAAAGAAAAGCAAGTTGAATTCAATTTTCATAAAATGTAGAATAAACATTCTATTGTTGTCCATATCACAACAGGTTTTACAGAACAAACTGAAATTAAGTCCTGAATTACAAACGCCGCAAACCCGGAAGTGATTGTTCCGGTTTGCAAACATTCTTTTGGAATGCAAACATCCAAAGGGGCTTCTGATCGGCTGCAGGAGCTTCCTACAGCCAATCAAAAACTGTGGTTTGGTTTTTGAATATTTTGGAAGTCGAATGGACTTCCGGAACGGATTCCAGTCGACTTCCAAAGTACGACTGTAAATTAAAAAATCTTCTAAGGACTCTGTTTGGATACATTTTAGCAAAGGGATTCAAAACCATAATTTCCTATAGAAAAGGCCTGATCTCTAGCACAGGAAGAGTCTTTGGAGAGGAGTCCTGGTTTGGAGTTCCAGCAGGTGCTTACGTTACTTTAAAACACATGCGTGCTCACACAGAGAGATATTTTGTACATCAGAGACTTTCTTCTCCTCACAGCCAGCCAATCCACTATCAATTTGTTGAAAGAGTGCACTCTCTAGTGAAAAGAACTCCTACAGACTCCCAACTGAAAATAATGAGATATGTGCATATGTTTGACAGCATGACTCTGGTCATTGTAAAAGAGCCAAAGATTCAAAGGCTTATGGGCCTAATGTTCTCTCAGTTTGGACAATGACAGCTTTTTGAAAAGAAAGTGCAACAAGAACTTTATAGGCTAAGCTCTGATTATCACTACTATTTTTTACTGAGTGCTTCTATTAGGTACCCTTAACCAAATGAAGGCCGATCAAAAACTCTGCAGATGAAATAATTTTACATTCAGGAGCATAGCAGATCTTTGGTAACATTTGAAGCAGAAGGAAGGAACTTACCTTCTTTATGGAAGTCCACTCTCTCTTTGGTATGAATGCAGTATCCAAATCATTGGATTCCAACAGCTTTTTTGTTGGTTTCCTCTGGCGCTTACTCTCAAAACTCCCTACAATAAAAATGAATGTCCTCACTAGAAACAAACTAGTTTTATCAGCACCAAGTAAGAATCAGTATAATAACACCAGTACTGTTTGTTGTACCTCATCTGCCCCAAACCAAGAAATAACAAAACTGGGAGGGGTCGCTAATGCCACAGAAGACAGAATCAGAATTCAAAATTACCTTAACAGATCAGAGAACTGTTCGCAAGCTAACAAAATGATTTTCAGTAGGGACAAATGTAAGGTTCTGCAAGAAGAAACAGATGCACAAATATAGGATGGAGGACACCTGGCTTACTAGCAGTACATGTGAAAAGAATATAGGGGTCTTGGTGGATCACAAGCTTTACATGAGTCAACAGTGTGATGCAGCAGCAAAAAAAACCCTAATGCTATTATAGGCTGCATCAACAGAAGTATAGTGTCAAGGGAAGTAATAGTACCACTCTATTCTGTCTTGGTCAGACCACACCTGGAATACTGTGTCCAATTCTGGGCACCACAATTTAAGAAGGATGTAAAACCCAGCAAGCCCCAACTATAGCTAACTCGTTTTACTGTATTTTTCGCCCCCTAGGGCGCACCGGCCCACAGGACGCACCTAGTTTTTTGGGGGGGAAATAAAGGGGGGGAATTTATTTCCCTCCCAAGGGAGGCCCGAGCTTCCCCCGACCCCAGCCTCCAGAACAGGGTGCTATCCGCAAGCCTAGGAAGCCCGGCGGGAAGTCGCCCCAGTCTCCCCAGGCTTGCGGATATCTGTCACCCAAGCTTGTGGGGCTGGCAGCCTCCAAACCAGGTCAGGGAACAGCGGGATGGCGGCGCTGTGCCTCCCCGCTGTCCCCCGAGCTTGTGGGGCTGCCCGATATCTGCCCGAAGCCCAAGGTGCGCTCCGGAGCGTGCCCCGTGCTTCGGGCTGCAGGCTGCCGCCCGCAAGCCTTGCGACCCCGGCGGGAACTCCTGCCGGGCTCCCAAGGCTTGCGGATAGCTTCCTGAAACCTGGAGAGCGAGAGCCCTCTCGCTCTCCAGGCTTCAGCGAAAGCCTGCATTCGCCCCATAGGACGCACACACATTTCCCCTTCATTTTTGGAGGGGAAGAAGTGTGTCCTATAGGGCGAAAAATACGGTAATTTTCTGAGGTTGAAAATTCTTGTAGCTTAAAATTTTAAGTTTTGAGCTTTAAAATTTTGCGGTTTTGTCTTGGCTTTGTATATTTTTAGTGTAATAAGCCACTTTGAGATCTAAGACATCAGGAGCTTGGAAGCCTAAAGACCTGTAGTTTATTTATTTAATAATAATAAAATCCTCCTTTTTGCTATTTAGATCTCACAGGGAACAAAAACTTCAGTATCATTTATTATCCCCCACCCCCATCCTTGTGGGAGACAGCGCCAAAAGCTTCAGGTCCAGACCAAAGAGCAATGGCATATTGTGTGTGGTTCTCAAAGTGTGTGGCAGGAGAGGATAGCAAGTATGGTGGCAAGATTCAAGGACAATCAAAGAAACATTTAAACATTTCAGCATAGTATAGTATAGTATAGTATAGTACAGTACAGTACAGTATAGTATAAAGTTAATTGGGACTAGAATCAAGAAATAGGAATCAAGGAAATAGGAATCAAGACACCTGTTTTGTTTCCAGTAACTAGAGCTTATTTCTGGTGAAGATGCTAATGATACATGTCTTACCTGACTTCATTAACTGTCTCTCTCCCTGCAAAGGAGAAGCAGCAGCAGCAACTTCCAAAACATTTGGTGATGACAATGTCAAAACAGGCATTTCTGATCTTGGTTCCATGGCATGGGAGTCGGGCTCATCTGACAAAGACCGCTCAGCTTCAAGAACAGGAGGAGACTCTTTAGACGAAGAAGCAGACGAAACTGAATCCAGAGGCTTCTTTTCTAGATGTTTGTTACGAGCTTGCCTGCCAGTGCTGCAATCCTGTTTGATTTCAGACTTCTCTAGAGAACTTGCCTATCAGCAGCCAGACATAAACAGAAAATACTCAAGATCCTGGTCCAACTAATACGTGAAGAAAAGGCTAATGGGGAGCATACAGATACTTGGAAATATGGCTACATTTCTGCAGCAGGTGAAAAACAAGGGAAAGAAAACTGGTCATCTTTGGCTGTGCTAGAAATCATTTTACGCAAGCACACACAACATACAAAATACACAGTGTAAGTGATGGCGCTGCTGCTGAAAATGGCTTGCCTTTGTCTAGCTTCCCTCCCCTCAAGTAACACCAGTCCATGCCATCAGATGCAGTGTTTGCCCAACAGACCGTCATTGGGTACAGTTTGACAAGGTTGGGGAAATGAATAGTCTGATGACTTCATGCCACTGAGTGAGAATCACTATATATCACTGGAGAGTGAGGGACAACTAGCCTATGGAGATGCTGTTTTCATTGGCAGCTGTATAACCCATGTGCATTGATGAAATACAATGTTTCTAATGTTGAAAATACGCTATAGTTATTTATTTATTTATTGAACATTCATTTAAAAAAGAAAACTATTCAAGGTATAGCCCTTCTTCACAACTGAAGTAAGAAACATTGATGAACTGAAATCATAAAGCAAAACCTGCTTATTTCAGTCATGACCAGGAATATATATATATATAGATATATTAATTATATGCTTTGTAATTCAAAGTACTACAGGAATCTGTAGCATAATGATTAAGGATGATGTGGAACCAAGGTCCACTACAACACTTGCAACAACATCCTGGCTGATGTGTGTGCTTCAAAGCCAACCCATCTGGAGCAAAAAAGAAAGTCAAAGAAAAGCAAGAGCCAAAGCCATAGTCCAAGGCCCAGCCAGGCACTTCTGTTTTTCCTTCAATCACTTTGCTCATTCCGAGACAACATGAAGGTATATAAAAGTGGGGTGGAATTGTTGAGATGTCTGTACTTTTTGTTTCAAAAAACTTGGCTCATAATGGCTAGGATCCTTGGGAAGGAACGTAGGAAGCTGCTCTCTGTATGGAACTGGACAATAGGTTCATCTAGCACAATTTGGTCTACACTGACTGGCAGTGGCTCTCCAGGGTTTCAGACAGGGGACATTCTCAGATGCCAGGGACTGAACATGGGACCTTCTGCATGGAAAGCAAGAGTCTCTAACACTAAGCTTCTGTCCTGTCTTAGAGTCACCTGCAGCATTCCAAAAAAGCACCAGAGTTCTTTGGGGTTCCTTTGTTTAATCACCCACCTGCCCTCTGATAAGCTACTCCTAAAGTTTGAGGCAATTTCTCAGGTGGCATTTGCATGTGATGGAAGGGGCCTCAGCCAGAAGTGGAATTCCACTACCCTGCCCCAAAGCATACACACATGTTGGATCCCAGTTCTAGTTTTAAAAACTCTATTTGAAAAAAAAAAACTACCAAGATGACGGTTTCCCAATTTCTGGTGGGTGCCTATACCTGTTTCTTTGTTTCATACCCACCTTCCGAAATGGCTCCTGGCTCCTCTTCTTTTTCTTAGGTGCAAATATGTGATCATATTCTTCTGCATATTCCAGAAGCCGCTTACTTGGCTTCCTAAGGCGTTTCTTCTCTGAATGAGCTACTGAGAAGATAAAAAAAGGAGAAAGAGCCTCAGGATTAGTCTTCTGAGAAGATCAGAAGGGCTGGGATAGAACCCTTCATTATGGCCAGGGTCTGCTGAAGCTCCTGTGCCATTTTCCAGTGCCCTCAACAAAGTGATGGTCACATGAATCTGAGGTGCATAGCTCAGATGCTTGAGACTCCTTGACTATGTCATTTAAGTTTTTAAGCAATCCTCTTCTGCCATAATAGTTCAAAAGCAGCCCTTTCCTTCAGGTTTTCATAAAAAAGCTTCTTCCCTGACCATCGTGCCACCTCTCATTATTCAGTAGGAATCCACACAGTGATCCTAATCCATGCAAACCCCACCACCGTCACCCCACAAAGGGAAAGGACCCGGTTCCTGCCCAATTATGGAAAGCAAGTGAGCTGCAACGACTGCCATCAACAGCTTGTCCCCAGTGTCAGCAGGCTATTCTTGCCTGGGTCTCAGTGCAGTAAATTGTGCCCAGTCTGGCCTAGCAGTGCCATGTGCAAGTCAAGCAGGGAAAACTGCATTACCCCTTTTGAGGGTGAGAAGCTAGGACTGAAATATTGTGGTTGAAGCAGGAATTAAGTCATATCTGTAAAACTGTAGTATGACTTGCTTCTAGGATACTCTCCTAAACTTCTGAGTTTTGTCTTTTTTATATAAAAAAAATCAACATTTTTTTAACCTGCTCTCAAACTGGATTGTACAAATGAGTCCATTATAAGTCTTAGGAACTCTTTCTCTCTCTCCTCTTTTAAAAGTTTTTGCTTGTTGTTAAAAAAAAAAAACCACGAGGAAATCCTATGTTGAAAAACAATAAACATCAATATTGTGAACAAGCAAAACAGGTGGCTCCTCCTAACACAGTATGAAAGCAGTTCTGAAATAAAGCTGGTCCTGAAACAAGAGTGGCTACATATCCAGAGAAAAAACTCAGAAGTCCCCTTTCCTGTTCAGCAAATGTGAATTACAGTATTTACAACATACATTTCTATTATTATTATTATTATTATTATTATTATTATTATTATTACTACTACTACTACTATTACTATTTCTACAACATGTTGAATCCAGTGTGTCCTTTCCATTAATAGATAAGCTTTTCCATTTGTGGAGGGACTACTGAGATCCTGCAAAGTCTCACTGGAAGAAGTTGGGTAGATGCTATTTCCTGATTTCCCCTTCCCCTTGCAGTCCCCATACTGTCCTGGAGGTTCAGCTTTTCAGGAGGTTGAGGAAGGAAGGTGGAACTGGAAAAAAATGGGCTCCTCCTCTAGCAGTAGCATTCCATGAATGGAGTTCTGCTCATGAGAATGCTGGATCCAAATCAGTATGTGGAACACAGTATTATACTCTATGTCTTCGAAGACACTCAAACTCAGGATGCAAGGGAGAAACATGCTAAGAGGAAGGCATGCTTGGCAAACCCTCAATGTGATCAACTCCTGCCTGGAAACCAATGTCCCCACTGTGGAAGGACGTGTGGATCCAGAATTGGCCTCCACAGTCACTTATGGACTCATTGTTAAAACTGTTTATTGAAGACAATCTTACTCGGCTATGAGTGATCTCCAAAGAAGACTCTATGTCTAATCTGATATATCATCTTCACAGTGAAGCACTGCAGCTAGTGCTTATAAGTGGAACTCAGAAAAGCAGAGTTCCCTGCTTAGCCATAGACACTGGGTAGGATTAAAGCAGCACTGGAAAAAAATAGGAATCCTGCAGGCACAGACAAATTTATAAGAATGAATCTCAACCCAGCTATAGTTTAAGCAGGGGGTAATAATAGAGCTAACTTTAGCTCCAATTTCCATAAGGGTAGCTAATTTTTATAGAGGCAAACTATAAAGTGCCTGAAATAGTTGCAGATTGAAGTTTATGCATTCATTCTAACAAATTTGTCTGCTACACCTGTTGACTTTCCACTTTTTCCTTTTTTAACTGAATAGCATTGTGCAAAGTTCTCATTTTAAGCTTTGATTACTCTGTTGTAAACGAAGAGTAAACATCTCTGAGCTGGGCAACTGGTAGTCCATAAGCAACAGAGTGGTGTCTGGTTCTCTCGATTCCTTATAATAGCAGTACTCTCCCTTCTGTAGAAGGAAAGATGTAAGGGCTAAAATGCCTCTGCTGCTTCTTCCAAACTGCCTTCTGTCTTTACCCTAAACATGCATGAGAGCCATCAGGCTGAAAGTAGAGGAAAGGAGGACCTGTAGAGGCACCTCCCGAACCCTGATGAAGTCATTGAGCAGCTATGGACATTTCCTCTAGCATCAACCTCCTCCGGCCACGACAAGAACAGAGCGCATCAGTCTCTTGGGTGAAGGAAGCTGGCTATCCCTTATCTATCTCAGTAAGGGTCACAGCGTAACACAAATAGTACCCATCCTCGTTCTGGCTGTAGCTATTGAGTAAAAATTATTTTGATACCAATGTGAGAGACTGTAACTTGGATTACTGAAATTTACTGTACAATCTCATGGTTTCTGTGGTGGAGTGCCACACAGTGCATCATCGTGAATCAAAGCATTTCCTAACACTGGAGTTACTGTGGTTGCTTACAATAATACGTAAAGATGATTAAGAAAAAAAGGAGGAGGTGCATAGGGAAAAACAGAAGAAATGTCAGTAAGAAAGTCTGGATTACTGCAATGTGCTCGGGGGGGGGGGGGGTTCCCTTGCACTTGATCTGGAAGCTGCTGACAGAAGTGAGACTCCGTCAACATATAACACCTGTTCTCAGAGGCCTGCAGGTTTGCTACTGGGCCATGTTCAATGTGCTGCTATTAGTATATAGAACCCTTAACAACTCAGAACCACAGTTTACTTGTGAAACCGCTTTCCTCCATATGTGCCCACTCAGCTGTGGAACGGACACCGCTACAAGGGCAAAACAATACTCATTCTGCATTTCTAAGATTATTTTTTAGTGCAGCAGCACCCACAATTTGGAACTCCCTGCCTACTGACATACATTCGCTGTACTCCTTTAGGCATCTGCTAAAAAACATGTTTGTTTGGACATGCTTACTCAGATACGTAGAATGTTTACAGGTGTTGCAATCTGTTTTTAACTTTTTAAATAAGCTAAACACAGACTATTTCCCCCCTCTTTACTCTTTTTATAAACTGCTTTGAGTTTTTTTAGTGTCAGATTGGCTGTCCCTGGATTTATGGGTGGGTTGGAATGCAGCTATCAGATTGCCCACTTAGCGATGCAGTTTTGGTTTTCAAAAAGTGCATGAAGAAATGCATGTTTCATGGGGGAAATGTTTACAAAAATGCATATTGCCGGGGGGGGGGGAAATACATTGTAAAATCATATAGAAATGTGTTTTATAGGAAAGATGCATAGAAAATGCATATCACAGGGAAGTGCATATTATTAAAATGCAATCAATTCCCCCTCCTAAAAATAGAACAGAATGGACCTGTGAGTGAGTACATGGAAACTGAAACAGAATGATCTTACCTATTTTTACTCTAAAGTGCTGCCACTGCCCAACCCCTGGAAATCTTTGGGAATAGCTGCCTCTGGAAGGGGGAAGCTGAAATGCTCTGATCAGGTGTATGGAGAAGCTAAACTGAATGCAGCGTATTTGGCCCTTGGCCAGAATAAAAATAATTACAATTGTGTATTTGCCAAATTAACCTTTTGTCTTCTGCAGAAGGCAAGATCTGGATACTTTCCTCATAAAAGTTAGTTAAGAATACTTTATTGCTCATCTTGCAACATTCCCTGCGTTATACTGCAATCCACAAACATTACTGAAATCCTTTATCAAAAACACCTATTCTTCACAGCATGTTGCAAAATCTGTTTTCAAAATATGGTGGGGCCATTACCATTCAAGAGTATGTGTCTCAGATCTAGCAGAAAGTTAAATGGGAGTACAGTTAATTTATGCTATGTAAGTGTACACAGAGATAAGTCATGAACTAGGACTGCCATCCTTGGCTCACACATTTTGCTTTATCTTGTATTTCACATAGCATGCAATTTGCATTTCGCAAACAGGGTAGGCCAGCCCTCTAAATTTCGAAATTTAGTTCATGTTGCCACCCAATGCACAATCACTGATCAAAAACTGCTAATGGGGAATAGCAAAACAAGATTGAAAAGTTTATAGAATGTAAGATTCAAGTTTAAATTGCTGCCGTTTATGGTGGTGACAGTTAGAACTGGATATGGAACAACTGATTGGTTCAAAATTGGGAAAGGAGTACGACAAGGCTGTATATTGTCCCCCTGTTTATTTAACTTATATGCAGAATTCATCATGCGAAAGGCTGGGCTGGATGAACCCCAAGCCGGAATTAAGATTGCTGGAAGAAATATCAACAACCTCAGATATGCAGATGACACAACCTTGATAGCAGAAAGTGAGGAGGAATTAAAGAACCTTTTATTGAAGGTGAAAGAGGAGAGCGCAAAATATGGTCTGAAGGTCCACATCAAAAAAACGAAGATCATGGCCACTGGTCCCATTACCTCCTGGCAAATAGAAGGGGAAGAAATGGAGGCAGTGAGAGATTTTACTTTCTTGGGCTCCATGATCACTGCAGATGGTGACAGCAGTCACAAAATTAAAAGACGCCTGCTCCTTGGGAGAAAGGCAATGGCAAACCTAGACAGCATCTTAAAAAGCAGAGACATCAATTTGCGAACAAAGGTCCGTATAGTTAAAGCCATGGTTTTCCCAGTAGTGATGTATGGAAGTGAGAGCTGGACCATAAAGAAGGCTGATCGCCAAATAATTGATGCTTTTGAATTATGGTGCTGGAGGAGACTCTTGAGAGTCCCATGGACTGCAAGAAGATTAAACCTCTCCATTCTGAAGGAAATCAGCCCTGAGTGCTCACTAGAAGGACAGATTGTAAAGCTGAGGTTCCAATACTTTGGCCACCTCATGAGAAGAGAAGACTCCCTGGAAAAGACCCTGATGTTGGGAAAGATGTAGGGCACAAGGAGAAGGGGACGACAGAGGACGAGATGGTTGGACAGTGTTCTCAAAGCTACAAACATGAGTCTGACCAAACTGCGGGAGGCAGTGGAAGACAGAAGTGCCTGGCGTGCTCAAGTCCATGGGGTCACGAAGAGTTGGACACGACTAAACGACTAAACAACAACAACAACATGGTGGTGACTTCTTGAGTCCTAACCCAACATGCAGCACTACCGTAGACATGCTTATTTGCAAGTTAGTCCTACTGGGCTTACTCTCAGGTAAAGTTGTGTTAGACTGCAATTCTGCACCTATTTAGCTATGAGTAAGCCAACAGACTTACTTCTGAGTTAGTCATGTATAGGATTGTGTTGTTCGCAATACACTCAGTTTAGCAGACCACTTGCTTTCCACAGGGAGAAATAAACACACATTATTCGGTACTACTAAACTTTTATCTACCTTTTGGGCTGCAATTTTTCCTTCTCATGAGTCTCCTGTAATACTGAGCAGTAAATATAATACTTTCATGCTAGAATTGGGTCCATCATGTTTTAATTTATAAATAAAGCTTCTGCACAAGGTAAGAGAAACCATATATATTTATTTCCAAATCACACTATGCCTTCTTAAGCGCTGCTTCTAGTTTTAAAAGATTAAAGTGAACCTGTATTAAAATTTGAGGAAGAGAAAAGCTAGAGTAACAACCAGCATTTCAATTGGATAACCTTAAGATTTTTATGCACTGCAACTTGTGGCACAAAACCTCTTAAGAGCTAGTTCTCACAACCGGCAGATGCAGACAGCTGAAGAGTTTATGAGCTGTACCACTTACAGACTTCAGGTAGGATCTTGCATATTACTGAGTAATACTATATATATATATATATATATATATATATATATATATATATATATATATATATGCAGGTTTTGGTGTCCTCGGGTGTCTTCCCGTGTAAAAGATGGGGTGTCTAGGCGACGTTTCGACGAGGTCTCACTCGTCATCTTCAGGCTGGTGCTTTCGGCTTCTTGTTACTGGAACAGAGCAGGATCTCAGTGTTTGAGTTCCTATAAATACTGTTGAGGAGGTGTGTTGTATAGCCTCCAATGTTCTGGGCAGAGAGGAAGTTCCCAGGCTAGTGTGCCTTTTCTTCTTTTGTTCCTTAATTACTTGAGGGATATCTTGAGTGATTTCTTGAGTGATATCCTGAGTACCACTTAGGTGGGTCATTAGGTGTGGATTAGTTGCTAAGGCCTTTGTGTCTTGACCTCTTGAACTTTGTGAAGAGTTTTTCTGAGAAGATGGCTGTACTGAAATTAGTTGTGCTCTGGCTTGGCTTCGTGTATAGGGGCGAGCTGTGGTTTTGTGGCCTGTGCCAGCCAGATCTGTGTAGGGATTGCAGGGGGGTGCAGCATCCGGAGGTGCCACCATGGTTTGGCTACTGGATGGTGTCTGTAATTTATCTGTGGAGAGGGTCTGGGTTTGGATCTGGTGTGGTTGATTGGTGATGGCGTTCTGTGTGCCTCTGGCTCTGGTGTCAGTTTTTGTGGGGAGGGCTAATTTCCAGATGTCTGGTAAGCGGGATGTGTCGTCACGCTTGTTCATGTTGTGAGGGTGTTTCTCTATCTCGATGGCGTCCATGATTATTCTCTTGTGGTGATGTTCCATGTTAAAGAGCAATTTGGAATCTGCAAAATTAATTTCGTGTCCTGTTTTTCGTGTCCTGTAATTTTGCAGATTCCAAATTGCTCTTTAACATGGAACATCACCACAAGAGAATAATCATGGAAGCCATCGAGATAGAGAAACACCCTCACAACATGAACAAGCGTGACGACACATCCCGCTTACCAGACATCTGGAAATTAGCCCTCCCCACAAAAACTGACACCAGAGCCAGAGGCACACAGAACGCCATCACCAATCAACCACACCAGATCCAAACCCAGACCCTCTCCACAGATAAATTACAGACACCATCCAGTAGCCAAACCATGGTGGCACCTCCGGATGCTGCACCCCCCTGCAATCCCTACACAGATCTGGCTGGCACAGGCCACAAAACCACAGCTCGCCCCTATACACGAAGCCAAGCCAGAGCACAACTAATTTCAGTACAGCCATCTTCTCAGAAAAACTCTTCACAAAGTTCAAGAGGTCAAGACACAAAGGCCTTAGCAACTAATCCACACCTAATGACCCACCTAAGTGGTACTCAGGATATCACTCAAGAAATCACTCAAGATATCCCTCAAGTAATTAAGGAACAAAAGAAGAAAAGGCACACTAGCCTGGGAACTTCCTCTCTGCCCAGAACATTGGAGGCTATACAACACACCTCCTCAACAGTATTTATAGGAACTCAAACACTGAGATCCTGCTCTGTTCCAGTAACAAGAAGCCGAAAGCACCAGCCTGAAGATGACGAGTGAGACCTCGTCGAAACGTCGCCTAGACACCCCATCTTTTACACGGGAAGACACCCGAGGACACCAAAACCTGCATTCCTGTACCCGTGAAAATCTACGAAAGCATATATATATATATATATATATGGTGGAAGATTTCACCATGTGGTTCCAGCTCCCCCAATCTGCAGTGGTGCAGCACAAGGAATCCTTACCTTGTACAGAGAACTCAAACTAGGATCTCAAAACTGTAAAACTCTCAATTCTGTAAGAACTGTATTTTTGTTTCATCCCTCTTATTCTGCAAAATGTTGCCCAACTAACTAAGCAATTCTCACAGTTCTTGCCTATAATGCCTCCCTTTTTAAAGAGTGAGGAGGAGCCTACAGTCTGAAGCTTGCTTTCATTTTGTAGAGGCCAAAGGCACGCAACTGTTCTGCTTCCCTAGATCTACTGATGTGCTTACCAGCTTTAGCACTGCTTTGGTTAAAACGCTGCCATCGCTTTTTGGGCGCTACGTGGCATACATCTCTAGGCTCATCACCCAAGGAGCCTTCTCTATCCAGTCCTGAATCCAACTCCCCATTTTCAAAGGAGTTGCAGCTCTCTCTCTTTTTATCATATTCTGACTTCATTCTTATACGAACTAAACTGTCATCAGAGGAACTTGCAGAGTCTTCATCAGGGGAGTGTCCCATCAACTCCCAAGACACTTTCCTTGCAACATCTTCCTTTGCATTGTCTAGAGCACTAGCAACTGAGCCTTGGGCAGCTCTATCCTGGCGGGGCACACTCTCAGCTGAATTAGACAACCGCTTTAGTGTTTTGCTCTTTGATGTTGCATTAGCTACTAGTTTAGATAGCTGCTTAGATTTTGGACAGCTGCGCCTTGCGGTGCAGTTTGTACCAGAAACAGAAGCGTTTGTGAGTTCCCTTTTGTTAGCACCGGGATCGATCAACTTGGTTGCGATACCATGTGAAAAAGAGGACTGACCTTCTTTGGGTTTCTGACACTCTGGTTCTCGAACACTATCTTGGCTTTTTTCTAATTTATGAGTGGTTCCCATTGTAGGCAAAGATGTCAAATCACTTTGAGTGTTACTTCCAGAACTATCATCGCTGTGAGAACTCCTATAAGAGACTATGTTCTGAGTAGTCATGATCTGCTTCTCTTTCGTCTTACTATCATGCATATCTTTCAACAACATTAATAAGGTGCTGAATTTATAATCGGGCTCAATAGGCAAATGGTTCTGCCCAGAGACAGATGAAAAGAGTAAGGGCACTGTGGTCTGAGGCGGCCCACAGTCTTTCGCTTCAACATTCATGGACCTATACGACAGCTCCTTCAGTTCTGAAAGCACGTGTTTCACAACTGCCGTTTCTATTTCAGCAGAATCACCGGGTTTCTCATTTGTGCTGTTCAGCAGTTTGGGGCCATCAGCCTTCCCACTTTTGTTAGGCATATCTAACTGAGACCCAGGAGAACCTTTGGTAGCAGAAAAGCAGCAGTCGGGGCTACATTCATCTTCCTTAAGAGAGGAGTCTGTCCCAGCAGCAGCTTCTTTATGCTTGCATTTTATACTTCTGAACTGAGGCTGTTTTGCATCCATTTGACTTATAAACCCCTTACTTTGGAGTGTAGTGTGCTTATCTACATTGATAAGATTGTCATTCCTGTAAACTGAAGCCACCTCAGCTGCAAGGGATGGCTCACGGAATTCCTCACCTCCTGTTTCAACATTGATATTCCTGTCTAGAGAACCTTCTGGAGGTTTGCGGCTTCGATTGCTGCTTTTTGAGACAGGTGCAGAATGTTTAATATCTCTTTGCCCGGAACACAGTTCTTTTCCACTTTTATTTACAGAGTCACTATTCTTCAAGACACTATAAGCTGCTGCTGCTGCTGCTAAACTTTGGTCAAGGGAGTCTAGATCACAGGTACCGTTATCCGATGAATCAGAGTCTATTTGTTTCCTCTCTGCTCCAGCATCAGTTCTGGAATAGTGCTGCTGTAGCTTTGAACTGCACGTGAAGCCTGCTGGATTTCTCTTTTTCTTCACATCCGCTTTGGATGTTTCCTGCTGGCAGCTGCTATTAGAGATATCAAACCCTGGTTTCTTATATTTGTTTTCGAATTGTCTTTCTCCAAAAGAAGAGAGCAAGTAGTTTTCCATGCTGCCTTTGGATCCCATTAGGCTCTTTGCTATTCTGCAAAGTTCATGAGAAGCCTGCTTCTCTGGCATATCTGCAGCAACCATATTTTTAGCTTTGCTTACTGGCCCTTTCCCCACACTTTCTCTCTTGGATGCCTCCAGTTTGGTGCTACTTTTTCTTACTCTAGTTCTCCTCCGGGTGTCGGAGCTCTTCTTGTTTCGGGATTTGGTGAACACTTTCCCCTTATCATGGGTCAAATGTTTGGAGTCCAATGTTAGTGATTTCAAACATCCATTCAGTTGTCTGCTCTGTTCATTTAAGGAGTCCTTTGTACAAGATCCCATTAAATGCGCATCCTTCTCACTGTCCGGTTTGCTGGAAGTCGGGGTGTATTTTTGAGCACTGTTCTGCTTTAGATAATCATTTGTAAGGCCAACACTGATCTCCCATTTTGCCAGAAACCTCTTAGGAACCTGGAAAGTATAGGAAGGGACAAAAACAAGTTACAAAAAAAATTATAATACAGAAAAAGATGAAATTACACACAGATATGAACATTATCTTCTTTCACAAAATGTAACTGCAGCACATAACTAAAGTACGCAGATCAAAGCTAGATTCATGGAGAACATGAATGTGACTTGTCATTTTTTATTTTGTCAACAAGGCCTAGAACATCATCTCTTGTCACAATGGACCCAGTTCCTCAGACTCCCTTCCTGTGAAAGTTAGATCAGGCACAGAGATCTGCTATATATTATCCCCTGTCATCTGAAGGTACAAGCGCCTAAATGATGTTCTGCTACTTTGATTGTTTTATAGCATCCACTATTGCCTGCTTACATTTCTTTTGCCAAAATTTGTGCTCCTTTTTGTTTTCCTCATTGGACAAGACTTTCATTTGCTAAGCAGGCAATAAGGGATGCTATAAAACAATCAAAGAGCACATTGCTTAAACATAAATACTAACAATAGAATATTATTTAAATACATTAGTAGCAGAACATCATTTAGGCTCTTGTACCTTCAGGTGACAGGGGATTCAAAGGTATGCTAAAGGAGGATAAAGAGACTGCAGAGAAGCTGAATAAATTATTTGCATCTGTTTCCTTGGTGGATTATAGCAGATCTCTGTGCCTGATCTAACTTTCACAGGAAGGGAGTCTGAGGAACTGAGTCAGTTGTGACAAGAGAGGATGTTCTAGGCCTTGCTGATAAAATAAAAAATGACAAAAGAAACCTTTTTGGCTCTAATAGCTCTTTGCCTCTGCTCATTAACCACTCTGGTATCCTCCTGGCCCTGGTGACACCTTTCCTGACCTGGAGAGATTTGGCGCTCTTGATTATGCCTTTCAACTTCCTTTTCCTTTCCCCCAATCCCTTCATTTCAGGAAAGTTTCATCTTTTGAAGTCAAATGTGACTGTGCTGGATTTTCTTGGCAACTGTCCATTTACAAATGTATGTAATTAGTTAGAACTATGGTCACTGCTCCCAGTAGGTACTATAATATTTACATCTCACACCAGGTCCTACATGCCACTTAAGTCCAGGAAGAGTCTGCTCCTTTGGGGATTTCTAGCTTGTCGGACTCTATGTCTTCTTTCACCCACAGAGTAGCATCACCTCCAGTATGCCCTTCTTGTTCCTTCTTATAGAGTTTGTACCCAGAGGTAACTGTGTCCTATTGGTTCTCTCCATTGTAGCAGGCTTCCATTATGTCCACTATATATCAATGCTCTCATCTAAGGCCAAGCACTCCAGCTCACTCATCTTGACTCAGAGGCTTCTAACACCAGTGTGTACACACACACACACACACACACACACACACACACACACACACACTCCTTCCAAAGGAGTCTAAAGTGGCAAACAACAAGGAATAAAACACTCCACATTTTAAAAACAATTCAAATACATATGCACAGTGGCAAATATATCAACTCAAAAGGCTTTTTACTCCATCTCCACAAATCTGACACGTACTTGCCTCTCAGTTGCTATCATGTGCCCCTGCGCTCTCAGTGACACATTCTACCCTCTCCCCAATTTAAATTATAATAATAATTCCCCCCCTTCCTCTCTGGGCCATGATTTGTTCTGAACAGGACTCTGCAGCTGCTTTCAACTTCCCCCACACAATCAATTTAAAAGCTGCTCTGTCACCTTTTTTTATTTTAAGCGCCAACAGTCTGGTTCCATTCTGGCTCCCCGAGAGCTTAGCAAGTTCCAAAACTGGAATATAGCTGAATCCTTCTGATCCTAGTCTCAAGAAAATGGTTGCCTGGATGTTTTATGCCAGAATCTCAGTTTTGGAAATATTAACACAGAGCTAGGACCACAAAATGGGGTGCTGGCTCCAGAAGGAATTCAAGCTGTAGACTAAGATTTTGAAATACAGTAGGTTTTCCTTCCTGCCCATATTACTCCACATTTGCCCTTCAGATACAATGTTTTCTCCATTAATAACATTGAAACGTGTTGCCAAAAGTTCTCTTTTATACCTGTAACTAACATAATGGCCAGATTTACATGATTATATTTCCAGTCTATTATCAGGTAGCTATATGGACAAGTCAACGCAAAAGACATTCCTTTATCAGCAGCCTCCAAGTCTCAAATGATATCAGTCATTTTTAAAGCAGTATAAGAAACGCAATCCCAAAAAATGGAGCACCTTTGCTTGCTGATGGAGTTCAGTGAGAGAGTTGAGCATGAGTTTAAATTTTTCCAACTGTGATCCATGGTCTTTAAGAAGTACTTCACTTCCACTAGATCATACACCTAGGTTTCGCACTCAGATGGGAACACTCAAGTACAAACCAAATGAGAACATGAGATTTACCTTGTGCTTGTAACCTTTCTCTTTTTGCTTCCCTCTTCTCCGAAGGACAGGCAGCTCTTCAAACTGATGTCTTCCTTCAAAGACTACAATAGCTTTCCCCACAACCCAAGCTCTTTCAGATGGGTCTCCCAAGGCTTCCACATAGTATTCTCGATGTGGTCTGCGATTGGACACTATCAAAGACAAAATTGGCAAGATTAGCATTTGGTGTCAAGGTGTAGGAATGCCCCCAAAATATTTTCTAAAACATATCTAACAAATGGGACCTGGAATAAATGATGCAACATGGGGGAGGGGGGGTTGCACCCTTGTTTTGTATTTCACTCAGGACTCCCCAGAGCACACTGGTTCCTGCCCTCTTGTTTGTCATATGCATTAATTGGCTCTATTTCTATTGCCACTCACCACCTGAGTTCACCATTAGAGGGTGATAGTCAAGTCCCTTTTGGACTTATTTTCTGGGTTCCAGGGTGCTGTACGGAAGGAGCAGATCCACATATTGTATGCACCAAATTTTGGTTTCAGGAAGCCATGACGATCGCTATGCCTAGGTCGATGGCTGCAGGAACAGAAAAGATGCTGGCTAAGCATCCTTGAATAAAGGGAGCATTCTTCCTACGACAAAAGCTTTGTGATAAATACGGCAGTGGAACCTATGAAGATGGGTTAACCTCTCTCTGATAGCAACACCAAAGGTGCCCCTAGATGACCGAATTCTGGTTACCTGCTATTCTAATTAAAAGCAAGGAGGAGGGCAAAATGTATTCCTGTAATCTATTCAAGCCTGAGCTGGAAGAACACAGCACTTTTGTTGAATTAAGAAAGAAGTATCTTATTACTTCAATACACTAATATAACTCTAGGTACCTTTTGATGTGAAATGTGTGGGTTTTTTTGTTCAGGTTTTACAGTTATGTCTCTGTATGATTAGACTGGGAAGCAGCTGTTCAATGGAAAATACCCCAATTATAAACCATGGGGTGGAAGAGGGAGAGGAGTGTAGGATAAGAAGTGGGCATTTTAATGAGAGTGAAGTTTCCCCCTGTTATCTGGTAATTGTCTGCATATGTGCCTTTATTCTATATGTGTGTCACATTAGAAGATAATTCTTTTTTCAACCAACATTTTATTTCCTTTTCAAAGACTGAAGTCTTTGTTTTGGACAAGTAGCTTAAGAAAGCAGAGCAGAACCAAGTACTTCCAAGGTTCTTCTTCCTGGCGTGGCAGAAATGACTTCTAGTTTGGATAAAGAAAGCTGAGAGATTCAGGGTTGCAATTAAGGAAGAGTAATGAAGAAGTCTGAGAATTTTGGTGTAAGTCATAATTTAATGGACTGATTTTTAATGGGTAAACTTGTTTAAGCGGATTACCAGAGAAAACCAGAGTATGGCTAGGGATTTGAAATGGGAGGTGTTTAAAATTAGGGAAACTGAGAAGTAAAACTGGGATGGTGCTCTTCTCTTTTTCTCTCAGTGTTTCTTTACAGCTTTTAGTTTATATTGTTTTTTCTCCCTCCCCCAACAGCACATTCCCTGAAATGCATGCTGGCTTGATGGTGTTGGGAGATGTAGAACAGGTCTGTGAATTTTGCATTTCTTGGGGCAAGCTTGTCTGTTTGCTGAGATTTGTACTTCCATTTTTTTGCTCAGGAATCTTCCATCTGGAACCAACAGACCTCACCACAGCAAGTCTGGTAGATACGGAGCTTTTGGTAAAATCATTTATGTACTCATTATTCCTCCCAAGTTCTCAAGTCTTTTTGAATATCCCTACATCTCACTTACTCTCTTTCAAATCTTGAGTAATTTTCATATATTGCTTAAGCAGACCTTTATAATATAGTGAAACATTCTTACTGCATTTGCTTTTAAGTTAGCTGGACTTAAAGGGAGGGTGTTAGAAGGATAACTGGTATTTTACCTATAATAACTTATGTACTATATGAGCAGTCAGTGCAAGTTGTTTCATATAGTGCATGTAGTTGTCCCATTATAATCATTTCATCTGTAGTGTAATTATTTATATATATATAATTTACTGTTCATTTTGTATTATGCTTTCACTGTCTTAAATAAATATACACAATTTTTCATGATATGTCGGTTATTTTTTTTGGTGTGGCTCTTGCTTTTGGTCCTATCCACATGCTCACTGAAGCAAACTAATACAGATTTAATTTAGAACCCATTTTTCAGGGAGAATTATATTAAACCAGTCTTTTTTTTTGAAATCCTGGAGAAAACTCCAAAGTTCCAAGTTTTGCTAGAGGTTGTTGGCCCTCTGCATTCACTGCTCCCTGTGTTTTACTTTTTGAATGAGTCAGGAGTTAAAAGGAGTTCAGAAGCTGTCGTCATTGGATAGATAAGCAAATGTTTCCCCAAAGAGAAACATCTTATGAATGAGTAAACAGCACAAGTTTTAATTGCTTTTTCTTCCCTGCTTCAGCATACATATTTCAGATACTGTTGGGGCGCTATTTGGACACTATGTGGACAAGAGTCTGGGAGAGGAGGTCAATGCATCTTTGGGGACCATTCTCTCAACCACTGCCTATTCTACTTCAAATTTTCAATTTTAGAAGAACAGTTTTACTCTTCAAAATGGTTCCTGGGTGAAGTTCTCAGGGATGCAAGCACAGTGTTGGGGGGGGGGGATATGGGGTTCTGAAGGACAGTGGATTTAATTCCAAATACCAGAGACTTTGCAATGGTGGCACACACGTTTTAAATTTCAATCAGAGGCAATAATTTACCTGTTGTGAAGAAATGAGCATAAATTTCCGCCCTTGATCCCAGCAATTCATAACATCTCCACTTGCTCACTCCTTGCACTTGGTCCACTCTCCCTACTCCTGTCTTCTTGGCTGATTTCTAACATTTTCACATTTTTCTCTCACCACTGAAGATTTCACTTCATGACATACTCCTTCAGCAAACCCACCCACTGAACGATATTCTCTTTCCACCAAAGCCTTCCTCTTGCACCTCCTAAACTCCAGAACTTTGAGAACTCCCTTCTTCACAATCTCCCAGTACGGAATACTTGAACAGTATCATGCACGTCTACTTCAACATAAGCCCTTTGAGTTTAACTGGACTTGCTCCGAGGAAAGTGGGCACAGGATGAGACCAAGTGCAATTCTATATACCTTTACCTAGCAGTAAGTCCAACTTAACTCAATGGGCTTGCTTCTAAGTGGAGAGCCATAGGCTTCCACTACCTACCTGTAATCCTAAACAAACCCCTAAGCAAACAAGTTCCACTGATTTCCATGAAACAATCTAATTATCCCAGGTTAGGGCTGGGCCTTTTTATCATCATTAGCATTCATGTAATGCCATCAATGCACATGGTTATGTATGCAATTAAAATAAGAAACGAAGGGCTTGCAATCTAAAACAGTGGTGCCTGTTACTACCCTTTCACTTTTTCATGGCAGGGTGACCAAGCCAAAAATATATAGAGAGAGTACAGGACTCCAGAACTTTTGACAGAGGAAGCTGCAGCAGGTGCAGCTTGCCTGACAAGCTATACAAACATTAAAGATACACAGCCCACCCCCCTCAACATCATCATCTTCACCCCGGCAGCTTATTTGACAGCCACCCTGGTCAATACACACTTATGGAGGCTAATCTGCAAAGTGAGCTGTGTATGGATAATACAAATCACTAAAACTCTGATCATGTAATGCAAATAAAATATTATTACCTTTCATTTTTGAATGCGTGTCTAGCACAGGATCATGGGAAATTTTACAGGGCCACCATGGACGCCTGTTGAACTTTGCCCATACAAGATCTCCAGTTTCATACTTCACCGGAGCAGGTTTCTTCTTATTTCGACCCTATGGAGAAAAAACAATAAACTGCATTGATATATAATTCACTCTAGTAGAAGCTGCTTGAGCCACCAGGACTGTAAACTGCAGTTGGCTTAAATCAGTTGATTAATTGCAAGAGGCTAAGAGTGGAAGGGCACACTTGTTTATTTTTGGTTTTGAGGTATTGCTGAAATAAGGATTGAGAAAGAAAATATCACAAATCTTCTCTTATTCTACCAAGGCTCTTGTGTACTGAACTGTAAACAGCAACGTTATAATGTGAAGATTTATAAACAAGTTATTTTACACTTCCTTTGGAAAAGAAACAAAGGCAACAATATTGAGATTACGGTAGCTTGTATCTAAACAAAAAAAAGTTAACTCAACTAACTGGTTAAAAGACAGATCAACTTAACATTCTTCCAATCAGTTAACAGATCTACAACCTACACATTGGGCAGGCCCAGCAGCCAATCCTGACTCTTTTCCTCATCAAACCAAACATTTGCCAAGGGCAAACTTATATCTCTAATAAATAAGCAGTTTTTAGAACTCTAAATGTGGATGAGTTGAACACAATAGTCACCTCTCCTAATGGAAAAACAGAATGGCTGCCCTTTCCTGTGAAGGAAACAGCTAAAGCTCTAAACTGGTACTAGGCAAAAAAAAGGGGGGGGTGAGGAGGGGAAGGGAGGAAATGAGATGTTATTGCTAAAATTGAGGATTTGGATACCCTTGCCTTTAGGAGGAACATTTTCAGTTCTAATGTTTCTTAGTGAGTGCAAAATGTGATCAAAGAATCAAGCTCTAGCCTTGCTTTTAAAGTGGAACACATGGGGCTAACGTCTCCTTCCACACTCTGAAAGGCCACCTCCCTCTCAAAGGCCTTCCAGAGAAGCATTCTGTGAAGGGATCCTTCCAAACAGAAATATCAACACCCAAAAATGTGTGTTCCTCTTTGCATTCTAGCCATGATTCTACATGTAAAATTACGGAAGGAGGAAATTTATAATTTTAAAACTAAGTGCTACACAAAAATTATTACGTGTTTGAAGCCACAATTGAAAATTAGTTCCTCAAACTAAATACAGCTTTATTAAATACGGCATCAACTTTTCCAGGTAAGACACAGAGATAGTTACAAACTATATATCCAGACACACCCACTTTCTTTGATGGATTAAAAATCTCCCCATATCAACACTAAATTGATTCATTTCAGCTCGCTCCAAAATAAAAAACAGAATGAATGGGTGAGCCTTTATTGCATCTTGCAGTCCCCAGAAGAACAGTGCAAAGATGTAGGTATGAGAAAGCAATAGAAAACGGGAAACTGAATTTGTAAACATATTAAAAACAATGCTTGTTGTGATGTACGGATGGCCAAGCCATGATTTGCAATCAACCAGGAATGCAGAATCGGAAACCATGGTTTGAAAACAATGGTGGTGTAGCATGATGCCTGAATCAAGAAACCATAATTACAGACTACAGTGGTGCCCCGCAAGACGAATGCCTCGCAAGACGGAAAACCCGCTAGACGAAAGGGTTTTCCGTTTTTGAGTTGCTTCGCAAGACGAATTTCCCTATGGGCTTGCTTCGCAAGACGAAACGTCTTGCTAGTCTTGCAATTTTCCCCCCGCTTTCCCCCCCTTTTTCTAAGCCGCTAAGCCGCTAATAGCCTTTTAGCAGCTAAGCCGCTAAGCCTTTAATAGCCGCTAAGCCGCTAATAGCGCTAATCCGCTAATCGGGTTGCTTCGCAAGACGAAAAAACCGCTAGACGAAGAGAATCGCGGAACGGATTCTTTTTGTCTTGCGAGGCACCACTGTACATTTGTGCTTCTTAAATGTCCAGTTAAAAATGCTGCATGCTGATTTTAACTAAATTTTAATATGTGAGGATGAACAGCTGAAAAGCAGAAGGAAGAGGCAGTGATTTGATGGAGTTAAGGAAGGTACTGTAGGGTGCTAAATTCTTGACCTGTTTCTCTAGAACACAGGAAAACCACACACCTGGAAACCCAAGGTGGGGGGGAAATAAACTGGGGAAAGTAGGTTCAGAAGAAAAGCATCTCCTTCTCCCCTTCCAAATTGTGCCCCCCCCCTCCATAGCAAGGTGGTAGAACACATATTTAGAACAATTGCTTTGCATACTAAATGTCCCCCGTTCAATCCATGGCCTTTCCAGGTAGGCCTTAGAAGGACAACTCTGGACCTCTGATGCTAGTCAGAGTAGCAAAACACTGAACTAGGTGGACCTATAAGATATAAAGCTGCTTCCTATGTTGCTTTCAACTCTTTAGCAGAAACCCAAGTCCTCAGATAAAGATCTGTCACAGAAATTTAGCTCTCATGTAATTTGTCATGAGTTCTGAAGTGAAAAGTTGTGAGTTCAACATTAAATTATTGGAGCCAGAGCACAACTGTACTAGTCATCTACTTCAATTTTCCACTACATAGAATACAGAGAAAGAGGAAGTGCCAAGGGCACATATCTGCAGTTAGGAAGACTTCGTGCTCGCAAAGTTAATTAAGAATTAAAGTGTGATTCAAAATGAAAGATACGCCTTGTTTTTTAAACAGACCAATGTTTTTAAAATTGTTATAAAACCATAATCTAAGTCCCCCAAATGTTGACCTTTTCTAGTCCAGCAAGCAATATTTAACTTTTTTTATTTTAAAAAAACCCATGATGCATTATGAGTCACAGTATTAGACTAATACAACATTAGGAAAGACACTACACATAAGAGAACATTCTTATGCTTGAGTTATACTGGCTGAGGGGCTACGTGGAACTCTGTGGAAGGAGAGACACTGGTGCCATAACAGATATGGCAGCATAGCACCATGGAATTGCAGCTGTTCCACTGGCACAGAAATGGCAGAGTGAAGAAGCCCTTCCCCACAGACCACTACCACATCCTCATTGACAACGTAGCTTTACAACAGCCCCAGACCACGTGCAAGAAATTTCTTCCCATTTACAGCAGTGGGAGGAAAACAAATAAAAAAATAGCCACCGCCCCGCCTCAGTGAGCACCTCTCTCACATAGGCTATGGTGTAGTCTCAATGCCCAAATGCAGCCTACCACCACAAGTATATAAACCACATACAGGGAGGTCATAACTCAAGATGACAAGTCATGCAGCGTGGGGCTTTTATTTCTCTTGTCTCTGGCGACACAGGGCTCACAAGAAGGGACTCCAGCAATACAAAAGAGGAAGAAACGGTGCTCTGCACACAAAGGGAACTCTTTGCACAAACAACGTGTGTCCCCAGAACCCTGCCAGGAACTGGAGCACAGTGTGAACATTTGTTTTCCTGAACCCTCACAGGAACCTTGCAGCAACTCCCTCACAGCACTCGTAACAGCTGGGGGTGCCAGGACAAAACACCCCACACAAACAAGTAAGGGGACAGGGCAAGCATGCTACAAAATACATCCATTTTTCACCGTCTCCCACATCTCATCACCTCATCGCCACATACTATCCAAACTGTATTACTCTAACGCTATGCTTCAGCATAGCGATTTATAGTGCTGGAGGAGACTCTTGAGAGTCCCATGGACTGCAAGAAGATCAAACCTATCTTAAGGAAATCAGCCCTGAGTGCTCACTGGAAGGACAGATCCTGAAGCTGAGACTCCAATACTTTGGCCACCTCATGAGAAGAGAAGACTCCCTGGAAAAGACCCTGATGTTGGGAAAGATTGAGGGCACAAGGAGAAGGGGATGACAGAGGACGAGATGGTTGGACAATGTTCTCAAAGCTGCTGAAGCATTGTTGTTGTTTAGTCGTTTAATGGTGTCCGACTCTTCGTGACCCCATGGACCAGAGATGCCAGGCACTCCTGTCTTCCGCTACCTCCTGCAGTTTGGTCAAACTCATGTTAGTAACTTCGACCTCTTTCTTTGGAACACACATTCACTTCCTACATTTCAAAACCCAACACATAAACACAGATGCCATTCTAATTTTCAGTTCTCCTTGTAAGGTAGCTTATAGAGATGATCACACTAAGTAAGAAATTGCTAAACAAATTATATTAAATTCACAAGCGCTCAGTCATGGCAGAGACGTATCAAGCTCAGCCAAAAGCTCCCTTTTGAAACAGTCATACTATTAATAGTCTTAATTATTGCACATACCCAATAACTATCTTTTTCATAAAGCCACTTTAAAGCGGTTTTCAGCTCCACCGATCTCATTGGAAGCAGCAGAATAAATCACATGCTTGCACAAATTAACACTAGGGTTCTGTCTCCAGCGAATATCATTTCTGTAGCTTTTCTCCATCTCATTAACAACTGTGATGCTCCTTGCTCATTAAGAAAGTGATGGGAAGATTACAGGCACTTTCTAGTTCCCTAGCAATCCAAAGAATGGCTTTAAATGGCCTTGGCACCTCCCCACCCCCTTCTGTGAGTTTTGCTTTGGTGTTTTTGGCTGAGGGGGAGATTAGTTCTACTGTACTTGAAACAGAACTGTAGCTATGATTCAGGTGTTCTCCAGGTCTCTCAAGAACAACAACATTTGCACAGTGCCTTAATTGTTAAAGTGCTTAATCCACATTATCTCATCAATCTTCACTACTACCTTATAAAAATAGTTAAGCCCAGTCCTATTTCTCCCTGCATATTTCAGGCGGAGGGGCTGAACCATGGCTGTGCTAGGGCAAGAGGACTGCATCCTGCCCTTCAAAACAAATCTTGGTATTACAGAACCAAGAAGCGACAGTGAATATAACACTACCACTTGAGTTACTCAGCAGGGAAGGTCTCCTAGGCACAAACAGCCCTGACTTGTGATTGTAAAACAAAAAAAAATTAAAGGGGGAGGGCAAATGCCAAGAGCTCTCTGTGAGCCACTGAAAATGTCTGGGGGAGGGGTATATATGGCCTGCAGGTTTACCAGCCCTGCTTCAGAGGGCATGCAACTCTGTTCTGTTCACACCTAGTAGTATGTTTGTGAAATACTGTACAGTCGTACCCTGGTTGTCGAACTCAATCCATTCCGTGAATCCATTTGACTCCCGTAACAGTTTGAAAACCAAGGCGCGGCCTCCGATTGGCTGCAGGAGCTTCCTGCACTCATTCGGAAGCCGCAGAAGTCACATCAGACGTTCGGCTTCCAAAAAACATTTGCAAACTCACTTCTGGGTTTGCGGTGTTTGGGAGCCAAAACGTCCGAGTACTGAGGTGTTCGACAACCAAGGTATGACTGTAGTTGTATTTAATTAATGTTGTGGTCATATAAAATAAATTAAAAGTATTTATTTTAGCTCATTATGGCTCTGAACCATAAGGATGTTTCACAGGCAATGGTGAGATACCAAGTGCTTAGGGTATGGAGACAGCAGAGGGGAAAAACCAGAGTGCAAACCACAGATTGAAAACAGGGCACTCAGTTTAGGCAGAAAGGCTGACTGTGTAAACTGGAATGTTTCACATGGGATGATCCAGAAAAAGGGCTGCATGCATTTCACAAGTCCACTTATTAATTTAGTTGCCCCAGAACTAACATGCCTGTTTCCTTACAGCAAATGGAAGTCAATATGGAAAATGCTGACGGGGTGAAGGCAGGAAGAAAGTGGGAAACGGAGGACATAACAAAAGGGTGGGTAAATAGGCAAAGTCAATAAAACCCATAGCAAAGGTAAAGGAATAAGCCTGGGAGATGAAGGATGGGAATAAGATTTATTGACTGCAACCTTCACACATATGCCTGGGTGTAAGGTCCATTCGACACACTATCTTTGGCCTTTAAAAAGTGGGTGAGAAGTTTTTGTTGTATTTCTCTTTCCTCTTGGTGTTAATGTATCCATGTGTGATTTACTGTCCGTTTGTTGGGTTGTAAGACACTTTGGGTTGTCCTGGGCCAGATGAAGCAACTGATAAATTTAGTAAACAAAAAGAAATAATAATAATCCCTATGGGTGGTAGTCAACCACGATGTCCCATCAGTACAAGAATTTCCTTGTATGCTACAGGGGTTTCCCCCTTTCCTCTCCAAATCTGCTTTGTGTAACAGACACAATGACTCTTACACCTTTACTCAATAGGCTACATTCCAGCCAAGCAAGAGCTGTGGATTTCTACACATCCACAACCACCTCTCCATCCAAGCAAGCGAGCAAATTACATTATCTAGAACAGTGTTTCCCAACCTTGTGCCTCCAGCTGTTTTTGAACTACAACTCCCATCATCCCTGACTAGCAAGACCAGTGGCAAGGGATGATGGGAATTGTAGGCCAAAAACAGCTGGAGGCACAAGGTTGGGAAACACTGATCTAGAACATATTCCAGTAAGGCAATTGTGGGGCAGGGCCAGCAAGAGGTGGGGCCTCAAGGGTGGGGCATGGCCTGGGAAGAGTCTCAAAGGCCAGACAGAGATCAGGAAGACTGGACTGAGTCCCTGGGCCTGAGGTTCCTCACTCCTGGTTTTGCAAGATGTTTCCTTTCTCTTCAAAGGTATAGATTCCTGCTACCTAATTGTACTATGAAATCAATCACATTTCTGAACAGTGAGGCACACAGACACTCAAGAGCCAATTTAAAGATGCAGCAACTCACTGATAATATCTCACATTACACAACTGCAAGAGCATCGTGAAGAAACTTAAAACACTAATGTGCTAGTGTTAGTAATAACTAATCTATTGGAAAAGGAGCCTCCTCTGAATAACCTATTAAAGAAAGCGCAGGCATGATGCGATACTTCACTACTACTTGTTTACTTCTTACAAAAGTTCTGTCATAAGGTAAGTTGTTTTTTAAAAAACATGGTCATCCTTAGAAGTGTTCATCCCGATTTAGCATGCTGTACCCTATTGCTTCTTGACAAGCAAGGGCTCCAAGAGCCAAGCTTATTTCTCCTTGAAAAGAAATATTCCTAAAAGGAAAGTAATTGGCCTCTAGCAAGGACTGCATCTGTCAAGTACATCCCAGAACTTGTTCACAAATTATGCTACAGTTTATGGTTATATGTGACATAGAAGTTTGATGTAAAACTCACCCATCCGCAGCAGCAGGGATTGCCTGTTGTAAATAATTTCAAATAGTTTTTTCCCAAATTAATGGCTTTAACAGCATCATTTTTAAAATCCTAATCAGCAACTAGCCATTGTTTGGGCAGGGTACTGAAACTGCCCTGGATGACGTCATTTGTCGGGAGAGAGATTGGGAGAATGCAACCCTGCTCATTTCTTTTGACCTTCTGGTGACTTTTGATACCATTGACCATAAGCATCCTTCTGGAATAGCGGCCCAGAAGTGGTCGTTGGGGCACTATACTTCTTGTCACCCATGCAATTTAACATCTATATGAAGCCACTAGGACCAGTCATCAGCTGTTTTGGAGTGATGTGTCACCAATATATATGAATGACACCCAGCGCTCTCTCTCTCTCTCTCTCTCTCTCTCTCTCCCCCATCTGTATCAGAAGAGCTGGCTGAGGCATCAAGACAGGTGTTTGGAGGCAGTGATGAGCTGCATGGGGGCCAACAAAGTGAAACTAAACTGTGCAACAAAGTGCTATGTGTTCTCAAGTCCGGGAGGTGGAAAGCCCACCTTTTCTGATGGGTTTGCACTTCCTTAGAAGGAGCAGGTTTGTAGCTTGGGTGTACTCCTGGATCCAGCATTGTCACTTGACATGCTGAAGACCCATCTCTTTATCATGGCCTTTGACACCTGAGGAATATCTTTTCAGGACTCATCCTATTCTTCTGACCATAGTTCATGTTACAACCTTCCATGGGACCTCCTGGTAAAGGGAGGGTAATAAATTTTGTAATAATGATATAGTTTGGATGTAGTGACAGAGGGTAAATCCTACTTCACCCCCACAGCCACAACTGCAATTTTCTCCATACATCTTCTATAGCTTCCAAGTTGGCAACTTGAGTGGGGGGTCAAGGCTGGGATCAGAGAATATTCCATAGGGGGATGGATTTGGCTCTGGGAGTTATTTGTTGCTGATCTGGGATTCTAAAGGGTATGAACTAAGATTATCCACTGACTGAATTTCAGTCAGTTAAAATTCTGTAGCTGTTTACATCTGAGTGTAAGCAAAACCTCCAGATAGATACCATTTGAGCTTTCGAAGGAAATGTGAGGCAACTAATGTTAGCAGAAGCTACTATTCATTGTTAGAAAGAAACAAAGAAACAAATATAGTGTTTTTTATGAACAGTAACCACATTGGAACCTCCAAAAAATAAAGATAAACTCTCTGATCGACTGGTCATCATTTGTCTACATAAATTAAAATTTCCTCCCACCAATAAATCAACTGTTATCCTAGATGCAGCTAGACGGCCTAAGCCCATTGAAATAAATTGAATTAAGGCAGCAATGCTAAAATCAATTACCAGGAAGTAAATCCCACTGAACTTAAATGATACTTTTGAGGAAACATGCCTGGGACTGTACTGCAAAATGTCCTTCTGCATGTGGCAGACTATTTTGGTTAAAGCTTTTGGGTTAAATTAGGACCATTAATTCTGCTACAAATGAACACTACTGAGAAGACTGCCAGTTTCACTGGGGGGGGGGGATAAGGTAATATATAGCACCCTTGATAGAGATTAGCAAATCTCTAAAAAGTAAAATGGGCTTACCAGAACTTCCATATGTCACTACAGACTAAATGCTGCAGTATATATCTGACATGTGCATGTTGCCTATGCATGTGGCTGAAGGATCTCAGAAAAAGAAAAGTTAAAATTAAATCTCTTGCTTCATGCACAAAACTTAAATTTATGATTTTGGGTTTTAAACATTTAAAAGTACAAGCAGTGTTCACGCAAGCCAATGAGGCTTCTGAATGCAACTGAGTGGCTGATTTGACTGGAAGGAAGCCTAAGGGGGCAAATTAATGCATCAACCTGTACTGCAAACAGAGAGGTATAGGGGACTTTTGACTGGGAACCCAAACAAGCTTCAGCTTCACTTCTGACCTTCAATATTAACAGCAGGCTACATTGCAGAGCTGCTGTAAGCTTTTCTCTCTCAGCACAGCATTCCAACTTGCAACCAGTGTTAGAAACTCAGATATATAATCTAACCCCAGAGTCAGCCACGACTGGACCTAATGATCAGGGGTCCCTTTACCTTTACCTCAGGACTGCAAGTTGATGTAAATGGCTCAGAGCCTAGCCTTCAGTATTCAGTGTGAACTACACTACAGAGCTGTCATAAACTACTCTCTCGCAGCCTTTCCAATGAATTGCACTTGCTTTGGAACTTCAATTAGCAGGGCAATTTTAAAAAAAAGTGTTTCACACTAAAAAAATAACAGTAAGAAAGAACAAGAACTCTTCCTTTTGCTGCTACCTTTTGTGGTTTTAGTCCAGTTGGGGTTGATACACTGGTGCCCGATCTGGCCTACATTCCTCCAGCTATTTCATTACATCAAAGGTGGACTAATTTAAATAAATGTGATTTAAATCACAAAAAGGCCAGTTTAAATTTCTGATTGAAGTTTCTCATTGGTGATTCATATATTTTTAAAAACAATGTATAATAATTTGTCCATGTTGGCTTACAACTAGGATCTACACTCTAATTATATACTTTGTATAATTATATATACACTTGATATTTTTCATAATTTTATAAAATGATACATGGTGACCACTTATTTGATTCCCCCCCCCATTCCATATGTCAGAAGTGCTGTTACTTATGGGAAGAGCATTTCATTTTCATAAGATGAAATGTCCTTGTTTATAAATATTCATAATTTGGTATGGGGGAAAATACAGATACAGTGGTGCCTCGCAAGACGAAATTAATTCGTTCCGCAAGTTTTTTCTTCTTGCGAGTTTTTCGTCTTGCGAAGCACGGTTTCCCATAGGAATGCATTGAAAATCAATTAATGCGTTCCTATGGAAACCGCTTGCCAGGCTGGCGGTGCGGAGAAGGGCTTTTCTCCCCACCACAAGCCTTCAGGACAGGTATGGGAACAGAGGGGAAGGCGCGCAGCGCTTCTCCTCTGTTCCTGGGCTTGCGGTGGGAGGAGGGTTTTTCCTCCCCACCGCCAACATTCAGAACAGCCTTCCGAAGCCTGGCGGCGGGGCGGAGAGACCTCCGCCCCGCCGCCAGGCTTCGGAGCATCCATCCACCACCAACATTCAGAGACCTCCGTCCCGCCACCAGGCTTCGGAGCATCCATCCGAAGCCTGGCGGGGGGCGGAGAGACCTCCGCCCCGCCGCCCGGCTTCGGAGCAGCCTTCCGAAGCCTGGTGGCGGGAGGAGGTCTCTCCGCCCCGCTGCCAGCCTTCGGAGGAGGTCCGAGGACAGTGGGAAAGACGCGCTGCGCTTCCCCGCTGTCCCGGAGATTTCCCTATGGGCTTTCGTCTTGCGAAGGAAGCCCATAGGGGAATTCGTTTTGCGAGGCGCCTCCAAAACAGAAAACCCTTTTGTCTAGCGGGTTTTCCGTCTTGCGAGGCGTTCGTCTTGCGGGGCACCACTGTATCAGATAATTACAGGATACAGAAGTATCTTAGCCATATACAGGATGGCATCTTCAGATGTCAAAGGTTGGCAATCATCACGTGTGATGACCTGCTAGTTCTTTGCCCCTAGCATCAAGGCCATTAACAGCAGTTTTCCATGTGATTCTTTATTTGCATTTGTGTTGCTTTCCTAACTCAATGTCTTTCATAAAGCCCTATCAATTTTGAGGCAGTTTTCCATTCAGACCCCCTTGGGTATTACGATTGACAGAGGAGGCCCTCTTGGCAGTTCTGTCACCCTCACAAGTTTGGAGATTGACAGCTCAGAAGAGGGCATTCTCTGTGGCAACCCCTAAACTGTGGAAGGCTCTCCCCAAAGAAGTGCATCTGACACCTCACTTTTGTGGTGATCATCATATGCTGAAGATGTGCCTTCATCATCATATGCCTTTGACACCTGAGAAATTTTACAATATATTCCACTGACTGTAATTTGTTTTAAATTATTTCAATATTGTATTTTTTAAATTGTTGTAATGCACCATGGGACCTCATGGTGAAAAACAGGGAAGAAATCTAATAAATAATAATAACTGCAACAAACCAGTGTTTTTGGAAATGCAGACGCACCATTTCAAGCCTCCCTTTCCCCATGTGTCTAATGGAAGCTTTCTTGCTTTTTGAAGCAAGCCAAGTTCCCAGTTTTCGAAGCACATGGGAGAGTGTGGTTTTCACAAATAGCAAACCGGAGTTCAATTGTGCGATATTATACAAACCTATTTTCCATATTCATATGAAATGAGAAGCTAAAGTTTGTTTCAAAATGCAATGGAAGCCTTAATCCTCCATACACCCCAAAGGAAGGAAGAAGAGAAATGTATGAGAGTCACCATAGGATGCCCATGTCAACCATAGGATGCCAACAACAAACTATGGTATGATTTGATAGCTGGATGGAGCCAATAATTGTAGGATTAACATGCTTTTTTTAGTCTGATTATACTAAAGGTAAAGGGACCCCTGACATTAGGTCCACTGGTGACCGACTCTGGGGTTGTGGCGCTCATCTCGCTTTATTGGCCGAGGGAGCTGGCGTACAGCTTCAGGGTCATGTGACCAGCATGACTAAGCCGCTTCTGGTGAACCAGAGCAGCGCACGGAAACGCCGTTTACCTTCCCGCCGGAGCGGTACCTATTTATCTACTTGCATTTGACGTGCTTTCGAACTGCTAGGTTGGCAGGAGCTGGGACCGAGCAATGGGAGCTCACCCCATCGCGGGGATTCAAACTGCCGACCTTCTGATCGGCAAGTCCTAGGCTCTGTGGTTTAACCCACAGCGCCACCCGCATCCCCCTGATTATACTAGGCTACTTCTAAAAAGAGAAACTTACAGGGAGCAATTCAAAATCCCACACTTCTGATCATTCCATCAGCACAAGTATCTTTACTTGTCAGATGAGACAATACCCCTCTTCTCCCATGTGGTGTTCTGAGGGTTCTCCTGACTCTCTAGAACGGATCTGGGGGAGGTGGAGAGGGAGCGTTGGGGGAGGAGAGGGAAAGCCCAACTGTGCTAGTGGGAGCCCTTGCAACAATATTTAATTATTACTATTCTTAACTCATTAATTTTTATCCATTTTAACTACATCACATGCAAACAGCACCAAGTGATGGGCACAGAAGCTCATACATAGCTCTTGCAATAATCACACCATGAATTGTCATGTGCTCTCACCCCTAGAAGAAGAGTGCTTGAGAACACAAGAGATACTGATTCATGCTGTTGGGACTTGAAGATCTATTCAACTGTGGTGGGAGAGAAACCTAACCCCCAAAATGCATACAGGTTTTAGCAGCTTGCAAAGATGCAATGGTCATCTATGAGAACTTCACATGAATGTTATGGCTACAATAACGAAATAACATGTGATAATAGGATCACTGGATTACTTGAGCTAACTTCAAAGAACAATAATTTCAAACGTAACCAAAATTAGTCATAGAATTATTGCTTAAGGTATTTCTGTAATAATAGCTCCCTTGGCTTAAACCATCCCTGGCACATGAGCCTCAGACACCAGAGTAGCCAACAGCATTTTCTTGCTTGCTTTTAAACCTTGAATGGACCCATTGCTCAGAGACAATTGCAAGACCAGAATTATGAGACAACCACAAACAAAATTATTTTCTGAGATTTTCTGATGTCATTCTTTCGGTAAGCTCTCTTCCATCTTTACACGCCTTACAAAAAAAGGTCTGATTTCCAAATACCCCCTTTCAAGAAAGGCATTTCTCATCAATATTTATGCACCAGCATTCTATTTTTTAAATATTTGCATTAAAAAGCCATTATACAATGAGACAATCAAAAGAATTCTGCACAACTAAAAACAAAAAAAAAACTCCTAACAGAAACTAGATGCCATACACTTTGAAAATGTTTTATAATGGTTGTCCATTTCAACTGTAACTCAATGTAATAATGAATTTTGGAAGTAAAACTGATTCTGTTATTAAGTAGAACTATCTGCAAAGTGCTGTGATATCACTTATGGCCTCACTGGGGCCCCAATCAATCATGCAGGTTGTTTTTTTTATAGCACCACTTAAGAGGTATTCTCACTTTAGTGCCACAGAGAAGGGGATGCTTCTTCCAAGATGATGCTTGCTACGAAACATGCATGCAATATCCAAAACCGAAAGAGGGTATCCAACATTACTCATACTTAGACCAGTCCATTGATTTCCATGAGACTACTCATTGAGTATGACTTAGTTGGATATCACCCAATGCCTACATTGCTAGCCTCAGAATCATTCGTTTTACATATATGCAAATTTAATTGCTAGAGTAATAGGCTTAAACTCAGATCATATTAAGATTTCTTTAATGGGACAATATCCTTAATAAAAAAAACATTGGGTTGCATTTAGCTAAATCACTGCACATGCAGAATGACTCTTGTGAGTGCAACATACCATAATTTCCCCTCCATCTCTTACCCCTGCACCACCCCCCAAATCTACTCCAGAGTGTTGGGGAAAACTCCAGAGGGTTGAGGATGCAGTAAGGAAGGAGAAAGAAGTAAAAGTTCTGTTGCACTTCTGGAAGCTGTTCCATGCATTCAGATATTAAGTTGGATACAACCCATTTCTTCTCTGTACAGTATTCAGGTGCACATGTGTGTGTTAACACCTGCACAATGCTATCTGCTCCACAAACATTTAGGCAATACTTTATGCAATACTCTGGAATTAGTAACTATCAGTAGAAATAATATCAGATGTGACAGTGACATTATTTTGGAAAGAGGTCTCTCAGTAACTGAAATACCAAAGCCAGGTAAATTCTAATGTAACTGCACAAAACACTTAAAGTTCTACAATACCATATCTATTCTTGCCATGGTACACAATATTCTAGTAGACTTTTCCAACATGTTGTTTCACAAATGTTGTGAAAATAATTTCACAACACTATCCTACGCACGTTTACTTAGAAATCAGTTCCACTGTGTGCATTCCCAGGTAGATGTACACAGGACTGCAACTTTATGCACTATTTGCAAAGTTACACCTGAATGCAAGTCTTTTGACTTGAAGTATTCTCAAACTACAGTAGGCCCAGTTCGCATGCAACTCTAAGCCAAATCATTGCTAAGTGTGAATGTGCAAGCACTCAGAATAATAATTATGGCCTGGTCTTCTTACTGCCACACTACCTGGAGATTAAGGTACAGATTAATTTACCGTTATTTCCAAATTCAGACTCACAGTTTTTCTTCCTCAGACAAACCACAAACCCAGATTAAGATATAATGCTGAGCCAAACCATGGCTTAATTTCAGTAGCACACCATCAGGAAGATCAAGGGAGAACTAGCCACATTTTTTTTTTACTGAACATATTAACATACTGAAATTTCACCATGGCTTTGTTTAGCTTTATGTACAAACCAGGCCATTATCACCACCATTAAAAGTCAACAAACACACCTCAGTTCTCCTCTTAAAAGAATTCAGAACCATAAAAAAATACTCTGCATGCACTAGTTCATTCTGCAAAAGAGAAAACAATGCAAGTCTTCACACTTTTCACTTAAACTATTAAATGAAATCTCATTTTAGTAATGGAGTGTTTTGTTTTAACTGAGGCCACTTCACACATGCTATCTTAACTGCAAATGTATACCAGGACATAAGATGTAAACACTTGCTTGCATTATCATATGCATTCCACACCACATGTAAAATGCAATGCATGTGCATTTTAAGGTTTGCTATCTCTCATTCATATATATATATATATATATATATATGCTTTCGTAGATTTTCACGGGTATAGGTATGCAGGTTTTGGTGTCCTCGGGTGTCTTCCCGTGTAAAAGTTGGGGTGTCTAGGCGACGTAAAAGTTGGGGTGTCTAGGCGACCTCGTCGAAACGTCGCCTAGACACCCCAACTTTTACACGGGAAGACACCCGAGGACACCAAAACCTGCATATATATATATATATATATATATATATGCAGGTTTTGGTGTCCTCGGGTGTCTTCCCGTGTAAAAGTTGGGGTGTCTAGGCGACGTTTCGACGAGGTCTCACTCGTCATCTTCAGGCTGGAGATGACGAGTGAGACCTCGTCGAAACGTCGCCTAGACACCCCAACTTTTACACGGGAAGACACCCGAGGACACCAAAACCTGCATTCCTGTACCCGTGAAAATCTACGAAAGCATATATATATATATATATAGGTGTAATACTGATGCACTGAAAAGCCACAACTGATAGCAAGTTTCTAAAGAGTGCACATGCATCAAGAAAAATCTATGCACAAGAGTATACACATTTTCTTACTATTACCTTGTGGGAAACAGCCCTATTAACCTTACAAAGACAGCCAGAAATCAAAGACTAAACCTTTTTAGCATATGCAACTATAATATAATTTTTTAAAAAAGAAAATCACTAAGAATCTGCTGAAAAGGAAAACCGAAGAGCAGGTTTTCTGTCTGAATAATGTTTTGGCTTTCCAGCTATCATAGTTGTTGGGTTTTTTTAAATACAGTACCTCATTTCAGCTAACAGTGCAAAAAGTAAGTATAAGGAGCAGGAGTTTGTGAGGGGTGCATGCTTTCAAACACGTTTATAAAGTTACCAAATCTTAATTCTTGTTACAACCAGCAGAGAAAGATGACAAGTCATGTGTTCAGGGGAATTATATTCAAATGTGTGGAGGGGAATTATATTCAATTCAGCTTCTGTGACAAGGAATTTTTTTCCACTGTGTCAACTTCTAGGATTGTACGCCAGGCAGAAGGACCACAAAACAAGTTGTTTTCAAAGCTCTTGTTCAAACTACCTTCCTTTAATTATCTGCACTTTGCTTTGCAAATGAAACAAAACACATGGAAACTCTACAACCTGTTAACTCCACCCACCTCCAACTCTCGCTCTCTCTGTAACAGCAACAGACCAGAGGAACACCATGTAGAACATTTCCCCATAAATAAATTTGCAGAGAACTTAACGGGTACCCCAAGACTGCTTACAGGTGGCAATGCTGCTGCTGCTGCTGAGGTTGATGATTTTGCAGTAATTGAAGTTTCAAGCCTTTCTATCAAGTTTCCTAGAGTGATGGGACCCTGGGCTGGATTTTCTTTTTCAGATACCTTCTTCGTAATGCTGCACTGTTTTTCTGTTTTTAAATCTGTATCTCCAGGAAAATAAGACACTGGGCGCAGGTCTAGTTTTTCAGTTCTATTTCCTACTGCAGCCTCTTTGCAAGTGTTACTTTGTATTTGCTCTCGAGGAAAGCCGATTGGGAACAAGGTAGACATTGTCTCATTGTGTCTAATTTCTATGGAGCGTCCTCCTTGGATCTCCTCAATCAGCTCCATCCCATCCTCGGGCTCTCCCTCCTCACTGTAGGTGCCGGTGTCTCTGTCCTCCATCATAAACTCACTTTCCTCTTCTGGGCTTTCATCTGCTTTTAGGAATGATGTTTCGGAATCCACCTCCGGGTCGTCCTCCAAGCAAGGAGAGATGGAATCAAAATCCAGGAGTCTTGCCGAGTCATGCCGGGTGAAGTCTTCTGAGTCGGTTAAGACTGAAGAATCGCAGAGCTCCGCGCTGGAGTCGCTCCTTTCAACTTCCTGCAAACAATCAGAGCCATCTTTTGAGCCATTTAAATATTCGGCACTGAACATGGAGGCCAAATCCTGCAGCCTGCGCAGCGGGATGTAGCAGGGGGAAGGGTTTGGGCCATAGGCAGCAGCAGCAGCCTTTGACTGCATGGTGCACCCATTAGGTGGCTCGGGGCTTCGGCTCTGACCCTCCCCCCCGTAAGGGCCGTCCCCGTTCTCCGGCACATCTAACGCCAAAGGGCTGGCGAAGGGGGGCAGGTAGCCCCTCCTGCTCACTTCGCAGGCCTGATCCATCCTGTGCGGCGGGCATCAACCTGTGAAGCAAACACAGCAACAATGGGGTCAGGCAAACCCTCCAGGGCCTTGTTCTCCAAAATGGCAGCCACTTCTACTGCTGCTGCTGCTCCTCCTCCTCCTCCGCGGCGGCGGCGGCGGCAGAGGCCCAGCAAACGCCTCCCGCTCCTGGTTCTGGGGCCGCAGAGAGCCTCCACCGAGCCGGCTGCATGCCTCTTCCACCGGCCCGCAGCTACCCAGGCAACATTGCCTCCTGATCGGCGCAGCCAAATGTCGCCTTTCACAATAGCGCAGCATCCATCCTGCCGCTGCTGGTTGCAGGGAGCGCAGCAGAGCAGGCCTGGCCTGGCCTGGCTCCTCGCACTCTCCCCCTACCTCCTCGCCCCCGCCTCTCAGAGATCTGCAGCTGCTGAGCAGGGATCGCTCCAGCAAAGGCTTCTGGATCTTTCATCCTCTTCCGCCCCCGCCCCCACCCCGGCCGCCGTTTGCCACCACCCGGCTTCTGCACTAGGCCCGAGACACCGGCTGGCGTGCCTTGCCCCACCCCCACCCCGTTTCCAGAGGCCCTCCGGGTGAGGGTTGCGGCGCCCTTGCAATGTCCGGGTGGAATCTGCCCGCAGACACCAGTTTCCGCCTTGGGGGAGAACAGGGAAGTCTTTCCTGCAGTTTACCTGTCGGACTCTGTTTCCCCCACCCTTGCACAGGGCCAAAGGGAAGAGCCGACTTGGCTCCTCCGGTCCCTACCAGCTCCGTCTCCAGCCCAGCTGCCTGCCAGCTTCTTTTCGCTTGCTAGCTCCTTTCCTCGCCCGCGCGCGCCCGCGCGACGCTGCTGCACGCGCGCCCCCGCGGCTGTCCCCTGTGCGCGCCCGCGCGCGCCCCCTCACTGACTCTTGGGGTTCAGCAGCAGCAGCAGCGCCAGCGAAGGGCTGCGCTGTCCAATCAGCGCGCGCGTGCGCGTCTGCCCGTCGCTGCGCATGGCCTCCCCCCTTCCTTGGGGCACTTACGCGGCCCCTGCGCCTTCGGACGCCCCCTAGCGCTCAGGGCGGCCGCCCCTCCCTTGCCCCACCTATTGCTCCTTGCCCTGGGCTCCTCAGCCTGTTCCAAAGGGCTGGCGTCGTTTTGCCGTCCTGCCCGGCCTGGCCTCGGCCTCCCTCCCTTCCCACTGCACATGGCGCCGCAGCTCCCTTCTCTGCCCGCGCTGGACAAGCCCTGCCTCTCTCGCTGCCAGCGCCCAGCACCATCCTTCCCCTCAGCCTTGCTTCGTACCAAGCCACCCCGGCAGGGCGCCGCCTGCGAGGCCAGGCCTCTGCTAGCTCCCCCGCCAAGCGCTGCAAGCAGAGAGCAGGAGCGAGCAAAGATGGTGGATGTGGAGCTCGCCCACCCACCCGCTGGGCAGCCGCCGCCGCCGCCGCTCTCTTTGCCAGCCCAGAGGAGGGGAGGGGGAGCCCCTCAGACGCCCCGTGACCAGCAGCCAACCGGGCTTAGTCCTGCCTCGGTGTCCTCTCCCAGGCACATGGTGCGCCTGGGGCTAAGCTGCTTTTCACCTCAGGCACGGTGGGGTCCTGGGAGCCTAAGCGACCTCGCAAGCCTTGTCCCCCTCTCTAACGGGGGAGAGGGAAACGGGGAGGGTTCCTCGGCCACTGAAGTTGGGAGCCCGAAGGACGAAGCCAGGCCAGCCCCATATTCCCGCCCAAACAACAGGGGAGACTGGACGGGTCAGCTTGTTCCCTTATCTCCAGCCAACAATGGGGGTGACGAAGGAAGAAAAGCTCCGTCCGCTCTTTCTTCCGCCGCCACCCCCGCTCGCACCGCCGATTAAGGGGAGGGGGGCGAACTCCTAAAACAAACGGCAGGACTAGGAAGGGAGAAATGGCTGCTGTGTGGCCCCCGCAGTGAAAGGGGGCCAAACTCGTGTGTGTGTGTCAGTGCGTGAGGGGCGACGGCAGGGCCGACCCGCGTCCCGGGCGCAACCGAGGAGGCCGATTCCCCTCGACGCCGAGGGAAACCAGGCCGCTCCCCCAGATCCTGCAAGAGCGGGGAAGGCTGGGGTGCAGCCCCTGGCCACTGACTAGCCCAGCAGCGAGCTTGGAAGGGAGCCTCCCACACGCTCCTCTTCCTCCCGCGTCGGGTTGGGTGCAGCTGCTCTCGCCCCGGGAGGGAAGAAGCCCACTGTTCCCTTTTCCCCCGGCACTGCGAGGCCGGCCCTCCACACGCCCCCACCTCCTGGCTCCCTTGGCCGGTCTTCAGGGCCAGCTAGAACGCGGCGCCCGCGCTCTTCCCTAGAGCAAGCTGCTTTGGGCTGCCGCCGCCGCACCGTCTTTTGCGTGGCAACGCGGCCGGGAGCGTAACGAGATCAACCATAGAAGGCGAGCCGATCCCGGGGGGCCCGAGCTCGGAAAGAGCGCCCTAGCTTCCCCCGTGCGCGCCCCGTTGCCAGCTCCTCCACAGGAGGCTCGGTGCCTTGACATCGGTCAGGAGCGGCGGGCCTCAGCCGTGCGGTGCAACCTCCCGCTTCCTGCTGCAGCCCCTGCTCGGCTTGTGAGAGCAGAATGCAGTTGTGTCACCCCCCCACCCGCACCCCACCCCCGCGCGCCTACATGCAACCTGCCTCGCCAAGCGGCCATTAGACCCGCCAGGCAAACCGAACCTTTCGCGGGGCAAGCCCCCGCCACGCACCCCCCTCCCCGGTGCAGCGGGAGCCCCCGCCAGAAGGGCTGAAGACGGGAGTGGTTGATTGGTTCATTCATTCTACCTTGCAATCCTCGCCACAGATCTGTCCTCAAGGAGCCTGTGCTGAGGGAACCGAGATCGCCAGTTTATTATTATTTTCTTTTTCTTGCCTTTTTCTAGAAAAAAAAACCCCACGTCCTCGGCTTCAGTAAAACTCTCCTCCGTCAGAATCTAGTCAGGCAGAGGTGGGGGGAGAGAGAAAGGGCGCTGTGGGGCCCAAGGCCATCGCCGTCTTCCGTTTGTTTAGGATAGCGCTACTAATGTGTAGGATGTTTTGCAGGGAGAAAACTGTCCTGATGAGTCGTGTGTGTGTGTGTGTGTGTGTGTTGAGAAGTTCGCCATCCAGGAACAGGCAGGCACAGTGGAAATGAGGGGAGGGGGTGTACAGGAAACTGGCCAACTTGCTGCATAGCAACGTCTTGGACCAAGCAGGCTAAAACATTAACAGCAAATCTGCAACTAGGGAAAGGTGCACTTGCAGGCTTCCTTCGCCACAGTCTTTTCGAACAAGCTTGGGCAGGTCACTTAAACATCACTTCTGAAACTACTGTGGGATAGTGCAGTCCAAAGCAGAGACAGAAAGTGCTGCATTGAGCCCTTACACAATTAGGTGCTCAAATTTGATCATCACTGAGTGCCCCTAAGTTAAGGGGAACAGCTGCTGGAGTTTCTGGGTCAGAGTATTTTTTATCTATTTATTGAATTTCTATCTTGCCCTTCCAAAAGTGTTCAGGGTGGCAATACTGGGCTGTAATTGGACCAGTGGTCTGGTGCAGTTAGGTAGCTTCTTAGAAGCACAAGCAATTACAATGATTTGCTGGGCAGCATTCCCTGGTGACCTTAGGCAGGGTTAAAATGTGGCTAACCAAAAAAAGGAGAAATGGGAGGTGTTGGAAAACTCGGGACAGACAAAAGAAAGCACTTTTTCACACAGCACACAGTTAAACTATGGAATCCACTCCTAGGGGATTTGGTGATGGCCAACAATTTGGACTATGTTCTACCTTCTCAGAGGTATCATGCCTCCGAATGCCAGGTGCCAGGAATCACAGGTGGGCAGAATGGATTTGTGCTGATGTCCAGCTGGCAGGCTTCCCACAGTCAACTACTGAGAACAGGATATTGAAGTAGATGGGTCATGATCCAGTAGGGCTCTTCTTATGTTCTCAGGAGCTACATGGATCTTATGTCAGTCCTCCTCACCCTGCAACTTTTTTTTGCAGGAAATGAAAATCTGCTCCATTGTTTTCAGGGACAGATAGCAGACACAACAGGAATAAGGAGGGACACTCCTTGTTTTTGAACTGCTGGATGTGTGTGTGTGTGTGTGTGTGTGTGTTTTCACACTGCTTCCTGACACACTGGATAATGATAATCATACATAATATTTTTAGAGCGCTTTTACATGCTCATACTGCTTCACATCACCACCTCAGTAATGCACATACCCTTCCATTGGAAGGAAAAGGGGAAATAGCAGCTCTCCAGCAACAGCCTTTTCATCCCTAAAGAAGTATCTTTGAGAACTTTTGCTGTAAAGCAGAGCAACTCTGCACAGGACCACTCTGCCCACTTCAGTTTGTATTAAGTGCTCATGAGAAACACAACCAACAATGAAGCTGGTTATTTCTAATCAAGGAGCCTGATCAGGCCAAGCGGTGTTGCCTTGTGGCTTCACAAAAAGGAGTTGGGCCTGCTCAGGCTCCCTTGGCCATGGGCCATAGTTTCATAACCACTGCTGAAGCTAATTGGCATCTGTCCTTGCCCAGATGCATACCTGCTTCTCTCGTTCTTCATGGAGGATGTCAGGAACATGGCCAATACTTTCCTCCAATTCAGTGTCCCTGCCTCACTTTCAAATTTCTCCGCCTCAGCTCTATGCTTGGAATTTGCACTGCCTCCTTCTCCTTTTGTTGACCTTTTCTTCCCTCAGCTCCTTCCTAACTTAATCCCTTTTTCTTTCTCCCTCATTTGCCCATTCTTCCCTCAGGTCTTTACTCCCTCCTTCAGCCAGCCTGCCTCCTGTCCTCCACTGCCTGGGCCCCACATACATTAGGGTTGCCATATTTCAAAAAGTAAACCAGGACATGTATGGCAGCCCTAACATACATTAATTCTTCCAGTTGGGCCCACTTTTACCTCAGCTTCTCCACCTGCAGCAACTTTTGTCTCTTCATGTTCTTTCCCTATTTCCCAGGCCTCCTGTTTCTGAGCCCTGTGAGGTCTTCCCTTCAGCCCAAAATGCCTTTTCACTTTCCTCACAGAAACTTCCCCTGAATAAGTTTGAATATTTGTGGACATCCATCCCATGAATATCAGGCTCTGCTGAGAGCTGGGAACTGGCAAACACACTGCAATAAATTAGACGGGGAACCTTGTAATTGAGAAACAGTACAGAAATTATTGTTTCTAAAACCCTCAGTAATCCTTAGATAATGAAGTGAGGCAACTGTGCTCAGTAGCAGCTCCCCTGTCTCTGACCTCATTTCCTCTTTGTTTCGGTTTTCTATCTGTAAGATGAGTAAACTAGTTGTGCCTTATTTTGTACAGAGCTTTGGTAACCGTCAAGGATCCAGGAACTGATCCAGCTGAGCCATCATGCTTCTTGTGCTCAGGCCCAGCCCAGGCTTATATTAAAATGCCAGGAAAAGAGCAGGGTAAAACCAGCTTTCACCCATGCACCTCTCTCAAGAGCCAGGGCTTCTGAATGATTCAAAACAAACACTTGATATGAGTCTGTCACACGTTCCAGTTCCCAGCTCCTACTAGTTTCTGATGCAGTACTTCAGAGGGATCTATGCACAGCAAAAGCCTGTCATGATTAAGAGAAGGGAGGCTACTATGCCAGAACCTGCCAGTGCCACCATCCAAAGCAAGGCCATAAAGTCTCCATCTCTCTTTGTGCCAGCCTTGTCTCCCAGGCTGCACTGGGGCCAGAGATAGGCCAGGTTGCAGTATGAGAAGGAGGCTGCTACAAGAGCTCCCATGGTGCCACCAACATGAGCCTTGTGGCCTGGACTTGTGTCTTCTCAGGGAAGATGAGAGTGCCCAGAGCACAGAATATAGCTTTGGTGAGATGGCAGGTTCTTCTTTAGGAATTGAAGGAAACATTAACATGTGTCCCAACTTAGCTGCAGTGAGTTGGGGAAATGTCCAAATCAAAACTGATGTTGAAGTTAGAAGAAATCAGAATATCACCTGCCCATGTTTGTGTCATAGTAAGACTCCTAGAGGCTCCATAGGCGCCGACTCCCTGGGGCCTGAGGGGGCCCGAGCCCCCTCAAAAATTCGTTTGGGGGGGCTCTGCCCCCCCAATAATTTAAGAAAATTATTAGTTCAGCCTCATTACGCCCCCCCCCCCCCGGCGATTCTCTGCCAGCCGCTTCATTCCACTTCCACGCGCCTCGGATAGAAGGTGACGCGCGCCGCTACCTTCTGTCGCCTCCGTCACCATTTATGGGGAAAAGCAGGAGGAGGAGACCGGAGGCGCCCAAAATAAAACTGTAACGGCATTCAGCACTCCACCTCCCCGGTGGGATCCCGCACGGGCGGCCGGGCAAACGACAAGCCGAGGGAGAAAGTCTGCCTTTCAGCCCCGGCTGACTGACAACTTCCCGGGGCAGGACCCCGGTATGGGCCCCCCCAATATTTTTTATAAGTCGGCGCCCCTGAGAGGCTCTATGCAAAAAATAAAAATAAAATAGATCCAGAGGTATGGCCTTTTTAACAGAATAAGGCCTGTTGAGATTTAAGGTATGATATTTAGAATGACATCGCAAGCTATATGATTTAGAATCAGTCAAAGACATTCCGGTAAAGTTAACTAAGAGAAAGGTTTAGGGATGAGTTGTTGTGAAAGAAAAATATGGTTGATTTAACACATACTAGGATTTTCTTGGAGAGAGTCTGACCTAATGGCAGACTTGAAAAGGTGCAGAAGTTATCCAATATACAAACAGGAAAATGTGAGATGGTCTGGGCAGCAAGCTCAGTGTTCTTGTGGACAAGCTGGGCTTTTGTTACAGAGAGCATAGCTACTTTGCAGCAAACAGATACAAACAGTAGTTTACAGAATAGGCACTGGCCTGTTTTCCCCATAGTGCACCCAGGTCCGTGTGAAAGGCCCAGTCCAGTAAGGGGATGTGCTCAAGCTGTTGGAGTCTGAACGCGAGGCCCGGCAGTTGCACTGAGCTGTAGCCAAGTTGGGTCAAAACTCTCCTGTGTGATGTGCTTGTACGAGCCTGGTCAAAGAGTGATTAACTACCCTCAGTCCTTCCAATAAACTTCCTTTGACCTCCACCACTTAAATAAACAAAAACAACTCGGCCCTCCAGATGTTTTGGGACGACAACTCCCATCATCCCTAGCTAACAGGACCAGTGATCAGGGATGATGGGAGTTGTAGTCCCAAAACATCTGGAGGGCCGAGTTTGCCTATGCATGTATTACATTATGGAGGTACAGTGGTACCTCAGGTTAAGAACTTAATTAATTATGGAGGTCCATTCTTAACCTGAAACTGTTCTTAACCTGAGGTACCACTTTAGCTAATGGGGCTTCTTGCTGCCACTGCACAGCCACTGTGCAACTTCTGTTCTCATCCTGAAGCAAAGTTCTTAACCCAAGGTACTATTTCTGGGTTGGAGTCTGTAACCTGAAGCATCTGTAACCTGAAGTGTCTGTAACCCGAGGTATGTAACCACTGTATTTGGATCTTTCTTTTAGGACTATAGATGTTTTGTTTCCCTAGATGAGGAGAACAAACCTTTAAGAAAAGTAGAATTTATATTTCAGTGTATCCCACAAGAATATGCATGGAGTATGGCCTTTTAAGTTTCTAGTGCAAACAGTGCAGGCCTAACACACTCTGCTGCCCAAAGTAGCTGCATTATTGTGCCTTCTGGGAGATGTGCCTCTGGGTGTCTCTGCAATCCCAAATTATGCAATTTTACCCTCTGCAATACTGCAATAAATGCTAGGGTATGCCTCCACATAAGCACCCTGCTTCATTGAAATCCCCAAAAAGCACTGCTGGCTCTAGCAACCAATGGGGTTGCTTGTGCGGTCTGATGTCTATTTATTTGTTTATGATGGCAAGTGCATGGTGTTTTATAGCAGGGGTGACTGACCTTTGGGCGCTCTGGATGTTATTGGACTCCTTGCAGCATGACCAGTGGTCAGGGTTGATGGGAGTTGTAGGCCAGAAATGTCTTGGATGGTCACGGAATATTCACCCTTGATTTATAGAGTGCCAGCAAAAAGACAGGTCCCTGCCCTCAAGAGCCTGCAATCTGAAATTGCATATTGGCAACAGCAGAGGGGATAAATGTGGAAATGAGGGTAAATTAGGGAACAATGTGAGTCCCATTCTGTCTCATGTATTTAGCCTTAGTTTTAGTAGGTGATGAATAATATTACAGTATTACACTTGCATTGACCAAGATGCCACTGCAAAATAGTTTAATATATAAGTCCTTTTAGGGTTCTGAGGCTTATTAGTCTTTCACAACATAACAGAATGCAGAATAGGGCATTTGTGAGCTCCTGTGCAAATGAAGTTCTCAGTGTTTAAATCTCTTCTTTACAAAATAAGGAACCTGTGAGTTATACTAACTTATATTGCAGATATAAATTTTCTTGAAAGAAAAGCAATGACAAACCTAGACAGCATCTTAAAAAGCAGAGACATCACCTTGCCAACAAAGGTCCGTAAGTTAAAGCTATGGTTTTCCCAGTAGTGATGTATGGAAGTGAGAGCTGGACCATAAAGAAGGATGATCGCTGAAGAATTGATGCTTTTGAATTATGGTGCTGGAGGAGACTCTTGAGCGTCCCATGGACTGCAAGAAGAACAAACCTATCCATTCTTAAGGAAATCAGCCCTGAGTGCTCACTGGAAGGACAGATCCTGAAGCTGAGGCTCCAATACTTTGGCCACCTCATGAGAAGAGAAGACTCCCTGGAAAAGACCCTGATGTTGGGAAAGGTGGAGGGCACAAGGAGAAGGGGACGACAGAGGACGAGATGGTTGGACAGTGTTCTCGAAGCTACCAGCATGAGTTTGACCAAACTGCAGGAGGCAGTGGAAGACAGGAGTGCCTGGCGTGCTCTGGTCCATGGGGTCACGAAGAGTCGGACACGACTAAACAACAACAAAAAAATATTGCAGATTCATTATTAAAGGGCACAAACCTAGTGTATGCCCAGGAAATACATGCCTTCATGATTTAGGGCAGCTTTCTCCAACCTGGTGTGTTCCAGATGTTTTGGACTATAACTTGCTGACCATTACCCATGCTAGCTGTGGCTGATGGGAATTGTAGTCCAAAACAAACTAGGTTGAGGAAGGCTGTCTTAGAAGCAAAGTGATATATTTGGTCTGATAACTCTGGTCGTGGAATTAGGCAGGTTCCTAACTATCCTTGGAATTTTTGCTGCAAAACATGCTCTTGAGCAAGTTGGAAATCTACTTAAAATGGACAAATGGTTCCAGTCTGTGCATGGGTGTGTTCTCTTCATCTCTTCTCATAGCAGGGTACCATCATAAATCAGAGCCTGCAAGGAGCTAAAGGAAGCCTGCATCGCCTCTGAATTGTGTTACATTTAAATGGCCCCAGCTGATTAATAAGAGGTGTATATATTTAACCTTGTGCTGATCAAGTTCATATCAGTCATATGCTAAGCATGTCATTGTAAAGATGTGGCATCACAAATTTCTGTAAGATAGAGATGATTAAATTATAGCCTCCTACCCTGGCCACGAGTATTGTGGCAAAGGCTATCCCAGACTTGACCAGAATGCTATCATTAAGCAACAAGAACAAGCTATGCAGCAACAGGTCAAAGATGAGGAATGCAAGGAAGGTGTTGAGACCAAACTGCAAGCCTGTATTACAAGGCCACATATCTGTAATCTGAAATGGTTTATGACACTGGCCTAGAAACCAAGTAAGTGTTTGTGAACAATCATTCAGCTTTGAGCTACTTGTTAACTATATGTGACACTTTTTGGGTTTTGTAACTATGAAACAATAGTGTACATGCTACACAGACACCACCTCCCAACCAATTTATACAATAAATATTTTTCAAATGACACCCTGTCTCCCCAGTGCAGTTTTATTTAAAACATTTACATACTGCCATCCATCCTCTTTGGATAGTAGGATTGTGTGCAAAAAAACAAACAAAACAACAACAAATGTTAATAAGGCAACACATAAAAGCAGAACTGGAAATTACAGCAGATTAAAGTGTCTGGGTAAATGAAAATGCTTTTGTATGGTACTAGAAAAAATATATAATTGGGAATCATTGATGATAAATCCCTCTCCCTTGAAACTGAATAGCATGCTTCTGACACAGGAGGGTTTTGGAGAGGGACCTCCACATAAAATTGTGAAGCATGTGACAAACTTGGATAACTAGGTCAGAACCCCAGGATTTTAGGACAGCCATAAACTCAGTAAGAGTTGGGCACATCTAGTACCACTAGGAATGGCGTCCTCAGAGACAAAAACAGGAAGACCCCATCAGCAGAACTGGAACACATGATGCCAGAATGGAAAATTAAATTTCCCTTGAAAATGGCTTCTTGTGTGACAAATTATATCTGCAAAACCATAAGGAGTCCCATTGTGTTGTGAATCTTTGTTGCAAACAATGTTACCTGTGCAATAACGTTATTTTTCACACATTATACTTCAGACTGTGACCACTGCATTACATCCAGCAGTAATGAACATGAGAAGCAGTAGAAGTATGAGATGATCAGATCCCCTCCGACCTCAGAGCATGGTGAAGTCTCCCCGAAAAAATTATAATTTGGCATAATATTTGGATTGTTTAATTACTGAATAATTTGTATAATTCGGAATACACAGTATGATGTGATTTGATTGGAATGTTAAAAGAAAAAGAAAAAGAAGGTACTTTGTATCATATGTGGTGGGAATGTAGAGAAGTTTAAAAAAATTGGGAGATGATATATAACGAATTGAAGAAAATGTTCGAAATGACATTTGTAAAAAAAACACAGAAAGCATTTTTGTTAGGGATTTTAGGACAAGACCTGCCAAGAAAAACAAATAATTTATTTATGGATGCTACAACAGCGGCAAGAGTCTTGTTGGCACAACGATGGAAGAATGAGGAAGTCCCAACGAAAGAACAATGGCAAGAAAAACTGATGAGTTATGCAGAGCTGGCAAAGTTGACATATAAAATACATGAGAAGGACAACCATGACTTTAAGGAAGAATGGGAACTTTTTACAGACTACCTAAAAAGACAACAAAATGATTTGGACTCCTTGGCAGGTTTGGAATAAACATTCACAAATTTATTAGTAGAACATATGATAGATAAGGCAATGATATGCACAATGTTATAACATGCAGAGAATAATATGTATAAACAAATCAGAGAAGGGAGCTGAGGGAAGTCTTCGGAGGGTGGGAGAGGGAGAGATGGGAGGGAATAAAAAGGGGAGGAATGTAATTGGTTATATGGATTGATAATTTGTTTTGTTAAAATTGTTCAATAAAAATATATATTTTTTAAAAGGTAAAAAAGGGAATGTTAAAATGGAAAATTTAATAAAGATTACTTTTAAAAAAAGAATACATCCAGCAGTAACTGTAATCATTTATTGTATTTTTTTTAAGGCATTTCTCATCACCAATTTTGCAGTAATGTCAAAAGATACTACTAATAGCTTATTTCAAGTGTCTACATTACTGGATCCTCTGAGCAGCTTCATTCTTTCGTTTGTTATTGGGGAGGGGGAGACCAGTTTTGGAAATGCTAGGAACTTTATCACTCTGAAGATAGGCAGTAGACAAAGAGGTAAGCCAGGACCCTGTGATAGCTCTGGGAGACCAGTCCTAAATCAGTGGCCCTGCTGAAGGACCCACGTGACTTCAATCTCTTTGCAACTTTGCTTTAAAGCAGTGGGGGGAGGGGAGGAGAAGGGATTGGGCCTCCGGTGTAGGAATGAAGGTTTATTTTATTTTTTAACTCTTATTCCCTGCGCAGTTCTAGTAGTTTCTTATTTTTATCTGAAAGCCACCTTATGCCCCTGTTGGACCAAAAAGTGGGGTATAAATAATAATAATAATAATACAGTGCTACCTCGGGTTACATATGCTTCAGGTTACAGACTCCGCTAACCCAGAAATATTACCTCAGGTTAAGAACTTTGCTTCAGGATGAGAACAGAAATCATGATCCGGCGGCGCAGTGGCAGCAGAAGGCCCCATTAGCTAAAGTGGTGCTTCAGGTTAAGAACAGTTTCAGGTTAAGAACGGACCTCCGGAACAAATTAAGTTCTTAACCCAAAGTACCACTGTACTTCAAACCCCTGCAACCTGCTGTTAGTCATGGGGCAGAGGGAACAGGTCCCCATTACACCTGCCGTGAATAGTAGCAAATTCAGAAATGGTTTAAGTAGCGCAGGGGAAAGAATTAAAACTGAGTGCTGTGTCCTCAATCCAAATTCCTCCCTCATCCCAGAACAGTGGTACCTCAGGTTAAGAACTTAATTCGTTCTGGAGGTCTGTTCTTAACCTGAAACTGTTCTTAACCTGAAGCACCACTTTAGTTAATGGGGCCTCCCGCTGCTGCTGCACCGCCGTGCAATTTCTGTTCTCATCCTGAGGTAAAAGTTCTTAACCCGAGGTACTATTTCTGCATTAGTGGAGTCTGTAACCTGAAGCGTCGGTAACCTGAAGTGTCTGTAACCCGAGGTACCACTGTATGGCTCTTTTCAGCAAAGAAAATGACTCACCCAAGTCACCTCTTTACTGAGCCAAAGAAGGTGTAGGCCTGATCAGTGCCTAGATCAGTCTGGCACTGATGTGAATTGGAATTCAAAGAATCGGGACAGCACCAGGTTGGGGAAGGCTACCCTAGATAGAAGACCTCTAGGATCCCCATATCACACCACCATGTCACTCCTTTTAAGCTGTAGAATAGAAACAATCTCTTCAAAGCCACCCCTCCCTTCAATAAAAGGCTGTGAAAGACCAATTATTGATCCATTTATGGATCCATTTTTATCCATATATGCAGAAAACAACAGTATTAAATTTGGTGTCTTTAAACAGTGTAGCTCTTTTAAAAATAGTGTTAAATTATATATAAACTAAAAAAAAATCTGTGTAAATGCCACTTCCCTGCGTAGTGATTTTAGAGTAAGTGGTTTAAATATAACATGCTATTTCCCAATACAGACATGACGGAAGAAATCCATGATCAGATCCCCCAGCGTTTTCAATTTTATCTAAAATCAATCCTGCAGACTCCAAAATCTTGACTGGAACAATTTTATTGTAGAGGAGGGAGAGGTTAAACCTTTCCTCAATGTAACTTCCACAAAACACTGTGCCTTGTAACAGAAAACAAATGGAAATATCAAGCAGATAGGATGGAGGGTCTTTAAGATCTTTATGTTCTGGCCTGTGTTGTGGTATTGTATGAAGGTGTAAATGGGTGTAAGCAGCTATGGTTTAAATTGGTGTCCCTGGACAAAGAGGAACTATCTAAATGGCATCAAGTTCACATACCTAAAAGTCCTTTTTAAAAAAAATAAGAAAAGCCTTTTTATGTTTGTGGTATTTTTTTATTTAAAAAACAAACCCTTAACTTTTCCTAACATTTCACTAGCCTCTTGCAAATCCCTTAATTAAGTGTCTCCCTAGAGGGTGGGGTGGAAGGAGTGATTTTTGTGAATAATTTTGAGTGGGGAAACAGAACGCAGAGAAAGGTTAAGGCAGGCTTCCTCAACCTTCGGCCCTCCAGATGTTTTGAGACTACAATTCCCATCACCCCTGACCACTGGTCCTGCTAGCTAGGGATCATGGGAGTTGTAGGCCAAAAACATCTGGAGGGCCGAAGTTGAGAGAACCTGGGTTAAGGGCCCCCATCTCACACATGCATCTCCACTCCCAATTGCCCCTCTAGTAGTGGCCTGTCCAGTTTAAAATAGAACTGTTGCTGTATCCACAGCAGTGACCAGAGCAGGAATGACCACTAGGAGGAGAGTAGAGAGAAGAAACGCCACGGTATACCTGCATCAGCACAGCCAGACACCTTCATCTGCCCCAGCTGCAACAGAACATGTCTCTTCTATAATGGTCTCTACAGCCACAGCAGGTACTGCAACTCTCAAGTGGTTTGACTTCACCCCAAAGAACTGTTGGGATAATGCCTTGTTTGGCCATAAACTGCTCAGATGATACCAACAAGAGGAGAAATGGATAACTCCTATAAACAGAGCACCTTAACTAATTTTGTGGTATTGATTGTTATCTTTCTGTCCTGGGGTTGTAGCCAATTGGTATCCCTCTGCTGAGGGAAGGCTCTTTGATCTGGTGGAGCCTTCTGTAACAGGGATCAAGGTGGGGGGCTGTGGTGAGGTGCAGGGGCAGTGGGGAATCACTAAAGATCCCACTAACAGAAGTTTCCAGTGGATCAAAGAGCCTTCTATCTGTGGAGGGAAAGCTACTGGATACAACTCAATATATTTTATTCTGTATAGATTTAATTAATTCAGATTTTCTGTGTCAGCGGCTGATTTTCCTCAAGTTATCCAAATTACTATTTTATTTAGCTAAGCCATGCTTTTGCGAATTCATGGAAACCTGGAATGATCCCAGAAGAGAGCAAAAATGCCAAAGTAATATACCCGGCTTTGAAAAATGACACATCCAGGAAAATACAGACTAGTTACTTTGACTTCTCTACTTGGGGATGTGGTTGAGTAGACAGGAAGCAGATAATACTGAAACGGCCTAGTAAGATGTGACAGCAGGGCAGCCATGGGTATTTTTTAGGCCTATGTCTGTCTAGTTTGTGTATAAAACAGGATATTTTCCCCTCCTTCCTTCCCCCTTTTTTTACAGAAGTGCATGGGTGAGAGAAAGTAATCCCTTTATGCTGTAAACTGCCCTGTGATCTTCAGATGATGGGCGGTATATAAATTTAATAAATAATAGTAATACTGTAATAACAACCCTCTGTGCTCCCCGGGTTTATCTTACTGTATACCATTACCCCGTGTACTTTTCTCCTGGTGCATGCCAGAAGTGAATTGGGCTGTGGAGAAAAAGTATTTGAAGCAAGGGAGAGTGCTCTGAGTATAAGTAGTTGTAGTTCAACAAAAGGGACGCGAGTGGCGCTGTGGGTTAAACCACAGAGCCTAGGACTTGCTGATCAGAAGGTTGGCGGTTCAAATCCCTGCAACGGGGTGAGCTCCTGTTGGGAGGGTAAATGGCGTTTCTGTGCGCTGCTCTGGTTCGCCAGAAGCGGCTTAGTCATGCTGGCCACATGACCCGGAAGCTGTACGCCGCCTTGGCCAATAAAGCGAGATGAGCGCCACAACCCCAGTCAGCCACGACTGGACCTAATGGTCGGGGGCCCTTTACCGAAGGGACCCAGGTTGGAAAATGTCTGTTGCATAGTAGCTTGTCTAAGGGCACAAATGCAGTTGATGCTAAGAGAAGTGAGAACTGACCTGGGGACCTTCCAGTTCACAGCTTACTCTTGTACAGTCCACTGATATCCACAAATACCCAAAAGTAGATCCCACTGATTTCAATACTGTTGAATCCTACAAGCATGTTGTGGCTGAGAGATTAGCAATGAATAGACTCTCTTAATTGCCTTTTTTGTTTTTACTGGGTGGGGTGGGGGAGATAATTTACTGATTTCCTCTCAATTATTAGCAATTATTATTATTAAAAACAATATTAAAAATGCAAGGAAAGGAGCCATTTCCCTTGCATTTTTAAACATAATTTATTTTTTTATTTCTGCTGTGGAAATAGTGTGTGACATTGGGCCATTATGAGAGGCTATTAACTCATCTCTCAACCTTGATCAACAGGAAGCAGTAAAATCAACAGGATTTGTAATTTAATTAACTGCTGATTTTCCAATTAACATTGGAAAGGAATTTCCAGTGGGCTAGCCATGTTTATCTGTTGAAACACATACGCACAACCAATTGCTTTTTACTGAAAAGGAAAGGAGCTTCAGTGAGGGAGACATATTAAAAATACAGTGGTACCTCAGGTTAAGTACTTAATTCGTTCCAGAGGTCCGTTCTTAACCTGAAACTGTTCTTAACCTGAAGCACCACTTTAGCTAATGGGGCCTCCTGCTGCCGCCGCGCCGCCGGAGCACAATTTCTGTTCTCATCCTGAAGCAAAGTTCTTAACCCAAGGTACTATTTCTGGGTTACTGGAGTCTGTAACCTGAAGCGTATGTAACCTGAAGCGTATGTAACCCGAGGTACCACTGTATACAGATAACTACAATAAAGACAGCATAGCACAAACCTTTTCATTAAAAGCAGTCCGTTCCCAAAAGCCTGTGGAAACAAAAAAGTTTTCACTTACCAGGGGAAGGACAACCAGGAGGGAGTCAGTTTATCTGCTTGGGAGGGGTGTAGTTCTAGAGTTTGGGAGCAGCCACCAAGAAGGCCCTCCCCTGCGTCCCCACCAAGCATGCCTGTGAGGGTGGCAGGACCGAGAGAAGGGCATCACCCGAAGATCTCAGAACAAGGGCAGGTTCGTATGAGGAATATGCTCTTTCAAATAGTGTGGACCTAAGCCATAGTCAGGATCCTGACTATGGGAAAAGGCATTGTTGGTTGATATAGTTCTACAACCAACCCTCCAAGTGTCCCTCTTTTCAAGGGGCAGTCCTGGATTTACAGTAGCCATCTTAGCTTCTGATTTGATCCTGGAATGGCCCACTTCTCCTTAGTACATCCCTATTTTCACTGGATAAATATTGAAGGGTATGGAGTTATCTAACCTCTAAACCATTTGAAGGCAGCGCTGTATAGGGAAGCTTTTTTTGATGTTTAATTTTTTAAATTGTTTTATATGTTGGAAGCCGCTCAGAGGAGCTGGAGCAAGCCAGTCGGATGGATGGGGTATGATGATGATGATGATGATGATGGAACAGGATGTCCCTATTTTCATTGGAGAAATGTTGGAGGGTATGCTGAAAGTGCTATATGAAACCTTCATTTTAATTCTGATACAGCAGCAGGAAATGGAGTGCTGCTTTTGCAGCACTAAAGGGCTCTAATGGATAAGCACCCAGTTTATATATGCAGCATGTTCAAGTGTGTGATAACAATTTTTCCTGGGTATACCCATTGCTTTTTTCTGGGGGGGGGGGGATGCAGGGGGATGCAAACCCCTAAACATTTTGTGAATCTTTGTACTTTTGTCCATTTACTTTATTTATTTTTCCCGATTTGAACTATAAAATGGTGATTTTATTGAGTCAAAATGTTGTTGTTGTTTAGTTGTTTAGTTCATGACCCCATAGACCAGAGCACGCCAGGCACTCCTGTCTTCCACTGCCTCCCACAGTTTGGTCAAACTCATGCTGGTAGCTTTGAGAACACTGTCCAACCATCTCATCCTCTGTCGTCCCCTTCTCCTTGTGCCCTCCATCTTTCCCAACATCAGGGTCTTTTCCAGGGAGTCTTCTCTTCTCATGAGGTGGCCAAAGTATTGGAACCTCAGCTTTACAATCTGTCCTTCTAGTGAGCACTCAGGGCTGATTTCCCTCAGAATGGATAGGTTTGCTCTTCTTGCAGTCCATGGGACTCTCAAGAGTCTCCTCCAGCACCATAATTCAAAAGCATCAATTCTTTGGCGATCAGCCTTCTTTATGGCCCAGCTCTCACTTCCATACATCACTACTGGGAAAACCATGGCTTTAACTATACGGACCTTTGTTCGCAAATTGATGTCTGTACTTTTTAAGATGATGTCTAGGTTTGTCATTGATTTTCTCCCAAGAAGCAGGCGTCTTTTAATTTCGTGACTGCTCTCACCATCTGCAGTGATCACGGAGCCCAAGAAAGTGAAATCTCTCACTGCCTCCATTTCTTCCCCTTCTATTTGCCAAGAGGTGATGGGACCAGTGGCCATGATCTTTGTTTTTTTGATGTTGAGCTTCAGACCATATTTTGTGCTCTCCTCTTTCACCCTCATTAAAAGGTTCTTTAATTCCTCCTCACTTTCTGCCACGAAGGTTGTGTCATCTGCATATCTGAGGTTGTTGATATTTCTTCCAGCAATCTTAATTCTGGCTTGGGATTCATCCAGCCCATCCTTTCGCATGATGAATTCTGCATATAAGTTAAATAAGCAGGGAGACTATATACAGCCTTGTCGTACTCCTTTCCCAATTTTGAACCAATCAGTTGTTACATATCCAGTTCTAACTGTAGCTTCTTGTCCCACATAGAGATTTATCAGGAGACAAATGAAGTGATCAGGCACTCCCATTTCTTTAAGAACTTGCCATAGTTTGCTGTGGTTGACACAGTCAAAGGCTTTTGCATAGTCAATGAAGCAGAAGTAGATGTCTTTCTGGAACTCTCTAGCTTTCTCCATAATCCAGCGCATGTTTGCAATTTTGTCTCTGGTTCCTCTGCCCCTTCGAAATCCAGCTTGCAAAATGAGTCAAAATGAAAGTACCCCTAAACATTTTTAAAGGGGGAAAAAGCACTGGGTATACCTACACGTGTACCCATATTTCAATACTTGCCCCCCCACTCCAATCCTCCTTTACATGTGGAAAGTAGTATACTCTACTATCTAAAATGTAAGCAACAGCCCTTTCTCACACATAAAGTAAAGGTAAAGGGACCCCTGACCGTTACGTCCAGTCGCGGACGACTCGGGGGTTGCAGTGCTCATCTCACTCTATAGGCCGAGGGAGCCGGCATTTGTCCGCAGACATTTGTCCGCATGACTAAGCTGCTTCTGGAGAACCAGAGCAGCGCAAGGAAACACCGTTTACCTTCCCGCTGGAGTGGTACCTATTTATCTACTTGCACTTTGACATGCTAGGTTGGCAGGAGCAGGAACCAAGCAACGAGAGCTCACCCAGCCATGGGGATTCGAACTGCCGGCCTTCTGATCGGCAAGCCCTAGGCTCTGTGGTTTAGACCACAGCGCCACTCCCGTCCCTTTTTCACACATACCTAATTATGATAATTGTCAGAAGTCCTTCTGAAAGTCCCCATGCTCAGAAATCGGGTAAGTAGCTACCAGGGAAATCTTCTTTTCCGTGATGGCACCCAAATTACAGAATGCTTTCCTTAAACATGCTCATCTTCTGGATGCCAGGCCAACCCCAGTCTGTTCTTATGCTTCCTTTCAGAACTTCCAATGGTTCTTGAGAATATTTTAAATGACCTTAAATCTCTCTTTCACCTCTGTTGCCTAGGAACTCAGATGATTTAATCCTGATGGCTGATTTGATTAGTTCTTTTATTCATTTCCTGATACTCAAATCTCATCCTATATACAGGAATATCTCATTAAAACATCACATCAGATCCAAATATAAAAACAGAATAAAGCATGAAAAGTAAAATCTGTATTGTTATTATTTACTTACATTCCAAAGGCCTGGACAAATAGAAAACTGTTTACCTTGCACCTAAATGTGGTCGGGTGGGGTGGGGTGGGGAACACAATTACACTGCATATATAAATTGGGACTTGCAGCCATGTAAACATGCATAGGATGAGGCTGCACACTTAGTGCCTTGAAAACAAAAAACAAATTGTGCCTTCTCTAGGCATATACTTTCTACATGTGCTGGAAGCTCAGGATCATAGGTGCCTGCTGGCTTCTTTCAAAAGGAAGTACAGTACCGGTAACTCCCAAAAACACACCACTACATTGAAGACTCCATTTCATTTAAAGGTAAGTCAAGCCACAAATTACACTCTTACAGATTGTTGTGACCTGACAGGGGTGTGTTCTCTTGGGTAATCTGGCCCAGCATAATTTTGGTATCCCCACAGAATTCAGTGTGTTGAAGATTTCAGATGTCAGCATTTGTTCTTTCAAAAGCAAGTTTCTAGCCCATGAGGTTATAGAGTTAGGCTGTGTACACATTACCATTTACAGTGGTACGTCGAGTTACAAACGCTTCAGGTTGCAAACGCTTCGGGTTACAAATGCTTCAGGTTACAAACTCTGCTAACCTGGAAGTAGTACCTCAGATTGGGGAACTTTGCCCCAGGATGAGAACGGAAATTGTGCAGTGGTGGTGCGGCAGCAGCAGCAGCGGGAGGCCCCACTAGTGAAATTGGTACCTCAGGTTAAGAACGGTTTTGGGTTATGAATGAACCTCCAGAACGAAGTAAGTTCATAACCCGAGGTACCACTGTACTCTGGCTTCAGCATGTTCCCACAGTTAGTGTTTGAAGCTGAGGACACATGATGTTCACCACAGTCCATTTGTACCCCGTAGTTTCTTGAGAAATACTCTTGCATTGGTATGCTTTCCCTCAAACCGCCTTCCATTCAGTTAGGAGATGGAAGCCGTGGTGAAGCTGAGGTGTGTACATTTCAGACAGCCATTGCACATGCCCAGATGGCACTGCTTGCACAGAGGACAGCTTCGCTGAACTGGAGTTCAGCAGGGGGGGGAAAACAAATCTGGTATTGGGCACTGGGTGAAAACATCCCTTCCCTCTTTCTGGTGTGTACAGCAATGGGGGTGGGGGGGGGGGTGGGAAGTGACTTGAAATGCAACTGGGGCTGTGGCAAGGAGTAACCTTGGTGTGCTTCAAGCCGCTAATAGTATACACAGCCTTAGACTCAAGCTTGTCTGGGTCATAAACAAGCTAAAAAATATTGTGAGACAGTTGGCTGAAGAATGTAAGAGAACACAATAAGTTATGTAACCGGCACAGTTCACTAGGCAAAGGTTATGATGGGGTAGGCCGTGTAGTTTGCAGCAGAACAAATGGTTTTACCACCTCCTCAAGGGGTTACAGCTTCTAGTCTTGAGTCTGTGCACACACTTGCTTAGTGATCCTCAAATTTGAAATGCACCTGCTGATCTTTATCAACAGTGTGAGGGTGATGTGTAGTGCTTAATTTTAAACAGAAGGAGAAATATTTCTACCGCCACAGTTCAGCAACCCTGTTGCCATCTGTCTGCATGCATGCACACCCACTGGAATAGTATCTGTGCCTTTAGAAACTACCTGACTTCAGGGTTGGCCTTACGATGAGGCAGAGTGAGGCCGCTGTCTCAGGCAGCAGAGAGTGGACTTAGCTGGGAGTGCCATGTGGCTTGCCCTGTGCCCCCAGCCTTCAAGTGCAGTGGAAGATGCTGTCCTTTCACTGGTTCTGGAGTAAGATTCTCGTCCCAGTGCAATCAGTTTCTGTATGTGCCTTGTGGGGGAGTGTGGCATCTTGTCTCTTTGACATGCGCTTCATTGCTTTTTGTAGTTCCCACTGTATTTCCTTGGAATTCATCTAGCGCTGCTGTCCAGAACAGAAACCATTTCCATATATTATGCTGCTCATATGATGGGGGAAGAATCAATGTTCTGGTCACAGGCAGGAGCTGAGGAAACGGCACATCCTGAATTTTGTGACAGCTTCTTACTGTGTGCAGTTCTTGATAGAGACCAGAACACACCACACAATTTTGCTGCTTTTGCTGTCAGAAGCTGCTGCCCTCTGGTGTCTCAAAGCAGAAGGGCAGCATCTCTGAGGATACGGGTTTGTGTGTGTGTACAGTGGTATCTTGGTTTATAAACTTCATCCGTTCTGGAAGTCTGTTCTTAAACCAAAGTGTTATTAAACTAAGGCGTGCTTTCCCATAGCAGTGGGGGACTCAATTTATAAATGGAACACACTCAACATGTTCTGCTTCCAAAGCAAAGTTCACAAACCAAAACACCTACTTCCGGGTTTGCAGCGTTCTTAATCCAAATTGTTCATAAATTAAGCTGTTCTTAAACCAAGGTACCACTGTATTTGTGTGTACGCATGTGCAAACTTTTGAAAATGTTTGATTCCAACTGTGGCATGATGCTACTTTCCTAACCTTATAAGCAAAAGTATCTTCCTTTTGTGATGGCCACAAATTTCCTCTGTATTACACTCCTGGGGTGACAGGCAACAATGTAATCAGAATAAATCATCAAATCAATAAGCTTTCTCTACTGCTCCCATACCTGAGCAGCTATAGCAGAGAGAGAGAGAGAGAGAGAATATTTCAGAAAGTAAAAGACAGTGTGCCAAAGAGATCTCTGACAAAGCACTCTGGCAATTTCTCTGACATAATGAGATCGACATCACTCACCCCCATATCCTAGGAAACTCTTGAAAACTGGGGTATGCCAGGATATGCAGAGTCAGAATTTCGGCATTACTGGGACACTTCCAGTACCACTTTCTGCTGGAATTCAGTGGAGAAAAATGCGCACTAAGGCAAATGATTGTGGTTCTATTTACACAATGTTGAAAACATAATATCACTATGCTTGAATATTGCTTGCATTTGTGGTCTGGATATTGGTCTTTTATCTGTTCCCTTACCTGAGCTGAGAAGAGAAGGTGGAAGGGTGATATTGTTACACAACAGCCCAATCTCCAAGTGGCAAGAGATTCCAGGGGTTTCAGGTGCTTACCCTGGGTTTGGTTTCCTTGGAATGAAGGTCAGCGGAGACTGTGGTGTCTTTAGGATATATGGTTTATTTACACATACAATGGTACCTCGTGTTATGGACTGTCTCCCTTACGAATGCTGCGGGTTACACGCTCCGCTAACCCAGAAGTAGATGCCCCTTGTTGCGACCTTTGTCCCGGGATGCGAGCAGAAGTCGCGCTCCAGCAGCGCGGCAGCAGCGGGAGGTGCCATTAGCGAAAGAACACCTCATGTTATGAGCGGTTTCCTGTTACGAACGGACCTCTGGAATGGATTAAGTATGTAACATGAGGTACCACTGGATATACAAGCTGAGCCTAAGAGTTCACAGCATCAACACCACATCATCTTGCTTCTCCCTTAGCCATAGCCTTGAATTCCAGCACAAATCAAGCACACACACACTCATTTATGCGCGCACATGCACACACACAGGCTGGGAGCCTCAATGGTGCCCCTCTGGAGGCTTCACCCAGGACAAAAAACCCTGCTAGCTATGGCACTGTCTTATGAACCCACACTTGGGCAAGCCCGGCCTAGCCATGAGGCGACATGAAGCAGCCGCCTTGGACAGCAAAACAGGACCCGCTGGCCCTGCGCTTGAGTTACGTTTCCATTGGACACAGTGGGACTTAATTTCTAAGTAAATACGCACAATATTCAGTTGTGCCTGTAATATGCAGTGAAACCTAGCAAGATCAGAGAAAAAAGAGATGTGAGGAAATATGATTTAGGAGCCTCAGCTACTAGGGTGTCAGGAATGATCATCTCAATATGTCAGCCCAGAACCACCTTCCACAGAAAGCCATGCAGAGGAGTCAAGATCTCCATAATGGTTTGTCCATTGTTATTTTTATACTGCAACAACTCTGTAATAAAAATGCTGCAAGGAGGCAGCTGGCAAACTCAAATGTCGCCATAATGGGGGCATAGTCAGAAATTGCTATAGAAGCTGTTTTGTAAGGCTTTAAATGGGGAGCCCAAGAAGGAGCTCTGACGTACAAGTGCTAGGCAAGTCTTAGTGAGGGGGATTTACTGCTTGCCACACATCTGCTATACCAAATGTTCGAAGCATATTTTTAAGTCCCTTCCCTTGCTGTCCCATATTTCCCAACTTACTTGCATTCTCTGCTGTCACCCCCATAAATCTTAAATTAAAGGTAAAGGTAAAGGTACCCCTGCCCGTACGGGCCAGTCTTGACAGACTCTGGGGTTGTGCACCCATCTCACTCAAGAGGCCGGGGGCCAGCGCTGTCCGCAGACACTTCCGGGTCACGTGGCCAGCGTGACAACGCTGCTCTGGCGAGCCAGAGCCACACACGGAAACGCCGTTTACTTTCCCGCTAGTAAGCGGTCCCTATTTATCTACTTGCACCCGGGGGTGCTTTCGAACTGCTAGGTTGGCAGGCGCTGGGACCGAACGACGGGAGCGCACCCCGCTGCGGGGATTCGAACCGCGACCTTTCAATCGGCAAGCCCTAGGCGCTGAGGCTTTTACCCACAGCGTCCCCCGCGTCCCCCACATAAATCTTAAATCTTTAAGATGAATCTCCTTTAATATTGTAAGTCTTCTGTAGGGGTTTTTCAAAACCACATTCTCTTCAAATTTCAAATGATCTTATGTATACCCCTTTGATTTAGGGATAGGCTGCCATTTTCCCCTTCCACATAGAACAGTGGCCTGACCTCTTTTTCTTTTGGAGGGGGTGGGATGCATTTCCTGCTGGAAAATATGGTCATATTGTTTTGTTTAAGGTGAATCCCAAGCTTTCTGTCTTTTAATTGGTGTTCCTTATCCCCTTACATTCCAATAACATATTCACAATCCAGCCATTACTATTTTAAACCGTCATTTTGAGAAATAGTTCCATATTAAAAGTGTAGAGTTACAACATTGTGTGTATGTGTTTGTTGTCCCTACTTCAGATGCAATATTGTTGCATGACACCCCAATCTTCCAAGCACTTACGCAGAGTTTGTGTTTCATTTTGGAATGAGCCATAGCGGAGACTGTGGTGCCTTTATGATATATTGTTTATATATACTGTACAACCTGAGCCTACAATGGAGGGTCTCATAGCATCAACACCCCATGAAAGTCCTCCTTCTCCCATTGCTGCAGCTTTGGATTCAAGCAGAAATCAGCCATGGCTCTCCCCCCCGCTTTTCCAGCCTATAGATCCCCCCAGGTCACATCACAACAAACTCTTCCTTCTAACTAAGGCTTTGTCCTTCTAACCAGCTGGAGGAGGGGACATATCCATTTGTCATCTGGCACAGAGCACCCTTTTCTTTTTTCTCTTAATGACCCATCACCCAAGAGATTACCTCATCAGGAAGCTAGCCTGGGTTGATTAACTTTTACCACTTGTTAGGATTATAGGGGTCTGGCACACAAAAACACTATGCTATGTAAAAGGCCCCATCTCTCAAAGTGTGCCTTATCTCCATTCTAGCCCCCCACTTCCATTTCAATGAAGTAGCCAAACATGAAGCAAGAAAACAGAACCAATAGCCCTTCACCCACAAGTTAGAGAATTCAGGGTATAGGTGATAGTCAAAATGAGTATTGCATGGTGGTAGTTTTTGTTTTTGTTTTTTTAAGAGTAAAAGTATTGCATGGTTGTTAGCTCTGTGTCCTTTGCTGCTAAAGTACACCAGATCTCAGCAATCATAAGAGAGCCAGTGTGGTTTGGAGAGTCCATGTGATGTTTGTGGGGGGGGGGGAATGGAGTGTCAGACTAGAATCTGGGAGTCCAGGGTTCAAATTTGCCATGAAAATCACAGAGTCACCAGGGCAGCCAGTCACTCGCTCTGAGCCTAACCTGCCTTGCAGGGTTGATGTGTAGATGAAGTATGGGAGAAAGAAATAAGAACCACTTGTATCACTCAGAGCTCTTTGGGCAGGAAAGTGAGGTATAAATGCCAGAAAGCAAGCAAGCAAGCAAGCAAGCAAGCAAGCAAGCAAGCAAGCAAGCAAGCAAGCAAGCAAGCATGTTGCCGATAGCTATTTTCTTATGCTTTGGTAGCACCAGCATCATATGGAAAGCATTGTTGAATTGAACAGTCTCCAGCAGAGGGCAGCATTCCATTGCTGTCCCCAGGAACAAAGAAAGCTGCCTTATGCTGAGCCACTCCATCTAGCCCAGTATTGGCACTGATTGGCAGTGGCTCTTCAGCGTCTCAGGCCAAGGAGGGTTTTCTAGAGAGCCTACTTGGAGATGCTAGGCTTCAGACCTGGGATCTTTTGCACGTTCTCTGTTACTGAACTATGGCCCTTCTCCTTTGGTGCTGGCTATCATCCCCTGCCAGTTAGTCACACACACACATGCTAAAGCAGGGGTCAGCAAACTTTTTCAGCAGGGGGCTGGTCCACCGTCCCTGAGACCTTGTAGGGGCCAGACTATATTTTGAAGGGAAAAAATGAATGAATTCCTATGCCCCACAAATAACCCAGAGATGCATTTTAAATAAAAGGACACATTCTACTCATGTAAAAACACACTGATTCCTGGACCATCTGTGAGCCAGATTTAGAAGGCGATTGGGCCGGATCCGGCCCCTGGGCCTTAGTTTGCCTACCCATGTGCTAAAGACACTAAGAATGCCACTCAGTTCCTAGCTTGGAATTTGCTTTGAATGTTATCTCCCTCCTCCTTAGCATATTTGAGGCTCCAGGAGCTCTGTTTTTTTCTTCCTTGTCCATTTTTGTTTGGTGGAGTTTTGTTTTTGCAAGAAAGGCTAAAGCAATTCTTTGTAGAAATGCACGCTAGAGTGCATTGTTTTCAGAAGCGCACTCTTAGCATGGAGAAAGTGGGTAGAGAAAAGCTTTTCTCATGGACATCAAATTAATCTTTCAGTTCTAATCTAATTACACACACACACACATTTCCCTCCTTATCATGATGAGCTAAACCCTGATCTAATGCCAACAGCTCAGCCTCAACAATGGACACTTTTTCAGTAAAGAATTTAAATATTTATCCTGTGCACCCCCAGGTAAAACGGTCTGGCGATTGAGAGCAACAAACTGGGTTGCTGATCACTATCTAACCGGCATCAGTGATACAATCCCTTTCCACACACAACTCTTAATGCAAACTATATTCACTGGGGAGAAGAGCATGTCTCATGTGGTTGGGGAAACACGTCAACAGTAAGTGTCCTTGACTTAAGATTAGGAATGGCTACAACTTAGTGGTACTGTTCATTTTTTACACACAAAGGTCCCAGTGCGGGGGCGGGGGGTGGGATTCTGGTATTTCAAATTTCAGTGGTACAAGGACAAAATTTGGTGTCCCTGCCCTGCCTCTCACCTTTTGTTCTGCTCAATTCACTACCATCATAATTGTGATGCCCTGCGGTGCCCCCTAGGCTCAGTGCCCAGTGTGAGGAAACTGGTCGCGCTGCCCTAAATCTGCCTCTGGTGCCAGGTTCAAATCCTGGTGTCTCCAAGTAGGCTGAAATCTTGAAAAAAGCCTCTGCCACAGAACACTGATCTAAAAGGCCTATTTCATTTGCCTGGGGGAAAGTCAGTTTCCTGTGTTATTGGGTGTGGAGAAACAAAATATTTTTCATGCATCCAATGGTGGAAAGGTTTGGTGTTCCACCAGACGGGCAATGGCAATGCCCAGGAGAGAGATATGAGACTTATTCCCAGAGTCTATGGCACTAATATTTGCAGCAGGAGGGACAAAGGCAGATGTCATTGGTCATTAATCTGTTGGCGAGCACTTTCTCTGACCATGCGCTGGGTGCAGGAAGTTATTATTTGTAGCCCTGACCCCATTGACCCCACGCGCCAAGTTCAGTCCTTGTTTTTATTTCTGTTTCCGTTCAGGATGTTACTAGGTGTTGACTTTTGACCCTTTAAATCAACAGATGGAAAAGCCATTGAGAGCTATCACCCTCTCAACAACACCGACACCCCTCCACCTCTGACACTGGGGGGCGGGGGGACAGGAAATGTTTCCAGTTCTATCATGTCAAGCAGGGTGCAAGTTTGGTGGTGAAATAAGGGGACCAAATTCAGCAGGAAGCAACTCTCCTTCAGCGGAATGAACTGGGATGGCCCTGGTAGTATTGGGACCACATTTCTGTTTGTTCTCAGTTTCCCTTAAGATGGCAGATCAAATAAGAACGCCATGATACCTACAGTCCTACCTTCTGTGTTGTAATAAGCAATAGGAGCTAAGACTAAGCCCACAGGTTAAGGAGAAATGTCAGGGACTAGTAGCCTGTGTGCGCTTTATTATCAATGAAATTTAGTAGTGAAGAATCATACATAAGGATGTGGTGGATGGAGGAAGAAGTGGAGACCAACATTTAGCAGATCTACCTTCCTTGCTTCATTTGCCACACCTTAGGCTGGTAGGTAGGACATGCCCTTGCTTGAAACTTCAGCCAGGTTTACTGAAGACTGAGCAGGAGAGGGGAGACAACCCAGAAGCCGGATGAAGTAATGATAATGAAAGAAACGATATCGGTGTTGATAAGCACCATCTGGGAAGAATGGAGAGTGAGGGCTTTGTTCCGCTTGACTTTTATGTTCTTCAGTTCAGCCTATTTGCCAGCAGATGGCATCATTTCCCAACCATACAAGTAGCATGAAGGTACGTGGAATTTTGCCACTATGAAACTTGTGCAATTATCTGCGTCCATTGCTTAAGGCAGAGGTTTCCAACTTTGTTGGTGTGGTAACCCACAAGCCCAAATTTACTTGGTACGATGACCTATTGCTTTATTGTCACATGAATTTGGGATCATAGGTCTTCTCTGCCCCCAGACAACAGTTCCCCAGGGTCAGAATGTAAGACTCGAGCCTTCTTGACATTCAGTTACAAGTGTTAATGGAACATTACACTATGCTAACGAATCAGAAAGTCCATAAGAGGTATAGTTATGGATTACAAGCAATTATTATTTGGAGTTTACTTATAAACCCTGCACCCCACTTTCACAGGCTTTGCCCCACAGGTTGAGAAATGCTGCCTAAAAATAAAAATAAAAAGACATGGAGGGGGATTTATGTGCCTCCCCCCCCCCACCTGAGGAAAGCTGCAACAGAACATTGTGTTCCTGGCATCTGCTTACCTGAAATCCAGGCTCAAATGAGTTTGTCACGGGCTGCTTGTGTCAGTAGCGATACTGCCACAAACTGTTCAGATATACCCACTCTGTGCACAGTGTGTGAGCTCCTGAAAGCAAGTGGAGCACCTGGAGTCCTCTGCATCAACTCTCTCTTGCCTGTGTTGTGAGGATTTGCCTTCACAGTACATTGATCAAGCATGCAGTTGATTTATAATCTGGCTTTACGTATGCAGCCTCTGTAACAGAACACTTAAAAAAGCAATTATGGTAGGTGAGACTGTGTAGGCTGAGATAGATGTTATCGCAGCAAAGGCCTCCATTTGCCAGGATAATGGGAATGTGGTGCTGGGGAGCATTGACAACGGGAGTTGGGAAGTTGTGGCGCTTCAGATCCTGCTGCACTACAGTTTCTATCTTCCCCGATCATCAGCCATGCTGCCTGAGGTTGGTAGGAGTAGGGGTCCAACAAGATTATGAGTGCCACACCTTGGCCACCCTTGATTTACACAGAACACAGGAAGCTGCCTTATACTAAGTCAGACCATTGGTCCGTCAAGCTCACTACTGTCTCAAAGGCTTCGGCCTTGTATACCTGAAGAAGCATCACCATCCCCATCGTTCAGCCCGGACACTGAGATCTAGCTCTGAGGGCCTTCTGGTGGTTCCCTCTGTGCATTCCCACACTCTCACTGCAAGAAGTGAGGTTACACAGGGAACCAGGCAGAGGGCCTTCTCAGTAGTGGCCCCCGCCCTGTGCAACGCCCTCCCGTCAGATGTCAAGGAAATAAACAACTATCTGGTTTTTAGAAGACATCTGAAGGAAGCCCTGTATAGTGAGGTTTTTTAATGTCTGAAGTTTTACTGTGGCTTTATAATTTGTTGGAAGCCACCCTGAGTGGCTGGGGCAACCTAGGCAGATTGACGGTGTATAAATCATAAATAATCATCACCATCAACGCCGACTGGCAGCAGCCTTCCAGGGTTTCAGAGAGAGGACATTCCCAGCCCTACCTGGAAATGCTGGGACTTGAAACTTCTGCATGCCAGGCAGATGCCCTGCCACTGAGCTGCTTACTTCCCTGTTTTCTAGGGATCTCCCTGATTTAGAGAAGCTGCGTCTATTAAACCAGTTTTAGTCTGTCCTAAGCACCCATGAATGTCAATAGCTCTGTACTTGTATCCCAGTATTCAACTGCTGTAATCCCCTTTGTAAGCACATAGAGAAAGCACTGGTTTCCTTGTTGGCAGGACCAGCAGTCATGCCATCTCAGGAGCAAACCACTTCTAGGGGACAACCAAACTAGCGTCACATTCTTCCTATGTTACATCAAAACAGGCCTCCCTTGCAGGAGGCTTTTTCCCAGGGACCATTGTGACTGACGGGTGAGGTTTTTGCTTTAAAGAATTACTTGGTTCGTTCAGCCTGAGTCTAGCGCCCCCTGGTGCAAACTATTAGAAGAACAACAAGGTTGAAATAACCCTTAAAAATGTTTGAATGAGCTATTGAGGAGGTGTGTGCAATAAAACCAGGAACGTGCTCAGAGCATGGGCCACCACCGGATGCTGCTTCCACAGCAATCCCCCCTCCTCCTTATGGTTTCTTTACTGAAGCAGTAGCTCTCAAACCTGGTCCAGCCTGCTTCTTCAGCAGCTCCAGCGAGGCATAAGATTTTTATTTATTTATTTATTTATTAAAAGTAAGAGTTGAAATGAAAACTCAGAAGAGAACATTGGCTCCGTGAAACTGAAGTTCTCTAATAACAATGCACTACTTGTGTTCCTTTGATTTATTATTGCCACTTCATGATTTCAAATGGTATTTATTTGTGTGTGTTCAGATTTAGGGGTCATAATTCATTTGCGTTGTGATTCCTCAGAAGCAAGCCCCACTTTTTCCAAGGGGTCTTGCTCCCAGAAAGGTACAAACAAGGTTGCTTCCGTAGACTGTGCTTTCTCCTCTCAGCAGATTAATTATTTGCTCAAGGAAGTGCTTCCCTTCCCCCTCTGAAAATTGCATGGCTGCCTCTAGATGCGAGATGCTTTATTAAGTGTTAATTGCTATTGGGATGCAATAATCAGTGTGTCATGTTGCTGGCTTGTCAGAGTGTGTGTTAATTTCATTTAAGTTGCGTTAATTTGGCTCCTTCTGGCAATTTCGCTTTAGCCACCTCTGCTACTGCCAACGTGGCAATGAAGTTTCTGTTGAAAGTACAAGTGGTGAAAGAAGAGATCGGAGGGAAGTTTTTTGTGGCCTGGGCCCAAATAGTCCTGCTCTTTCACACACATGTCCATTGACTACAATTATTAACATGCTGGATATTGGAGGATTAATTACACAAGTGTAACTGGAAGAAACAACAACAACCAAGTATGTGAAGTTAGGAGTTGTTATAATTTATTTCCAGGGCTTTTTCTTCAGCTGGAACTCCGTTCCGGCACCTCTCAGGTGGGCACCGTTGCCATTATTATTATTATTATTAATTTTATTAAAGATTTTGTTGATTTACAAAAGTGTGTGCAATGTCTCTCTCTCATATTTCCCCCCCATATAACATTTTTACAAATCAGTTTCATTTGTTGAGACATTAGGAAGAAAAGGGGGAAAGAGGTAGAGAGGGGGAAAGATGGGTGGGGGTGGAGTTGGGTGGCGATGTTTCTATTTTACTTACTATATGTAGGGGCACCGTTGCCATTATAAGAGTGCAAGGGTGAATTCCAACACCTCTATTTCTAGAAAAATAGCACTGTTTATTTCTCATACTTCTTATACTCCTACCTGAAGAGCTGAGAGCGGCTTTTGCACAGCTCCCTGCGCACGTTTCCCATACAGGAGGTAACTTTCAGGGCAAGACGCCTTAGTTTCAGCAGGTGACAATGGGAGCTCCACACGACAATGCAATTGCTCAGTTATTATTGGCTCCCAATGACGCGGGAGCAGGAGCTGAACAACGGGCCACACATTTGTGCTCCCTTCTCCTTAAGAAACAGACAGCCTCTTGCTCAAGAGGCTGTGTGTGGAGGATCAACATTGAGTCAAAGACAAAGCTGTGACGCTCCCCACATCCTGTGGCTTAGGAAGTGGGTGCTTGAAGAACCCAGCCTGGGAAGTCATCAGTATTTGTAGACATTCCGGTTCTCTTGCCCTATCTTGTTGCTAAAGGGCCGGCCCCACACCCTCCCATCGCAGAGCTCTTACTGGGGTGTGAGGGGATGCTGTGATCACAGTGCTGAGTGCTTGCTGAGGATCACAGCTCTGGTGACAGCCTGCATTTGATGGGGTCTGGGTGCTGGCATGAAGCAAACCAGCTGGCCAGGCTTCTGAGGCCACAGCAGGTCTCCTGCTAATGCCTCCCCCCTCCCGGCCTGCCCAGTTCTGACCTGGAGGGCTCCAGCAGTTGGTCTGGAAAGGAAGGAGGCAGAGCTTAAGACCTGTAGATTCCCAGAAGTTTGCCCATCAGCAGCCATGGGGAAGCTGGATGTGGCTGCAAAGTGAGCCTGTCCAAAGAGTGGATCAAAAATACAAGAAAATATTGAGGAGTGCAGGCTCTCGATGTTAAGAGGAGGCATTGCCCTGCCTCTCAAAAAACACACACACCTTTAATTGATTAATCGGCTCAATTAATCCACCGAAACACTCTCTGGCTGACTAAAAAGACATTCCCAAATAATTCAAATTAATTTAATGTAAGTATCGATCATTAAATGATAATAACAGCAGGTGCCAATTACCGTCGTAGAAGAGGCAGCCCACTTTTGTCCTTATTTTGGAGGCTTCCTCTAGGATGGCATCCGCCATTTCAGAACACACACAAAAGCCTTGTTGAAATATATTGTTTTATAGTCTCGTGCATATTGATTTGATTAATCAGTTCAAGGGGCTTTAGGTAAAAGACCGCCCTATAGAAACCTGTGTTGTTAAAGTCAGGTAAGAGCGTGTGTCTTCAGTCCAGGGCCCCACTCTAACCTAAATCTGTGTTTGATATCTGTGGACAACGTAGCCATAAATGACAGAAAGGTGACTGCCCCTTTTTCTTTCTTGTAGTCTGCCATCCCCTTGCTAATCAGAGAATCATAGAACTGCGGAGTTGGAAGGGAGCATGAGGGTCATCTAACCCAACCCCCTGCAATGCAGGAACCCTTTTGCCCAACATGGGGCTCGAACCCGAGACCCTGAGATTAAGTGTCTCATGCTCTGCCGATTGACCTATTGCAGGATAAGTTTAAAATATTTATTCTGAGCTGGTGTTTCAAATGGTAGCTTTAGTGGCTGCCATGTACAAAAGGGAGGGAAGTCCTCCCCCCCCCCCCAACATGTAACTTGGTAGTTTCACCCAAAGTGGTCTTGGTTCACAGAGAAAGCAAAATTGGACTCGGTGGTTGCTGTTGTCATTTTGCATTTGTGCTCCCACCTCCCCGTGTCTCTAACCAAATATTATATATTAGTCCCCACAGTGCAAAAGTCATGTGGGCTGCGGAATCACCGCTTTTGGAATATGTTGCAGACCAATATGTGTTCATTGTTATAGCAACAAATTAGTATGCATGTTTGCTCAGTGCACTGAAATGGGAAACCTTGGTTGAAATCAATTATTGAAATTGGTCTCATTTAATTTAATGGCGAGTTAGACCAGTGATTTAAAATTGCCTTGACTTAAATGAAGCCATCTTTACAGCCCAACCTTTGGCACACTTATATAAGAGTTTTCGGAGGCAGTATTTTTATTGGTTTTTGAAAACACGTAAAGCAAGTAAATAGCATGGAAATGTAAATAATAATAAAAAGGAACTGAGAAAACAATTTCCTCCATCAGTGTTTTGATCAATCTGGTTGATTTAAATTTAAACATAAATTATTATCGTCACTTGAACCCCGACTCCCATGTTCATCATTATATCAACACTTTATATTGTTTCATTGGTAACATAAGAGGAAAAATGAGTATTACTCATACTTGATCAAGCACAACCACAAGGACTCCTGATTAGGTGTTTGGCTATGTGATATTGAATGCTATCCATTAACTGTTCTATCCTGTTTCCCCTTTGTTATTGTTTTTGTTTAAATCAATTCACGAACCAAAAACTTATACATTGGCCACTAGTAATGTGTTGCAGGTATTACTGCAAATTTACTGTGCTATTTTTGTGATCAGCAAATGACATGGCGCTTGGTCTATTTATTTGTATCATTTAGTATTCCTATTATCTTTGTTTATAAAACCCAATAAAAAGTTATTTTTTTAAAAGGAACTGAAAAAAGTAGAGACAATTTTCCAATATATGGTTAGCACAAATCAGATAAGAGTCAGGTGGAATGGGATGCAATGAGGGGTGAAACTTAGAAATCACTTTGCTGATATGCATGAGAAATAGGACCCGTGTGTCTAGGAAAATATCCTGTTTCGTTAGGCCTCTTGTGGTCTACTGTTAGTTTTTCCACTAATGGTACTGTATTTGCCAGGTTCTCTTAAATAAGCTCTAACCTGTGCATTCCAGGGGGTTCTTCCAGTGTTTAGCCATTTCCATTCTTGCTGCTACGAGCAGGAAAAACATAGGAACATAGGAAGCTGTTTTATACTGAGTCAGACCTATCTGTCCATCTAGCTCGGTATCGTCTACACTGACTCCTCAGAGTTTCATGCAGGGTTCTCTCCCCACCCTCCCTGGAGATACTGGGGATTGAACATGGGACCTTCTGCATGCAGCGCAGCTGCTGTGCCCTTGAGCTACAGCCTTTCCTTATAGCTTCCTCATATAGGAATTGATCATGAAGGTTCCAAAAGACTGATAACAGTGCCAACATTGGGTCTAGGTGTATCAGTTGCTGCACCGTATCTGAGACAATGCCAAAAACCTATTCCCATAAGATTTCTATCATGGAACATTTGAAAGAGAGAGAAAGAGATACACACACACACACATATGCTCATTGCGCCAACTACAACATATAAGGGAGAAATATTTGCTTACATGATGAGTTTTACTGGAGTAAGGTGCCATCTGTGTACAGCTTTTAGGGATGGTTTACAAGGGGCTGCTGCTGACGTGTTTCTTATAGGCTGGTGAAACAAATGGAGTCCCATTCCAGGTCTGATTTAGAAACCTCGTCAGCTTTCCACATGGATTGCAGTCCCTCTGTCTGATTGAGGCTAAGCCTTTCATTCAAGGAGTAGGAGTAAAGCTCATTGAATTCAATGGAACCTACTTCCAAGCAAGTACATGAGCTGTTATGCTTTTCTGCACCCTTCAAAGACCCATAATATCCAGATCAAGGGAAGTAATAGCTCAGTACTAGACTAGATGGATCAAAAGGTCGGCGGTTCGAATCCCCGCGGCGGGGTGCGCTCCCGTTGCTCGGTCCCAGCGCCTGCCAACCTAGCAGTTCGAAAGCACCCCCGGGTGCAAGTAGATAAATAGGGACCGCTTACTGGCGGGAAGGTAAACGGTGTTTCCATGTGCTGCGCTGGCTCGCCAGATGCAGCTTCGTCACGCTGGCCACGTGACCCAGAAGTGTCTCCGGACAGCGCTGCCCCCCGGCCTCTTGAGTGAGATGGGCGCACAACCCTAGAGTCTGTCAAGACTGGCCCGTATGGGCAGGGGTACCTTTACCTTTACCTTTACCTTTAGACTAGATGGAACGCCCTCCCTTCAGATGTCAAGGAGACAAAGAATTACACAACTTTTAGAAGGCATCTGAAAGCAGCCCTGGGAGGTTTTTAACACTTGATGTTTTATGTTTTTAGATATTATGCAAGCTGCCCAGAGTGGCTGGGGAAACTCAGCCAGATGGGTGGGGTATTATTATTTTTATTAGGACCAAGGGAATCAATCATTTAGAAGGGTTTTTCTTAAAGAGTTCTGCCTTTATTCTGAGTGTCAAGATTTGTGAGACCCCTGATCTCTGAGGGGTGGGCACCATATACAACAGGGCTGGTACAATACATTTGGCTGCCTGAAGCAAAGGACAAGGTGGCACCTCCCTAGATGAATCAACTGGCAGCTGAATCTAAAGGGACAATGTCCTCCATAGGACCTGAGGGCAGCTTAGACAGCTCAAGGCACACATAGCTTTGTCTTTGCCTCACAGCACCTGCTGCTTGAGGCAGCCTCCTCACTTTGGCCAATGGAAGGACTGGCCCTGATGAGCAAGGAGGAGAGAGAGATCTGCCTGCCTTCCCTTAGTAAAAGCGAGAACGGGCCAGGACCTCCTGCTAGCAAAAAGTAATGTGAACCTGCAGCATAGTCCACAAGGGGTGCTATTTTCCAGCTTCCAACCTCAGCCCCATGACCAGTGTGTCATTTAAAACATGAGGAGGAGAGGGGAGTCATTTCCAGTTTTCACTCCAGGTGAGCTAATGCCTGAAAGAGTATTTCTGAGCATTTATAAGGTGATCTACTCAAATCTACTTCTGAGCATTTATAAGGTGATCTACTCAAATCTACTTCTGAGTCCAAAATCAGAGGTGGAAATGGAAAAGGACATACAATAAACTGTTGTGGGGAGTATAAGCTGCCCCTGGGCTTTATAGCAACAGCAGACCTTGCAAAAATTGGCCATCAGCAATGGTCCTTGAGGAAAAGATGCCTTTTTATGCTCCCTGATCGTGGCTGATTGATGGGCCATTCTGGCGGCTCATTATGTGGTGGGGGTGGGAGGGGAGGTTTATTCATATGCCGAAACCACAGCTCTGAGGCCCCCAGGGCAACATGAAGCACCAAGCTCAGTGAAAGGAAGGGCCCCTTTGCTATGCTGCCCTGGATGACAAAGGGCAGCTCTAAACATCTCCCTTATCAAGGCACAGTGAGGAATTGTCACTGAAGCAGACCTGGCAGCTGTGATCCCAATATTGTGAACTTGGATTCCTCTCAAGAAGCCATCACTACTTTTTCAATGGCAACTGCAGTGCCTGGAGATGGGCAGTCAGGTTGTGCATCCACAGCAGTGACCAGAGGAGAAATGACTGTAACACAGAGTTGCAGCAGCACAACTGGATGTCCTCATCTGCCCCAGCTGCAACAAAACATGTCCCTCCCATATCGGACTCTACAGCCACAGCTGGCGCTGTAACTCGGTTGGACTCTTCAGCGGTTGGACTTCACCCCCAAAGGGGGTGTCTGAGACAGACAGATGCCAACTTTATTTAAAAGTGGTATCTAATTATTTGCAGAGGATTCACTAATCCCTCCTCAGCAAGCCTTCTTTTTTATTTCTTTCTATAGGGTGGGGTGCAGCCTCAAACCACTCAGCTGGAAGGAAGCCAGTCCTTTTGCCACCCTACTTCCTTCTCTTCTGAGAATCCAAGCTCCTTTTCTAGCCATGGGATGGGATGAGGTGAGTGACTAAGTCCAGGCCTCTCTCTGCCTTTTTTGTCCGATTTCCCCAACCACATTTTGCCTCACTTTTGGGGAAGCCTATTGCTACCATGACTCAAAAGGAGGACTTTGCTCCAATTGGTTGGCTGCTGTGGGAACAGGATGCAGGACTAGATGGGCCTTTGACCTGACCCTGCAGGGCTCTTCTGATGTTCTTAATTGCTTTGTGCCACCAGAGGGACCCTTCTCCCTTTCTCCTGGGGTGGCCAAACAGGGTTGGGGAGGAACTGTCCCCTGTCCCCCAATTCCATGGTTCCTGCTTTCCCACTGACTCCTCATTCAGCTTGACCCTCCTTGTTTTCCCTACCATTCTGTGGTGGGCTTCACTCTTGCCTGTATTGTGGGGTAGGTCACATCATAGTGTGTTGACCACACGTACCTGGACATTAAAACGTCAGCCATTTTAACCAACTGATCTGAGAAGTTAAGCATAGAGGTCTGTGGTCTCATAATCATTTTTTAAAAAGCAATATATTGCATTATCTGCCATTTCTGTTCTCTGGTAAGCAATATGTTTATAAGCACGCACACACACACACACACAGATGTGAACGCTTTGAGTCAAAGTCACCACCCAACCCTGGCAATTTGTTACTTTTTAACTTGTCGGTGAGGCAAAGTGAGCAGATTCAGTCAGCTGCTTAAGCTGCATGCCTTATTCTCCTACACTGTTTGTTACAGTTAAAAGGGGCTGGATCTGATGGGACAATGGACCTGGTTTGGGATAGTCCGGACTCAGTTGATGTATATTTTTATGCTGGCACTTCTGTATGCCTCCCAACCCTCTTAACTCCCCACTGTCTCCCTGGGGTTTATCCCTACAGTTCCTTGTGTTTTATCTATATTATTTTGGCAAATAAAATGTCTTTGAAATTATTATTTATTGTGATTTTTAAAATTTCGGAGGATTTTGGAGAACTGTTAAAACCAGGAGCCATTTGGGCACTATTTTCAGGTGGGATTCAACGAAATACCAGAAAAGCCAGCTTGTGCAATTAAAGGAGTTGATGGCGTCCCTCTAGCATAGGGGCAGCCAGATGTTGGTGGACTACAACTCCCATAATCCCTGACCATTGGCCATACTAACTAAGGCTGATGGGAGTTGGAGTTCCCCAACAGCTGAAGAGTCGCATATTGGCTACCTAGCTGATGTTCTTCTTAAGTTCTTGGTTTTCTGTGGTCATAAATCCTCTGCAGGCCACTTTAGCTGCTGGCCACCGAAAGAGCCTTGAGAACCTATTGAAAGGAGCAGAGAGAGAGAGAGAGAGAGAGAGAGAGAGAGAGAGAGAGAGATCCTTCTGCCTGGTGTAGGCACAGTCGCCCCTCCAGCTATGAAAACAAAAGTGTCAGAAATTGCTGTGTTTTGACTGGGGGGTGAGTCCTGGGAATTGGGCTGGGGTTACCTGCCCAAGAGAGGTCAGCAAGCCCTCACTCGGGTTTCAGGATTTAATTATTTAATAGCCACTCTCTCTCCTCCCTGTTGGGCACTGGAGCAGGATTAACTAACGGCTCTTTTTGCCAAAAAGGTGGGGGGGTGCCAGAGGCATAGCTGGAGCAATCAACAGCCTGTTGTCCCAGGTGCTGCCCGAGTTCAAATTTCTGCACTGGGAAAATAAAGAAATATTTCCTCAGATTAATGGCCCTGTTTCACCCTCCCCCGCCCCATTCCCAAAGAGAGCAACACAACTGCATCCTCCCCCCCCCCACTACTCCCAATGCTTCCTTGCAACACAGATTCCTTGGGATTCAGCTTAATTCCCCTCCAACAGATGCAGACGTTCCTTCGGTTTACTGCCTGAGTATCCAGCACAAGGCACCTACTGAAGCTGTGCCAAGAGGTGAAGGACGTAGGCATGGCAGGTGGAGGGCAGACGCTTTAGGAGAAAGTGCGCAAGGTTTTTGTTTTTGTTTTTCTGCACAAAGTTAGAGCGCAAGGTGCGGGAGAAGGTGGCTGCCTGGTGCTTGCTGCCTGTCATTCACAGCCGCATTGTGGCTCCCAAAGTCTGATTGGGCATCTCTCGACTTAACTCTTGGCTCCCATCTGCTCAAGAAGAGCTGTGTGCTTTCTTCAGAGGCCAGCAGCTGTGGTTGTGCCTGAGGCACCGCTGGCACCTTATAAAAGGAGGAATCAAATGGTGAGCGGGGTCGTACTGAAACTTTGTACAAACAGGCTAATTGCAAGAAAGCCATCTGAGATGATGGCAGGGATATATTTCGGCAACAAGACATGTGAAAACACTGCTGGAGCTAAGCGAGGGCAATAGTGCCGGCTGGCAGGCTCACAGGAACATCACTTGCACTGCAGAGAAATGGGGTGCTGATGAAGTAGATGCTATAGATCCAGGGAAGGCAAAGGAAGCCCAGGATGCCACTGGGGCAGGAGCTCCCTTTTCATGTCCTCTCCATCACAGCGGGGTAGAACATGAAAAGCACAAGCAAAAGACAGGTTGCCTGCTACCTTAGAATCAAACTGGACCAGATCAGCCTCCACCAACATGGTGCCCTCCAGGTGAATCCACCTTCCCTCGTTCCTCACCACTGGCTATTTGGCTGAGGCTGATGGGAGTCAGAGACCACGTTGGTGGTCCTATTGACCTGTACCCGCTAGAGAGGCCATAATGGCACCTGCCCTCAAAGAAGCTGGTTCAAAGCAAGGGTTGCCAGAGAGTTTCATGGACAGGGCAGAAATGGTCAATTTCAGGGGAGGGCACCATATCCAAAGATGGTTCTGGAGCTGATGTTTTCTTGGGCCAGGACGACTGGTCTGCGTCTTTAAAAGACTGGCCTAGCCTATAGGCACAACTAGATTTTACAAGCAGAATTCAATTTTATTACTATATTGACATTAGTAACATTTTCCTGGTGACCAATGCACCAGTCAAGTTGTAGAAGAGAGGCTTGTAAGGGAAAGAGCTGCTAACGTGGACGCAAAGCCTAATGTCATGCCACAAAACCCCAATGCATTTCTCACCTTCCCCAGTTTTATTTTCCTAGCTTCCAGGCCTCCAGAAATAGCCAAAGCGAAGACCTACTAAATAAATGGTCAACAGTGGTGGCATTTTTCTGTGTTGAGGAATAATTTTGTACCTCCTCTAAAATGGCTCCTGATCACGCGGTATGGTGTCAGAACTGGCTGCACGTCCTCAATTTAAAAAGACTGTCAGAATGAATGGGGTCAATTTAAAATCAGGAAAGAGACATTACAGTAGGAAGAAGCTAATCGGACTGGAAAGGGTTAAACCAGAAAGGTGCCAGATGAGTATATGTGATGTGAATTGTATTTGTATAGCTAGGTAACTGCAAATAGCCCTTTGCTGATATGAGCACCTTTGCCCCAACCTCTGCCCCATTCTGGGGCCAAGCATCTATTCTGAGGCGGCCCTTCACATCGCAGCCTGACATATGTACAGAGCAGGTGCTCGGGGGGACCTCACTTTTTAAATTTTTACCTCAGAAAGTTTCACACCTGGATTGCAGAGAGAAACAGTCTTGTCTGAGAGTTTGTCTTTCTCAGTGTGATTGATGCCTGTCTACAGGTAAGAGGTTTTTCGGGCCGATTGCAGTGCGTGGCATTGTTTGGTTGCTGACTGAGTGGACACAGCTGGAGTGTGGGTGTGGCCCACAGCCTGCCTTGGTGTAAGGACAGGTGTAGTCCCTGAAGGGACTAACACCAAAGGGTCTTTTCTCTTTGGACTGCCACAATTTTGTGGAATTGTGGGCCAGATGCTCTGGGTGACAGGCCTTACTGGGGAAGAGGGGAAGTTTGGTTTGGGGCTGTTCCCTCTGAGTGGAGAGGCCTACCACAATCATGGTGGAGGCTTAGATGTTTGCTTGGTTGCTGGCCACCCCCTGTTTCAGCCCTCCCATTCCTATGTTTATGAAAGGCAGGTCAGTCCAAATAACAGCATGTCCATCCATGTCTTGATTGTAGTTGAAGGGACTGACTTGGCATGCATTACTGACACTTGGATGGGTGAGCTGGGTGGGCCTGACCTAACTCTGAGTACTTGGTTACTAGGCTAGACTTGGGCAGGCGGGCAAGGGGTGTGTGCTTCTATTGTCCATAGAAGCACCACCCCCTTTACCACACGGCCTAGAGCTTAGGATAGATCATGGACTTGAAAGGAGACAGATTGGGGATGCTACCAGTCTATCAACCACCCTGAGTGAGCTGGCTGAGGTGATCTCATGGGTGGACCATGGCTTGGTGTGGTTTTAGAGGGCCCCCAGAAGACAACATCCACACAGAGGCAGCTGTTGTGCTGGCACAGGATTTCATCGGTTCCGTGAGAACCATGGGGTTGTCTTAAGTGGTCATTAGTTCAACACAATGGACAGGGCACCTTCTATTATTATTTATCAATGTGTGGATCTGTATTCATCAGTGTGAGTTAAGTTGTCCTACAAGAAAAATGCTATGTATGAAGCAGCCGTTTCCTGTTTTCTGAGTACCGTGTTTCTGCCTCCTTTGCTGACTTTGCAGTGATTTGGATGGGTGCCTGGGCCCAGCCTCCTGCCAAAAAGCTTGAAAAAGAACTTTCTGCTGCCCGGGGGGTAACCCTGATTGATCGCCCAAAGAGCGGAGTGACCTAGTCTGTGTCAATGCAACCTATTTCTCAGAGAGCCCAAAGTATTTTCCTCCCGCCCGCTTTTGCTACCCCACCGGGTCATCCTTTGGTGAAAGCTTTGAAATCGCAGCTCTGCTGTGTGCATAGGCTGTGCGCTATACGGATTGAAAATGGCTGCCCTGCCCACTGACAGCCATTCTCTAGGGAAGCACAGCGTAAAAAAGCACAGCAGTTGCTTCTTGAAAGAACAGATGTGGGAAGAGTCAACTGACACGTTGGCGGGCGTGATGGTGAAGGAAAGAGAGGGAAGCACACATAACAAAGCACTCTGCAGATTACCATGTGACAAAGAGATATATAATAAGGCCCAACCCCTTCCACTCCAAGAGCGTCTTGTGAGAAGGAAAAATGCCTGTGGCCCTTACTCTGTGGGGCTAGTGGGCATCCCTGTTCCCTTTGTGGTGGGCAGGACCTGGCAGCTGGGAGAGTGTGTGTGTGGGAACCCCAACTCAGGAAACTAGCTGGATTTACTGGGCTACGCTCTAAATCCCCCCTCACAAAAGATGCCTGTTCAGTGAGAACAGGATGCCGAGGATTCAGCTGCATTTGTTTGGCCAGCAGAGCCTGGTGGATTACGGACAATTGGTTCAGCCCTGACAGAAAATATCAGGAATGTTAAACAATAAAACGGCCTCCAGTTGTTGTGGGCTCGGAGGGGCCTCCCCCCCCCCCCCGCTATCCTGGGCAGGCCCCACATGTGCCTCTTGCTTCTGCTTAATCTGTAGCCCTTCCACTAGGAAAGCATGGCAGCATTTGCTCTTTTTGGTTTACTGATTATTTTGCTGAGTAGCAGCATGGGCTACCCTGGCGACAGTCTCCAGCTAATGGGTGTGTAGCCCCTCTGCTGAAGGGTTTGGGAGAGCAAAGTATTGTGAGAGGTACTGCTCAGACAGTGGAGTCATTCTTGCAGAAGTGGGACCTATGGAAGTGTTATATTGCGCTGAGAGAAAGAGAAGTGATTTTTATCTCTTCTCTTCTTCTTTTTGCTTTCAGAGGAGGAATGTGCACACTTTTTCCAAGTGAACCCACCCAAGAGGAGGGGTGAAATATGTCCCAGTGTTTGGCAGGGGAATATAGGTACATTTATTTCATGACAGGGTTCATTAAGTGGTAATAAGCAAGTCAAATAATGGGGTCAGGTCGCTCTGCTAGTTAATTTTTGAAACGTTAGTTTATAGGTTTTCTTGACAACCCCGAAAGCAAGTATTTGTATTTGGGTGCCATAAATGTGTACATTCTGTAACAAAAGCTATAAAAGAGCCCTATGGCACATTAAAGGCCAACCAATTTATTATGGCATGGATACATGCCCACTTCACTAGATGTATGAAGTGCAATCTTTGTTGGCAGGTTTATAAAGGAGACAGTTGTAAAGTGGGAGTTAAGCGGCAATGAGGTATAAAAATTAGTCGGTGATAACTAGAGCTTGAATATATGTTAAATAGCCACACCTTTCACCCTTTACTGAGCAGCAGTTTGGTGATATTTGCTGAGATTAGTGTATTAAAAGCTGTAGTGGGGCAGGGAACCATTTGCAAAACAGTCATAGATAGCACCACTATCTTGTCATTGGTGTTAGCATGATAAAACAAAACTGAACTTCCTCATCACCTAGAATATGCAAATGTTCAAAGTTTTAAGATGCAGTACATGAGATTCCATTAGTGCTACTCTTTTTTAAAAAAAAAAAAAAAAAATTAGTGTAACATTGTGAGAGAAATTCCCAGATAAAGCAGATAGTCAATTGTTAGCCAATTGTTTCTTGAATCTTGGTCATAATAATTAAACTTACAGCTGTGACTTTTGAGGCTAATTGTATAAAGCATATTAGTATGCTTCACAGTATGTGAAGGTACCATTTGGTTGACCATTGTGTGTTTTTTTATACTAACAGCTTTCTCATAGGAACTGAAACAAAAAACAAAGTTCTCTTATATCAGAGCTTTCTGAAAGACTAATATTCAAAACAAAGGCAGATCAAGAAGATAAGACACCCCTCCTGCGAGCAACACAGGCAAATGGCTGGGAGAAGGTTGTGTGCTCCCTAGTAAATTATTATTAGTAGACTGTAACAAGCCAGGTCTGTTTGGAATCACTCAGTGGTTTCATGGGAAGAAATTCCAGCTGAGGCTAAAGTTTTTTGGGAGTTACTCACACCAACTAGTCATTAATTATCCACAGATTCTGTCTGGTGTCCTATGGCATCACTTTATTTCTGCTCCTTGCTTGCCTAAGGAATTTAGGAATAGCAGAATGGAAGTCAGAGCTATTTCAAGAAGGAGCTGAATAGTCTGGCAAACTTTTCTGCAGTCTTAGATTAACATAGACAACCACAAGCCTTTCACTTTCTGAAAACAAACTTAGGTCAGAGAAATGGTGGCCAAAGATGGCAAATGGAAGAGGCAGAAGTCACATCTTGGCGTTCTCATTTTCATGCCATTGGCCAGATTAGTAAACAGGAAGTTTCTTGGTTGCCTATGGCAAGTAGGATTTCTTCTCAGAAAATATTTGCCTTGGGTGGTGTATAAACTCTGATAATAAAATTAATACATTGTAAAGCACCTGTAGGCCTTGATATGCCTTCAGTCAGAAATGGGCTTTACTCTAAATCAGTGGAATTTACCGTAGATAGTAGGTTCTCTACTGGCTGATGTGGAGTTGCAGGCCCTTCAGTCATTACGGCATTAAGGCTCCGTTTGAGCTGCCTCAGAAGCGGCCCAGGATTTGATGAAACAGAAGCCCAGTCATCTGTTGTCTGTTAAACCTTGACTCAACACAGGTGTTGGTAACTTAACTGATTTATTTACAAGGTTATTGTTACATGAACCCCAGCCTCAGTGTGGTGAGAGATTTCAGAGGTGTTGGTGTATAACATGGGTTTGGTTTTCTCAAAAGGAAGGACGCTGGAGAAAGTGGTGTCTTTGTGATATGTGGTGTATATATACAGTATACAGTATACATGCATACCGGCTGAGGCTGCATCCAAGATGGAAGGACTTGCAGCAATAACACCACAAAAGATACTAGCCCTTTGTTAGGTTTCTAGGCATCTGGATTCTGACAGAGAGCAAAATCAGGCCTCTGTGTTTTCCCAGTTCCAGCTGGAATGAGATTGGCTATTCTCCTTTCACTCATCCTGATGGGGAATTAAGCTCGGCCCTGATTCCCAAGTGGCCCTCTCCTTTCAGAATAAGCTTCCCATCTATTGAGAGGCATCTCCTTAACAAAGGAGGGTCAAGGACACACCGGAAGCTGCCTAGCAGTCGTCCATCTAGCTCAGTACAGCCAACACTGGCTTGCAGTTGTTCTTCACGGGTTCCAGATAGATGCTGTGCCCCTGAGCTACACACTACTTTCCCAGGGCCATGGGGTAACCTCCAGCAGCTCTGCTTGTTCCATTCACCCTTCCCTGTCTTACAACCAAGAATCACAGTACTGTGAGCAATGCCTCAGATAACATCTAGACTAATATTTCCTATGCATCACACAGTGGTACCTCTGGTTGCGAATGGGATCCGTTCCGGAGACCCGTTTGCAACATGAAAAGAGCGCAACCCGCAGTGGTTGAATTCGACTATGGGGTGTGGCGCTCATCTTGCTTCAGGCCAAGGGAGCCGGTGTTTGTCTGCGGACAGCTTTCTGGGTCATGTGGCCAGCATGACTAAACTGCTGCTGGTGCAACGGAACACCGTGACGAGTGTCAGAGCACACGGAAACGCCATTTACCTTCCCACCGCAGCAGTAATTATAAGATATCAATGATAGGGCTGCTTCCACAGCCCTCTGCCCTCCAGCAAAGTTTCCTCTAGTCTAAGGGCAAGAGAGATGGGGTCCCCAAGAACATCTTCAGAGGCTGCAATCAGAGCCGTCGTGTGGGCGTCAGCATGGGAGGCCAAGAGATGGGTCCGTTTTTTTAGCGGCTCTGGCTTGGTTCTGGAATGCCCTTCCAACTAAGTTGTGTTTGGCCCCCTCTCCGAGCCCTTTTAGACGGAAGATGAAACCCATTTGTTTTGGCAAGGTTTTAAAGGTTGATTGATCATGTTGCTGCTATGGCCTCGGTTTCTAAGTTTTTTCCCCTTTAACATAACTTCAATGATTGTTTCGTTGCATTAAAAAAACATACCACAAATTAGTGTATTTCTGTTTGTTTTGGTATGCCACTCTTGGTGTGAATGCAGAAAGCAGGATGAAAATAAATAAACATTATTATGGCTACTGTGGGGCTGTACTTATGGATCAGTGTACCGTTTCCAGTGTGCCTGACTGCAAGCCACATGCCTTGGAACAATCTGCTAGCATTGATATACAAAGGGCAGCATTTGTACACACACAACTTCCCTCACTCACTGACGAAAGTGGAGCATGTTTCCCACCCACCCCTTCCTGGAACTCCTGTGATGTTTTTTTCTGGTATTCTAAGTTCTGTGATTCATTTTGGGTAAAATATTTGCCTGAAACTTCAGAATGCTTTTCTGATAGTCTGCACCTACCTAATCCTTCCTGCCTACTTTCATCAGGTTCTGCAGGCCAAAGTAGACAACACAAGAAATGTGTGATTGCATTTCACATGTCTTGCAATATAGAAAGAAAGAAAACAGCAGGTGCGTAGGTAATCAGGATTTGGATCATGGCAGGCGGGCAGGTTTTGGGCTTTTTTTTTTGTTTTTAACACCCCTCCCTGCAATGCTGCAATTTTGATTAAAATCAGCTCCCTCTGAATCTTGCCCAGGAGGAATGCTGCCACATCATTAGCTACCCACATCCCAAACAGAGTAAGGTCTAACTGCTGGGCATTTGGGCTTGCTATTTGGGCAAGATGGGGCAGATGTGTTGGTGTCACATAAAGCTGCATTTAGGTCAGGCCTATGCAAATGATTATAAACTGGGTACCATTCATGAATGAAGGATGGGGATCATGCCTGCTGGCTTTGCTACTGGCCTCCATGGATTGATTAGCTTTTCTGCAAACATGGAAGCTGCACATGCATAGTCTGTCTATGTGCGATTTGTACCCTGCGTATATAAACTCATCTATCTGCCAAACTCTGGAAATGAATAAAAGATCTCCTGGTCTTTCTGTAGACATGTCTTCTAGTCCCAGGCCCCTTTGCCCAACTCTGCTCTTATTCCACACAAATTACTCTTCACACCTCATTAATATTCTACAAAGAAGTAATCAGTGCCTCCGAGCAGAAACAAAGGAGAAAGTGCTTTGAACAAGGACGCTAATTTGATGTCCAGCTTGAAGCAGCTGGGATTGCCTCCCTCCTGCCCTAACTGTGGCCCAGGGTCAGAGGGATTCAGGGAAAGAACATCTGCTCTCCTTTCTAAGAGCACCGGACCTGCTCTGCTGAGCTCTTATCTCAGAGCTCTACCAACCACAATCCCGTACACTCTCCCAGCTGTACTTGCTTCCTTAGAACAGCGCAGGCTTCTGGAATTTCTACCCAATTCTGGAGCTTACTTGGTCCAATTCATAATAATTAGAGAGGCACCCAATACCACCTGCCTACCTTGGGAGCTAGATTGGATCATTCTGATGCTGATTCAGAAGCATTTACATACCCTCCAACATATCTCTGATGAAAATAGGGACGTCCCATCCCATAATAATAATTTTCCTATTTATACCCCACACATCTTACTGGGTTGCCCCAGACACTCTGGGCAGCTTCCAACATATATAAAAATATAATAAAGCATTAAACATTTTAAAAAACCTTCCCTATACAGGATTGCTTTCAGACAGCTGGGGGGTTGGATAACTCCATACTCTCCAATATTTCTCCAATGAAAACAGGGACACCCTAAGGAAAAGTGGGATATTCCAGGATCAAATCTGAAACTGGGACGGCTTCTCTAAATCAGGAGTGCCCCTAGAAAACAGGGACATTTGGAGGGTCTGCATTTAGGATTTTGCAACTGAACATTTCTGGGGGCGAGGGGATGTAAAAAAATTGAGCTGATTTGTAACCCTGAAACATGAACACATGCTTTATAAACCGGAGGGAGGCCTGAAAGTTTAAAATTAGCATTTCAAAATGGTTTTTAATGACCACGGCTTCTCTCTCTTCTCTCTCTCTTCTAGTATGGAACCCTCTCTTAACGTAGACTATTTGCATTTCTGTCTTTTGCACGTAAAATGCTGGCATATATTTTTTTTACTCCATAGGCTTTGTCACAAGGAAATCTATAAACTGGTCCTTCTGTTCCGCTTTGCTCTTTACAATCGGGACAAGGCAGAGGACCCGTGTTGCCAAAGTCAATACTTCACATCTGTGCGCATGGGGCAAGTTTCATGGCGCCAGCGGGGGCTTCGATAGCATTTCTATTCCTGGGCTGGTGGCAAACTGCCTTCTATTCTGAGTCATGGAGGCACACGGGTCCCATTTCAGTCCTGGCTGCCTCTGGCTTGGGTGGGCAGAGGATGCTGAGCAGCTCCCCAGTCAGTGGCGTCCTTTCTCCAGCATCGCTCCTGAAAGACGAGGTCTGTGTGTGCTTAAAATGGCAGGGACAGGATAGGTCTGAATGGGGAGTGTGTGAGCACAAGCCCCACACTCTTTGGTGGCCTGCAAGCTTCTCACACACACAATCTCCTCCTTGTCTCCCTCCACCTGGCTCGGAGCTTGCCTTCAATATTAATGAACTCTCCTCCTTGCCTCTGTAATTGACCATGGCGCTGTTTTCCAAGGGGTTTTGGCAAGGTGGAGAAAAAGGGAATAAGGGAAAGAAAATGTAAAAAGAGGGAAAAGAAAGCAATAACACAAACCAACAGGGTGAGCGGAGCGAGCTTCGAAAACCACATCCTTCCCCTGAAATAGAGATCATTTATTCACCTGGGCCCACGCAAAGCTGGGACAAGACACCATTGTTAGGTGCCGCAAAGGGGGCCAAAGATCCAGGCGGGGCTGGAAGAGGTGTGGCAACGAGGAGCTTAGGGACAAGGGGGCGATTTTGCAAAGACGATGCTGAACGAGATGCTATACTGAACCATCTCCTTCCCCAATACCTTCCTCTTCACCTCCACCCTTCAGGGTTTAGTTTATTTATACAGAAATTTATAAAATGGCACAGAAAGCTTTAAGCAAACACCCTCGAGCCCCTCACCCCGCTCCCCTCAATCCTGAGTGCCTGAGGTTGGAGCAAGCTGTTCAGGGCCGGGCAAGAAAGCCCCTACTGGCAGCAATTTCGCCAGCTTTGCTCAATGGACTCATTCACTGGCTGTGATGAATGCATTGGTTCTGGCACATTAGCAGGCAGCTGGGCTTTTTCACTGGGCCACTAAGGCTGCTGGGGCATGGCAGGAGTCACACCTGCTGGTGGTCTGTCTGCTTTACAAGGGGCAGTGGGCGGGGGAGAGAAGGGTCTGCAGGCGAAGCAGTTTCCAGTCCCCCAAGGTCCCATAGTATGGGGCCACTTCTAGGCAGAACAGGGCTGCAGATACCAAATACTTGTCTGATCACCAATGATGCTAAGCTGTTGCGAGTAGTTGCTCCCTTCACGCCTCTTCTTCTGCTTCTTGTTGAGTTTCTGCTCTTTTAAGAAGAATCTGCACTGTAAACGAGCAGCAAAATTTGCAAGACTTGTTTACATGAAGCGTGCAAAAAACACCCCCAAATGCTAAATGATAATGGCAATTTTAAAATGCCTAGCTGCTGTATCTCCTGCCAAAATTACCAAAAGGAAAAGCCTTGAATTTGCTAGTGGATTTGCAGTTCTATAGGTCAAGAAATTAATAGGAATTGGGTAGTTTAATCACAGAGCATCGCCATGTTGCAGATTCTACAGGCTTCCCCACATACATGCCATAGCCTCTTGTAGCAATGTGGCACAGCAATACTTTGCATCTAGACAAAACCTGTTAGGATCTTAAGATGTTTATTGTGGAAAGTGGGCTTATAGAATCTGAAATTGATTTCTGTGTGTGTGTATAATGGAAGGCTCTGGAGTAAAATCAATCAATCAATCAATCAATCAATCAATCAATCAATCTAGGTTCTTGCAGAAGCTAGAGAGTCCACCATTATCAGTTCTGCCAAAAGCTATCATCTAACATCTTAATAAAGCACATGGTGAAGGATCCAACTCTGGCTGTTTCACTCACTTGCCAGGAAAATTCAGAGGAGGGTAATAATGTGCTTTAGGCACATATAACCCCCTCACAGCTGGATGAGGCCCTATGATTGATTGCACAAATATTCAAGTGGAATATTTGTTCAGGGGGCCCATGCCCTCAGCATTCGCACACCTCTGGTGAGAACTATCCAACCAGAAAGGGAAAGATGTGCCATGTGTCTGACCACATGGCACAAATAGCTAACGCTCCATCTTGTGGGGAGCCTCTGAGGAAGCTGAAACTTGCTGACAAACGCCAAGTCCGGAATACCACCCAGGTGCACAGGTTCAAAGTTTTCAGTGGGTGGCATAAACGTGTGAGTTCTAGGAAATCAGCTCTGTTCTGCCCTCAACCCTAGGCAGTTTTTGGCATCCTGTGCCACTCTATTTCAGCTTTTCAAATACTGTAACAATTTCTGATTCCCAGTGCCAGTGCTTCCCTTGCTTTTAACTGGGGAAACCCACCAATATATTGTGGTCCTCCTTTGGGACCCAGCTGTCAGTTCAAACCATTGAAAGAGGAGCAAAAGCCCCATTAATTCCTTGTGCTGTGCTATCCCAAACACCTACTGCTTCCTGGCGGGTTGGCAGCTGGTTGGTTCCGATCGGCCTTTCTAGTGGCTTCCGTCCGTGGTTAAGAGGATTGGCATTGAGCAGGGGCTGAATGCTCAACCGGCTCCTCTGAATAGGTTAACATGTCTCTTCTACCACCAAGGGCAAAGAGTATGTCTGCCTTTCAGAAGCCCTGTCAGTTCCATTTCAGATTAGTTACATTGTTTTGGCAGAAAAAGCCATGTAAGAGCTGTCAACATCTCAGGGAAAAGGGCCTCCAAGGACTTGTTAGGAGCTGGTATGATCTGCGCTGGATGAGATGTGAAAAGTCACAGGAAGAGCAACCTTGCCAGTTGGATCATTCGCAGATCCCAGCAGCGAGTCGCCTGTTGCTGGCCCCAGCCTCTCAGGAAAGTGCCAAATCCCTTCCACGCTGTAACCAGGCAGATGTTTGATAATTTTCCCCTATTATGGCTTCATTTTAACTACTAGTAGGTGCCTGGAAACAAGAGTGTGAACATCCTCTGGCATTTGCTGTACCAGTTCTGGTCATCATTCATCCCCAGACCTCGGACATCATCGAGACACACAAGCTGAGCAAACTACTCGCTTACTGCAGCGGACTAGGCATCCAACCGTTTTTGAACCTGCCAGTTTCACAGCATACCTCCTCCTCCAAGGAGCAGCCCTTGACCTACTTTTCTGTCCCATTCAAGGCCAGTCTGTTCATGGGGGTAACCCATACATTTGCCCTGGATGGTGGCAGGCAGCAGCGGTTTGAATAGAGAATAGCAGCCATGGGGTAGGAATCCAGGAAAACACATGGGGGAGACGAGGCAGGATAGAGGACCATTTGGGCTGCATTCAAGTGAGGATTCAACTTAATTAAACCATTCACTCATAAGTATGAGATGAAAACAACAATTTGCAAGTGTGACCACTTGGATGTGTTATTACTGCACTGGATATGCCAAACTCCACAATAGGGAAGTTCAGCAGTATGAAAATTAGAATTTAATAGAAAAAGCAACTTTTTGCACCAATGAATTTTGCTTCTACAATTGTTTGCACCTGCAAAATTTGGCTCAAATGAAACTGAACTCTGATGCTGTACATTCCTCACAGGATCCGTTATCTGCTAAAGGGGATCCAAACATATATTATAATGGAAGTGTTGACTCTTTAAGAGCCCCACGAGTACTAGCTTTTTTGCACCGGAGTGTATAGGATGAAGCACAGTTGCATCTGCATGTATTTCCAGACTCTCTCCCTCCTCCCTGCAGCTCGTCACCAATTAAGCTCAGCCTCCAATGTCATCCATGTGTCTTGCTTGGAAGATGGCACGGGACAAGCTGAAACATCCATCATGCTGGCTTACAAGAGTGAGCAGAGAAGCAACTGGATTAACATGCCTCTGGAAGCTGTTAGTAGAAGCTCCGGGTTAGATTTCCCCAAGTGCTGCAGTGGCCCATACTTGTGTACGTGCAGGACTGAGTCTGAAGACTGTAACAGAGGATGCTGACGGGATTAGCAAGGACTCATGTCTTTGCACCTGTTGCAGCATCTCCTGTGCCCTTGGGCAAAAGCCTTGGTGCTGCCCTTTGGAGTCTGTGCCCCGAGGTCCATATACATGATCCAGCTGCCTGCATACAATCATGGCAGCAGCAGCATACAGATGCATGCTCCACCTCATTCCAGCACACCCCCTTTGATGGGAACGAAGCGTAGGACGACAGGCAGCTTCTGGCGCTGTGTTTCTCATCCCTTCTCAACCCAGCTGGAGGGGGAACGATGGGCTACAGCTGGGAGAGAGGAAGCAGCGCAGGGGGAAATGGCCCATTGAAACCCTATCCCCACTGGGACAGCAGGGGTTGCAATTCCTTCACAAGGTCTCTTGTGAAACTTTAAACCAAGTGGATGGGGCAGGGTGGGGGAGACGGACAGCTGCAGCTACCTCCTGGGGCTGAGCCCATGCTTTGTGCATAGCTCAGGGGCGGGAGGAAGAGCGGGCAAGCACCGGGGCATCCCGCATGCAAAGGGGGCTGGAGTCGGAAGCAATAAATGGTCAAATGCTTCCCCTAAATATCCTTCTCCAGCTTCCTGGCATGCCAGATCCTCTGCAACTACGACGAGGCAGAAAAGGAGGATTCTGAGGGCTCCCTTTGAGATCATTGTGCTCGGACCAATAGCTGGGAGGGGGAGGAATATTCCCACTGGGCTCTGCTGTATCCAGAGATAGATTCCCAGGCTCTGAAAGAGTGGCCAGTTGCTGGATCAATTTCAGGGAGATGCTGGTAGCAGAGTTCACGGTGGCTTAAACGGAACAGCGGCTAATGCAGAACAGATGGGGGAGTGCTTTGTGCGTGAGCAAGCTGAGCAGGAATGGAAGTGATGCCCCTGCTCCCCCCCCCCCTTCTTTGGCCTGCTCCACGCTACAGGAGAAGTACACAGGTGCACACTCTGCATGCAAGCAGACAGTACAGGTGCCTGCTTGGGCTCAAATCCACCCAACCTTTGATGACGGACATAGAAGCTGAAGCCCCATAGGCTCAATGTGGCGTAAGTTCTGCCAGCGCTCACTGCTAGGAAGAGCCAGCCACCAGCAAAACAGGCTTGCAAGGACTCTTCCAAGGGTCAAGGGCTTCATTCACCACCACCCCTAGACAGATGTGCTTATATTCCCTCCTCCTTAGTCTTTGGGGTGTTGCAAGCACTGTACTTCCTTGGTTTACAGCTGGCCCAAGATCTGGCCATGATCCTGAGGCTTTGATGGGGGCACCGAGAGAAGGATCCAACTGGCCAATCAACTTCTCTCCAGCAGTTATCACAGAAAGGATAAGAACCACAGGCTGTCCATCAAATAGAGAGCACTTCCACAACATTCACCTAAGCCCAGTTAAGTTGCAGTAGTCCCACTTGGCCTTGACATACGACTGCTGCAGCCAGCTAAGTCAAGACCCAAGTGGTCTGAGCTGCCTTCCCAGCCCTATGGGAGAGATGATGGTACTTCAAGATCCACTTCCCTAGCAGATGGGTCCCAGCAGAGGCTAACACTTCCTTGGAAGCAGGCCATACCTTTCCCTGGAGCAAAGAAACGGCCTAGGCAGAAGGCTCTATTCCAAAAAAATAATTTATGGGTGTGGATAATTCATGTGCATTAGAAATGATATGTACATAAATATTTATCTCTAGGGTTATGTACAGGGGACAGCAGGAGCCAGGAGGGAAGGGCCACACCCCGCTCAAAACGTCTGTCCTTGTGGTTGTGTGTCCAGGTGCGGATGGGGTGGGCCTGAGAAAGCTGGCTGGCTCCTGCCAAATAATGAGATTTCATAAAAATATTATTAAATTGGGAATAGTATCAAACAAACAAGCAGGGCGCCCCATGGCTGGGGGGAATGGTCCCATGGGTTGGGTGAAGGGGGAGCCCAGGCATGTTGAGAGTGCTGCTCTCCCTGCGATTAGGTTCCTCCCTGCTTATCTGGTCCTACTTCTCCTCAGGCAGCTGGTAGCATCCAAGGCTCAGCTAGAGCAACGGCTTTGAGGGAACCTGAGATTATAGGGCAAGAAGGCACCAGCACGAGTGCTGGGAGCACCTGCAGAAGTTTACAAGGAAGGCATCCAGTCCTCGCCAGGGAACCTTTAAGTTGCGGGTGTCCAGCAGGCTCCAGGACCTTGAGATGCACTCTCAGCCCCTGCTGATATGTCTCCCAGCATTTTCTTCCACCAGGGACAATGTAAGAACTTCTGCTCCCAAGCTGCGTAATCCTCTAGGAATAGAGAGAGAGGAAATCCTGCCCTGGGGTCCACTGCCTGCTACTCCCCTCATGTCCGCACATTGTGGTAGGGGAAGAGGCAGGGGGTGATGGGCAGAGGGTCATGGGTGAAGACAGAGTCGTCAGAGGAGCAGGTGCTGGTCGTGTCCTCGCAAGATGGAGAATACTGTTCAAAGGGCATTGACAGGTCCAGATACTGGAGGGAAAGAGAGAAAGGACACCCTGTCAGCATTCACAAGGGACAAAGGTTTGGCTCCCTCTACTTCTGCTTCAGGGAACTTAAAAGGGTTTCTGAAACAGCTGCCTTCGTGCCTCCTCCTGGTGGTCTGAACCTACCTCTTCAGAGACAGCAACCAAGACCTTATCCAGTCCCTCTACCAGCTGCTTGAAGGTGGGCCGCTGGGAAGGCACAGCGTGCCAGCACTCGCGCATCATCATGTACCTGTTTGGGAAAAGGGGAGGGGACATCTCAGGCTAGAGCATCCCATAATATGGATGCAGGTGCTGTGGTTAAGATCGAGCCCACAAGAGGCACACACACGGCGGCACTTACAGTTCATGGGTGCAGTTGGAGGGCTTGTCCATCCGGTGACCTTCTCTCAGGAGCTTGAAGAGTTCTTCCACCGGGATGCCCGGATATGGAGAACCACCCAACGTAAAGATCTCCCACATCAGAATGCCAAAGGACCACCTGAAAGCACAGTTGAGGGTCAGGGCAAATAAAGGGGCAAGAAAGCCATAAAGAAATTCGAGGTGGATATGTCCAGATTAGCCCTACACTACCACCAAGCATCAGAAGGTGGACCTTGCCCCCGTGGAATGTGCACTCCTTCAGCAAAATCTCACAAAGATGGATTTGTGACCACAGAGGTGGAATGTATTGAAGTTACATATGCTGGAGACAGGTTACAAAGATGGACCACTTTACAAGCAAGCAACTCTATGCTTCTTGTCATCTTTATGCAGGCAGGTAGGCCCATTGCGCCCTGGCTTTTCCATGCCACTTATGGTTCATCTAGTAGGACTGACAAATAGGCCCATTTATTCTCCATACAGCCAGGATGGTTGGGAAAGGGCTGTAGCTTGCATGCAAAACACCCCAAGTTCAATTCTTTGCATCTTTAAATAAAAGTAGGAAAGACCCCAGAGAGCTAGTAGTGTATGTCAGTGTTTCTCAAATGTGGGTCTCCAGATGTTGTTGGAGTACAACCTCCATCATCCCTGACTACTGCTCCTGCTAACTAGGGATGATGGGACTTGTGGTCCAACAACAGTCGGGGACCCAAGTTAGAGCAACACTGGTAGGCAGTACTGAGCAAGATGGATCAGTGCTCTGCTTTAGTATAAGGCAACTTCTCCCTTTTAAAAACACAGTAGCTCAGCTGCTCTGCCAGATATAGCTGTGTAGGCTGATGTGGCTGCGAGAGCCTTGCAGAGTCAAACTTACACATCACTCTGGTGGGTGTACACCCTGTCAAAAAGAGCCTCTGGTGCCATCCATTTTACAGGTAGACGACCCTTTGGGGAGAAAAAAGAAAAGCTCTCAGTTCATTGACACTTTCCCTGGGCAATGTCTCCTCTTTTGAGTTCTACCCTCTAGCATCCACTGAGCAATAGCCACATATCCACTCCCATAGATGTTCTCATCCTAGTTTCCTACAAGACCCTGGATTCCTTGAAAGTAAAAAGTAATAAAATTATCTCTCTTCACCAACAGGGTAATGCAGGAACGTGTGTATGCACACACAAAGGGCTATGAAGGTTTCTCTACTACTTTATACTACATTATTATTTAAAAGGTTGATATGCCATCTGTCAGGGTAGCTACCCTCCCAAGTTGGCTTCCATGCATTGTTAACCATTTATTGTTAAGAAATACAGAGCACAGTAATTGCTCTCCCCCAGTGCCCACCCTCCTCTTTTTCCCAACCGCATTGTGTATTTCCAAAGCCTGTTGACAATTCTGAGTCTTCCCCTCCCGTGCCTCTCAAATACCATCTCACTCACATTGCTGGTTTTCTTGTAGTAGTCAATGTCATGAACGCCCCGGGCCAAGCCAAAATCTGCAATTTTCATGACGTTTTCTTCGGTGACAAGGACGTTGCGAGCAGCCAGGTCCCGGTGAATGCACTGCAGAGAGAGAGAGAGAGAGAGAGAGAGAGAAATATGAATCCTCTCTTGAGGATCCGGAGAGCCCACTGCAGCCCAGACTGCAGTCCAATGGCAGACACATCTGGGCTAGTGGGTTGTTGCTGCATCTACCACGAGAGTCAGGAGGAGCCTTGCTGCCTCTCTGCCTTGCCATTCACTCCTTTATCACATGATGGCTGCCCAGGCTTGGTACATACACCCCCCCTCCCCTTTGGTAGACCTAACCCTCATGTAGCTGCCCTCGCGGGCTAGTCAAGAGCCCAGCAAAAGCTTTAGAGTGCCAATGCTTGGCTTAGAGCCTTCACTGTTGGCACTCCAACAGGACCTGCCAACGCTTCAGATGACACTTGCCCATTGGGCACCAGTCATTTCTGCTTAAGTAAGAATCCTGCTAGGGTTGGTGAGGGGGAAGCCGTTTGGGTGAGGCTGCTCTTACCCGCTTGGACTCCAGATACTCCATGCCACGTGCCACCTGGTAGACACAGGAGACCAAGTCTTTGAAGGACAGCTGCTCCTCAGGCATCTTGGTGATATCAAAGGTGTAGTCTGGCGTGGGAGGGCGACGGGCGCGCAGGTACTCCCGCAAGTTCCCCTTGGCAGCAAACTCCACAATCACATAGAGAGGCCCTGCAGTCAGGAGTTATATGTGAGCCTGTGCTCTCAGGTGCAGCCTTCATAAATCCCGCACAATGTCTGCTCCTATCCTGGAACATCAGAGCTCCATTGTTCAGTTGCAGCATCCTCCTAATGGCCCCACGAAGATTCTGGTCTCTCCTGACCTCCCAAACATCCCTGCCTCTTTCCTCACAGCACCCGGGTGCTTCCCAGCCCAAAGAGGCAGTCACTTACCATCCTGCGTACAGACTCCTAACAGGTTGATTATATTCTTGTGTTGGTCCATCAGTTTCATCATTTCCATTTCTGAGATGAGGTCAGCCAAGTCTTTGTCAGTGGCATTATCTGGCAAGGCAACAGAAGGAGGTCAGACTGGGGTGTCCCATGATCTAAACTAGAATCCAACAGTGGAAGGACTGAAGTCCTTCCACAATTCAGGCTCTCTTAGCCCTGTATATTGTGGTTACCTTTGAGCATCTTGACAGCCACAGTGATGGGTCGCTCTGGCCGTTCTTGATCGATGCCGTAGGCTTCTGCTCTCACCACTTGCCCAAAGCAGCCCTCACCCAGTGGCTTGCCCAGCACAAGCCTGGGGAAAAAGAAGGGTAGAAAGCCTCGTTAAAAGCACAATCTCATGTCGTCATGGGTACAGATGCATTTGGGTGGGTGGGGCCTAAACTCATGGCTGTATCCGAAAGCTGGCAGGTCCCCTCCAGTGGGGCAGAATCAGATGTTAGCACCAGGTGCATTTGCAGGGCCTCAACCACAACATAGAAATCTGACCCAATGTTCTCTCCCAGGCCCATGCATGAACTATCCCAAGTTGTGAGGTGAGGTGATACGTACAAGCATCATTGGTGGGCATTCATCAATGTCTATACAGTGCATTGACTAACAAATTCCTTTCATTTCCAAGAATTCGCTAACAAGTTCATTTCCAAGACTGTAGCAGCTGGAGTGGGAAACCTTTTCCAACACAAGGGCAGCATTCCCTTCTAGGCATTCTTCTGAGGGCTATATGCCAGAGACAAAGGTCCATCTTGTCCGTGAGTCCTGGAAGACCTGCTCCCTGCCGTGTCTGCCCTTTCCACCTGGCCTGGGAAGGTGGGGCCCTGACTGACTCCAGCTACAAAAGCTCAGGCTGCTGAACAGACTCTTGGCCTGGAGTATTGTTTGGGAGGGTGGTTGTTACCATTAGTTTTTTGTATTTATTTTAGATTTTGTTGCATTTTATGTGAAAATTGTTCAGTTTGGTTTTGTGTTTTTTTATTGTTTAATTTATTGTTCATGACTACTTTTGTTGTGTTGTAGTTATGTATTTTGTTCCGTGTTGTAAGCTGCCTTGAGCATGGTTTGAAGTATGGAAAGGCAACATACAATAAAATTATGTGTGTGTGTAAAAGTGAGTGAGGCAATGGATGTAAATTTTGCCATTGTATAGTAGCTGACGTACACACACACACACACACACACACACACACACACACACCTGGCCCCTCAGTCTGAGGTTCCCCACCTTTGTTCTACAGGCAGCAATTCAAGAGACAAACTGCACAGCTTTTGATACCAGACAATTTTTATAGCTAGCCCCTTAGTCACAGAGCTAAGCAGGGCTACAATGGACTCCTCTCCAGTTTTGTTCTTTGAAGAAAGTGGTACTCTCATTCACTCTACTGCCTCCCCTCTTTGTGGTACTTGGCCACTGTACTTGCTGTGCTTGACCTCACTTGTGAGGAGGAAATAACATGTGAAACTGAAGCAGGTGCATACCAGGTGGTATGTGATGGCTGTGATGCCATTTTTGGAGCCACTGTGCTGGTGGGAACAAGAGTCCTGTGCAGCCAGGCACACGTGAACTTCCAGCTTACCTGCTGCTTCCTCTCTGTGAACACAGGCAAGCATGGGCCTAAGGACACTATCAATTAATTGGGCAGCTGCACCACATGTGGCAACTAGCCCTTTGTGTTAATAAACACACATCTTGATACAAGTTTGGTGAGAAGGCAGTTTTGCCATTCTGACACTGGGCTTGTGTGAGTCATGTGAGAGCCTGGCCAGCATCCTCAGTGGCACATGCAGAGGAAAGCTACGCTGCACTTCACAAGACTTACCTGTCTCGTGGGAATTCCCACTTGGAGTCCAGAGGCAGCTCCACTTCCATGACCCCAGCCAGCATGGGTGTGCAGCTTGAGGAGAGGCGGGTGACACGCATCAGTGATGTGGTGGACTTCCCCGAGGAGCTGGATTCCAAGGAGAACTGTGGAGACAGACCCAACATTCAAGCAGAGTGCCCCACAGACACTGCTTTACTCCAGAGCAAGAACGGACTGGACAAGGGCACAAAGGACACAATGAAACAAGGGACAGGGCAGAACACACACCCCTAACACCAATAAGAGCCATCTACAATGCGAACAAGGTCCATCTAGCCAACCAGATGCTGCCCTGACAGTGAACAGGGAAGGGTGAATTTAGCTGAACTTGGGAGAGCTGTTTTCAGAGATCTGCATGGTCCGACTGGGATTTTACTACCCTGAATAATTTGTTGTACTCTGAGGATCTGAGTACCTCACTTTGTCCATTGCTGATTCTTGGTCCAAGCCGGCAGACAACATTGTGGGCCCTTGAAAACCACTGCAGTGGCACAATGGATCCTTCTGACCCACTTTAAGGTTAGTTCTGGGTCTCTCAGTACCTACCTGCCGAATGAGCGGGAATTTGGAGAGTTTGTGTACGGCCATGGGCTCCAAGGGCTGCTTGCTCGGCTGGGTTTGCATCCGGCACAAGACAACAATGACAATAGCCATTGCGATGGCCAAAGATCCCGAAGTGTAGATAATTATATCGGTATACTTGATTTCAGGGGCATTTGCCTCTTGCACTTCTTCTTCTTCTGCAATAGCAAATAAATCTGCAGTTAGCATGTTTCAGGGGGGTTAAACCTGCTTTGACCACAGCAGGTAGCCAGCTGGGCTGGAGGGAACATGGCTGTGCTGCACGGTGTGTACATTGGCCTGCAAAAACAGCTTGTCTGTACCTGGCTGCAGAGCCTATCAGTACCATAAACAAAATACATCCCACTGATTTCAATGAGAGAGCCTAACATACCGTATGTTTAGATCACTTTGACTGTCATAAATGGGGCGTAAAAAGATAACTCTGGCTAGATCATGCTCCCATCCTTGAGCTATCCTTGAGCCATCACATAGCCATTTTAAGGCAGTTGCCTTTCAGTGAAAACCTAGAGTTTTTGCTAAACAGAAATTTCCTAGCTCCTGAAATTTCATGCAGTATCTCTTCCACATTTAATTACATATACAGTACAATGTGCTGTTTTCAAAATCTATCCATTCAAAGCCTAGGCAGAATTCATTTCATTACCAATTCCCCACCCCACCCCACCCCTTAAGATGTACGTAGGCCTTTTTGTTTTTAATCAGTGGATTATGTCTAATTTGTGGATATTAAAAAACCACCTAGTCTCCACCCATTTATATTACCTGCATCCTTAATAGCTATGTAGGAGTGTTGGTCTACACAACTATTCAAGCTGCAAGGGCCCTGTCTGATTTTTCACCTGCCTGTCCTAATTCTCCATTCAAATCAAGGGACTTAAAAGTGGCTGGATTCTTCCACAAAGTGGGTCCAAAATCCAGTCTGTCTTTTCAGGATTTATACACTGAAAAGTGCAGCATCTCTTTTGATGGACTGCAGCTGTCATATTGCGATTGATATATTGACAAAAGACAACAGTAGATTGTTCTGTATAATTCTACAGTGAATAGATATGTCATGTTGACTGACTGATTGGCAACTTAATGCAAGTGGGACAGTGTGTCTTGCAATTTGTTTTCAGCCATTTATCTCTCTGTCTGTCTCTCTCTCTAGCACATTCATCTCACTGGATATTCTACAGGGGTACGACATGCACAGTATAGTCCCACCCCCCAAGCGTCTCTATTAGGAAAGGTAATCTCTGCTTCTAGCTCTGCAAAGGAATACCCTACTACCATTATCCATCTCCCCCCCCCCCCATCCACTCATCCACCGTCCTTTCTCACCTGGAAGCACAGTGAGCCAAGCTGACTGGTATGACAGGCCAATGGAATTCCCTGCTAGGCAGGTATATTCCCCAGCATCTTCCATGGAGACATTGCGCAGGTACAGCACTTCCACCTCCGAGCTGTTAATATCTGCCGTCTGCCAAAATAAGTTGCCAGTGGGAGGCAGGGAGAAAAGTATTAGTTCTCGTTGACACAAAAAGGTTATTCAAGCTTCTTATTGGAAGGGGAACATCTTGCTTGCTGCCAATATATCTTTCAAGGGTGCATCTTTATCTGATAAATGCCTGATTGATGGTCATGTACCCCAATCTCTGGTGATGATGCCCTAAATAAGTGCACCACAGCCATTGCTAAGTTTTATTACTTCCAAGCAACTCTTCTACAGAAAATCATGTATGAAGCCTCTGGGCTTGAGACACAACAACTCTACTGTGAGAATAAGCAACCCAACTGGGACAGTGCTAGACTGACGATGCAGCTCTTTGTATTTGCTTGTTTTCTGGACATATACTCTAAGCCACAGCTTTCCAAACTGTGTGTCACGACACTCGGCTGCAGTGTGTAGGTGTGATGTGCTAACACTCCCCATGCTCCTTCTGGGGCTGGAAAGGGGTTAGTTTAACTTCTGGTTTGTTAGTCAAACTGAATTACTTTGTCACATAATGATGCATGTCTAAAAAGTGTGTCACTAACATGAAAGGTTTGGAAAGCTCTGCTCCAAGCTTACAGAGTTGGTGCTATTGAAAGTAGCATCTCAGCCAGTCTTGGACCTCCTCTCTTTCTTTAAATAAACACAGCAATCACTCTTGTTAAAGCCTTCTTTTAAGATAAACTTTTGGTTTGAAACTGTTAGTTTAGGCACATATTGTAAAATGTGCAATTCTTAATATGGGTAATGGGCTATATGTGCCCTTGGCTCCACAGATGAGGGGTCAGCAACTAGGGCCCCTGGTCTAAATCTAGCCCACTGAAAGGTGCCACTTCCTATCCAGCCCCTGCTCCCACCACTCCATAACCTCTGTTGTTTGCCTATAAGTGTGGGGGAAAGTGACCTTTCTGGCAATGGAAATCTCTGCAAAAAAAAGGGGGGGCTCTGGTTACCTTAAGCACTTGCACATAGGGGACTCCATCTGGGCCGTAGCTGCTGCCATTCACTTCAATGTGCTTGAGCCACTGTATGTGGGGCTGGGCGTCGCTGTACACCTTGCAGAAGAACTCAACGTCGCTGCCCACCACTGCGGTGGTGTTGGCCGGCAGCCCAGCTTGCAAGATAGGCCTGTGCGGAGATCTCTCTGCCAGGAAGAGAGCAGGGAAAGTTGTTGTCCAGCACAGCTGAAGACTGCCAGGTCCCCCCCAGAGGAGCTAAGGTCATGCTCTACAGCACATAAATCACTGCACACGGAGCTGATAGTGCTATCGCAGCCGTCCGGGAGTGCAGAGGCGCAGCCAACTGTCGGGGAGTTACTCCATCTATCAAAGCGCAGCACTTTCTTCTCAAAGCTCCCTAGTACAGCAGTATATGCAGTCCTGCCTAAAGGCCTGGTGGGATCTGAATGTCTCTCCCCCCCCCCTCCCCCCCCACTGCCCGCCATCTCCTTCCAGCCCAGCAGATCTGATATTACTTAATGCCATGGGCTGAACTCCCACCCATGACTGGCTCCAGAGCCTCTTTCCGGTGATTACAAGTAAGCCCAGAGAAGACAGATAATGAGGGGCTGAGAGATAAGGGAGCAAAAGGCTTAGAGCTAGTCCTATAGATCTAGGCAGGGCTAATTAATTTCATCTGACTTTATGGCCTGGGAGATCTCCAACTCCCTTTGAAGTCAAAAGCGGGTTCGGGGCATTTTCCTTCTCTTTGGGGGTGCCTGAGGTCAGGGTGGCGAGTCTTGTTCCTTCCCACAGGAACCTGGCAGGCTGCCAGGGAACTGGGGTCTGGCATCCCACACAGACTCAAAAGCACTCATCGGCAAAGGAGGAAGGAGCTTTTCAGGCTGGAGGTGGGGGAGTGGGGGGGCAGCCCACTTTCCTTGTCTTTTTTTTCATATGTTGCTAAGGGGGGGTGGTGTCCACATATCTAGATTTGGAGCAGTATGGCAGGGAGAAGTTCACCTCACCTAGCACATCCAGGAAGTAGCTGTAGCGGATGCTGCCAAACTTGTTCTCCACCAGGCAAGTGTAGTTGCCTCGGTCCGAAGGCACCACACTCTCCATGACCAAGCTCCAGTGTTGATGCCTTAGCTGGGTGGAAAGAGGAAAAGGCAGGAGCCAAGGTTATCGCCTTCTTTTAAAAGAGCTGTCCATCTCTCTCAGGGCCATAGCTGTCAACGTTTCCCTTTTTTAAAGGGAAATTCCCTTATTCCGAATAGGATTCCTCACAAGAAAAGGGAAAAGTTGACAGCTAAGCTCAGGGCACAGCTGCTCATAGGCCAACAAAAGTCCCTTGTTTTAGACACAAATCCTTTGAGCTATATACTAAGGCCGGCAAATATTTCTTCATTTACAAAAATATTTATATACTGGTGTATCACATATCAAAGCTGTTTAGTATCTATATATTAAAAAACATGTAACAATTTAAAAAACAGAGACCATCAGCTAACTGTTGTGAAAAGATGTACAGTCATACCTTGGATTCTGAACGCCTTGGTACTTGGACGTTTTGGCTCCCAAATGAGTGTTCTGGTTTGTGAACGTTCTTTGGAACCCAAATGTCCGACAGGGCTTCTGATTGGCTGCAGGAACTTCCTGCAGCCAACAGTGGCGTAGCGTGGGTTGTCAGCACCCGGGGCAAGGCAAGTAATTTGCGCCCCCTAACCCGTGGATTTGCGCCCCCTAACCTGTGGATTTGCCCTAACCCCAGATGTTGTGCCCAGTGCGGCCGGGCCCCCCCCTGCACCCCCCACGCTACGCCACTGGCAGCCAATCAGAAGCTGCGCTTTGGTTTCTGGACATTTTGGAAGTCAAACGGACTTTTGGAACGGATTTCGTTCGACTTCTAAGGTGCGACTGTATTCTGAATTGCCTGAAAATCATGGCAGAATAGAAAAGTTTCCCACAGGTGTTTAAAGGCTGAGGCAGAAGCTGCCTGCTGAATCTATTGGCAGAACACTCCACAGGCCTGGGCTGATGACACTAAAGGCTGTATTTCATGTTGGTGTCAAATGAGCCTTGCCAGTGCAAGGAACAACTAACAAAACTCCTGTAGGTTATCTCAGTGATTGTGCTGGCATATAAGGGTTTCAGCAGCCCCTAAGGTGCCCTGGACCTACGTTCTTCAGGGCTTTGTAGATTAATACCAATCAACCTTGAACCTGGCTCAGTAGCAAATGGGTAGCCAGTGTAGCTATTTTAACAATGGTGTTTGCATTATGTGTTCATGCTCCATTGTTAAGGAATGGGGCACGTCCATAGGCTGACCTTTTTTAACAATGCACTGAATCAAGCTAGGGAGCAGAAAGAGGAGAAAGGCGGGCAAAAGAGGTGGAAATGTCTAGCAGCTGCTCTTTTGATGGAAGCAAACTTTTGCAAATTAATATATTGATCTGGCAAGGCTAGGGCAGCCAGAGCAAAAGGGGATCAGGGGCACAGCAAGTGCTGAAGAGGGTCCTGGAGTCTTTGGACAGCAGGCTGAATTCCCCACACTCACTGCTGAGTGGCTTGTGCAATATTGTGGATTCCTTATAGCATGTTCCCCTGTGCCTGCCTGCCACTCTCTCTCTCTCTCTCTCTCTCTCTCTCTCTCTCTCTCACACACACACACACACACCCCAAATCCTAACTCATAAAAACCTGGTGGGCAAGGCAGCTGCGGTCCCAGCCAGGTGGAGGAAAAGGGAAAGGAGGGCAAGGGGAGAGATGGCAAACCTGTAAGGGGCTGGGCACTTACCCTGATCCCTCCAATCCGGTGCTCCCCTCGGAATTCCCTCCCATTCTTCAGCCAGCGGATTGTTGGGTTGGGGCTCCCAGAGGCTGGGCAGCGGAACTTGACTGTGTTCCCTGCGGGGACTGCATACAGCTTCTTGTCCATTCGGTGAGGGTGCGTCCAGTAAGGTGCTGAAAAAGGCATCACACTATTGGCTCCAGCTTTTAATTCAGGCTCAGGGGAGGCTCACACTTTAGGGACAAAGGTCTGTGCTCTAACTCAGTGTTTCCCAACCTTGAGCCTCCAGCTGTTTTAGAACTACAATTCCCATCATCCCTGACCACTGGTCTTGCTAGCTAGGGATGATGGGAGTTGTAGTCCAAAAACAACTGGAGGCCCAAGGTTGGGAAACACTGCTCTAACTGATGGTGGGAGAGTTCAAGGGAAGAGCAGGTGTCTCATAGGGACCTAGGGATGTGCCAAAATGCACGGCGGCAACCCTTCCACTGGGGAACCTCAACGTCCCACGAGAAATGAGTGTGCTTTGGGATATGCTCCAAGCTCAAGCAGAGCTCCCTAGTTTGAAGGCAACCGTTATCAAACAATTTTGGGACACATCGACAGCAGAGGAGGCTTGGGAAGTAAGGAAGGTAGGTGTCTGGCCACCGTGAGTCCAAGTACTTACTAAGCACCCCTTCTTCACCCAGTTCCCTCTTCCAGCATGCAGCAGCACCCAGAACTGAGTGAAGCACAGCCAAGTAGGCATACTGACCTCGCCGGGTATGTATGGGCTCCTCAAGGGAATCGGCGTGGGCATTCTCCACACCGCTGTCTTCATCGTCATCACCAGATGCCAATGAATCTGAAAACAAAATGGTAATTCTTTGTGGTCTTGCTTCTTAAATAACCACAGGGCACTGAACAAGTGGCAGTTATCAAGGGAGCACCTGGCTACAGTGGACCAGCATTTTCTTAGCAGGAGTGTAGAGTAGCAGGCAAAATGCTAACTGGAGTATGTTCAAAGGTGACTGGGGGGAGAGGAGGAGAAGTACTGTTGGCTGCTACAGTCCTAGCTCATTTGTTTGCTTATTCTTTATTTAGTACATTTAATTACCTGTCCTTCACCAAAGGTCCCTGGGCAGGTGGACAATGCAATACGAAACAGTAAAATGCAATCAATAGCAAACAATTAAAGCAACCACCAAACAATAAAAGCATATACAGAAAGTAATCATAGTGCACATTTCCAAAAGCCTGCACAAAACCCCAGTGTTGATATCAGGAATACATCAGGAGGCAGAGAGTTTTGAAGTTTGGGGGCGACCACAAAAAAGGCCTTCTCATGTGACACTGTCCCCTGGACCTCTGAGGGTGTCAGCAGACCACCAGTGGGGCCTCTCCTGCTGATCTTAAATCCCAGGGCAGAGTACAAAGGAGGAGGCAATCTATTGGGGTTTGTTTTTGTTTGGTTTTTTTAAACCAAAGTCATTTGGGGCTTTACATGTTGAAGACAAAACCTTGAACAGGCCCGGAAGTGATTAAGCAGCTCGCGCAACCTTCACAGAAGGGGTGTAATCTGAGATCTACCAGCTGTTCCAGGCAACCGTCTAGTTTCATTGTGAAAACCAAGTCCTTTAGGAGGAGCGCCAAGTTAAATAAATCCTTGTTGCTTTGACCAGGGGACATGCGAGGCGGCAGTGTGGCAAGGTCTGTGTTGACTAGGAGTTGTAGCAGAGCAGATGCTTTGCATGCCAAAGGTTCCTGGTTCTCTGGCATCTCCAAGTTAGGCGAGGAAGGACTCTGGAGACCCACTGCCAGTCACTATGAACCAAGGGTGGCTGACCTGTGAGTTGTGGGTCATATCAAGCCTCAGAAATGTTTCCAAGTGGTTCCCTAAGACTTTTTGCCCTTTTTATTTTATTTTTTAAAACCCACCTCTGTTTGCTGCTTACTTCTCTTATGCACTAGTCTTTGCTAGCTGTTTGGGTTGTTTCTGGGTGTGCCTAACACTTCCGTCCCCTTCTTACTCTTAAAAAGGGACCTCTTCTCCCCCTGGGGTGCTGACATGGCAAGAATGTCATAGAGCTGTTTCCTCAGCTCTTAAGACCTTCTTCCACTGACACCGCTTCTCATTTTTCCATTCCACATTGGACTAGGAGGAGAAGTGTTTGCCCTGAGGAGCAGAAACATTACTGAGCAAACATGTGCCATGCGGCCTTCCCTCAAACCAAAAAAAAAAAAAAAAAAAGGGTTGCCACTGTTCTGAAGGGAGGCTGGAACATCTCTTACCCACAACAGAGATGGTGAAGTTGCGCAGGCTTTCCCCGGTGCTCTGCGCTCGGCAGGAGTACAGGCCTGAATCTTCATAGGTGGCTTCCACAATCTCCAGCATGCTCTGCCGCATGTGGATGCGCCCGCTTGGGAAAAGCTGCTTGGCTTCCTTATACCATATGATCGCAAGGCTGTGGTTGGTGCTGCAGTAGAGCTTCAGCAGACTCCCAGGGTCCAGTAGCAGATGCTCCTCCTCCGTCTCCACCATGTGGCTGTCAAGCATCTCTGTCCAACGCAAGAAGAGGGTCAGTGCAAATGACAGTGTGAGCTCACTTTAGAAACAGCGCGTGTTTAACACCCGTTAACTCAAATGCTCTGGAATATGGCATAAGTAGGGACTCCCTTTACCCCAGGCAGATGCTAGAAGACACCAACATATAACCCCCATTTCCTCGCTGGACCACCAGAAGGCTTGCTTGAAAGTGTTGGAGCATGAGGAGAGTGAGCCTCTGGGAGATGGTTGAATGGGTTGGTCTCACAGGCTTCTGGTTGTCCTGTGCACAAGAACAACCAGCCACCAACTGTGCCACCCCAAGGGCACCCAAAGGGCAAATGCCAGAGCTCAAGGCTGCCTGAATTCTCCATCCTCTAACCTGGAAGCTTCATCAACCTTTCCCACATGGAACAGGATTGTTTTTTTCATTTGGGAGAGGAAAGTACTCTGCATATACACGGCAGCAACCATTTTACGTGCGTCTGATGGATGTGTGACTGTGCGCACACTCATTGCCGCAGACCCGGAAGTGGCCTGGAAATGGGGCGCAATGGGACACAACAGGGTGGGGCAGGCTTATGCTCACTCTGCTGATGTACGCAGGCACCAGGAATTCAACACCCACCCACCCCGTGGAAACAGAGAGTTGCCAGTATGCCCATAACTTTTGCTGTCTCACTTGTTCTCAGAACACAAGTAGGTCGAGCCCCTTACAGGTGGATCTTCAATGTTCCCAGAGTGGGCTAGCACTTGGAAGCTGATCCAATTTGGGAGTGTCTGTGCACTGAGCAGACCTGATCAACAGGAGAGCAGCTTGCTCTGGAGCAGAAATGGGAAGGTCTGGAGTAAGGGGGGAGGGGAAACTGGACTTTCCCTCAAGCCCTGGCCTCAACTAGAAATATTAGTGATTTGGGCAGGGGAGCTCTATGCGGAATATTTTCACCTTCAACATGAAAAGTAAAACACTTCTCAAACCTATGTTTTAAAATCGTTACACGGGCAAAATTATTAGATCCAAGATTCTAAAGGAGTGGTGCCACTTTCAACTGAATTACTAAAGAAGCAACACTATAAGTTCAAACTCTCAAATGCTTCACAAAACAGAACGTGATCAGGTATTTAATGCAGGAGGGCAATCTGGGAACCTACGGAGCCCATTGCTTCTGCAACATGGTGGCGAGGCATTTGCACAACAAAGTATCTGATGTTTCCTGCTTCAGATTTCTGTATCTTCTACATTGGGAAATAAACTGCTGCTTGTATGTGGACATACACACAGAACTAGCAGCAAAACTGTTTTGAGCTTTTTGCTTCAATTCCTGCAATTTTTCTGTTTTCTGAATATGACACTCGAAATAAGGTCAGAATAAGAAACTATGGATCTTTCAGACATTGATTCTGCTTAGAGAGATGAAGTTAAGTTGTCATCAATGATATGTTATGAACTGGGATGGAAACTAATAAATAAGGACAACTTTTTATCTACAGTGACTATGACTCTTTTAACACAGCCTGTACATACATATTTATTCAGTCACAAGCAAGTTCAAAGGGACTTACTCCCAGGTAAATATGCAAACAATTGTGTATGATAATGAAATAACATTGACTTCTTCAGTATTCTGGAAATTGCAGAATGTGTCTGTCCAAATATATTGCTAGTCCTCAAACTGCATGTTACGGGTGTTTGTGTTCTCTAGAAATATGAGTTAGTTCTGTTTCTGCATGACAGCGTGCATGATATTCTGCATGATAATATTGTTCAAAAGTCCCGATAATAAAATCTATTTTTCATTTGCTCAAATGTTGATGTCAACCATTAACAACTTTTCCTATTTTCCCAACTGACAAAAAGATATACTGTACGTGGGTGCAACAACTGCCAATGGGAGCTGTAACCTATAGATAATACTGTTATTGCCAAGGCATTTCATATATGTACCAAACAGCAGTATTTTACATAGCAAGGTATATACAATATATTTTACATCCTTACACCACAGTCCTATTCATGTCTACTCAGAAGTAAGTCCCAATGAGTTCAATGGGATTTACTCCCAGGTAAGTGTGTACTGGATTGCTCCCTTGATCCTTGATGGTTAGGCTCAATATTAAAGTATCACATACCCTTCAATTTCCCCCCAAATTTCAGTTCCTCCCAAAGAAAGATCCAACTCTCCCTCCTCCAAAATACACACATGGCTTCAAGATTTCTGAAAAACTTGCAATTTTATTCGGGAGCCTTTGAAATAACTCTAGAACACCAAATTTACCAAAAACAACATTAAAAGTGGGGCAGGGGCTCAGAGGAAGATTCTCCTGTTTCATCCCTGACAACTACTGACTCTGTGGGGAAATACTCCAATTTTAGGGGGATTTTAGCTTGTGCTAGAAACATTTTGTGACTGGTTGAACATAGGATGCCAGGTGTACAAAAGCCAGTGACTGTATGCAGATTCTACAAAGGTTGATTTGGGCGGAGGAAGCGATATATTTGGGGCTGGGGCTCACAGGGTGTTGGCGGAGAGCGACTGCTTAAGACCGAGACAGAGAAAGAATGAGTGGGATTTCTAAGGACTAGGTAGGAATCGCTAAAAGTATGGAAAGTATGGACTACAGGTTGAGGGAAAATGCAGTCACAATGCGTGCCGCCCCCCCCCCCCACTTGCCACCTTCCTGGGGATCCTCTGAGCCCAGCTCACAAGCCCCTTTGTCCAGCGCCCCCTCCTTCGCCTCCTGTTCTGTGGAGCAATGATGTCATCAAAGCCCCTCTCCTGCCAGTCCTGGACAGGAGAAAGGATCCTGGCGGACACTGATGCATGACTTCTCTGCTTAGCTCTCCCTCTCCCTCTCCCCCCCCCCCCCCCCGCACCACATCCCACCCCGCCCCTTCTCTCTCTGTGGGGGCCCTCGATTGAGTGGTCACTCTCAGCGCCCAGAGTGACTGTTTTGACAGATTCCAAAATGAACATGTCAGGAAGCCCGTGACCGCTGCCCCTCCCCCCCAGAGCCCCTCTCCCCCAATCACCATTGTCCCAGCCATACTGCTCCTTTCCCGTGCTCTCTCTGCCCCGACTTACAATAGGGGCCAGTCCCCCTTTCAGCAGACGGGGCTCTGCCTTTGCAGGATTGGGTGAACGGTCATGGGGTGGGGGGGAGAGCCGGAAGGATGGGAATGAGATAAGCAGCCCCAACAGGAGACTCATTTCCCCTCTCCCCTTTTCATTTAGCTCCATTCCTCCTGCTAGCTTCTCTCCTGCTCAACACAAAAGGCCTTCCCTCCCCCCCTCCCCATGGCATGAGTGGGAGTGAGAGGTTTCACACTCAGCTGACTCCACAACTTCCCACCTCCCTGTTTGTCTAACCTGGATTTGAACTATAATTGCTTTGGTGACCCATCATCCTCCTTCTCCAAAGTTAGCCTGGGCTGCGTGGGAGCCCTGCCAGCTCCCCCTTCTCCTCACCCCTCCCCACAATGCCTCGAACCAGCTCAGTCACAAGCCAGACCCATTCTCCCAAGTTTGACTGATGCTAGGTCTTCCCAGCTGATGAATGCTGGCCTCCCTTCATGATGCTCTGGGACAGAACTCTGGGTGGGAGGTGGGGTACCCTGATAGGAAAATGCTGCCAACCAGAAGAGACAGCCGTGAGAATGCTGTTATCATAGAACTGGCTCTTTCTTACTTTACATCCACCATCACTGTCCCTCCAGCAGCATCAGAGGCCTAGGTAACCCTGCAAATCTTGGACAGCAAAGGTTCTTTTTTTCACCCTGAACCTTGTGGCTTCTTCATTTTAAAACAAACGAACAGCCATACCGGGCAACTTCAGATGGCAACTGGGTTAGATGCTACTTGGAAACTTCTAAGAAAAAAATGGTGTGTGTAGGGGGACTCCATAGACACATCTATTCGCAATTTAGGGAAACTCTTGCACAACCAGGACTGGAAGGCTTTGAATCAGCAACTAATGCAACCTTGTGAATGTTACTACCTGGAGTGGACACCTTGCTTGCTTGCCTTCATCACTGACCCTGAGAATATGCTCCTGTGCAGAGACTGGGGGGGGGGGGGGAATATGTTCCCCACAGCTGTTCTTTACTACCGAAGCACTTAATGTAATTGCCAAGGGTAATTTAAGAGTTTTCTACGAATATGGCTTCAGACCGAGAAAACCATTCTGATTGGAAGGGAAGCAAGCCCCCACCTTTAGGAGAGCTTTAAATAGATACAGAGCCCATTTGATTAGAAGTCTTTTAAGAGACCCATAGAGCAAGCAGAGGCTGTTTCCAGAGTGGCATTTCAGAGGGCGAAGAGTGTTCAAACAACAAAGTTTGCATCCTGAACAAATCTGGAAAAGATTTCCAACTGGAGGACCCGATGGCGAAGATACCATCCTTTCTCTACCTTTTGTCAAAATCGCACTTGAGAATAGCTCGCTTTAATTCACTGAAGGATCTGCATCCTTCTAAACAGTTTGGTGGGCCTCTTGCCCCCATGAGAAAAATCAGGAACAAATATGGAGCCTCCCAGTTCTGCAGGTATAACTTGCACAAAGGGTGAAGATACGCTAAAGGTATCTTCTAAAGGTTGTATGTTTAGCCCTGCCTCCTGTGTGACACAGCTCCTCCTATCCCTGGGGATAAACATCAGAAGTGGGGGGAGCCTGCCCTAGGACCATGGGGTTCTAGGTCACGTGGGAAGCCTCACACGCCAAACAGGCTCCCCACTTCAGAAGTTTATGGCTCAGCATGGCAGGAGAAACCACAAAACATTAGGGATGGGGCTAAACATGCAACCCTGTAGCCACTTTCACAATGCTTCCTTCCTTCACAGAGTAGTATCTGAAGAGCGCTTAAGAGAATCAAATACTGACACCTGGGAAAAACACCCAGCCAAATTGACTTCAAGGAATTTCAAGTGCTAATACATAGGATAGGCATTTGAAGCCCCTGTTCAAAACAACACCCCCACTTTTCATCACCCACCTTTTTCTCTTGAGTATATATGGTGCCTTCTTAAAACAGAATACAGAGAATAGCCTATATGCCAACTGCTACAATAAGCTTAAGCCCACTCCCCAGGTAGCCAGGTAGGTAGGTGATGGTAGAGCATTACAATGCTCAGGGTGACAGCAGGAGCAGGGGCACCAAGGCACAAATAACAATATCCCCATCTGTTTGGTGGCAGGGCCAACAGCAGGATAAACACCTTTTCTCAGGCATGAGGGATGGTGCCAAGCCCCTGGCATGGCATTTTACCCTCACTCTGCCAGGGGATGCTGAAAGTACAAAGCTAGACCGAAGGATCAGCAGTCCTAGCAAATTTGATTACTCGGAAGGGGCCAGTCATCAAAAACGCAGACCACATTGGCCAAATAACAAAACCAAACTACACAAATTCCAAATGTTGCCTTTATTACAGGGTTTATCTGACAAGCGGAATGCCTGCATTGTGTGCCTGGCTCCCTTGCAAGCAGAACAACTGCAGTTATTCTGACAAAACACCAGATCAGTCAACTTGTACAAGCAACATCAACCCTGCTATATATGTCTAACAACGTATTTGTACTATACTCCCATCATACACAAATCCATACACAGCTGTTTGGCTGCGCTTAGTTCCGTCTTGTAAGTTACCTACTTAAAACTGATAAACAGAATAAAGGACTAGACAATCAGGAGGGGGCAAATGAAACTAGACCCAAGGGAGAACTTTGGTCCTGGTTTGTAAAGCAGGAAAGCACATGACAGAGACACCCAGGGCAGCCAAGGGGAAATTAGGCCCTATCAAGACCTTGCTCTCACAGCCGGTTACTATGGAAAAATCTTCCCCTTCCCTGGCACAAAGTGGTCCCAGGGAATTCGGGCTAATCTGGAGGAAATTGGTATTTAGATTGTGCCTTGATGTACAAGTAGTCTCTGTTTGAGGCTGGGATCTCTTATACGCTGGAGCACAAAGCAAACACCTATGTGAGCGCTCTTTGTGCCCCCTCCACCAGCACAAGGACAGCCTTTCAAACTGTACTTTCGACTCTGCAGCCATCACCGCTGCCTGCACTCTGTGTAAGCGCAAGGAAGGGGTGGAGGGAGGGAAGGAAGAAGCTGGGAACTCAAAAGCACTGTGAGCCATTCCGATTGATTCCAAGCCGATGCCGCCGCCTACACACACCACACCAGAATAGGGTGGATGTGCTGATCACACAGAGAAGTTAAGGCTAGCAGGTTAGAGGAGAGCAGGCTTGCAACACATTGAGGCACTACACGTATAATATGGCTTAGGCCAGTGTAGATGGTGTATTGGATGTGGGAGGGCTGCTTTCCATCTCTGCCACGGATATATCTCTCTCTCTCTCTCTCTCTCTCTCTCTCTCTCTCTCTCTCTCTCTCTGTATTCCCATGTCACGGCAAACACAGGAGAAGACCATACAAGCCTCAGAAAACACCAAACAGTCATAGCCTCTGAATAGATGGCCACCCTGACTCTTGCACCCAAACACACCCATATCTTTCTGCTCACCTGGTTCCATCATTCCTTCAGCAGAAGCAGCTGCCCAAGCACATGTTGTTGCCACTGCCAGGAACCTGAGAAGGCCACACAGCAGGGCTGTCATCCTGTTGTCTCTTCTTGTCCCACGGCTCCCACGTGGACCCTCCAAGCCTAGATTGAGAAGGGAAAGGGGTTGTCACGCCATCGAGTTTTCCATTGCAATTCAGAACGATGGTGTATCCTATGTCCACAACCATCTAGAACTCCCAATAATACATTGGAGGAGAGGTACAGTTATTAAGACAGCAGCATCTGTAGCCATTCCAGGCTGCTGGACATTTTCTTTGGAAGGAGGGAGTTGATTTGCCAATCAGCACAGAAGAATCTGATTGCAACAATCCCAGAAGATGCCCAGTCCTGCTCGTGAGTGAGCCATTGTACCTCAGTGGTATAGCCCAGAGGCACCAAGTAGGGCTAGGAGAGATTTCTGTCTGAAACCCTGAAGAGATGCTGCCAGTCAGTGTAGACAATACTGAGCTAGAGGAACCAATGGGTCTGACTTAGTAAAAGGCAGCATCCCATGAGATGCTGATGTGAAACAAATTCATTTCCTGGATAGAACACTGCCTGCAGCATTGCACTATAATTCTACAACCCTCATCTTGAGCATTAGGTGGCCTCCCAGGGAGATGTACCACAGAGGCTGGGTGTCATTTAGCCAGCTCTTCATGGCCAAAGTCCACCAGATTATCTTAAGATAGTTCCTGCCTGGAAAAGACAGCCCCCATGGATAAAAAATGTAAATAAATAAATCAGGATTCTTGGCCTTTGGCATGACCCTGCCACCCCAACTTGCTCCTGCTCCTATTCCTTTCTTCCCCCCAAATCTCAATGACCCAAGGAGCAGAACCTTCTCACGCACTTTGATAATGACCCAAGGAGCAGAACAAACCATGGGGTGGGGAGGAGAACAAGAAATACAAAGTGGGGCAGCGAAAGTAATTCTCGTGCAGGACGAAAGCGAGTTTAAGTTTGAACACGTGGTGCTTATTGGTACTAAACTCACGGCCGGAGCGTGAGTGCGTGCGTAAAGGCACTTCCACTGCCCAGCTGCACACAGCATACAATCCAAAGGAAAGCTAAGAAGCGGATTTAAAAGTGCCGCCGAAAGCCACGAGGTTCGAGGGCACGGTTAGGAGCACAAGCCCCGTTCAATTAACGCAAGATTTCCAACTGCGTTTGCGGCTGTGGATTGGCGCGGATGGGCAGGCGCGTCCAGGGTGCGCGTGTCGGTGTGAACGGTGTGAGTGCGCCGCGCCTATGGACTCGTGTCTTGCGCGCAACCTGCATATCTGGGCGCCTGTTCCCTGGGAAAGGAGCGTACGTGGTGCGAGTGGAGAGAGCAGCGCCCGAGAACAGGCTCCCGGGGGCAGCTTAATCTTTAATCCGAGCGACAAAAGAACCTCTGCGCGCCCGGACAGTTTGGTAACAGATTTACAGACCCTCCCGGTCAAAGTCCACCGCCTCCCCGGGCGCGGGGAGAGCAGCTCTTCGCCCCGCCACACCCCGGGGAGCCTCCGGGGTCGCGGCGGACAAGAGACCCGGATCTCTCTCCCCGGGGGCCATTCCTAGCCCCGCAGCGGTCAACGTAGACGGAGCCCACCTCACCTCTTGCCGCCGCCGCTTCAGCGCTGTCCCGCGGCTCCGTGCTGCGGCGCGCTCCGCCCGGGCTCCATCCCTCGCTGGGCGAGCCGGCTGGGCAAGGGAGCGAGGCTCCTCCACTCCCTCGCTCGCTCGCTCGCTCCCCGGTGCCGGCGAGTCGCGCGGAAAGTGGCCGAAGAATAAATCCGACGGGCGAGCGCGGCGGGCTCCACAAAGGTTCTTCGCCGGCTTGGTGGGAGCGATCAACCCGGCCGCGCTCGGCTCTCTCCGCCTGCAGCCCTCGCGCCTTCTGTCGGCTCCAGCAACAGGCGCGGGGACTTTGTAGCGAAAGCTCTCGGGTTACACCCCCGCGCCGCGCGCCGCCGGCCCGCTCGGAGCCAACAATGGGCCGCGAAAAGAGCCAGGGCCGAGGGGGAGGGTCGCAGGGGCCCCGCCCCGCCCCTTGTCCCCTCCCCTCCCCCGGCGCCCTCCCCCGCCCGCGCCAGGGCCTTTTCACACTCACATTAGCTAAATTCTCTCCCCCAAAGCTCCGGCAAAGGGGATTAAGCGGAGTTCATTCTCTGCCGGGGCTTTGCTTCCTCTCTGCTGGCAGCGGTAACTGGAGACACCACTCATTAAACTCCTGCTCACAAGGAGCGCGTCGTGGAGAGGGCGGGGGGGGGGCCCTCTCGGAAGACAGAAACGCTGTGCGGGGATGTGTGTGAAAATAATTAAAACCCCATGGAACCCGACGGGGCTGGGGCGGGGAGAGGCAAAAAAAGAAAAAAGGATTGTGCACCGGTGTACATTCAATAATGCGTTTCTTAACTGGCCGCCAAAAAAGCAAGAGCTTGCATTTGTAGGCAGAATGGAGTTCTACCTGTGGAACTCACGGCTGCATGATTTGTATTAAGCAAGGGAGATAAATTCAATTCTTTTGTCTTTCTTTAAGAGTGCTGGTAATATCCAGATTCCACCTACCAACTCCATAAAGTTTCTAGGTCTGATGGTAACCAGGATCAGAGTTACACCTGTTATCTGCTGCTTGTGAGAGACATGAGTGTTCTCCCATATGGAGAGATAGAGGCAACACAGAAAAGCAGCTCCTCAGCTTGATGCCAGGAGGCCAGCATGTCTCTGAACGCTGCATAAAGTTTGGACCCAATTAACTACATCACTTAGCTTAGTGGGAGGATGTGTCAGAGATGACTTGTCGCATGTTAAGCCAAAAATCATTATGGGAACTTGGAAGCAGCTGCAGTTACCGGGAAGCAAATGGTTAATATGTACGCAGACAGCTGCACATGGACACAGCTAACTGATTCTTTCTGCAAGACCCTCTGTAACCCAACCAGGAATTCTAGGCTTTGGCAAGGAAGGGCTGGGAGAGTAAGTTCTGGTGGGGAAAAGATGCATAGAAGTTGTTTTAGTGCAGAGCTCAACACACACAAGAGCATTGTGTGTCGGAGCATGTGAAGAATGCTTCCCCATTATTAAAGGTAAAGGTAAAGGTACCCCTGCCCATACGGGCCAGTCTTGCCAGACTCTAGGGTTGTGCGCCCATCTCACTCAAGAGGCCGAGGGCCAGCGCTGTCCGGAGACACTTCCGGGTCACGTGGCCAGCGTGACATCGCTGCTCTGGCGAGCCAGAGCCGCACACGGAAACGCCGTTTACCTTCCCGCTAGTAAGCGGTCCCTATTTATCTACTTGCACCCGGGGGTGCTTTCGAACTGCTAGGTTGGCAGGTGCTGGGACCGAGCAACGGGAGCGCACCCCACCGCGGGGATTCGAACCGCCGATCTTTCGATCGGCAAGCCCTAGGCGCTGAGGCTTTTACCCACAGCGCCACCCGCGTCCCTTCCCCATTATTACAGCTACAATATAAGCGACTGTGTCTAGCTTAGTTGGAGTAGAAAGTGTGGTTTTTACTTTCAAGCTTTGGGCCTTCTTTCTTAAAGAAGACTCTCAGCAACACTTGCCATTTGGCCATGCTAGCTGGGGCTAATGGGATTTGGAGTCCAACATCATCCAGAGGGCCACAGGTACCCCACCCCTGACCTACAGCATCACAAATTGAATAACAGATTTGTAGAGTTGGAAGGGACCTTAAGAGCCATCTAGTCCAACCCCCTGCAATACAGGAATCTCAGCTAAAGCATCCATGACAGATGGCCATCCAGCCTCTGCTTAAAACCTCCAAGGAAGGGGAGTCCACAACCTCCCGAGGGAGTCGGCTGAATAATACTTCCCTTGATCTGGACACTATACATCAGTTGACACAGTCTAGAATAGCATTAGCTTTTTTTGCTGCTGCATCACACTGTTATTTAAAATTCATTTATTGATAAGTACATCACATTTCCATACAACAACATCACCAATCTCTTTGTTTCTGGCAGCACACATTATCCCCTCATTCAAAAATCTGGATTGGGCAAAATTTGTTTTGATTCTGATGGGCATGTACTGAGAGGATGATGCTTTAAAACAGGGGTCGGCAAGGTTTACCGGCCATGGGCTGGATCACTCCCATGGAGATCGTCCGTGGGCTGGACTGGTGCAGCGCGATGCCGGAAATCACTTCTGCACATGCCCAGACGCAGGAAATTGCACCTGCGCAGAAGCGATTTTTGGCATCTGGACATGCGCAGACGCAATTTCTGGTATCTGCGTGTGCGCAGATGCCATTTCCGGTGCCACTCGGTGAGTCCCCGCGCCGTGCTGGTTTAGTGCAGTGCACGGGGGACTTGCTGAGCGGGCAGCTCAGTTTTGGGGCGGCTCGTGGGCCGGTAAAACAGTTCTTCATTGGCCGCATTTGGCCCATGGGCTGCACGTTGCTGACCCCTACTTTAAAAAGAACATAAGAGCCTACTGAATCAGGCCAATGACCCATCCAGTTTAGCATCCTCTTTTTGCAGTGGCCAACCAGATGCCTATGGGAAACCCCAAAGCAGCCCCTGAGCACAACTGCCCTCTTCTCACTTGTGATTTCCAGCACCTGGCATTCAGAAACATACCGCATTTGACAGTGGAGGCTGAACAGTGCCTGCATGGTTAGCTGCCACCAAAAGCCTTCTTTTTAATGGTTTCCCACCCCACCTTTTGGAGAATATACCCTTCCAAGGCAGATTCAAACAAATCAGTTTAAAAAACATTACTATTCCTGTTATACAAAATAACGGGGGGGGGGGATTACAATGTTAAAACAGCAATGGAAAATAGTTATTTAAACACAACCACCATTAAATCATCCATGTGTAGACTGGATTTTTTTACATATAAAAAGTATTATGTGTGGTCCTAAAGGACAATGGAGAGGTGTGCATATAAATTTTCCTAGAAAGAGAGTTGCAGAGAAACTGGGGCTACCAGAAAGAAGTCCCTGTCCGTGGCACTTCTGGAATAGCTCAGTCAGTAAAGCATGAGACTCGGGGCATGGGTTCAAGCCCCAAGTTGGACAAAAGATTCCTGCATTTCAGGACCCTCATGTTCCCTTCCAACTCTACAATTCTATGATTCTCTAGACTCACCAACCTAACCACTTTCAGCAGTGGACCAGAGAGATACCTACATTAGATGACCCTTATGGTCCCTTCCAACTCTGGGATTCTATGGTACTCACCAAACTAACCACTTTCCGCGGTGGGCCAGAAAGATGGTCTCAGATGCTGAGCTGTAAGAACCATCCTACACTTGGGGTCTATGGCCAGGTGCTAATAATCTGGGATTCAGATGCATGTTTGGAAAGGGAAACAATGGGATGACAGTGAATTATCAGACTCCGCCCTCCCCCACCACACACAATCTTTTCAAAAGAAAAAGAAAAACACCAGCAGAGGCTTTCTCTGATGCTCTATCACACCAGGAAGCCTCCAGAGGAGCCACATTGTCTGTGCTTGTTATCACAATGTGGGGACGGTTATCCACATGAAGGAATTTGCCTCATTGCTCTTCCCAAACAGCTAAGCAATGAACCATCCATATTTCTCACCCCACGTCTTCCTTGTGTTACAAAAAGTTAGGGTGCAGACATATAGCAGACACACACTCCACAGAAAACCAATCCTTCACCTGTCAAAATTTAGGGAATACACCCTGAGAGAAATTACACTTTATTTTAGCACACAGAACAATCCCCAAAAAAGACATATTGGCTCTCCTAGTGACTCTAAATATTTCTTCCGCAGAAGGAAATACCTTGGAGAAACCTTTCCCAATAGTTCTTTCACCCAACCTTTCCCAATAGTTCTTTCATTCAAATCCTGTCTTAAGAGCATATTCTGTGTATGAATAGGGTGGGCCTGTGACTTGGATTCAAGAATTAAAGTATTTATCATCTCAAAACAATGGCCAGACTGCCCAAGTAATGCAATCATTATCACATATCTTGGCAGGCAGGAGGGAAGCCTAACTCTCAATTTTTTAAAAACAAAAAAATTCCTTCCAGTAGCACCTTAAAGACCAACTAAGTTAGTTCTTGGTATGAGCTTTCGTGTGCATGCACACTTCTTCAGATACTCAATTTTTGTGGTTGACCGCTTCTTTCTGTGATGCATGCATGATGCTTTTAGGGTGGTTCTTGGCAAAAGGGTTGGGCAACGTCTAAAGTCTTTAAAGGTTCCTGCACACTTTGTTCTTGTTTTCTCACCTCCTTGCAAGGAAGGGGGGGGGGGACTCTATTGCAACAGAAAAATAAAAATCTGCTTTGCTTTCACTGGATCCTGCCTCCATCCATTCTTCTCTGACCAATCATGGACTTGGGGGACTCAGAGTCCCTTGATGGGGAGTTGGGCTATAAAAGCCAACCCCCATTTTCCCTACGACACTCGCACTGCATTGCTTGGCAAGCACAACTTGGATGGATTCACCCAGTTTTGGGATATATATAATCTATCCAACAGCAGCTCCGAAGCTTCCAGGTTGGCTGGAGGAAACACCCTTTGGAGCAACTTGCCAATATGCTCTCTGCTGCTGCCTTTGCCCATTAGCCATTGTCTCTTGGTGGCAAACTGCAGATGGAAGCACTGGTGGGGACAGAGGGAACAGTAAGGCTGGTTAATATAATGAGCCAGGGGCAAGCTGCCCCTCCCCTGCCCTGTTTTGTCATGGAAAAGCTATCACAAGATAGCTAATTAATCAACAGCAGTGGCAGCCTCCCAACTCAGTTTTCCATGCTGAACAGGGGCTATTGAAACTGCTGATTAAATCTCTCCCTTAAAGTGAAGTTGCATCCAAACAAACTCACATTCCAAAGCAACTACTCCCCCCTCCCTCCCTCCCCAGCTATTCTTCCTGGGCAGATCTTCATCTGTGGAGCATCCTCCTTTCAGGCAAAGCTTTCCATATCAATAGGCTCCCAGAATGGGGGGATTAGCTATGGCTCCCCAGTCCCCAGGTAACTGTGGCCTTTGGGCTTAGTGGATGAGCTTGCTTGCCGCACAGCCTTCCTTGGGTTTTCTTCCTTTCTTAAAGGGTAAGAGCAACTGGCTCAATAGTTTTACCTGGGGTATAATATGGGGAAGATGCCCTCCACCCCTTTACACCCTCCTGAGACCAGGGAAGGGTTGTATTCAGACAGAGATAGCTCAGTTGGTTAGAGTGTGGTGCTGATAACCACCAAGGTTGCAGGTTTGATCCCCATATGGGACAGCTGCATATTCCTGCTCTGCAGGGGGTCCCTTCCAACTCTATAGTTCCATGGTTCTATGAAAGAGGGAAAGTGCAAGCGCCTCCATCACATTATGGGTTACAAATTTTAGGTGTGTCTCTCTGTGAATTAGCATAAAACGTTAATGTTGTTGTTGTTGTTTAGTCGTTTAGTTGTGTCGGACTCTTTGTGACCCCATGGACCAGAGCACGCCAGGCACTTCTGTCTTCCACTGCCTCCAGCAGTTTGAGCAAACTCATGCTGGTAGCTTCGAGAACACTGTCCAACCATCTCGTCCTCTGTCGTCCACTTCTCCTTGTGCCCTCCATCTTTCCCAACACCAGGGTCTTTTCTAGGGAGTCTTCTCTTCTCATGAGGTGGCCAAAGTATTGGAGCTTCAGCTTCAGGATCTGTCCTTCCAGTGAGCACTCAGGGCTGATTTCCTTAAGAATGGATAGGTTTGATCTTCTTGCAGTCCATGGGACTCTCAAGAGTCTCCTCCAGCACCATAATTCAAAAACGTTAATACTAAAACGTTAATACCGAGTCTCAACTGCATGTGTAGGTTATGGCTGTTGTTTCGCTGTAGGGTTATACACACCCTAGGAACGTGAGGTCATTTGGGCCTTTCTGTCACATGTACAGCTTCATCACCATAAACAATGACATCTTGCGTACTTTTCCAAGGGAATTCAAGGTGGCTAACAATCAGAAACAACAGTCACAAAATATAAAGCAATTCACAATAAAACATGAGCAGAAAACCCAAAACCCAATAATAATTACAAAACAGCCATCTGAACGGAAAGATCCAAATACTGTACCCTAAGGAGGAAATATTCAACCAAAGGCTTTTTTAAACAAACACGTCTTCACCAGCTCACTTGGCAAAGGCTTTCTACAGGATGGGGAAAGGACAGAAAAGGCCCTAGCCAAGTAGGCCTCATAGTTGTGAGGGGTGCAGAGCTGGGGCAGGGTGTCCCAAACTTGGGTCTCCAGCTGTTTTTGGACTACAGTTCCCATTATCCCTGACCACTGGTCCTGCTAGCTATGGATGATGGAAGTTGTAGTCCAAAAACAGCCGGAGACCCAAGTTTGGGATACTCTGAGCTGCGGAGTGCTTGGAGCAGGAGGAAGAAGGCTGTCCTTCAGTGAAACAGGTCCCAAGTGACAGAGGGCTTTGAAGACTAACAGCAGCACCTTGAAATAAGTGCAGAAACAACTCAGCAGCCAATGCAGGTCACAGAAAACTGGTGCAATAGACTCAATGCCTAACACCTGTCAACATCCCACCCGCAGCATTTTTCACTAGTTGTAGTTCCCAAAGGGCAGCCCTATGGAAAGTGTATTGCAGGTCACTAGGGCATGAATGACTCTAGCAAGGTCTGACATTGTCAGGAAAGGTCACAGCAAACTGGCCAAAGCTTGGAAAAGGCACCCCTTACTACTAGCACTACTGGCATGCCTAACAAGAGCGCCAGGCCAAGGAGTATCCCCCAAGCTATGAACCTGATCTTTCAGAGGCAGCAGAACCCCTTTCGAGAGTGTAAACGCAAACCTATGGCAGATGGTTCTTCCGCCAACAGCATTTCAGCTTTGTCTGGATTAAGTTTCAGCTTGCTCAGTCCCATCCAGTCCTTCCTAGCTACCAAGCAGCCATTTGGCTTTTGACTGACTCCCTCAGATCAAATGAAAATGAAAGATAAGAGCTGAATGTCATCAAGTCACATGCACTGAAGACCCTGCAGGTTCAGCCCTGACATGTTGTGCAATCCACGTGTGGGTTTTAACCTCCTTTCTAAGGAGAATTGGCTTCCATGGTGGAATTATGGAACATATGAAGTGATTTTATCTGAGAGGAAGCCTGTTGGGGGAGAGGAGAGAAGAAAAATAACCCCCTCCCTTCTTCTAGACCCTCCAGCCTAAATGTGTGATATTGGCCTCCCTGAAGGGGCCAGAGGGCTTAGCCCTGGAATCTGCGGCCAGGGCTTAACTCTGGAACATGCGTAAAAATCGTAATAATGCCTATGAGTGCCCACTGTTGTAGTGTGCTTCTTTCACCATTGAGTAAATAAGAGCAGTCATCTGGGATTAAGAGGGAAAACACTTCCAGGTGAGACCAAATTGACTTGCAACCTCCAGCACTAAAACTTTTTTTTTTAAAACCCTCTGTCTGGAGAGTTATCTGTTCCTCATAATCCTTTTGCTAGTAAAAATATGCTGCTAAACATGGGCTATGGAGTTAGTGGCAAAACTGCATTGCATCTTGTGCTGTCCCCATCAACTGCTTCTAACAGGTCTAAGCCCTTGCTGCTGCTGCTGTTTTTTAAAGAGCAAAACATTTCTGGGTCTTCTGGAAGTTAAGAGCTTTCTTGATGCGAGTCCTGAACCGCAGCAGCTGCCTGATGGACATGGATAGGAGGCAGAGGGGATTGTGTAATTAGGCAGAGAAATAACAGAGGCAGAGAAGCGTATAATGTGCTCATATTCATCTCCAGGGCTTGTGTTTGCCGCTGGAAGTTCCATCGCGTCCGGACAGCAAAGCTTGCAGGCCTTGTTCTGAGGCTGCCTTCTGCATTCCAGCGTAGCCCTGTTGCTCGCATGCATTGTCCACTAGCTCTGAGAGCAACCTGGATTTACAATGCAAATTACCCCACGGGTTATGCAAATCACGTTCTTCATAAAAGCCACATACATTGCCCTGGGGCAATCTGAGCCCATGCTTGGTTTTGCCCTGATCCCACAGGAAGTGCTGCGCTGCCAGTAGGGGTCTGACACACAGAAAGCAATTCAGCACAAGCGGCCCTTTATTATTATTAACAAACATTATGGCAGCTCCGAGGGGCCTCCGCTGAGATTGGCACTCAAGTGGCAGGGCACTGCATGCTACAAAGAAAGCCAAACACAATCCCTACCTCAAGGATCACGCCAGCAAAGGACAGAAAGGGGGAAGGGCAAGGGCTGAGCATAAAGTGCGGCTCAGGGAGGGGACACAGATGGGTCAGCGGACACAGGAGGTTGGGGATGGGATCCAGAAGCAAATGACAGTGGAAAAGGTGGAGAGAACACCAGCCTGCAGTGTTACTCCTCGGCTTAAGCAACCCGGGTGGAAAAGCTCAAGCTATATAAACTGTTTGACACTGGCGCGGCACAATCTCTCAGCAAGTGCATGTTCCAAAACAAAAAGTTTATACAGTGCTAAGTGCTATAATTACTTTGAAATTCAGGAACTCTTACTCGCACGCAGACATCGGGTGTGCACATGCTCTGCCGCGCTCTCCAGAATAGAAGCACTATTTACGGAAATGTCCCAGACCCTGGGTGTTAGATAGGAGAGTGATCTGTGCAATCTCTCCGCTGGGTAGATGGTGCATGGTGGGTTGTTTTTCCTTCCTGTGATCTTTAAAGTGCTGTGGCCTGACACGCCAAAAGCACTGCAGTAAACAGCCCCTGCTTTGTTATTATTATCAGACATTATGACAGCACACAGGGCACCATCTGGGCTTGATACGCTGCATGGGCCTCCAGTGAACTACTCTGAGGCTAAGCACAGAAAGGGCAGGAGCACACAAACAGTCAGTGCCAGATGCAGGAACAGAGATATTATCTCCATATATATTTATATATATATCTCCCTGCATATATATATGCGCGCATGCATGCCTTTTGGGGCCATAGCTTCAGCATTCCAGCATACTTTTATCCCTGCAGCACACTGCCCGCTTGCAATTATTGTATCAGTTACAAAACCATTATGAACTATGTTTGTATGTTATCTTACATCACATATTATTGTTATTTCATGCATTTTGTTATATTTTATTGTACTGGCATCATGGTCACTAGCTTCCACTGGGTGGAAAGGTAGGACACAAATTTAGCAAGCAAATACTCAAATGCATGGCTTCAACTGTAGCTCCTGTCCCTGAACAATACCCAGCAGTATCCTGCAAGTGCTGCCCTTTTGGTACCTATCGCAATCCTAATCTCAGACTCAAGGCTATATATATTTCCAACCCTTGGCCTGCTCATGATCATATAGTTCTGCAAGATTGATGTGTGTAATGCATGCTGAGTGCCAAAAGCATATCAGTCCATGGATTGGGGTCATAGTTAAACTATGGAACTCGCTCCCACAAGGAGGCAGTGATGGCTGCCAACTTAGATGGTTTTAAAAGAAAACTAGAACCGTGTATGCTGCCTTCAGCTCACTGGAGTAAAAGCTGGGACATAGATGCAGTCAACCAACCAACCAACCAACCAACCAACCACTCCAAGCGCCATCAGGTAAAGCAGAACACAACCCTGCTCTTTGTCCCCTGAACATCTAGGAGAAAGGCTGTGAACACAGGAGGTTGCTCTCCACCAGATCAGCCTGCCTGTCTGTCCAGCTAGGCCAGTATCATCTCCTCCACTCTGACGGGCAAGGTCTTAGGCTGAAGAAGTCTTTCCTCCCACCACCTGATGCCAAGTGCTGAACCTGGGACCTTTGACATGCAAAACATGGGCTCTGCCAGTGAGCTATTTATTACTTGCAAGGAAATCTCCCTGCCCAAATTTTGTTATACTGTATAGGAGTATTCAGAGTGTGATTCTCCCACTTGCATTCCAAAGTGGTACAGTCTACTGCTACATGACCATGCAGTGTGTAGACCAGGGGATGTCTCCTCCTTTATCTTTCCTTGCTTCCCTTTTCCAGTGGTGGACTTTGGGGTCTCAAATTTCAACAGTGCCCTGTGTGACGCCAAAATTCAGCACCCATCCTGCCTCGTGCCTTCCATTCGTCATCATAGTTGTGGTGCTCCCAAGGCTCTGCGCCCAGTGCAAGCAAACCAGTCACACACCCCTAAAACCACCTCTGCCTTTTCACTTTCTCTGCTCTGCTCTTGGTGTTCTGTTTTGTCCTCTATTGGGCAGGGCAGAGAACCCCATTTGCCTTATTCTCAGTGTAGAACCCATCTGATTCAGCAGCACTAAGGAATTCATGGAATAAATCCATTTTTTCCAGCTCCTCCCAGGACAGCTATCCCTGGATGTAGGGTGGATGGGCTATGGACAGTCCATGCTGATGGGATGAACTCTGCACATGCCTAGGGGTCCTCTCTCCACATATTTCAGGGCTAAGGCCTAGCTTTGAAATTACATTGTGTGTTAGCTGAACCGCAGGTCACCTTTAGCTCTGCTCTAACACGTGAGCATTTCGCTCCACAGCCAATACAGTTTTCTCCAGCCTGGGAAAGAAGCTGCTGCTAGCAGAATAGCAAGAAGGGTGATCTGGGAGGGAAAGAGCACACTGCTCACATTATATCTGTCTCTTTGCCTTTGCTCTGATTCAAGGTCTTGCGCATCGGGTCTACCTATCCTTCCTGTCCTTTATGGCCTGCCCTGTGGTGGAGGCAGCTTGTTTGCAAATTGCTGTTGTAAGTAGCTGGGTGTTATCACTGCCAGCAACACCATAAAGTGGCTGTGACCCTCATTAGAGGGTCTTTAAAGACTGCCATAAAAAACTAGGCAAATGTGGGAGCCTGGGGTTAAACAGCTCTAATCCCCCCACAGTAAACACATTGAGGCTGATTTCCTGTCATTGCCGTTACAGCTCGGAGCTCTCTGCTTGGGCTAATTGGACGCAGCAACCCCCTGGACACCACCCAGTACCATCAGGCTCGTGCCTCTACTCCCACCACCCAGACCAGCTTTCCCTTCCATCCTGCAGCATCACAACTGCTGTCATGTAAAGCAGGGAGAAGAGCTTGCTACTTATTCTAGCACACATGCAAGGTGGCAAGAAATTTCTGTTTGGGGGTTGCTGGGATTCACATAATCCGATCCCATGAATATTTCCTCGGGGGGGGGGGGGACCTCTCTGGTTTTGTTCAAGCTAGCAGTCTTGGAAGACACCATCAAAGTGATTGCTTTCTACCGGTCCCTTTTCAGATGCACAAGGCTGGAGATCTCCACACTATCCGTTCCTTCTCAGTCTCCTCTTTTCCACTATACCTTATCAGCAGCTTAAGTTCAGGTCTCTGACATCAGCAGCACCGTGGCCTGCAAGCAAGCTTCACTCAGACTTTTCTTGCTCTGCCCCCTTGGTGGTGGTGGTGGTGGTGGTGGGGCAGTGGCACAGGGATGTCTGCCCTGAACCAAGAGCCCCGTAAGATGCCTAAGTATTTCTGCCTCCATAGAGTCAGAATTTCTACAGCTGACCAGTTACCATCCGTAACAGGTAACAACACAACAGTCTGTGTCGAATTTGTGTCAGTCCAGGAAGTACAGTCAGGATATGAAAGACCAGCTGGACAGAATAAGAGGAACATGGAAGAGCTGCACAGGAACAGCTCCTAGGTGGAGGATCCAGTGGAGAATCTGGACGTGCACATGTTACACCTGATTCCAGCCACTTTCTGCACACCATGCATAGTCTTATACACCTTTTCCACTGTCCCCTGTAAACTAAAAAGTCCCACATGTCCTCATAGGGGAGTTAGTTCCTCCAGTTTGGATATGCTAGGGCATCTCAATCAATCAGTCAATTTATTGTGCATAGCCAAAGGCCTTTACAATGTACTGCAGAGGGCAAGACAAGGTTTTCCTCTGAAATTGCATGACATACTCTATAAAAAAATTACAGCATAAAAAGTATGAAATTTTAAAATTAGAGAGCATTAACATATTCAGAAAGGAGCTTCTTAGCTGCCAGAGCAAATTTGGCTTCCAGGTGTGTAATCTGTAGATCTTTATCAGCTATATCAGCTAGGTGCTTGACTGTCACCTCCTGGGGGGAATCGGCCTGAGAGGCAGTCAAGAACAAGTGATAATTTTTCCCCCTCTGGGCATTGCATAAAGGGGCAAAGGAGCAGGTAATGTAGGACATCCTCAACCTTTTTGCATCCATAAATGCACCCATATGGGGAATTCCCAGGTATCTCCCCTCCAAATATGCTGAGGGCATCTGTTGGAACCTTAGTTCAACAAACACCCTACGCAGCTGTGGGAAAGTCTGTGTCTCAAGGTAATGGTGCCTGAAGTGGTGGATCTTGATTTGGGGGTCCCAACTAGAATAATGGGCAGCCATAATGTGCTCTATCTTGGTTGGTTGGTGTACTGATCAAAGATCCAATTTCTTAGGTCATGGGGACTGAGGGAAGGGCATCTCAGAAAGGATCCTTTCCAGGAGGTGTGGCTGTTTAAACAGAGAGTGGGCCAAAGCCCTGCCATTTTTTTCGCTATTCCCTTAGCCACCGTCTTGAGAAGGCTGGATGGGGGTGGGGACATGTTTTAGCTAAAATTGTCCGGAGTCAGAGGTGAGGCTTTCAGATTTCACGAAAGATGCCTTGGCACAATCTCTGTCTCCTTTAGTGACCTGATGTCCACGCTCATCTCATGACGGCACGCATGGTGTGGGTTGCCAAATTAAAGGAAAGCAGCAACCTTGTTTTTCTCCCTGAGAATCCTGTGCATTTTGAATATCTGAAGTCATTGGTTCATGGACTTTTTGGGAATCAAAGAGGGGCCTTTCTAGCAGCGTAGCTAGCCGCTTGGTCCTGATGCACGCCACGTAGCCTCCAAGGAGTCTGTCCACCGCTTCCCCCTTAGCTGTAGGACGGCTGAGGTGGAGATGGTGGGCTGATGCAAGCCTCACACTATCTCGGGCAGTGCGGAGCCTGCAGGCACCGGAGCCACCGCGTCACTCCCAGGAGAGATGTGTGGCTTGGGTGCACTGCATGACCCATGAGAAGTGCCCACCCCCCCAACCCCTAGCTACGCATCTGGGTATTTCAGCCTCCTAGCAGAGGATGGTTGCCACAGGAGAAAAGTGCTGCGTGAATGCACCCTAGAGACATCCAGCTCCCTCATTCTTTCCTTCCTTGGTAAATTCTTTATCATTATACTCATTCTTTGTGGTGAAGTCTCAAGTAATCAAAACGTTCAAAATCTGAACAGAGTACTGCAGCTGTGGTCTAACCAGTGCTGAGCAGAACGGAACAATCTTATAGGAGGATTATATCCGTGGGGCCAGAAGCAATAATAATAAAATAAAAAACAGCCTCAGAGTGGAGAGTACAAGGAATTATAGCAAGGATCTAATGGGATCAAGCTAGCGTTCAAGATGTTTTAGTCCTGGCTAGTGCCTGTGATGTTTGTACAAAGGGGAAATAGGCACATCTTTTTTGCACGTCTGGATATTTCAACTTGAGCTCGTCTCTCTCTGTGTAATGTTCACCTTGAATCATCACCACACCAGTTGTAATTGCATTTATATCCCACTTTTCCTCCAAGGAGCTCAAGGTAGCATACAAGTTTCTCCTCCTCGCCATTTCTGTATGTTGCAGGTTTCACAGCGGCTCCATTCATACTTGTGGGGCTGCGTTCCCAGACTAGCACTGTCAGTTATGTTGTGGGGTGCCTCAGGCCGCTATTTTGACTCCAATGCTATTTAACATATATAAGAAGCTGTTGGGAGCAGCCATTAGGAGATCTGGGGTGTAATGTCACCTATGACACTCAGCTCTATTTCTCAGAGTCAGTAGAGGTTGTGCATGACATGAGCTGTTTTCTGGGTACAGCGGTGAGATGGATGTGGTGAAGGGAAGCTGAATCCTGGTAAGGCTAAATGCTTGTGGCTGGGTGGTTCATAGATCTGGAATTTGGGAAGACTGTTCAGGATGCGGTTACGCTCCCTCTGAAAGCGGGTGTCTGAGGGTGCTTCTGGAACTATCACTGTCACCAGAGGAACAAGTAATCTCGGTAGCTGCAAGGGTCTATTACTAGCTTCAGTTGGTGTCAAAACTCCGCTCTTACCTGGACAGGAATAGCCTAGCTGCTGTGGTTCGTGAACTAGAACTTCCCATGTGGGTTACTGTCACATGCTGTACATGGGATTGCCCTTCAAACTGGTTCTGAAACTGCAGCTAGTGCAGAATGCAGCAGCAACGGTCCTGTGTGTTGTACCTGGCTGTACTTGTATGTTACACTGTGGTGGCTGCCTGTCAGCTCCTGAGCCAATATTCAGAGGAGGCCCTGTTAGCGGCACCGCATTTTACAATATGTTGCTTGGCGACGACACAGAAACAGGCCTTCCTGTAGTGGTGCCCACTCTCTGGAACACTCCCCTCACCCCCACTTTACAGGAGGCACCCACAGAGAACACACTTGTTTACTCAGGCTTTCCCAGACTAGGTTATTGGCCCATTTTAGATATTGGCTTGTATCCAACGCCGGTCCTACTCAGAGTAGACATGCTGAAGTTATCATACATGAGAAATTTAATGTCATTAATTTCAGTAGGTCTACTTGGATCAGATGAGAATACAGCAGAAGGCGATTCATTGTGCATCTCCCTGATTGCTGTTGATTTTATGTATATTTCAATACTTGTTTGATTTGATATGCTTTTAACATGTTAATGCTGGAATTTTATTTTGTAAACCGTTTCAGGAAGTGGTCTGCCATCGAGCTTAATAAGCAAATATATATATATATGAAAGATGCAGGGGCCCCACCCCCCACTGCTTTATGTCTCCGAACTGGCTTCTGTTTCATCCTTGATATACAGAGTAATTTCAAATGGGCATACTTTCAAACTAGTTAATTGGTACAAATGTCCATATGGCATTTCTCCTATTCTACAATAGTTCAGTTGTTAGAGCAAGAACCTCAGAACCTCAGGGTTGTGAGTTCCAACCCCACGTTGGGCAAAAAGATTCATGCATTGCAGGGGCTTGGACAAGATTGTCCTTGTGGTCCCTTCCAACTCTATGGCAACTCTTTGAGACGGCAAAGAAGGCTGCGGAGAGTGGATGTGTTTCCATGCTCCATTTCAAGTTTCAAATGCAATATTATGGGGGGGAGGGAATGCAATATTACGAGGATGTTATGTGGGATGGCTGCAGGAGCAAACATGGACCACTTAGATACCTGTGGCAAATGGAGAGGTATATACACGCGTTTCAATAAATAAAATAAACAAGAAGTTCATGACTGGGGGTTGGCTCGTATGCTCTAACAACAGAAGAAGAACTGAATATCAGACCAACTGCTTGCTAGTGAGACATCGTAAGACAGGGCTGCCTAAGGGAAACCTGCAAGTGGGACATGAGCACAAGAGCCTTCTCCCTACTTGCTGTTTCCAGCAACTGGGATTCAGAGACATGCAGTCTTTGACAGTGGAGATAGAACATAGCTATCCTGGCTAGTAGCCATTGACAAACTTATGCTCCATGGATTTGTCTAATTCTCTTTTAAAGCCATCCACGTTGGTGGTCATCACTATGTCCTGTGGCGGCGAATCCTATAGCTTAATGCACCCAAGAGGAGGTCATCACTTTTGTTGGGATACTACAAGAAGAGTTGGAGAAGTGAGCACCACACAGACATAGGGACCCATCTCTAAGTTCTTCACTGTCAAGTGCTGTCCACTTTTCAAAGCTTGACCTTGGCAAGCATTTCTCATGGTCCAAATTCATCTTAACAGGACCTATTTTCTAAAACCTGGTCAGTTCGTTGAAGTCCTGGGAAACTGGGCCCTTCTAGGCGTTCACAAAGGCCATGCAAAGCTTGCAGGAGGCCTCCCTCCTGAGTGTTTAACAGGCGATGGGCAAGTAAGGCTGGGTGTTTGCTGAGGGGCAGTGGGAGGGGAGTGTCTTAAGCTGGATGGAATTTGTTTGATTCGGACAGCTCAGTGTAAACAACCAGGGAGAGGGACATTGGGGGGGGGATGGGTAGGGAAAGCACACTCCTTTAACATCTCTCTCCCTGATCTGTATTTATCTATACCCCATTGGGATGAACATGAGGGGACAGAGTGTGTGAGGGAATGCAGGGCCTAGTGGATAATCCCGGGGTTCAGCTGGTTCTACAGCAAAAAAATAAATAAATCAATGGACCTCCCAAATATCTATGTGGGGCGGGGAAGATAGATAAGATAAAAGGCTTATAGTGAGTCAGACCATTGGTCCACCAACTCCGTACTGTCTTATCTCTCTGAGGTTTCAGGCAGGAATCCTTCACAACTTTACCAAGGTTGGACCTGGGGCCTTTTGCACACAAGGCATCAGCTCCGCCACTGAATCAGTCATTCCCAGCAAAGTTGAGCCAGTTTAGGAAGCTAGCATGCCACTCCCAAATGAGAACAGAAGCCTTCCTAGGTATCTGGGATGAGCCACATACATGTTAGATGTAACTAAGTTGGAGGGATATATTTTTTAAAGCAGCCTCAAGAGATGGAGTACCGGGGAAAGCTACTTATAGAATCATAGAACTAAAGAGCTGGAAGGGACTCTGGGGGTCGTATAGTCCAACCCCTGCAATGCAGGAATCTCAACTAAAGCATCTGTGTCAGGTGGCCATTCAACCTCTGCTTAACATGATTCTGCTCCGAATGCTGTCTCTGGATCTCTTTCCCCCACCCCACCCACCATGAGTTACTGAAACAGTTTTAGGAATATAGAAAGCCGCCTCTCACAAAGTCAGTGGTCCATCTAGCTCGGCAATGTTCACACTGACTGGCAGTGGCTCTCTAGGGTTTCAGACCCGGCGCATTCCCAGCCCTACCTGGAGATGTCAGGGATTAAACCTGGGACCTGCTGTGTATGCAGAAGGTCCCAGGTTTAATCTCCACTGAGATGCAGCCATTCCCCAGACAACTAACACCCTTCAGAATGTAAGAAAAAAAAGCCCTGCTGGATCAAGTCAAATGCCTGCTTCACCCAGCATCCTGTTCTCACAGCAGCCAACCAGATGCCCATGTGTTAAGTCTGCAAGCAGGACCTGAGCACCACGGCACTCGCCCCACTTGTGATCCCAGCAGCTGGCATTCAGAGGCAACCTGCCACCAACAGTGAAGGTGGAACAAAGGCACTGTGGCCAGTTGCCATTGATAGCTTTTATTCTCCATGAATTTGTCTACTCCTCTTTTTAAGTCAAGTTGGTGGCCACCGCTACTTCTTAGGGGAGCAAAATTACGTGCAACTGTTAAGCAGCCTTCCCTTTCATCCCCGCTCTCAAAATGGCAAGTTTCTGAAGCTGCTTTTAAGCCAATACTGTATAATAATTTGCCCCTCTTGCTCTCCCCTTTGCATTATAGTCTGGTGTGAGTCCCTTCATCAGCCCATTCTATGCAATGGAGCAAATTGGTCCATCATGGCTCCCCCAAAAGTATAAAGCAGGATAGTATGCACTAAGAAGAGTTAGTGAGCCAGATCCCCACATCATGGGTGTGTTTTAAAACCCAGATTCCCCCCCCCTTTTTTTTTTTAGGATAAAGATGTGGTTTCTCTTAACACTCCTTTCCTCCACTGTTCCAAATGTGGGTATCAGTTACAGTATTATTAAATCTTCCTGATTTAATGTAAGGGAGGTGTTGCTCTTTAGTTCAGCACTTACTACAATAAACATATTTTCTTTTCTTTTTAAAATTCAGCTTAACAGAGCGAGGCTTCTGCTCCGACTTTTTTCCAGCACTCGCTTGATGGGACAGTAGCACTCAGTCCCAGAGAGACTCTGCTACTGTTTTCCTGTTGGCAAAGGTTGGGAAACAGTCAGAAAGTGGTAAGAAGCAGGTTCCCCTCTGTTCGTCCAAAGTTTCCCATCTGCTGATCCTTGTTGAACATAAGTGTTTAACGAGCACTTTGTTCCTGTTGCCAAGCAGCAGATTGAAAGACGATGTTATTTTCATGCACCATGATGTCATCATGGTGCAATACTGGCGTTGCAAACTCTTGTGATATTAGCGCACGTCTAGAGTAATTTAATGTTTCTGTCTTTCCTGGTTAGACAAGCTGAACACAAATCAAAGGAGCAGAAGCTCAAAGCCAAAAGTATCATCACCCTAGCCATTAATTCCCAGTTCTGAATGTGAAAGGTTTTCAACCACAGTTTCCCCAAAAGGTTGGGATTGTTCATGCCATGTACATTTTCTGGGGCTGGAACTCTTTTCTGTCCCACAGATGCTGCTGGGCTGCAAAGAGAACTGGGTGCAGTCCAGCTGCAGGACAACAAACACCATCCTCGGTTGCTTCTCCCCCGCTCCTTTTTAAAATGAAAAATATAATCATTGCTTCACTTTCTTTCGGGCCACGCAGAGAGCAGCAGATGTGGCCATCATCGCCCTAAGCCAGCACTCTGACCTCAGCAGAGCAAAGGGCAGGCAGCTGCTGTGACAAGTGGATGGGAGGGGGGTGGAGGGGGGGATAGTGGGAGGCACTTCAAAGCCCTAAGTTGTTGGCGATCTTCAGAGGCGAGTAGGGCCAAGAGGAGGACAGGCTGCTCAGGGAGGGTCTGGCTCTGCATCGTCTTCTGGGGATTGTGCTCTCAAGCTGTGGCATAAGGGGAAAGGGTTTAGAAAGAGCCTGGCCTGTACTCTGCCCTTATCTCTGCCAGCCAGCATCCATTCAGAGCAACCCAGATCCCTTTGCAACACAACAGCAGCAGCCTTCATGTGCTCAAGAGCTTCCCAAGGCACCTTTGTCCACCAGGGATCCCTGAGAGAGGTCCCTCCTTTCCACAAAAATCTGATGGCAAAAGGCAGCCCATACATCAAGCCATGTGAACAGAGAATGAAACGCCACAGAATAAGAGCGGCGGGGGGGGGGGGGGGAGAGAAAGAGACAAAGTCAGTCCTGACCAGGTCAAACCACAATGCCTTTGGAACTGAAACTACACTAGGCTACACCCCTCAGCAAGAGATAATCCAAGGAGCTTTGTTAAACATTAATCAAGACCTGCACATCTAAGCACAACCCCGTTCATTGAATCTAATGGGTGCACTGGCAGTTCTGAGTCTCTTTGCTCTGGAGCAGGCTTTTAGAAAACAGCAGGTCTGCTCTGGAAGGGTTGGTTTGATGATCACAGCTGGACTGAGGCTCTGCATTTAAAAGGATGTCATGGGGAAGGAGGGGACACTGTTTATCAGGCCAGGAAAGAAAATAATAGGTTTAAACAGCAGGAATGTAGATTTAGCGAGGGGAGACCTTGCTAAATAAGGCAGGTTAAGATGCAGAAAACTAAGGCAGGTTTAACTGCAGAAAAAGCTACCTAAATGGTGTTGTGGGATGTCTTTTCTCAGGTCTCGAGAAAATGCTGGACTCGCACTGACATTGGCATTTTAACTTAAGAAACAGAGCCAAGCGAGATGACCACTGTAATTGGGCTTGACATCATTAAAGACATCACATGGAGGCTTTCAACTACACCATCCTGAGGCATCAGTTTTCAGAATTAAAATAAAATAGATGCAGCCCGTGTCCTGGTCTCTTGAACGTGTGGCTCTGGATCAAATGACTTACTGGGATAGCTCCCAACTTTTCACAATTGATCCTAAAGTCAACTTTTACCAATGCTGTCATTGTGTGATGGAAAGTTGATTTTTACATGCCCATATGTACATTATAGTCAGAAGAGCTGGTGCATTCAAGTCACAGAAGCAGGAAAAAATGCTTGGAAGACTACAATCCTTTGTGAACACTAAAGCGGGAGCAAATAAGGCCTGCTTTGGAGTAAATGTTCACTGGATCAAGTGGTGCATGCCACTTGTGAAAATGACTTCAGGGTACTAGGTGGCAAATTTGGCTCTCTGGTTCCAAGAGCAGTGTTACTCGTGAATACCTTGAATATGCTGGAGACTTCCACTTGACTCCTACAAAATGCAATCCTGGTTGACACCAGCGGAAGGAAATATAAACCAGCGGCAAATCTAGCACTTTGCCAGCTATCCGAGCAATGGCAATTTGGCTAGGCATTTCAGCTTATTGAATCCCTGGGCAAAGCTGCTTTGCACCAGGTGTGATTACAGCCCAACTGGCATGAGCTGAAGGTGACAAGCCTTTCTTTTAGGTAAGCAATGACCCTCTATTCATTACAGAGAGAACACTCCCTGGCACCAGAGGGTGGTTTAGCCTGCCTGCGGATGTAGCCATGCACTTCTGGATTACAGCAGCTGCTGGGTATGAATGTTATCTGTGCCCCTGGAGACAGCATTGCATCCTGTGATTTGCAAACTGCACAGTTCGCAGAGGGGCACCCGCAGCCAAGCCGTTATGTTCAAACAGATAATTGGGGCCTTTACACGAAGGCTCCCAGTGCAACCGCCAACTCAGGAGAGGAAATTAAGGGAGCACAGCTATTTGCTGGGAGAAGCCAAAACACAAGCCAGCATCTTTTCCATTGCAATTGCCGGCTCAGTCACCCTGTGGCTGGCTCCGTCTCTGCCTAGAGGAGGATCAGAGAGTCTTCCTTCTCCTTCGGGAAGCTGCCAGCAGCCCTTGTCTCTCTCCCATCCTGGATCCAAGTGGCTCTCAGCAGGCGAGCCCCTCCTCCTTCCCCCTATCCAATTATAACCAGCTTTCTAATCATTTGTTTGGAGCTGAAGCCAGGCGCCTGTGGCTGAGCTCAGGGGTGGGAGAGAAAGGGGGGCGCGCGAGGAGGGGAGTGGGGGGTGGTGCTTTCCCCCATCTCTTCTTTTTCCTGGATTGCTGCTGCTGTTGCCTGCAGAGTGGCTGAGTTTTCTCTTGCCTGTTCCTGCATGGCCTATGCCTGCCCTTGGATGGGTACTGCCACTCTGGCTGGGGAGGAGCAAAGGGTCTGCTCTTTGGGAGTGGGAGACGAAGGCTGCTTGTGGCTCTGGAGTCTTTCCTTGGACCAGCCTGCTCTGGCTACTGCTCACTACCCTTAGGGCCTCGCCCCAGTGGGACATGTGGGCTCCCAGCCCAGCTGCTTTCACCCTTACAAATTTTTCACTCTGTGATGGAGAGCCTGCTCTAAGCATCACCCTGGCTTTACAGCCAGCTAATGGGCCATAGTCATTGTGGGTGGGTGATTTTATACTCCTTTAAATGAAAAAAAAATGCCTCCAATTTAATAAACACCCATGCTGGCAGGGGGTGGTGTAAAATGGGAATGGAAGTCCATATTCCCCACACTGTTTGTCCATGTGACTGTTAGGGCTTGTTATTCCCCTTCCTGAGTTGCATAGCCCATCATGGAGGATATAGTCACTGTAAAAAGCAGACTTAAAAAGAACATCATGACTTTGCAGGGTTGCCAGATTTTTTATTGGCCTCTGCTCCTGTACCATTAACAGCAGCTTGCCCTGCAAACATTAGCAGGAGGTCATGCTTAGCTCTTCACATTTCTGCAGATCAAACTGCTGCTAGAGTACAGGAGCTGTCTAGGCAAATTATGCATCTGATCAGTTGGCAACCTTAACTGCAAGAAATCTTTTGGGGGATGGAAACCAGTCTTCTATATATTGTTAGTCCTAATGGATCCATAAAGAAGTAAAGCAAACTTTCCAGGTGGGGGAAGACTCTTCAAAAGGGTGTGAGACACCATTGGCTTTAGTATGTGTGAACGAAGACTTGCTGTGCCTAATAATGTGGGTGGGTGGAACAAGCTCATAATGTGACTGATACTGCTGTGAGCTACTGTATGAATGCCATGGGAAAGAGTGTGCAGATCCCCTTCCCTGCAGTTCCTGAACTGCCACTTGACTTGCCAACCCCTGGCATATAGGGTTGCCAATTTTTTTGACTGGTCCCTGATCTTGTGACATTAACGGCTGCTTGATCTGCAGACATTAGCAGATTATCATCTTCAGCTTTGTCTGCTAGTTTTTGGCAACCCCACCAGCATACTCCCTTCTGGTATAGTGCCAGCAGAGTCCCTCTTAATGCCATTTCCTCGGCTCTGCAATGGGTTCTCCCTCAGCTTAGGCATCCCATCTGTCGACAGCACACTGCGTTGCCGAGAACCTCTGCCTCCAGGCCACCCAGCGAGGGTCTAGCAAAGCAAAGGGCCTAGCTCTAGATGCTGCAGGCTCAGGGCTTGGATGTGGTCTCTTCCTCTCTCCTCCCCTGCAAGAGGGGCCAGGGCTGGGGCATTGCTCCTGATTTATAGTACATAACTGCAGTCAAACAAAAAGCCCTTCATGGCAGTGCGGCAAGCCTGCTGCCTCCCTGGTTTCAGCACATACCAGCGTCACCACATCCCTCTGACCACAACCCCCTTCCCGTGCACCCCCCTGCCGTGTCCCACAGCTCAGCACAACAGGGAATTGTGCACTGAGACCCTCCATCTACTCTCTGCTCTCCCCAGATGCAAACAGCTAACCCCACCTCGCAAACAAAATGCTCACTGCCGCTACACAAGCTCCATATCCCACCCAAACATCAGCCCTCAAATACCAAGCACTCTCCTCTGACTATCCAAACACTTTCTAGGTTGTCAGACCTGCTACTTCCCAAGATGCAGCCAATCCTGCACTATAGCCTCACATTTCCTCCTTGAAATACAAACACAAATCTCATATCCCGATCTATCATTCCTTCTCTCCCCCGCCCACCTAAATAATGTTATGGTCCAGCACAAATTCTATGCACCTCTGTCCCCAAACATCTCAGAAGTACCTCTGCTCACACACATATTCTTTTCAGTGAGAACTCTCTCGCTGCCAGAAAAAACAAACAAACATAAACAAATAAATGTTTTCAGATCTGAAAATGCAGAGCCAGGGGGATCATAACTTTATTGGGACTAAGGCTGCAATTCTATTCCCACTTGTCCTGGTAACTCAATGGAACTTTCTTCTGAGTAGACAAGTATAGAGTTGCCGTAAATAATGTTGACAATACAAGTAAACTTTAAAATAACACAGAATCCTTTGTTTAGCAGGATTTCAAGGAAAAGAAAAAGCTACAAATGAATTTTCATGTGAAAGGGTTGCGCTTGGCTTTGCAGTCCAAGGTGAGATCTCTTTTGGGTTCCATAGACCTTAAGTGTCCTGAAATCCAGTATATGATCAATATTTTATTTCCAAAATGAAAATTGCTGGGGCTGAAACCTACCTTGACACCGTTCCTTTGACCTTGGATGTATGGAGGGCAAAGTACTCTGCACAGGCTCAAAGACACTCCTCATAACTACTTCACAGGCTCAAGGACTGATAGGTTCTTCCTTTTCTCTACACGTTAAGGGTACACCCAATCAGAAACGGGTCCACAAACTGCTTTAGTCACCCTGTTGTTTTACTGGGAAAAGTACAGGACAAGTGTGACCATGTACTCTTTGACAATAGCTTGTGAAACCATCAGGCATGCTATTTTTCTGCATAGGTTGTTTGGACTGGACACACAGTCCTACCTGCAAGCCAAATTCCAGAACATGATGCTAGGTGGTTGCTGTTTGGCTCTGTAGCATCCCACAGGGTTCCATCTTGTCTCCCATGTTTTACAACATCTACATGACAATGCTGAATGAGGTCATCTGGAAATTTGGAATCAGGTACCATGGAGTACGTAGCTGATACCTATTTCTCCTTTACATCTGATTTAAGTCAGGCAGTGGAAGCGCTAAATCAGCATCAGGCATCAGCAATGGGACTGGATGTGGCCTAATAAACTGGCAGAGAGAGCATTATGGGTCATTGTCTCAGAGAAGATGCATTCTGGACAGTGTTTGACACATGAGTGTTTGATCAGTGCTTGACAAATCCAGCTGTGTCACTGGAAGCTCATGTGCCTTTCATGGGATGGAATGCCTTCCACCATCTAAAGCTGGTACAGTCCATCCCAGATAGAGAAAACTTAGGCAAGTTAAGCCATGTGCTGCAAACCTCCAGATCAGACTACTGTAATGTGTTGCAAATGCCTTCTTTCCTCCCTAGCTAGAGCTCAAGGTAGATAGTTCTCCATCCTCTTAATTTATATCTGCAACAACCCTGTGAGGTAGGTTAGGTTGAGATCCTGCGACTGGCCTAAGGTCACCCAGTGAACTTCATGACTAGATGGGGATTTGAACCTTGTCTCCCAGATCCTAGTGTGACACCAGGGGTGCCAACCTGAATAAAATATTGGGGGCGGAGACGCAAGCCCCGCTCCACATAAGTGTTTACATGCCACACTGCATGCACACCATTTGAATGGCAATGCCCATAAACTGGGGGGCAACCCCCCAAATATTTTATTGGGGGATGCGAAGGGACCTCGACTGCTAGGAGTTGGCTCCTATGTGTGACTCTCTTAATTACTACTCCTTTTAAGCCTCTTGAAGACGGTATGTTTATTTCTCTCTTTCCCCCCAAATGCTGCTGTTGTACCTGCTGTTTTCACTTCCGACATCGTTTCTTTCTCGGCTTTATTGATTTCATTTGCGATTGCTGCCTGTGGGCCGCCGCTCTGGAAATGCTTGCATTGACTGGAGGCCGACGGGGAGGAAATAAATCTGCAAAATAAATACCTCAGTCAACGAACCATGCCGGCGCGCCTGCCTGCCTGCTCGCTCGCACATCCCGCCCACGCCTCCTCCTTCCCCCTCCAGGCGCCCGGTCCCCGCGCGAAGGACGAGCCCTTGCTTCCCCTCCGTCCCCCCCTCGAAGGCCTCGGCCGGCAGCCGCGCGGGATTCCCCGCGCTAGGGACGCGCTTGGGCCGCGCAGGCGGGAGGCGGGCTGGCAGCGTCTGGCCGAGGCCTAGCTGAGGATGCTGAAACGCTTGTGTCACTAACCGCGAGAGACACGGCGTCTCCGGCACCGGAGGAGTCGCAGCCAGGCGCCTTGTCGTGCGGGATGGGGGTCGCTCGGAGGGGACTGGCTTCGCCTGCCACACATATGGGGAGGAGGAGGAAGGCCCAGTGCGGGAAAAGCGGGGCGCCAAAGCGGAGAGATTTGGCGTGGGGGCTCTTGATGAAACCCAGACCGACGGTTCTGAAGGACAAAGTTGGGGGTGTTGCGGGTAGGTGGGTAAGGCAGAGAGAAGCTCCATTCTGCGTTTTCTTTGCGCCAAATCGGGGCCCTTGCCCACCACCACTCTACTAGGTCTCCTCCGTGTGCATCGCACAGCGGGATCCTGTGCTCAGTGCTCAGGGATCCTGTGCTTCTTTCTAGGAAGTGTGCTTAGGGTTGCAGCCTCTGCAATGATTGATCTTCTTAGGGCAGGAGTGGGAGGGCATTAGGACTTCCACTCGCTCAGCTCTTCCCTCCCGCTCCAATCCCCAGTAAACAGCTGCAGGCAGAAGTTCAACATATGGTGTATCTCCAGCCTGTGACAACTACACATGACCAATTCCCCCCCACCCCCCGCTTTAGTTTTCGGATGGGGGTGGGTCAGGGAAACAGCCTGAAGGCTGAGTGAGAGGTATGTGACACTGCATGCTTGCAGGGTGAATTGTCATCCCAAAGTAATACAGGGTTCTGGATCTGATCCTCCTCAGGTCAAGCTGTGCTTTTTCTTTGGCAAAGACATTCCAACTCCAAGGGTGTAACTGCAGCTAGGGATTCCTGCAGGCTTCACCTGCAACCACTTTCTGGTACCTTTCCTGTGAAGCTATTCCGAAAGGGGTGCCTTTGAACATGTGATGAGTGCTTCCCTACCACCACTGCTTAAACACAGCCAGCCGGTCCCACATCTGAGATGAAACACTCTCAAGGATGACTTTCTCAGTCTTACCAAGTTATGCCTGTATTGGCTGCCTGCCCATGGTGTTCTGGTTAGGTGCTGGCATAAGAGAGCACAGGGTTTAGCTTTGCATGCCAAAGAGAGCTTGGCAGTGGTGTGTTAAAAGCGCCAGTGTATGGTGGCAGTTACAGACCTGGCTTAACCACATTAGAATTCTCTTTAAACAAAAAACAAAACAAAAACCCCTAGAATTTTTAAAGTAATGAATTTAACTGGATTTTTTCTTTTTAAAAAATCAGTACAGAATAAGGATATGGTCATTATTCCACTTTAACTGAAACATAATTATAAGAACATGACCATGTACATATATGAGTATCATAAGTTAGATGTGGCTTTATGCTGGTGTTTCTGTATGTATGCATATATCTGTATATAAATGCTCCTGTGTATCATCATGAAAAGGAATAGTGTTTTGTGTGCAGTTGTGTGTGTGTGTACATCTCTGTTCAAGTATACACATTGTAAGCACAGCACATATAGATGTGTGGTGGTGGCCTAAGTTAGCTTGTGTTTGATGGAACAGCAGAGTGTTGTGTGTGTGTGTGTGTGTGTGTGTGTGTGTTTTATTCAGATCAGTATGCAAGGGGAAGGCAGCCTGGAACAGAGTACTGTGTGTGGGGAGGGGGCTAACCACTCAGTCCTGCCCCTGTACAGTAGTGCCTGCCCCCAGCTATGAAAGCCCCCGTGTCTGGCTGCCAAAGTAGCGAGCCTGCCTGGTGCCAACAATATTTCTCTTGGCCAGTGGCCGGGCTTCAGGGAACACAGAGCCCTTGTAGTAGACTCACTCCGGCTGCCTGTGTCCCTGAATCCCACCGGGGTTGCACCTGTAGGTGGAACAGCGGCACTAGAGGGCTCTTTCCTTCTGGAAGTTTCTCTTGGCCTCTTCTGAAACCCATTGTTTTTAGGTGCAGGCTCTCTTTTTTGGTACCCAAGTCAGCCTCCTCATCCCCCATCACCTCATGCCTTTTCATACAGCATGACATAGGGCAGCCACAGCCCTCTGCATCCCAGAGAAGAGACAGCTAGCTCTCAAAGTAGGGCTCAAGCCCCCTGTTGGAGTGGCCAGCACTTTTTCCTGGCAGAGCTCCTGCCTCTAGGCCCAGGGGGGACCACCTTGGTGTGCCCTCCAGATGTTTTGGAGTACAACTCCTACCATCCTTGGCTATTGACCATACTGGCTGGGGCTGATGGAGGTGCAGTCCACAACAGAAGAGGAAAGGGTGCAGGGAGGGAGGAGGAAACAGCTATCCCTGCTCTAGCTGTATTTGGAAGTTGTTTGCTTCTGTATTGAATGATGGGGATGGAGAGGAGGAATGTATTTATTAATTTATTACATTTGTATACCACCCTTTATTCGCAGATCTCAGGGCAGTTCACAACATAAAAATACAATATAAAAGCAAAAAATCCTTTACAAAAACAAGGACAAAGCATACAAACAAACCAGTAACCCCTCCCCCTCCCTTCCAACAAACACGTTTAAAAGGGGTATAAGATGCCTGGTTGAAGAGGAATGTTTTCACCCAGCACCCAGAGATAAATAATGAAGGCACCAGGCAAACCTCTCTGGGGAGAGCATTCTAGAAATTGGGAGCCACTACAGAAAAGGCCTGTTCTTGTGTTGCCACCCTCTGGACCTCTTGTGAAGGGGACACATGAAAAAGGGTCTCATATGACAATCTCAGGGTCCGGGTAGATTCATATGGAGAGGTGGTCCATGTGGTATTGCTATCCTGAGCCAAATGGGGCCATGGTGAGTAGCCCCTGCTGTGCATGCCTTCCCAAAGTCTGCATGTCTGACGTAAATGGAGGAGGCTCTTGTGCATATAATTGTATGCAAGAAGGCTTCATGTTCCAGGGAGGACTTTGAGTGTACACATGCGAAGGGTCCCTGCTTTAGTAGACATTCTTCTTTGGTGACCACTCATAGCCAAGTAGGATTGTCTTCCATGAATATGGTCTTAGCAGTGTGTCCGTAAAGGACTGTGGAGGCCAATTCTGGATCTGCACATCCTTCCACAGTGGGGAGACATTAGCACAGTACACACAGGTTTTGGGGACAGGACCGCTTGGCGTGGCCGCACTCCTTGCTCCTGCCTTGTTCAGAATGAGAACGCCCCAATAGGGCTTTTATAGCAGCTGCATGACAAGCTGAAACCCAGCAGGTGATGCTTTGCATCTCCAAACTGAATTTCTGTTTACAGAAGAGTCCTACTAGGAAATAAACAAAAAACAGTTGGCAACCATATATGCTGTTCTTCTGGGAACCCAAAATGTTTCTCCACATCCTGTCCTTGAACATTTCCATACTTTCTGTCGCTTTGTTCCTTCGGGTTGCTGTAAAAAGTCAAGCCGTTCCTAGAAGCGGCTGTATTTCCATGCATGGTGGTCAACAGGGCTGCCAACTCCCCCCGCCCCTGTGGCAGGCTTCTTGCGCCATGACGGAAACCCCTGGATATTTTTAATACTGAGAGTGCTCCCAGTGACTCCACCTGCACAATTTGAAAGGCTGAAGCTCAGGGGTAGGACATCTGGTTAGTAGGCTGAAAGTCCCAGGTTCAATCTCTAGGTTGGATTGGGAATGTTCCCTTGTCTGAAACCCTGGAGAGTGCCTGCCAGTCAGTGTCAACAGTACTGAGCAAGATGGACCATGGTCTGTCCTGGAACAAAGCAGCTTCCTAGGTAGGCCCTGCTCTGGGTCCCACCACTGACTGAGATACCATGCCTGGACATTCAAAAGAAGGACCTTCTTGGTGACTGCACCCGTCTTTGTGAACTCTTCATCTCCAAGTATCTATTTGGTTCCTTTCTTATCGGCCAGTTTGGAAGATACATTACTATTTGAACATTCTTTTGACATGTATGGAAGTTGATGGTTGGATTAATTTTATTCTGATTATTTTTACCCCAGCTATCAGGGCCAAGATTTTGGGTTCCCTGCCTAGGTGGTTATGCTTGATTTTGCTCCTCCTGCTGCAGAATTGTGATTTCTTAAAATTATTTTTGTTTTTTGCTGATTGGTATTTTTTATATGTAAGTGTCTTGAAAATGTTTTTGTGAGAGGGAAAGAAATATATAGAACATGATAGTTTGATTCATTGTTAGTAGTCTTGAGAATTCATAGTCAAGGTGAAAGTCCAATATGGTGGAGTGGTTAGAGTGTCAGCCCAGGAATGTACTCAGCCATAAAGCTAATTGGGTGACCCTGGACCACTCACTCAGCCTAAACTACCTCACAGGGTTGTTGTAAGGGTAAGAGTGGAGGGCAGTGGGGGAAGAATCATGCACAGTGCTTTGAGATCCATGGGATAGACATGTAAGTAAATAAGCAAGCAAGCAAGTGAGCAAGCTGCTCCTTCAAAAACTGTGTGACAGATATTCAAGAGCTCAATCTCTTCCTGGTTTGGAGATGCAATGATGGGGAGAGCTTCACCTCTTGAAATCTACAACCATGTGATTGTTTGCTTCATCCTGTCTTTTTCACCCAAAAGCAGTTGAATGTGGGTGCAGTCAGTGTGGGCTGAGTTGCAAACTATGATGCAGCCATCCCACTCATTCAGATCTGTTCAAATCATTTCCCCATCAAGCTGGTCTGCACACGTGAACCGGATCTATTCCTTCCAGTTTTCGTGTTGACATTTCCAAGCTGAGGAGGAATACAAGGTGAACAAAAATTTAGCTATAAATCTGGATCCAGAGTTTGCACCCACTGTTTGAACTGTTCTGCCACAGGGACTGAGGCCAATAAAATTCGGAGTCTGGTCATGCGTCATGAAAAAGGAAAATGAGGGAAATAGATCTGGCATATCCCAGATCCCCTACAGAGATTAGCTGTCCCTACCCACTCGAGCAATCAGGAATGACGCAAAGGACAACTTAATAGAATCAGGACTACGGTCTTTTCTTGGGTCTGCACCCGCTAGAGAGATCCCCCTTTGTCTGCTGGGGGCTGTGTGCCTTTGGCTGCCCATCTGTGGGACCCCTGTCCCATTTGTTATGGCTGAGGAGACACATTTGCTCCTGGGATGGCCTGGTCCCCCTGGTGGATCCTTCATGGACCCAGCTCCTTACGATCCAGGCAGGGCCCAGCTCGGGCTGCACGGGTGCCTGTAATTAAAGGCTCTAATCACAACCAGGCGCCCTCCCCTGCACACACATCTGCACGCAATTTAATGCTGGCGACGATGAAGCCACAAGGGACAGGAGTGTTTCTGGCACACTGTCCCGTCTGCAGCCCCCGCCTCTCTTTGGGCCCCAGCTTTGTCTGCCAAGAGGGGATAGTGTGGTGGGAGGGCTTGCTGCCATCTCACAGGAGCAGCAGCGGTTGTCAGACAATGAGCCAGAGAGCCCACTGTCCCTGCTGGGGAAGCTTCACAAGGCCGCCTAGGTCCTGGGTGCAGCATGTTTTCCTTCCTTTCTTGTTCCTCAGGAAATTGGCAATAATCTATTCCTGCAGGCCTGAGGAAGGGGAAGGAAGCCAGGATGGGGACCTGGATCAGATTTTATCTGCAGGGAATTTATTGGTTGGCTCAAATTGTTGACTTTGCGAGCCTGGGTTTGTCATTTGTAAAGGCAAAGATCCGATTGCTTCGCAAACTAAGCTAACGAGCAGCTTGCCCCTCCCATCTTTTGATTTAGTACTGTAAAACTTTTCATTTTTATGGAGCATTTAATGCAAAATACTCTACAAGGTTCACTCTCATGACTCCGCCTCTGACAAAGGTCATCGATATTCCCATTGTGCAGATGAGATGGGAGAAACAAAGGCAGAGAGACAATGACTTGCTCAGTCTTGCCTAATGAATTGTGAAATGAGGGAAGAATTGAACCCAGCACTTCTTCCGCCTGGTCCAGGTTCCTACCCATCAGAGTACACTTGTGCGCTGAAATCTATCTGGCTGTGGACTCCCGCCTAGCGCAACCTGCCTTCCTGCTGCACCCCACAAACCCAGGCCAAAGTAGTGTGGGGTTTTTGCCCCTCTCACAGGGCAAGGCTAGTCATGTTTACTCGGCAGTAAATCCAGCTGTGTTCAGGGATGTACCTATGATTACAGCTATAGTCAGTTTTGATATCATATTCAGAGGGAGAGGGAGAGAGAGAGTGTGTGTGTTGCATTGTCCTCCACAAAGGAAGCCGTATTTCACCACTGGTCCTAGAGATAATCCTAGGGTCAGTGTCATCAGAAACGGCCCTCCTCTCTTTGATGGATTTAGCTGTCCATAGTCAAAGAGAGTAATTTTCCAGAAGCCACTTCTTCCAAGACGCTTCCCGTACAATATCAGGATCAGCCCCGACCCATCTCCCCCCACACTTTCCCCTCTATTCTTTCCCCACCCACCCCAACCTCCTGACCCATCTCACCCATCTCCAGGTCCAGGCCCCATTAAGCACAAAGGCGCCTCTCCCTATCCAGGCCTGACAAGTGTGTGAATTCCCTGCCCAGACGACCAGCTGAGGGAGTGGGGAGGGCGCTCTAATCCATGACGAATGGCTGCCCCAAGGTACTGAAAAGCTCCGGGGATGGAGGTTGCTGTCTGCTCCCCAAACAAAGCTGGGCGCGGGGAGAGTTGAGGGGGCGGGAGGGGCTCTCTCTCCATCTCCTGCTCATTGAGATGTCAAGCTGAAAAGCCCCCATTGTTCACCCGTCGCTCTCACCGGAGATGGGACCAACATGCCTTGCAACTCAATTTAGCACTGGGGTGAGAGGGGGTGAGAGTGGGAGAACCTATCTCCCCACCCCCACCCCGCAACCATATATACACGAAGCAAATAGTCTCCCATGGGTCCCAGGCCTGACTTAGGTATTCCTGCATTGCTGAAAGGAGCTTAGCTCCCACAGTAGTGTTAATCCTGCATTTGTGGGATACCCACGAATTGGAGCACGGAATCTGCTATCACAGTGTGCAAGCCTGGCTGCTTGCTGGAAACCAGTTAGCACAGAAGGCTGCAAGCCTTTCAACTTGGGCAACTCACTGGGCACGTATCTCTCATGCCAGTGTTAAAAGGATATTCGTTGGCTGGTAGTTCATATCTGAGCAGGTACTTTGAGGCTGTCAAGCATCTGGTACCAAAAAGAATTGGAACCCTGACTCCCATATCAACCAGCTAATGTTCTCTCTCTTTTTTTAAAAAAATAAATTTTATTTTCCAGTTTTCACAAGATTACAAATACACACTACAAACACATATTTCGAATACAATTACATATTTGACTTCCCTCTGACCTCCTTTTGTGGTTACTTTTCTACTTTAGATTTTTAACACTGCATATTCCATTTTATTCCAAGTTATTCTTCCTTTTGTCTTAGTAATATTTTTAACTGCTTGTTTTAAATTAATCCTACTAATGAACTTATTTGTATGCCAGAACATTTCAGATATTCTACAATTTCCCCCCATTCTTTCATACCCCCCCCCCCTTTCTTGGTTTCTTATTACACCCGTCAGTTTTGCCATTTCGGCATAATCCATCAATTTAATCAGCTGCTCTTCCTTGGTTGGTATAGCATCTTCTTTCCACCTCTGGGCAAACACAATTAGGCTGTTGTTGTGGCATACAATAACAAATTTTTAAGGTCCTTCAGAATCTCTATGTTCACAACCCCTAAAAGAAAAGCTTCTGGTTGTTGTCGTGTGTTTTTTTAACTAAAGGTTATCTTAAACATTTTCTTCAATTCATTATAAATCATTTCCCATAAGGTTTTTGTTCTTTTACAGGACCACCACATATGAGAGAAAGTGCCTTCCTTTTCTTTACACTTTCAGCATGAGTTGTTTTTTATTTGTACATTTTCTCAAGTCTCCTAGGAAATAGATACCATCTACACATCATGTTCATATAGTTTTCTTTCAGTGTACAACATGCTGTGAACTTTAAATTGATATTCCACAACTTCTCCCACGTAACCATTTCAATATTATAACCAAAGCTGATGTTCTCCTTCAGTTATACCCTCCATCTAAGGAGTAGTGCAGGTGGTGATTAAGGAGGGGGCATTTCCAGCTGGAGGGCCCCATGAGGACTTGCCTGCCGGCCACCTTGATAGCCTTTTTGAGTCAGGCAATTTTTTTTCTTTTCCCCAGGCGGCTCAGGCTGCTGTCTTACTGCTTTCATGGTAATTTTATTTTGCTCAAATTCATTCTGTAAATAGCCCTGCACGAACATTATAAACAGTCCTGCAGATGTTATTTTCCTTCTATTTAAATGCATCCTCTTAACACAGGGAGCCTGTGGTGCTCCCAATATCCCTCCCTGATGGCTAGCCATGAGAGCTGGGGCTGGTAGGTGCTGGAATCCAACATCTGGAGGGCCACACATTCCCCATCCCTGCTCAAACACTTCCTGCAACAAGAATGCTGATTGAAATCAGGCAGCTTATAGCCAATCTTTTTTTTTTTTTAAAAAATTTTTTTTTATTAAGTTTTCTTTCGAACAGTCAGGAATTTACAGAATAAAGAATAAAGAATGAAGATACAAGAAATAAGAAATACATAAAAACCAACTTTCCAGAATATTTTTACCATTCCAATCGGACTTCCCCACATCTTCCGAACCCTGCGTTCTTTGCAATTAAAACATCAGCAATTTGTTACCTTGTTTCATATCTTACTGTATCTTTCAAATACTATGTTTCTAAGTTCAAAATACTGTATCTCCGTTATTTGTACCTTAAAAATAAACATAGTATAGTTATTTCATATTGTCCACCTCGTCTTTCTTATAACTTAATTTCCAATTCACATATTCAAGTTGCTGAAGCAAAAGTTTCCTAATCGTACACATTCTTAACATTCATACAACTTATATTGTTTTTGCAAATAGTCCTTAAATTTTTCCCAGTCCTCCTCCATTATTTCCTCTCCCAAATCTCGGATTCTGCCAGTCATTTCAGCCAGTTCCATGTAGTCCATCAACTGCGTCTGCCATTCCTCCAGCGTGGGTAAATCTGGTGTCTTCCAATACTTTGCAATGAGAATTCTTGCTGCTGTAGTAGCATACATAAACAGAGATCTATCCTTCTTTAACACCTTCTGGTCCACCATGCCCAGGAGGAAGGCCTCTGGTTTCTTGGGAAAGGTATATCTAAATACCTTTTTTAGCTCATTGTAAATCACTTCCCAGAAGGCCTTCACTTTTGGGCAGGTCCACCAGAGATGAAAGAATGTCCCTTCCGCCTCTTTACATTTCCAACATTTGTTATCAGACAGGTGGTATATCTTAGCCAGCTTAACTGGAGTCAAGCTTATAGCCAATCTTAAAAGAGAGGAGAGTTTGAAGTCTGAGACGCTCCCTTTCCCAGTGTAGTAAATGCAGGAAATATAAAGGAATGCAGTGTCAACTGATCAGGGTCTGCACATCATTTTTCTTTTAGAAAGTGGTGAGGAGAAACTATGCTCAGGATTTGAAGTTCTGTCGCTCACGTGTGCAAAAAAACCACACAAGCAAGTAATTGTCCGTATGTCCTCCTGGGATGGGGTAGCACATCACCTCCCCCCGGTATGTGCATGCATGGAGATGTGCAAACACACCCCTTTGATAAATCCCTTTTCACAAATAATACACAACAGTGTATGCAGCAGTGTAGCTAACAATGGCGACTATTTTTTAAAGCACTACTGTGTCCCAGCAGGTGAGAGGTTTGGGTTCCTTTACATAGACTAATATACACACTCCTCACTTCTTTCACGCTATTCCCAGTGGAATGATACCAGATTTAGGTGTTCACAGATGACCTTTCTCCCATAGCCCTCTAAGTTTCTCTTCATTATTTTCTTAAGTTGCCCAGGTCCACTGCCTTGAGCGTTCCTTGATTGCTGCTGCTGTTCCTGATTTCCCCCTCTTCTTTCAAGGCTGGCTGAAATAGCACCAAGGTTCTGTGTGACCTTCTTCCCAATCTTCTTCAACAGAGTCATAGAGCTCGAAGCATGTGTGTCAAGGGGTGGGGGCTGAGGAGTCTTCAGCCCCTCCAAATTTATAAAGGAAGGGGCTAGGCTCCCCCACAATCCTGTGGCCCTACTCCACCTCCTCCTCCCAGTTGATGTCGTGCAGGGAGGAGGGGCCCAGCTCCACGCTCCCCATTCCCCACCTGGGGCGCGAGTACTGGCATTGTGGTGGCAGGACACCCATGCGTCCCAACCCGGCGCATGAGCACTCGCGCACTAGCTGGAGGCAGGACACATCACGTGACATGCACATTGAAGTGTCATGTGATGTTCCCCTGCAATGTGGGGGGCAAGTTGACTCCCTTGGTTGGAAGGGACCTGTGGGTTACTGAGTCCAACTCCCTGCAATGCAGGAATCTCCACACACAGTCCCCCATCCAATTTGAAACCACACCAAACCCTGCTTAGCTCTGCAAATGTGCTTCCTGTTGGTTAAGTCTCATTATGCACAGAAAGGGAGCACAGGGTCCAGACTGACGACTTCCCAGAGGGGAATAATACAAGGCCCCATGGTTTCTCCAAGTAAGGCTGAAAAAGACTCCTGTTTGAAAACCTGGTGAGCTAGATAGACCAACAGTTTTGTTTCCACCTGAGAGTTCTATGAGAGTTATCTAGCAATAACCCTGGGTCCTTGTAACACTGAAGGCTGTCAGTAAGATAGCAAGTAATTTATTGATATTGCTGTACGACGCATTGCACCTGAATGCCTGAAGAATAGAAAAAGCCGTTTAAATTTTAGTCGGAATGCCTATTGCTGTGCTGACTAGAGTACTGGGTAACTACCTCCCCACCAAAACTCAGCAGCTAGTAAATAACTGCATTTCACCTGCTGAGGCAGCCACCATAGTTCAGCTTTATTCTAGGGTAGTAGGGTTTGAGCAATCAGCAATTCCACCATATCAGAAATGCTTGCTGAGCTGATCATCTGGCTGATTTAGTGACAGTTACACAACCCTCAGAAGCATAAGCCACAGAATCTGGAAAGGCCCAGTTTCATATAGTGTCTGGCACATTGTAAACATGACCTATTTGTCAAATAGCAGTAACTGTTATCAGAAGGAAGGGCAAGGGGAAGAGCATCAGAGGGAGAAGCAATGTGCGGCACAGTTATAAACTGAGATAGCCAGAAGGCAGGGACATGGCCGGACACTTGGGGAAGGTTGTTTGCTTCAGACTGATGTCCATTCCAGTGGGGGTGTACTGAACCAACAGGGGGCATTTCTCAGCTGTTTCACCTACCTTGCAGAGTGAGGTAGAGAAGTGGAACAGCTGCCATTTTGTTTCCCCAGAAATCCCCGTTCTGAAGGGGTTTTTAGGAAAGTCAAAAAGGCCGCACCACAAAAAATGGTTGCCTCTTTTGGGCATATCTCCTAGGCTTGATAGGGAAAGATATACCGCAAGTGAAAAAAGAGAATTTTTCTATATGCAACTACGGCAGCCAGGGTAGTGATTGCTTCTAAATGGAAATCTCAAATCTTGCCCTCAAAAGAGGACTGGATTTGCAAATTAAATGAATATTTAGAACTGGCAAAGCTAACCTCAATCATAAGATATCAGTCAAATCAAAAATTTAAAAAGGAATGGAAATGTTTCGAATATTATATGTTAAAATATTGTTCTAAGAAAGATATGCTAATATGCCTAAAATAAAAATGTAAAGTATATCTATGAATTGGAAAAGAGAGATAAAAGAAATACAAAGAATGATACATTTGGAGAATGCAAAGGTAAAGGTGGAAATAGAGATTCAAAGAAGTCGAATTGTGGTGAAGGGAAGCTGGGGGGGGAGTATTATATGGTAAGTATGTAATATTTGCTTCCAATGTTTTTGGATTGTCTTCAATCTCTTTTTCTTTCTTTTTCCTTTTCTTTTTTCCTATACTACTTACTTAAACAAAATAAATAAAATTTGGAAAAAATAGAAAAAAATGGTTGCCTCTTTTACCACTCCCCTGGAGGCATCCTTATAAAGATCAGCTGGTGATACAGAAAACCATTTTTACAGAGTGGGTAGATCGTTCCTCTAGCTAGCACTTGCCATTTTGTTTGAGTGGTGCAGTGTTAAATACCTCTCCAAAAGAAAGGGAAGTGAATGAAGCAGGCTATTTTTCAGCTAAATCACTGTGTGCATGGAATTACACCCATGAGAGCCATGCAATGTCCCCTTTCTCTCACCCCCCTGCACCCCCTACGACTGCTCTGGAGGATATGGGACACCCTCTCAGCAAATTTGGGGGACACAGGGAAGGAGACAGAGGTGAAATCCTGCTGTGTTCATGGAAGTTATTCAGCATGCACAATGTTAGTTGGATACAATCCATAGTCACAGTATGCTGTTCCACACCACACTATTTTTGAAACCTGAAATTGTACAGGACTTGTATTGCCTTTGGATTTAGAAAAGAAAAGAACGCCTTGCAAAGCCCCAAAGATAACCTTATCTAAAAGCAGATTCCAAGCTTTAAAAGCAGTTCATTGCCCACTTTTGGGACGTGTGTGGGAAGGCACCAGCTGCATATTGAATCAGCAGTAAGGCCCATTGCATTCAATGAACTTGGTTCCAAATAAATGTGAGTTGGTGAAATGCTTTAGTGAAACAAAGTTGGGATGATTTCATGAAACAATTGCTCCTCAAATTAAAGGGTCACTGTCATATTTTGGGGGACAGATCACTCTTTCACGCCAGCTCTACTCTACTGTGTAACCCCCCCCCAAATAACATAATCAGCACCATCAGTGCCTGGAATGCTAGAGAATTAAGCTTAGGCAAGTACAAAAACTTGATGTCTATACAATAGATAGCCTACCAGGAGGCTCAGATACAGCCCTCAAACGTCCCTCATTGCAAGGTACTCTTCCCTAAAGCTCTTTCATTACAATTTAATAGTCTTTCCCTGTGTGTGTTCCTGTATTGCTGGCTTTACAGAGCTACAGTTAATGGTAATGAAGACCACTTTGGGGCCTGAACCATCAACAAAGTGGCTGATGTCCAGCAGCTCCATTGCTATTTAGAGCAGAAAGCTCAAAGGAAACAGGAGGGATATATTTATTCTATGTGCCTCAAGTTATCTCAGAGGTTTTGGTGTTCCACTTACTCAGCCATAGTTCCCAACTGCTGTCAGGTGCAAGACTCCCCTTTAAGTAGGGAGAAGGAATGCTGAATGCATACCCTCCAACATTTCTCCAATGAAAATAGGGACGTCCCATTCCATAATGGTAATTTTTCTATTTATACCTCCCACATCTTACTAGGTTGCCCCAGTCACGCTGGGCAGCTTCCAACATATATATAAACATAATAAATCATTAAACATTAAAAAAACTTCTCTATACAGGATTGCCTTCAAATGGCTTGGGAGTCGGATCACTCCATATCCTCCAACATTTTCCCAATGAAAATAGGGATATCCTAAGGAAACATTCCGGGATCAAATCAGAAACCAGGACGGCTTCTCTAAATCAGGAACGACCCTGGAAACTAGGGACACTTGGAGGGTCTGTGAATCTAGGGCTCCAACCGAGGGTTCCCCCCTCCAAAAACCCCTACACTTACTCTGCCGAGGGCCATTTTACATTTGGCTTCCAGCGTGATATGCCTTGCCTGGCCACAAGATACATTCACTTGAAGGCCCACTGTCTGCCTTCCTACACTTTCATCAGACATTAGCAGCACAGCCATTAGTCTCAAACAAATGTCATACACACCCCAAATGATATGTTTTTAAATCCCTCCCTCTCCCTCTCCCCCCCCCCCCACATTATTGTTCTAACATGTGTGTGTGTTGCCCTGGGCTCTTTTGAGAGGAATGGTGGGACAGAAATGTAATTAATTAATTGTGGTGATGCAAGTATGCATCTTTGTGCTTTGTATTTCTGTTATTAACTGGAAGAGCGTTTCAGCCTTTTTGATGTATTGTTTTTGAAGAGATTTCTAGTCTGCTTTGTGGGGTGGAGTGAGGAACCTAAGGCCAGGGCTGAACCTGACCCCCCCCCTCCATGTGGCCCTTTGGACTCTCTGCAGCCTCACCCCTCAGCTGTCCTTCTTTGCAGCCTCCTTGCATGTTTTTAGTTGGAAGGCACCCCGTTTGCCTGAATGGAAGACAGAGGTGTTGTGTGTGTATAAACTAGCCTATTGCAGAGAGAAAATTAGCATTTGTTGCTCCACCCACATTTGGCTATGGTCCCACCCACCAGTGGCATGTGGCCCTTGGAAGGTTGCCCAGAAGACAATGTGGCCCTCGGAGGTGAAAAGTGTTCCATTTCCCTTGTGTGTACCCTCCCCAAGCCAGGCTGCACATTCCTCTACGTCCAGCCAACTGCTTTATGCAACCCTTCATGCCAAGACACAGAAGGGAGCTTTATGTTCCACCTTCCACCATACACAACCCCATCCTGCGAAAGCCAAAGACTGGCTCCATCTCCCCAGTCACTACAGCCACAGTTCTGGGCCTCCTCAAAGAGGAACGTTTGAGGTGGAGAAGCCTGGAGTTGGCAGCTGGCAGAGTGACCTGACCTCTCCCCGTTTCTAATGGACTGAGTGACTCAGAGTGACCAGCAGCCAGCGGCACCTCTTGGGCTCCTTATTCCACATGCCTGCGCTGATCTGTGCCTACCCGGGAAATGCTGTAGGTGATTATGCTAATCCCTCTTCCCTCTCCCACTGCAGAAATGGCCAGAAATTAAGAGCTTGTTCCATTCCTTCCAGGAGTAGCTGTCAGGCCTCCCCATTCCTAGTACTGCAAACCCCAGCCCATCCCCCTCCCAGCCAAGCCGAAGGAATGTTTAATCCAGGCGGCCTATTCTAGTCACGGACAGGAGCAGGGGTTGTCTGATCCGTCTCTGGGAAGAGGTCAGGCAGGCATGGGATGCGGGGGGTGGGGTGGGGCTTGTGCTCCGGGATGCTTTAGGGTGCTGAAAGGAGGCAACAGGAAGGGTGCAGAAAGTTCCAGAACCAAGACAAAAGCATTATGTGGGCTCAGTAGGCACTTGAAGAGCTAGGGCTTGGGGCAAGCAAAAGACTAAGGAGATAGAAAGAGGCCGAAGCAATTTAAGACTCCATTGCAATAGCACAATGTGAGAGGAACACTAGTGTGGAAAATGGGAATAATGAGGACCATGACCACGATGGGACTCAGCTTGCGGCACAATAAACGTGCATTTACTGTTTATTGTCTGCCCAGGGTTTTACTGATCTTGCCTTGAGGTTCCTACTATTGTGGTGGGAATACTGACTTTTCAGAGCGAAGTGCAGCAATTCATACCTGGAAGCTCCGCCCTGCCCATCTGTTGCCATTAGCTCTTATCAGTGACATGTGGCTGTGTGAATTATCAATAGGACATAACACTAGACCAGGATCTAGTGAGGAATCATTAGAGAACCATGACTGCAAATTCCACAGTGGGCAAAATGGCAAAAACCTACCACAGGCCAAAGTGAGCAAGTGCTTCATTGCTATTTTGGCTAATATATATGGCCCTCCTGCAGTACATCTGGCCCAGTGGAAGTTTTAAAGCTTCCTATTCACTAGCTAGGTCATGCCCTTGTGAATAGAGTGGTACCTCAGTTTAAGAACGGTCCGGTTTAAGAACGATTTGGTTTACAAACTCCGCAAAACAGGAAATTGTGTCTTGGTTTGAGGATTTTACCTTGGTCTAAGAACGGAATCCGAATGGTGGAAGAGCACTGGTGGCGGGAGGCCTTATTAGGGAAAACGCACCTCAGTTTAAGAACGGTTTTGGTTTAAGAACGGACTTCCGGAACGTATTCAGTTCGTAAACTGAGGTACCACTATATATAGCTCCTATTTCAGGCAGACCCAACCCAAGCCACTTCCACCTCTTGCATCAGCCACTACCAGCTTCATTATTAAGATTTAATTTACCTGTCCTGGCTCTATGCAGGCACTGCTCCCAAGTACAACAGCTCTTGAAGCTTATACAGTGGTACCTCAGGTTACATACGCTTCAGGTTACAGACTCCGCTAACCCAGAAATAGTACCTTGGGTTAAGAACTTTGCTTCAGGATGAGAACAGAAATCGTGCTCCAGCGGCGCGGCAGCAGCGGGAGGCCCCATTAGCTAAAGTGGTGCTTCAGGTTAAGAACAGTTTCGGGTTAAGAACGGACCTCCGGAACGAATTAAGTCCTTAACCCGAAGTACCACTGTAGTTATAAAAATCTAAGAACCCTGTTGGATCGGACCAAAGATCTATCCAGTCCAGTATTCTGTTCTCAGAGGCAGCTACCAGATGCCTCCAGAAATCCTACAAGCAGGGCAGGAGAATGCAACAGCATTCTCCCCATTCATGATCCTAGGTATTTAGGGAAATTTAGAGAACTGTCTGCCCAACCTGCTAAGAGGTGCTCAGCATACATAAACCTGACAGCCCAAAGCCTTAGTCAACACCACTTGGGATTTGACACAGGCTGAGCTAGAGAGTTCAGCTCACTCCCACTCAGTTTTTGAGGTTAGCGTATTAAGCAGCTGCATTTCTCTCTGGCTCCTGGAAGTTTTCAGAGGCTGGAATTTTGTGAATGAAGCTCAGAAGGTAGGACAAAGAGTGGTATAGTAGTGGCTGAAAGTCACATTGCAGCTGCCTGGCTGAAAAACACAAACAAAAACAGGAAGCTGTCCCAGGCACCAGAAGTGGAAGCATTTAGGTGGAATAAAATGCAATCTGGAGGGACTGCTTGAGTTAGACAGTTACGGACTCACATGTAAGTCTCTGTTATTTGTTGTAAATAGCCATTTAGAATAGTGTTAGAAACTGAGATATGAAAGCTAGGAGCTAAATGGCACCTTAAACCCAGGTTATGTGCACAACAACAGAATTCTAGGCATGCTTTTTTATAACAAGAATACAAAGCTGAAAATAAACTGCAGCTAAAATATTATGTTCATTTTTCACATGGTCTAGACCTTCCCCTGCCCACCCCCTAATATTCTTAAGAGGGTCTCTTCTCCAGTCTTCAGAGAATAGCTGGAAGAAGGGTGGCAGAAAAAGGTCCTCCTTTCCTTCCACTCTGCAGTTTTATTCTGAAATCTTTGGTGCAGTACTGTGCCCAGAGCTCAGAAACTGCTCACACTAATGAAATTCCCTGCCACAAAATGCGCCTAGAAAAATGGGAGTTTAAAACACTGATTTAGAACCAACAGTATGCTAGGTATTGCATTACCTTTACCAAGTTTACTAACATGGACACAACCAAAATGACAATGGCAGGTGTGAAAATGTTAAGGAAGCAAGAATATGAGATCCCTACTAGATCAGAACTAGGGCCCACCTAGTACAGAGCAGGGGATGCAGGTAGCAGCCCACTAATGTTCTTCAGACTCTTGTTTTTAGATATATACTGTCTCTGGATGTGAAGATTCTCTTTAGCTATGATGGCCAAGAGCCACTGATCAATCTATTAATTTAATAGTTTTTCTATATACGATTAATTTATATTGTTAAAAGCCATTTAAGCTAGTGACCCCCCCTCCTTTTTGGAGTGGGTGTCATTAGCTATAGCTATGCTATTATGTGAAATAGGGTTTCATTTTATCTGTTCTGGGCTGGTTGATTTAACTGGGTGATCCTAAGTTCTAGTATTGAGGGAGAAGGATCTTTAACCACTTTTTCAAAAACATTCCTAATTTTGTAAGCCTCTACTATCATTGATGCCATTTTCTAAACCGGAATGATGCAAAATACTTTCTTTCTTCAGAGAGTGCTGCGTTGTGCTGATGAGTGTTATTAACTGCTCTTTTCCGTAACTTTCCAGTACAAGATTATTGTTTAGAGGTGGAGTTATCAGAATTGAACACAGTATTCCAAATGTGGCTCCGCCATAGATTTATAAAGGCATTATGATATCAACTAGCAGTTTTAAACCCCTTTCCTAATAATTTCCACATTGAGTTTGACTATTTGACTGCTCTGCACAGCACTGATTTTTTATTTTTTTGGGTGAACTGTTTATCGTAACTCCAAGATCAGAGAGCTCTTTTTGGAGCTCCTGGCAGTCTGTTGGAATTTTCACCATCCTGATAACTTGGGTATCATCTGCAAACTTGGCTACTTGACTGATCACCCTGGCTCCACAACATTTATGTGTAATTTAAATAGCACTGGTCTGAAGACAGGTCTTTAGGGGAACCCCACTGCTTACTTCCTTGTGCTCTGAAAACTATTTAATGACTGCCCATGTAATAACAGGGGAGGTAAAGGCTTAAGTGAGAGCAAACATTGTAGCTAAGTTGAAAGTGAAGGAGGAAAGGCTTTGTGGAGAGGAGGATGCCAAGAAGCAATTCAGAAGCAGAGAGGGAATTAGTTTCATGGAGAAGAAGAGGAAAGCAGCTCCAGGAAAAGGGAGGGGCACTTTGTGACAAAGGCTCAAAAAGAGTGGATGCAGCCCTCAGTCCATGTTGCCTTATAGAAAAACGTACTTATTCCAGATGCATGGTCAGGTGACTTCCTTATTTGATGCAAGAGAACATTGCCAACCAAAGACATTGAGCTTCCTGACCTGGAGCCCAATTCCCCCATCCCCAGATATTTTTAAAAAATGCTGTCCTAGACACAAATCCTCTCTTCATATATCCCACCCACTACTTTTTCAGGTAGCATCTGAAAAGCAAGTTCTTTCACCCTGCTTTATGGAAAACCTTTATGGTAGCACTATGTTTTAACATAACCGCAGTGTGGTTCCCTCTCTGCTGGGATGTAGGCCATTTGTTTAGCCGTTCTTGGTTTATCAAACTTTTGGGAAATACGTTTCACTACCTTTTTGCATTTATTTTATAACTCTTGAGTTGCTGTTGTTTTTAGGATGCTAGACCAATATATTATTTTGAATGTAACGACTTCAGATCACATTCTGTGGCAATAAACTGCCTTGTGTGTCCACTGGGTGGGAAAGTGTGGACAAATAAATAAATTAAACCTTTTGTGAAATCTAGCAGTGGAAAGGTAGGTTCGTTCAGAGCCAGAATGTATGGTAGGGTGGCACTTTTGTAGCAGTACGTGGCTCCAACCACATATGCAACAAAACTGCACTAGGAAAGTCTTTCTAATGTTTGACACAAAAGCAGTGTTATTTACCAACCCTGCATTTCTGCAAAAGAGACTTCATCCACATACCTGCTGAGCCAACAAGCACGTCCACCAGATATGCATGGATGTAACTGTTTACCTGCAGTGTCCACAATCTTTAGTGTGTATGTCACTAACAACAGGAAACACAGCTGGAGCTGCGGCAACAGTAGTTATGTGCCAAAGCTAGCAAAAAGCAAGAGGATGGGGCAAGAGCACAGCAGAGGAAGTTGCCTTGTAAGCAGCTCAGACTGTTTGCCCATCTAGTGCAGCGTAGTCTGACAGGCAGCAGCTCTCTGGCCATTATAACTAGAGATGTCAGGGACTGAACCTGGGACCTTTGGTATGCAAAGCTTCTGCTTTGCCACTGAGCTGTTGTCCCTCCAATGACATTTAAGTTACAATGTCAGATATTTCTGGAAAAAGGTTACCAGATTTTTTTCAAAGAATCCGGGGACACTTTTTTTGAAGAGAGAAAAGTTATTTATTTTTTAAAAAGAAGTAATATCTTCTCTTCTGTGGTCTCCTCTGTCTCGTGGCCTTCCTCTGGGCCCCAGCCTGCTCTCTTGGAGTGCTAGCTGCCATGGAGTAGGCTCGGGTCGGGCCTGGGCTCGGCCACGTGTCCTTGCCCACCCTCTCCTTCTCAGCAGCAGCGGTGGCAGTGGCACAGCAAGGTCGGGGCTCCCCTTTTTTCTCCTTCCTCTTTCTCTCTCTTCCTTCTCCTTCTCCTCTGCTCATTCTCCTTGCGTTGGCTCCGGGGTTTTCCTGGCCCCGGAGTGCTGCTGGGCAGTTAGCCAGGTGGCTGGGTGCTCTCACACCCGGCTCGATTTGAGTCGTGGGGTGTGTGTGTCCCCATATGATGTGTCTTGTGCCGTTGAACCAATCACGCAACATTCATTCCCTACTAATAAATCTACAACAATTAAAATATAAATCCAGGGACATTAAATGAAATTTGGGGACATTCCGGGGATGGATTTTGTCCGGGGACAGATTTGTAAATCCGGGGACTGTCCCCAGGAAACGGGGATGTCTAGTAACCATATTCTAGAAACAAATCCAGAGACAGCACAGAGGACCAAGCAGCTTTGTAAAATGGAGAACACAGAACAAATGCCTAACCTGCAGCACCTTCTCGCTTTCCAGTCCCAGCTTACTCACTTCATTCCAAGAAAGAAAACTGCAGCAATGAAAAGCACAACTACATTTTATGAATCATGGAGCTAGTCAGTGAGGAGAGTGCTCCATGCAACAAAGCCAAGGAAAACAGCCCACATCAGATTAGGAAGCTAGCACAGCAGCGAGTTTGTTTACTCCACAGAGGTACATTGAAATCAATGGTGCTCATTTTCAAGCATGTTTTGGATTGCAGTTTTAAAGCTGTGGGCGACTGAATGCTCCTTCATCACCCCCGTGTGGCCAGAGATGTTAAAAACCCAGAATTCTGCATTTATTCTTCTGTTCAGGCAGCCGGAAAGTAGTTTAACACACTGTATTCTGAACTCAAAACATGGTTTGGGACTAGTGCTTGCCAACAGATGAGGAGGTGGTAAGCCTATGAAGAGACTCATCGGCAAGAAATGGAACTGTTTTCAGATCACAAACATAGCCGTATGGCAGAATGCTCTCTCTCTATACACAGAAACATTCTTTTCTATATGTAGAGTAGTAGTCAATTATATAAGCCTGCTGCATGAAGTGGAACAATGTAGATGGAGGCGTCCCACCTCATTGAGTAGTGAGTAGGTCCTAGTTGGAAACCATAGTTCTGTTTTCCGAGTTTGTAATAAGGCACAGAAGGACAGAGACACCAAAGGCATTCCCTGCCCCTTAAAACAGAGAGGAGGAAACTGGTGTTCATTCAGATTCCATCAGCTGAAGTGAGCATAGCCAACAGCCAGCAACATCTGGAAGACCCGATTCTCCTACCCCTGCTTTAAAAACACTGCAGTAGGCCAGATATTTCTCTCCTACCTCCCCTTTTCCCCATGCGGTTCTTCGTCTGATAAAATAGCTCTTATGTATCACCAAGCTGATGTTCTGATGTGTTTGTTGCTTGAAGCTTTGGAGGGCCTGAAAGAAGCCAATTTCTGGTCTGCCTTATTCACCAGGGAGGCGCATGGAAACCCAGGCATGTCAAGGAAGCAACACTCAACTTTCAAGGGCTGAAAGATCACAGGAAATAACTTTCAAACTATATTCAGTTAAGTGACCCTTACACAGAGCTTATTTCACATATTACACAACAGAAAGACTGTGTTTGCCACCGTATCTACATATTAGAGGGGGCCATAGCCCAACTGGGCTGCCACCAGTGCATGTAGGATAAACACCTTGTGTTTGCTTTTAGGTGTAAGCTGCCCTCCCTTCATGTGCTCCTAAAAACTGTAACAGATGAACAGGAATGACTCCAGCTTTTTACCAAGCTCCAGCAGTGGGGATTTTCCCTTGAGAAACCATGTTTGTCCAGTTGAATATAGAGTTTATACACACACACCTCTGTCTCTCCAGGAGCTCTTTACAAGAAGCCCAAAGACAAGTTGCGAAATTTTTAAAAAGCCTGAGGACCTGTTCATAAGTATCTCATGACTCAGACCCTATTGCATGATCACTGAAAACACATTAGCTTTTTTAATTTTGAATTTGCAAATGCTAAGGAAGACCACATTTACCTAAGTTAACTCACACATTTTACGATCTAGGCCCCAGATTCTAGGCGTAGTCACAGAAGAGGTGTGACTTGAACGGGACAAAATTGATTTTCACAAGTTTGGAAAGCAATGAAGTTCAACTTTGTTCAGCTGAATTAATAAAAATCTAGTGCTAGCAATAAGTATTCCAGATGTGTACAAGACTTGAATTCAGTGAGCAAGTCTGGTAAATTTAGTGTTTGACATAGGAAGGAACCAGTGTTCCAGTCTTAAGAGGACGTCAGGTAGGCAAACATCATTTCCTCCAGGGAAAGATGTCCAGGGCCTTTGCAATGAGGACCTCTTCCTCCACAGCAAAAGCTGTCACACTGAACTCCTAAGCACAAGGAATGTTGGATGAGAAAACATGGAGGCTCCCTACCAGGATGTAGGTACCATCCTGTTTGCACTCAGATGTACAGGAATAATTGTTATTCCATGCCTAACAACTGGTGTCTGTTTATATGCAATAAAACCACAGTCAACTCGTTTTTTGAGGGGCATCCAGCTGTCTTTCCTCAAAGTATGTTTCCGCAGCAGGACCGTCATATTTTCTCAGCACTCACAATTACAGAATTGTGCCGTTCTGAAAATGTATTTTATCTACACATCTTGCATCCATGTGGAAACCCTCTGGGAATGCCGTGCTACAGCAGGTTCTACAACATGGATGAAGTGCTTCTTCATAGTATACAAAGGGCCATGCTGTGCTTCCAAATCATCCTTACACTTCAGTAAGCTTCTGTCGTTCCTGCTGTTTCTCAGACAGAAGGGCTGTGTCCTTGAAAGAGAATGGTGATATGGCTACTCCACTCTGTGCAACAGCAGCCTTGAAAATAGGAGTATTCATAGCAGACCCACAGCACTACTCATAGTAGACCCATTGACATCAATGGATGACTTAGGTTCATTAATTTTAATGTGTCTACTCTGTGTATCACTTAGCCAAATACAACCAAATGTTCAAGCAGGCAGTCAAGTTATGCTATGGGCAGAAAGCTTCTTTTTTCCTTAACAGCAACAGAAGCCAGACAAACCACGGTTTTCAGCTTACAGGTGCCCCGATAGAGACGGATGCAAAATCCTCCCTGATCGCCCCCTGCTCCGACTATTTCCCTGTAATCCATCTGGTCTAATTCCTGGGATGCACGTGATCTTTGCTTGTCAATTTCTCTCTAAATTGGGAAGTATTTATGGTTACTTGGGGAGATTCAGCAAAGATCCAAAGATTCCTTCTCCGTGATTAAATATGACACAGAGAGCCATGCATTAGCAAGGCTTTGTGCTGCCACCTGATGGTAAAGCTCCATTCATAATGAGGAAAACTTGCCCCAGGACATAATATATGCAGACACTTTCCTCTAATTTGCAGGCACATGAAATATTCAGGGATCTCAGAATATATATATTTCCACAGCAGTTTCAACGATGAGTGTCTATTGCAGGCAGAGGAAACACCACACTGAGGAACAGCTAGGTTCTTTGGTACAACGGAACAGCGAGTTTAGCAAGCAACAATCTAACTGGGTCATCCAATCTAGGGCTTGCTTTTACCAAACTCTTAACCATTTCAGAACATATGCCTTTGCTGTAAAATATGCTGCTTCACACACACTTTGTTTTTTCTTCCTTCCCCCATTATCCTGAATCTTCACACTTCTATCATTGCAAGAGCATATATTACCTGATAGTGTGTGTGTGTTTTTTTGGGGGGGGGGGAGTTTATTTTAAAAAAGGACGAATGATTCAATTATTTCTAAATCATATTAATAATAAAAACCAAAGAGGGAGAGAGGGAGCAAGCAAGTACGAGACTAAACTCAGTCCCCTACATTATTACAAAGTTCATTCACTTGTGCATCACTGGAAAAGTTAGGAAAGGCACAGCGAACCCTGCAGGAGTTTTACCTGCCCTAAGACAAGCTTTTTCACATTTAAGGAACCATTCTGCTAATGATCATAAACTTCTTTGATTTGAATTTGACCACTTGTATCTTTGGTTCTTGTCGAAGAGATTCCTTGAGTCTCTATGCATCAAAATATGAATTTGCACTGTAGTAGCTAGTCTTCTGCTACAGAAGCAACCAAGAAGCAGGACAATGTTCAGGTAGCTCACTGAAGTTTCTTGAAAGCCAGAACTTTAGCAGTGTTTGTAGAGGACATTGTAGTATCCAGACAGATGAGACGTTTCTTGGCATCCTTCAAATATGCCACAAACATATCAACAGGCCTTGCACTGCCACTTCTATACTGTCAATAGTTAATATTGTCAGCAGTTCCGGTTCAGTTCAACTCTATTGCACCTCATCCCAAGCCCTCAAAACAAAAACCCAATAGGTATCTACTGTTACTAGATCATGGTAACCTCTTTGCGTATTGTGCTGAGAAGTGGATCTTCATGGGCTATAACACACACTGCCATAGTTTCACTTCTATGCATGCTTTAAAGCAAGATTCAGCTCCAGTGGCTGTGGCTAAAAGTAGTCTCTCTCCCTTCTCCCTGTAATCCAAGCAAGCTGTTCAAGCACACACAGTGCAAGTAACACACATCAAATTATGGTATTTATGCTAATTTCTCATTTTACATAATTTGTCTCAAGTGCAGAATTTGGGTTTTCCTGGAATCATGTTAAGACCAGCCCTGTATGTTGATACTCAGCTCCTAGGGTAAAAACTTGACACAAACAGAAATGGAACATCTACTGTTAATATGAATAGAAAAACAAAACTTTAATCTCTAGAATAAGGCGGAGTGTACCTGGCTATCTATCTGTCTGTCTATCTATCTATCTATCTATCTATCTATCTAAAACCCCAACCCAAATAACAGGCAAGAGACAAATGGAAATTCATGAATTTATCATGACGCTTCCATATCAGGCTGAGCCAGCATAGTCATCATGTTAATGATGTAACAGAGTACTTACTCAGCTTTGGACTTGCCAAAAATATCTGTTCTTAGCAACTGTAACAGAATGCAATATACAACAGAAATCAAATTATAAGGTTAGATCTTCATGGAGGCAATCATCTTGCTCAAATCTCTACTCTAGGCTGCGAAAGTTCATTGGGCAGGTCAAAGACTAAAATCCAAGTACAGCACAAGACACTGGAGAACGCCAAAACAGAAAAGTCAAATGCAGGAAAAATATGAAGTTTAAAATAAAGGGTTAGGCACACATAGCTACTGTTTAAGTCAGAAGATACATTATTTGTCCCATCAATTATTTTCAGAAAAGCTGCATAGCATGTGCATGTATGCAGATAGAGCTTTTCACCACATGTTGTAAGAGCAGAGCCTTCTGCACAAGGTTACTTCAATATCTCCCCTTTAGTCATGGTGTTTGATTGAGGCTAAATAAAGAAATAAAGCAATTTTAGGGACTTACAAACACGGCTCAGTCTGTTGGAAATGGGAGATGTATATCCAGGAGGACACCTAGCCTCATCACTCCACCCCAGTACATAGTGGCAATATATATATATATATATATATATATATATATATATATATATATATTCATCTATGCTTGTCCTGTGTTCTACATGTAGAGAATATCTCATACACAAAAACCTGTCATTGGTGAAAAGAGAAAGATAAGCTTTTTATTGTAAGAAAGACTGCTTACTTGGAATGCGGTAATGAATCGTCATTGTAGGGAAGATAAGAGGGAATGCAAGAAAATGCACCGCTGGTGTGGTCTGACATGAACCTTACCCTGACTAACAATACTGCTGGGAAAGCACAGACGAAGACTCTCTTAAGTGTTCTAGGGTGGTACAGACTGAGTACACAGACATATCCAAGAGGAGTTGCATGTTAAGTGTAAATACTGGTAGCAATATTCACTCATTTCTATCGGAGCAATACAGCAGATGGAGGCACAGAGGGTATCAGAAAAGAGAGAAAGAGTGTGTCTCCAGTCAATACCCTGCCCCACTCCTGTAGTCAGAATGGAAAGGGGAGCAAAATCACAATGAAAGCCACCAGATAAGGTAGAGGACAGGATAGTCTATCTCACATACCTAGGTTCCAAAAATAACTGCCACCCAGAAGATGAGGTCAGGAATGTAATGAAGAATGAGAGGCCCTATGAGACACAGAATTGAACCGTCTACATAGAATACTGTTTTGCTGCTAATTATGGGGACTCATGGGCTAAACAAACTTATAAGCAGGGACGACTCCAAAGCTGTAGTCAGTCAAGACTCAAGAGTACAAGCTGTCCAATTTTAATGAATGTCCATTTTGATCAATAACACTGAAGCAATTAGGTAGGAAGGGAGAAGCACTAAGGAAAAAAGAACCACATCCTGTTTTGAACACGAGTAGAAAAGCAGTTTAACGATGGGCTAGGCAAGAGAGGAGTATCTCACATCTCTTGCCTTTATGCTTATGTGAGTGGGGTTTTTTTACAAATAAGATTAGCATTTCAACTGATTGTTTTGGAAACAGGCCATCTGGCAGACTTGAAACAAACTCAGATGTTAGGAGACTTCAAGCTTACCATCTTATATCCATACAAGGGAAAAGGAAATGACCAAAACGCAAACTAATTTTACCTCTGTCCAAACAAAGCATAGTCAGTTTGCCTCAAGCAGCATTCCCAGCTGCTACCTATGTTGTTTTCCGAGTCTCAGGAAGCAATCGGAAAGAATGTCTTGTCTCTGAGAAATGGTTTCACATGGATGGAAACTAGTTCTTGGACTTGCAAAGTTCACAAGTGGAAGGCCCACAATGCTATGCAAAGCACTATTTTCCAGCTTAGAATTGCCTCAAAGTCAGACCATAGCTGCTTCTTCTTTCACCCTTGCTAAACCTTTGTACAAATTAATTAAAACGCTTTAAGGTTCTGAAAAAGGACATTTTTTCAAACCTTCCATCATACCAAAAAAACATTTCTGATGAACATTTAACACAACAGAAAGCTGTACATAGTGAGGCTCAAAAGCACAAGTTTCCACAAGTATGCCAGGAACCGAGGGAGAAGCGCAGTTTTCTGGAGGCACTCCTTCTGCTTGCTTTTCTGAAGCAGATTATGCATACTACTAACAGAAACAGCTTTTTATTAAACAGATTACCAGATGTTCCAGAACCAACATCTGCAGAACTACAAAAAGGATGCAAATGGCATATTGGTGACCTAAGAAACTCTGCACACAAACCCAGTTAATTCAGAAAGGGGCACGACAAACACAGCGATGCAACACCCCATTTCTAGGCAAGGAGGAGATCATCAGTCTGTCCATTATGCCCATTCCACATCTCACATTTAACAAGCACCCCATAACCAAGAATTATGAACTTTCTTCCAAAGGTTGCTCTTCTCTGGCTGGTAGTGGGTGTAGAACTCCCGCCTGCTTCTTCCGGGCAGAGGGAAAGGATGGGCTCGAGATAGAACACTGGTAGGTGCCAAGTCTTACTTGTGCCAGACACAACTCCTACTCCTTCCCACCTCACCCATCAGCCGTTACAGCAAGAGATTACACAATGAAAACTATTCTAAAGGTCTTTGCAAATGCCAACTAGTATATCTGTCCCTTCTAGATCCTTTAGCCAATAGTTAGTTCTGAATCAGCTAAACTTGTACACTGCAGGATAGGAGGGTTTCATTCAGCCAGAGGAACAATAAAACCGTAGTGGGTTGAGAAGCGATGTTCACTTTTGGGCCACCGGCAATCCAAAAAGAGTGCAGGAGCTTCCTCTCTAGAGATCTTGGCTAAAATAGCTGTAGCCATCAGGGCCCGTTGTCTCCTCTCGTGTGTACAGCTGCTTCTGGTACCGTGCTGTAACAGGTATTCCTCCTGGTATACTGTGGATTGAGACAGAGATGGGACAGATTATTGAAACCGCTTCAAAAATTATCACTGCAAAGTGTACAGAAAATGAACACCTGCTTATTGTGGAATCTCAAGCTGGACCAATACTGTGCAAAATCCAGTTGTCTTGAAAAATCCCACTTCCATTCACCACAATAAAACACCCTGCAAGTGAGTGATGGGTGGGGAGAGCAATCCGATAAGATCTGCAGTTTTAGCATACAAAAATGGCCTCACCTGTAGATTTAACTTCATACCAACGGAAAAGAATTATAAATCTTCAGATGATTTCTGCTAAAAGTTAACAGGATTATATGCAACAAGGCAGTACTGTCCACTTTTGGCAGAATGCCTAACCTGCAGCACAGACAGAGCCACAGCCCTAAAACTTGTTTGTCATGTAAAATGCCATGCATTTGGCAAACAGAGTTTCCCCAGCAAGTTGAGTGCATCCACGTGCTTGCACAGACTTGGTAAGACCAATGCCACCATCAGGATATAGCATCACCCAAGTGCTTAACGTATGCCATACAGAAAAGGTAATAAGATTTCTTTGATGCCATACCCTGTGAGTCTTCATGTTTTGCGGCGATTCCATGGTGCTTTGACTGGTCCCATAAAAACAAAATTAATATAATAGAACAATCTGCAGATCTCTGTGTTAAAATGATATAATAGAAAATATTTTTCCTTGCCACCCCCACGGTCCGAAAGACAGGCAACACACCACATGACATGTTCTATGTAAAATATTTTGCTTTATGGAGTTCTCCAAGAAAACCTGTACTCATTTGACAGTGACATATACTGGAAGTCCCCCCCCCCCAAATTTCTCTACAAACTTTATCAAAATTAAAAATGCTTTGGTGAAACAAACAAAAAAACAAAACAAAACTTTGAGTAGTAGATGCTGGGTATGGTACCTAGGAACTTGATGCTAATGACCAGAATAACAAGAGAAAGTCAAGAGGCCTGTTGACCTGTACATGTCTGAAGCACATGTATGGAAAGGCTACTACCCAAACCAAATAAGAGGTTACAGTTGCCAAATTGGCTTCATCAATTTGGTTCTGACCAAGTAGAGGGGCTCCACACCAGACAGCATCATTTGGAAAATCTGCAATGTGTCATTTGACTCATAAACCTCTCTTTCCCCAAAATGCTTATTACCTTTGGTACATAAGTAGCAACATAGACCTTTTAAACATTAGAGCTGCCTGCAGATGAATCTGATTTTTTTTTGGTAAAAATCCAGACTATAAGCCAGATGCGAGACAATGCTTCCTATTCAGTGGCAGATTATACAATGTAGCTACTACAGACAGAAGAATATTTAAACACTTACTGGTTCTTGTGTTTGAAGCCGCTGATGTGAGCTTGGTACTGCTCTATGGAGTTCAGTACTATGTTACAGCTTTCACATGGATATCCCTTCCCAGCTGAAAGACAGGGTTAAACAAGTGTGAGCACCAAATTCACTGAAGCAAACACCCCAATGTCAATTACCAATTCTGAAGTGTTGCTCACAGTGACTAAGCCAAAGATGATGGTAGGAGTTCTAAGCCAGGGGAGAGGAACAGGATCCATCCAAATAGCTGGATTGTGAGTTCCCCCATGTGTCACTGGACAGGTGGAAAGGGCCATCCTATGGCAGGTCATCATGACAGCAGGAGACAAAAATTCATAGGAAAAATTTGAGGGACTCATGATTTTCCCTGCTAGCTTAGCTTGAACTCAAGCTGGGCTGCAAGGGAAGATTCCTGCCAAAGCAGAGTTTGCAGAGATAGGCTCCACTCAGGAGTTGAGTGGAATCAGCCACAGCATGGCTTGCATTGGGCACCAAATATAAAAGGTTGGTCAAATACAAGCCCCGCTTATCAACCAGGAGTGCACATCTGTACCTACCCCACAACCGATGCCGTATGTCAAGTGTGGGGCAGGTGGGCTTGATTTGGGGGACCTTGCTGGGCCTAATTAGGCCCGTATTAAGCTCATGGTTCCAGAGCTTCCCCACCAGCACACAGTGAGCTTAATCAACAACGTTTCCAAGAACAATTCCTCTGACTCAGGGTCAATTACAGAAGATGTGAGAGATCCACGATTAGATCTCCAAATATATCTATTTTTGCTGACAACTACTGAAGGGAGTTTCAAAATCTGAGTAGAGCACTGGTGCTGGGTAATTCTCCCTCACACCATTTTTATTATCTAAATGTTTTTGCCCCAGCTGCTGTTTGCCCCACTGGGGAAAAATACACAAGTATCTTTTACCCCGCATGGTAAACAGCAGCAGCTGCTGCAATACATGGGGGTGTGTTAGATAAAGAAAATGACATGGAAGGTATTAGGCCTAACCCCCTGCTTTCCTAGGGCCACTGCTCCAATTAAATTTAGTGGGGGGGGGGGCATTTAAAATAAAAATAACCAGAACAGGGTGTGGAGGGAGGGAAGGAGGGAGGGAGGGAGGGAGAGAGAGGAGGTTATTCCATTTGGCAAGCAATGCTTGCACTGACAAACGACCGGCACAGTGTGATGCTGAATTCCACTTCAAGTGTCTTGGGGCACCTTAAAGAATAACAAATTTAATACGGCACAAGCACTCTAGTTCTCAAAAGCTTATGTACTAATAAATGTTACCCTTTAAGGTGTCACAATACATTTTGTTGGTTTTGCTGCAACAGTTTCAAGTACGTGCCCTTCTAGAAAAAGTAAAAACAGAAATACAGGAAGATGTGATCACCGATCTCCTGTTCTTCACAGGACTCCCACTGCAATTTTATTTTCTATATTTGTCCCTTTTGCTCTGATGCTTAAATTGTTCCAGAAGAAAAGTAGAATATTTTAAAGCAAAGAAACAGAATGAGACACAGTGTGTTTCATAATGCAGTAGTATTCCATTTTGTGATTCATCTGCTTCAGGTCATCTATAGTTACTAGGGCTGCAATCCTAAACCAACTTGCATGGGACTAAGTCCCAAAAAACACACTGACACCCAATTCTGAGTAGATATACACAGGATTGTACTGTTGAACCACCTTTTGTAAGTATGGTATATAATGTATTCAAGCTATGTTGGTGGATTTTCTTCAGTATAGTTCTCCAGTAAAGACACGTATGTCTGTTTTATCATCTAGGGGACTGGTATCAGTGAGAGGAAAATTTAAGAGGCAAGGAATACACCAGTGTCTTCATGCTAATACTGCACAAGTATGGATGCCACATTGTAGGAAAGAATGAAGAATGGGTATATTATAATGGCAACTGTGCACTATGGAGAATTCCAAGGCTCAAAGCATCTGCTCAGATGAGAAAAATTGTGTTAAGGCTACATTCTAGAACGGTTTCTAACTGTGAAACTGGATCAGCCACTTGTAGAATCAATTTGGTTGGAAATACAGATTGTAACCATCTGATGCCTCAGAATTCTCACTTGGGAAGCATATTAAAGTGTTCTTGCCTGTAACTACCATCTCCTTTGCTGTAACAGCCCCAACTTTCTCTCTCAATGGGCTTTAATTATAGGAAATGCAGTTATGTAAGTAACTTGAACACTGTTGGAATATCTGTTCCCCAATGGTTAGGAAAAGCAACTTTTTACACAGCAGTAGTAGGAAATTTTTGAGTTTGTCTAGGCAAGGGTGGCCAATGTGGTGTCCTCCAGATGGTTCTTGGACTACAGCTCTCCTCAACCCTAAACATTGACCATGCTGGCTGAGGCTAATGGATGGAAGGCATTCACTGGCAAAAGCCTAATCCCCTGCTGTAAACCCACCTCCATAGTACAAGTCTACCATGCTACCCTGTGTGGAATATAGGAGTCAAAATGGGCATCCACATGAAAGGAGGTGCAGCACACACAGAGGCACAGTCGACAAGCATGTGATGTGGCTACTTAATACTGTATGACTATGAAACAGCAGACATCAGTCTTCGGCATCCTTCCACTTCCCCCAACTTATCTTAGCTGGAAATAGTTTTTAAGCAATTTCTGTGAACAATTTTCTCAGTTCTAATTTGCAAGTGTTGACAGTTTGGGAGTTCCAGATCTTAATAAAACTAACATTTTTGGGGCCTCTACCTTAACTCCCACCTGTTCCCATTTCAATGAATCAAATAAATCCAAACCAAGAAAATGAATTTTCTGTCTTTTCACTCAAGGATCATGAGAAATGTAAAATAAAGTTCTCTAGTCAGCTAGAAGGGGAGTCAATTTATCATAAGCACAACAGCACTAAAGGCTTAATCAAGGCGTATTTACCCAAACCTTGTAAACAGCCTGATGAAAACTCTTCTCAAAAGGATTGAACATACTATGGTGAATTCATGACACTGCTTCTGTACACTGGCTCACCAATCACACTGCTAAAGACTCAAGAGGAGCATTCTCAGCAAGGAGGAACAAAATACATTAAAGGTTTCAACAAAAAACAACACACATAAAACTTGAAATATCTCCCACCATTCAACGTTAGATGAGCCTGGGAGAAAACGTGTTCCTATCCACTTTCTCTATACCATGCATAAATTATAAACCTCCGTTATGCTCATGGGTCTCACACCACCGTTTTTTCCCAAGCTAAGAAACCTCAAATGTGATCCTTCCTAATAGGGGATTTTCTCCTCCACAGCATCATTCAGGATGCCTCTTTCGGCACCTTTTCCAGATATACAACTTTTCCCCTGACGTGCAGTGACTACTACTGTACACAGTATTTCAAGTGTGATCACACCATAGACTTATATAAAGGCACTTACATTTTTTACTTTTCAATTCCTTTCCTAATGATCCCCCATCACTGAATTATCCCTCCCCCCAGCAGCCAAACATCAAGAACAAAGGATTCATTCTGTATGTACTGGAAGAGAAGGTGAACTATTAGCCTATGGGGAAAAAAATCTACTGATTTCTAAATGAACAAAAAACGGGCATGAGAACAATACTGTTGCAGAACTGTGAAACTTCACTGTCTTTCGATGGAGGAAGATTTGGGCTTTTAGTTGAATTTACTGAAATGACACGCAATTCTTATTCCTGCTACGTTGTGCCACAGAAGTGAAGGTAATCAGCTGTTGATGATTGGTTTTATTTTGAAATGCCAAACCCCATTGAGGAGTTGGAAGTCAAAGTATTATGCCTTTCTACATACCTTAAATTAAAAACTCATTCACACTATTTGTCTGTGGTTACTGTACGGCAATTCTCATCAACAGCCTTCTAGGCCTCCTGAAAACCTACACAAATGGGTTGGGGGACACTCTGAATGCAGTGGGGGAAAGGGGTACTGCCTCTACCCACCCTTTCCTCCTCCAGCTCACCACACCACAGCCTACTGCATTCAGGAGTGCCTACCAACCACTGACAGTGGCTTTTCAGGGGGCTTAAAAGGCTGTCAGAGAGGGAAAGGGCAAGATGATTACCTTCCGACTACACCATTCTGCTGCCATTTCCCTGTTACCAAGCAACTGATACCAAGGTCTGCTTCATTAACACTGAATAGTATTTTCACAGCCTTTATATACAGGATATCTGTTTGCAAGAGGGCAGCAGATTTCCCACTTGCACAACAGGACTTCCTCTTTCTTTCTTCTTCCTGCATTCTCCCCCAAAACTGCTCCAAAGGGTTGGGGGACCCCTCCAGAGCAGCTCTGAATGGTGCATGGGGCTTCTGAGGAAGGAAAAAAGGGGGAAGCCTGTTCGTATGACCTTGCATTGTAGTCATATTTGTATAACATATATAGTCATGTAGTCCAGCACTGGCTGGTTTGCTGGCTACAGCTCCTTTCAGACAGAGATGAGTTGGCTACTGTACTCCATGCTTCCTAAATTCAAGATGGGGTTATTGCAAAGCACTCTACATGGAGCTGCCCTTGAAGATGACTTGGAGACTTCAAGTGGGGGTGGTGGCCTGGGAGAGGACATTCTCTGTGGTGGCCCATATGTTGTGGAGCTCCTGCCACACAGAGGGTACCATCATTATACAGCTTTCAGCAAATGCTGAAGACACACCTCTTTACCCTGGCTTTTGAAAATTTAGATGTATATTTTTAGGGCCCACATTGTTTTAAACTCTTTTAAATATTGTGGTTAAATGTTGTAACCTGCACTGGGATGCTAGGGTGAGGGGTTGGTAATTAATATCATTCATATCCTCTGCTATTTTTTCTTCTTCAGTAAGGACGTTTTCTGTACTTTATCAATATTCTTTAAACTTGACACCAACTGTATACATCTAATACAGCCACATCATACAAATGTTTGTTCCTTCTTGAATTCAGCATTTTTTTTCATTTGTATGTTTCACATTTATGCCAAGAAAGAGGCCCCTACGGCAGCTAACAAAATTGCAATGTAAGATATAATCACAAACAAGTTTCCCTAACATTATCAATAGTGCTAGCAGTAGTAAGAAGAACAGCAGCCCAGAGCACTTTCCTCAAGGGACTTTTCCAGGGAAGATCAGTCTTGGGACCTTTGGAAGGGGAGGGCATACCATTTATGCCTCCTTGGAAAGGAGGTTCTAAGGAAGGAGCTCCACTGGAAAAATCCCTGCCTATAGTAGCCATCCATCTGAATGTGGAGGCATCTAGAACAGGACCTCTAATGAGCTCAGCTTGAGAAGTTTTGAGGTGGTCTTTAAGATAGCTTGATCTAAGTCCTTTTAAAACCCTGAAGGTCAAAACCAGGACTCTTAATTTGGGTAGAATCCAGTGGATTTATTTATTTATCATTACTGTTCCACTCTTCTAGTGCTTCTGCTTGTTTCCAAACAAAGCAATTTTGAATTGGACATCACATATCATTTGCTTTTTATAACGTATTTGTTTCTTTTCTTCACTGTCCCTAGGAATTCTCTTTTCTCTTTCACCACTTCTTCCATGCCCTATAACATTGCTGCTCTTGTATTATCATTTTAGCTATTTGTTGAAAATAGTATAACCTGTATCAATGTTCTTGTATATCTATTTCCCCCCCTTGATTCTTACCAAGAGTATTTTTGTGCTCTCCTTCCATAGATAAGTTCCCTGGTCCTTGGTAAGATTTTGGTTCTGGGTTTCCCCCTGGGTTTGATCTATATTAAATAAAGGTTATTATTACTTTTCTATTTTTTAAAAAAATATTTAGATCTGCAACTTACCCTCTATGCATACATTGTTTGCATATTATTTGTTCTATATACTCTGCTGACCATGTTTCCCTCTCTCTCTTAAATATGCATTGCTTTATTTCCCCCCTTCTTCAGGATGTGTTTGAGGAGCTTGTTAGTTTGCCTGGATTTTGTAACAGGACATGGGGGATAGTCAACCCTGTGTCTTCTTTTCCCTCCACAGTCCCCTGTACTCCCCAATCTCCTCCAGAGGGTCCCCCTCCCTCTGGAAGAGATTCCCGGGATGTGCAGCGGCTGGAGAGGTAGAAGAAGTCCCATTTGCACAATTGGAAATCTGTTCTGACGCAGCCGGATGTCACCCATATTTTTTGTGTGTGCTTTTCTTAACAATTTTTTTAAAAAAACACCCTCAAAAAGTATCTGAGGATATCAGATAGCAGCACAAATGTAGAATTACCAAACCTCTCCACTGTTGCAATACCTCGATAAAGTTATATTAGTATAAGTTATATATTATATTTTAAGACAAATGTTCTTATCTGAGAACACTGCCCCCAAATTACAGGCATCAAGGAGCTAAAGGGGGGCAGGACTGGTGTGTGTGTGTGGGGGGGATGTGATGAGCAAAGTTCAAGCTAGGTGGCAAAACTCAGCACTGCTCCTCCTGGTAATGCTAGCTACCTTTCAAAATCCCCAGAGCTGCTAGAATGAAAATATGCAATGATGAAACATCTTTCTGACAGGGGCATCTAAGGACTTGTCATCATTGACTTTTGCCCTCTATCTTCTGAAACATTACCCCACCCACCCTTCTTCTTTATTCTGTGGTGATCGCTCGTGGCACAGTAAGATTGCCTTCCATGAACATGGTTTTAACAGTGAGTCCGTATGGTAGCCTGCATATGGAGAGGCTATTTTAGTTCAGCCTTTTAGTTTTGACTCACATTAAATTTATATAATCTGCTTGTGTTCATTTGGATACCAAATTCTCCTTCTGCGTTTCAGTTCTCTCTCCCTGCTTCTACCCTTTGCTGAACTGCTCCTCTCTGCACCTACTATCTGCCAGGCATGTGAAAAGCACATTGGCACATTAAATACCCTGCTCCTAATCATTATGTTCCTATCAGTCCTACTCTGTGCAAAGTTGTGCATTCCAGTCTATTGTGTGGCATGGAACTTATTCACATCAAACTCTGTACAGAATCACACTACGCATTATTAAAGTTGAAAGGCAGAGGCTGTTTTTAATTGAGAATTACTTTTTACTTGGGAATTACTTTCCCAATTAAATGCACTTAAAAATAAATAAGGTTTCTGGCATATATATTCAGTATTCATCTTTAGGTTCTTATTCTGCAATCTTTAAGAGTGAACAATTTTTGTATATGTTCAAAACACACAGTTGAGAGCTCCACTTATTATGCCACTTTGTGTTAATGAACCTTAATACCATCACAATGTCTTTTTTTCAACAAAATGCATAGCTAAGTCACTACTTTGAAAGAAATTTCTTGGATGCTTTGCACTGCGTATCATTGCTTGATACAAGCTGTAATAAAGGTTCCATTTTCTAATCCAGAGAGATACTGCACAAACCTTAACAGGTTCTCATTGTTTTCTACAGATGTATATTTTGAATATTCAACTTTTTTTTCCAAATCAACCAACTGTGGCTTGACTTAAGTGATGTAATAAAACTTCAGCTACTTCAAATGGCTTTGAATTTGCCAATGCTTGCACTGTCAGACTAATTTGTAGATGGCTCAAGCTTTGGGGTTGGATAGCCCAGACTCATTTATTAAACCATATGTTTCCAAGATGTTACTTATTTAAATTCCATAGTCTTAACTACCTTGCTGAGGCAATTTTGAAAATACATTAATTCCCTCCCATAGGTCAGCTTCATTTGATGGTTGTCAAATCCACAATGTATGCAAACATTTGTCCTAATCAAAAAGGCACTTTGAAAGATATTGTTTCTTCAGCGGCCTTTTCTATATACCCTTTTATATTGCTTACTTTTAAATGTTCATAGCTGCTGCTCTACAGTACATAGAGTTAGATCCAGGTTAACAGGTGGATTTTATATTCTCAGAAATGGGGACTCAGTCATCCTTCTAACTGCTGTAAATGCAACCTCAAACCTGCAAAGCATCTATCATACCTTCATTTACTAGCTCTTCCCACATTCCATCTTAATGCAGACTCCATACATGGAACCAAGACCAATTGTTTTCCCTCTCTCTCTACCACTTTAGGGCTAACCTCTTTGAGTGCCTCAGTGGTTAGCCCTAAAGTGATCAGACCTAAACTAGCATCTTGATAATCAAGCAAGGAGTTAAACCTGGCCTGCATCCAACATCTTACATCTTACATGCTGATGAGGTATTCAACACAGGTGACTATCTTGGAAATGGGTGTAATAACACTGTTTACTGCCATGGTTGATGTCTTCTATATTCTTTGTACTGAATACAATCATGTTGTGAACGACTATGTCACGTTGGGAGCTGGATTTTTATCCCAAGCCAAGGAGAATGTTCTATGCTGGATATGCAGTACTGTATGTCTTCACTATTTTGTTTGACCTATTGATTACAGTGTAACTATCACAGAGCCACAGTGAAGCTTTGTCTCTTTCTCCCACCTACCCCCCATGCTCATGTAATTCAGAAAGTTTCCTTTTCAAAGTGTTTAGACCAGGCATAGGCAAACTTGGCCCTCCAGATGTTTTGGGACTACAACTCCCATCATCCCTGACCACTGGTCCTGTTAGCAAAGGATAATGGGAGTTATAGTCCCAAAACATCTGGAGGGCCGAGTTTGCCTATGCCTGGTGTAGATAGACTATTAAAAAAAGAAAGAGAGAGAGAGAGAATACACTGTCAATTCTCTGCTCTCCATTCAATCCAACACCTCCAACTACCTGGTAATTCTCAATATAACCTGGACAACTTCTCGTACTTTCTCAGAAGCCCTTATTTCCCCATTCACATGCTTTTTCAATTGGCACTGTCACCACACACAGGCATAAACTGTTGCTTTTCTTTTCAACTTTTGCCCCCCAAAGTCGGTCTATTTCCAAGTCATCTTGCTTCTCCCTTTCCAACATTACAAAAATATGGGCCCTTCTCTTTGCCCCTTCAGCAAAAGCTCTTGCCCATAACTTGGTCATGCCTTGCTGTGACTCCTACATTCTTGTCTAGTCTTCCACTGTCTCACCTTCACTCACATTCATCCAGCACTCTGCATTTTCCTCTCACCCTTCCAAGTTTCAACCACCTCCCTCCTTTCAAGTACACATGTGTGGCTGGAGGTTCTTCTTCGTGTTCAGGATTTTGTGGGGAGCTGGGAGTCTTTCCCACCTCAAACCAAGATTTTCCCGACTACTTCTGCCTGTCCCCAACTGAAGGGATCAACTCAAGCCCATTCCCTCTACAACTGGTATACCTAATGTAGTGAATTATTTGAGAGCTTGCTTTCCATGCAGGGCATTCCCAACAGAAGGCGAGTTGTGGCTTTGCAAACCTTTACAACTCTTCACGCTCTTTATTCTGGAAAGTCTTGCTGTTAAAAACTCACCTGTTGAAGCTGCAGGTTCATCGGGGCTTCTCCCATAGTGTGCCATTAGCTTAAGTTTGGTCTCCTGCTTTTTGTGTTTCTTGCCCACGTAGTGTTGTTTTGCCATCAGGGGATTGTTGAATGTGGCATGACAGAGACTGCAGAATTTGTCTGGGTCAGAAGTGTTTTGGTTCTCTTCATTAGAGGGCACAGTAGTGGGAGGCGGGTTAGCTGGTTGTTTCTGAGCAGGTACAGCTCCTGTAAAATCAACCCCCCCAAAACATATGAAGAAAATCCAATCAGAAAAGTCTAAGGCACAATTTCATGTAATCAGAACAAGCACAATAATCTCAATTGTGCCAAAACATCCCACTTAGAATAATTATTTTCTACATAAGGTTTGGATGAGCTTACTGTGGGCATATACATAAATATTAGCTACCAAAACAGTGATCAAAGATAACAAAGAAAGATTTTGGTGTAAGGTTTTTTATGTCTATCTATCTCTGACCTCCAGGGTCATCAAGAAAATTAATCACACCAGAATGCAAAATTTCAACTGGAAAACATGTTTTCTTGAACTCCCTCAGTGTCTGCCTCATTATCATATATGTGAAGCAGGGTTCACTCTTCTGTGTTTGTACAATAGATACCCAGGAGCCTATTCTGACCTGGACTTTTCAGCACAGCACCAGGAGACAATTCCTCTGTACCTTCTGCTTTAGGAGGTTGCTGCTTCAGCTTCAGATTCTTGGCATGGGTCTTGCCTAGGTAATGGGAGTTAGCCACAACAGGCGACGAAAAGGTCATATTACAGATGGGGCAGCATTTGTTCCTGTCTTCTTCACTGCTGCCCTCCTGTTTGTAAGAAGGAATGAAAAAAAAATTACTGGGGCTGCAGAATGAAAGTTCATCAGCAAAGTGTTCCACGTTCAGTAACTGGAATTTCTTTTGTTCAGATTCACCCTATCCTTTACGGAACACACTGAAAGAAGCTAGAGAAGACTTTTAAAGCTATTCAAGACAAGTTATGCAGCAAGATACAATTGCCATTCAGTTAGTAGTTTCTGTTACTACAAACAGAATTCTCAATAGTGTGCCAAGGCTGAATTCTACTTTTCAAATAAATTTAATATGAAAAGGGCTTATTATAAGTAGAGCATATAACCATTTTATTCCCAATGGTTTTTGAATGAGTTATCTCCTTGCACTCAGCTTCTTCGTTTTTCAGTGTACAGGTACATACAATTAGGTGGGCAAAGTTTAAATGTGCATTTGCCTAAGCAGAATAATGCATAGATTGTTCTTGCAAACAGTGCCTGATCTTCAAAATCCTCACTGGTGCATTATTCCACAATCCAAGAAACGCTATTTGCCAAACTTTCTAGTGCATTAAATTCTTTTACTTGTCCTTGGATTTCTGGCCTGACTGGCATTACCTGCTTTGTATCCAGCTTTATTTTCTTGCTTGAGCAGACCTCCTCTTCACCATGGATAGCCATGTATCGACGAACTTTGTTGGCATGTTTCTTACTCTGAAGGAAACAGTATAGAAGAGCAACATAAACATCTCAGGAATCCCACACACTCTGGGCAAATTTCAGTAACTGCCTGTAGATTTAAGCATACCTGATAATGAGCGAGCTTCTGTGACTCGGAAATGAGCACTGCACTACACACTTTACAATGGGCATCTGTGAAGATGTGGCTGTTCTCTTTGATCATACGATCCACTGCAAAAAGCAAGCACACCAATATTAAAAACAAAACAAAACAAACAAAAACAACAGGAAACTTTGCCAAGGACCCAGCTATCGCCTCTTAGGGGTTTTGCCAGCATCACACAAATGTTCGCACCAACTTTGAACACTGGTTAAATAAAGGTCTTGTGGCAGATAATGACAATTCTAATTCCCCAATCGAGGAGACGTAATTTAAAACATGTAAATACATTAAGGCAGGTTTTTTTTTTCTTATCCCACATTCAAAGAAGGGTGAAAATGCACATGAGGTGGGAATCATCTAGTAATAACACAGCAAAGAATGAGATGTCTACTGTTTCTTTGATACGCTGCATAGCATACTTTCCATCAGGGATGAAGTATAGGATTGAGCAATTTCCACACTGCTACATAAAGGACAGGCTAACAATAAGGAATCATGCAAAGGCAGAAGTAACTCTACTGTTAAGTGACATGCCAGGAGTCCGCTGCAGAATAAAACCATTTCCAACAACTGCAATTAATGATTTACCATGTAAATAATGTCGTTTAAGTCAGCACAGAACACTACACAGAAAGGCTCGATATTTCTTCCTACCATTGATCCATGCCCAATTTTAAGTACAATGCCAATGCTTTCATTAGTCTTCAGCTAAACAGTCAATTGGCTAATGGGTCTTTCAGTTAGAGACGCACAGAATGTCTGGAATTGTTTTCCATTTCCAAAGTTGCAATGCTTAGTGCCTCAACAGTGTCAAGATGATAAGTATCACTTTGTGGTCAGCAGCTTGGTCAGTGTGGTGTGCATGTATGCAGGTCTCTTAGGCAATGATCTTACAAGCACGAAGTTGCTATTTACACACTGAGTAAGAGGCAGACTGGAAATATACAAAAGTGAGGGTAGAAAACCTTCACAGCTGTGATTGATTTGTAACTGTCTTCAAACACATCCCTTACATTCACTTTACAAACTCCTCAAAATCATTATATTGACATGACAAAGTGCATTTCAAATACTGCCATTAGGCACATCAGGGGAAGGAGATCTATTTTTTTTTAATGACCCAGTACAACTTAGTATCATCAGCAAACCTGGCCACCCCACTGCTCACTCTTAACTCTAGTTTATTAACAAGTTAAAAAGCACAAGTCCCAATACTGAACCTTGTAGGACTCCAGTTTCTACATCTCTCCATTTGGAGAGCTGTCCATTTATTCCTACTCTTTGCTTCCTGCAACATAACCAATTCCTGATCCACTAGAGGAGCTATCCTCTTATTCCTTGACTTATGCAGGACTCTTTGATGGATTCGAAAATCCAAGTATACTATGTTAACTGGATCACCTCTATCCATATGCTTGCTGACACTCTCAAATAACTCTAATAGGCTTGTGAGACAGGCCTTGCCCTTGCAGAAGCCATGCTGGCTCTGCTTCAGTAAGGCTTGCTCTTCTATATGCTTGGTTATTTTAGCAAGTTTCCCCAGTACAGACATTAAGCTAACTGCTCTGTAATTTCCCAGATTCTCCCCTCACGGGTTCCTTTTTCAAAATTGTTGTTACATTGGCTACTTTCCAGTCCTTGGGTGGGAAGGACAAGCTGCATATTTTTGTTCGAAGATCAGCAACTTCACATATGAGTTCTTTGAGAACTCTCAGGTGGCTGCCATCTGGACCTGGCAATTCGTCAGTTCTGATTTTGTCTATTAGGCCTCTCATCACTACTATCTGCCTCATCTATACATCCCAGATAAAAACACTCAATCATATATCCTCAATTATTTCCAGCTCATTCTGCATAATCATAGAGGCTGCAGCAGAGGGAGAGAAGGGAAGAATAACTATTTTACCAACTCTGCTGAGAGACCAGCTCCTTTCGTGTCTTTTAGATTGTAACTCTGAAGGCAAATACATTTTTTTTTAAAAAAAACTAATTTAGAAGTTACTTTGGGACTCTGTTTGGCTGAAGTATGTGGTGAAAATGCTTTAAATTACTAAAATAAAAAAAATGAAAGGGAAAACTTGGTATCAAATACCGTATTTTTCGCACCATAGGGCGCACTGGACTGTAGGGCGCACCTAGTTTTTAGACGGGGAAATCAATAAAAAAAATCTCTTCCCCCCCCCAGCCCCAAAGAGCAGCGTACATGCTGCGCACAACCTCTCCCTGCCGGAGGGGTTGTGCGCGGCTATGTAACAAGCCAAGGCAGCGAGCGGGATGGATCCCGCTGGCTGCTTTGGCTTCCTCTTTAGCCACGCGCAATCCCTCCCTGCCGGGAGAGGCTGCGCAGGGCTAAAGAAGCCATAGCCCCGCGCAGCCTCTCCATGCCGGAGGGGTTGCGTGCGGCTATGGCACAAGCCTGCATTCGCTCCATAGGATGCACACACATTTCCCCTAAATTTTTGGAGGGGAAAAACTGTGTCTAATGGAGCGAAAAATACGGTAGGCTATCCTTAGGAAGGTTAGTGACAGAAGACTTGTGGCACCTTTGCTGAATCCACAAGTGCATTTAATCTCATTATCATTATTTGCATAGCATATACAGAACTTGAGTAAGTTTATTCCACTACCACCCCATCTCACACAGAAGTATACAACTCTTACGTCTTGAGGAACCAAGTAAAAAAAAATTACTACTAAATTAAGGTCATTTCCAAAATAACACTCAGTCTAAACTCACATATTTTATATAATCTAGGTTAATATCATTCTAACAAGCAGTTAGTGATGCTTTTATCTTGAATTTACGTTGTAAGAAATACCTTACTTGCAGAGGCAGTCAAAAGTTAGAGTTGATTTAATAAAACAGATAACTTGTAATAGTTGACTTTCAGCACACTATCTAGCATTACTTAGATATCCAATATTACTCTCGAAATAAAAAAAAAAAATTGTCCAGTAGACCCTAGAGACCAACCAAGTTTGTTCTGGGTACAGTGGTACCTCGGGTTAAGTACTTAATTCATTCCGGAGGTCCGTTCTTAACCTGAAACTGTTCTTAACCTGAAGCACCACTTTAGCTAATGGGGCCTCCCGCTGCCGCCAGAGCACGATTTCTGTTCTCATCCTGAAGCAAAGTTCTTAACCTGAAGCACTATTTCTGGGTTAGCGGAGTATGTAACCTGAAGCGTATGTAACCTGAGGTACCACTGTATAAGCTTTCATGTGCATGCATACTTCTTCAGATACACTGAAACAGAAGTCACCAGACCCTTATATATAGTGGGAGGGTGGGGTGGGGTTTTTCTCAGAAGGGTTGCAGGAGATGGGTGATTGACTCAATGGGTATGGTAAACCTGTTGACGACTAGTTACAGGTAGGTGTTGGTCTGCCAACTTAGAGGCCAACTAAGTTTGTTATTGGTATGAGCTTTCATGTGCATGCACACTTCTTCAGATACACTGAAACAGAAGTTGACAACTGTTAACGACTGCAATTAGTCCTACAGGAAAAAGCAAGGGATAGTATGCAGATGACCAAAAATAGCTTTAGAATGTGTGATGAGACAAGAATCCAATATCTCTATTCAGACCAGGTCTCTCCATAGTTTTCAGTTTAGTAGTAAGTTGTAATTCAGTTTAGTAATGATTAAATATGACAATTGCTAACAGCACAAAGTATTTTCTGCAGCCTAGTGACATACGGTGGCTTAACAAGAAACATCAAACTTTAAACAGAACTGTACTCACTACACATTTCTCCCAAAAGGTTCACAACTGGACATGGTAACAACAGAACAAAGTTAAGGGGGGGGGAGAGCTTTGAGTACATTATAAACAGTAGTTTTCCTGTAACAGCTGGGCAGAGACTCCTGTTTCACCTTTTCTACAGTAAACAAAATGCTTCTAAAAATTTTAGCAATTGTGAACAAGAGTAAGACTGCTGTCCTAAGACCACCATATTGCATTAAATATGTATTTGTACAGCTATTTCGAAAGAAGCTGAATGGGGGCAGGGGGAATGCTCCAGTGAGACTTGCATTTAAGGAATTGGGTCTATAAAAATACAAAATCAGCATCGAAAGCAGGGATAAGGAACCTGTGGCCCTCCTGATGTTGTTGGATTCCAGCTCCCATCATACCTGAACATTGGCCAAGTTGACTGGGGCTGATGGAAGTTGGAACATTTGGAAGGCCACAGATTTTTGAGTCCTGTCCAAGGCAGTACAGTACAACATAACAGAATAAAGTTTGCAAGCTGAATATTTGCACTGTCCATAATCTGGCAAACCTACATGTCACTGAATGACAAAGATTCAGAAAGCACAGGGTTAGGATTTCAGTGATTAAGGGATGAGGAAACACACCCAACCCACATGTTTATCACCCCCATTCTCATGCCTTCCCGTTATTTCACCAACATTTTCAATTTCTTGCAAATTGTCTAACTTTGCTGTGACCACAGAACACGTATTACACAGGTTGCAGACCAGTAGACAGTAATGCTGCAGTAAATCAAGAGTTCTCTGCAGGTACTCACTCATCCTAGGTTCATCCACCCTCACCCACATCCCAACAAGAACATTTTGCTGCTGTTCATAAATTTTATTGTTCTGAACGGGAACTGCAAGCACATCAATAACTGAAATGTATGGCACAGAACTTGGGACACTGTAAAGTTTGTTGTTTCTTTAAGACACCACTCTGGAAGTTTAAGGAAGAAAGGAGAGTATGTATTTTCAACCCATTAGGAGGAGGATAGAAATCTAATCCCGTTCGTAAAAAAACAAGCCAAGGGGATTTAGGAAATCACACAGCCACACATTCACAAACCATACATAGTAGGGGGAGAGCTGCATATGTACCATAATCTGCGAATCATACACTGTCCCATAAAGCAGACACGAAAGTTCACTTCCCTCATCACACAGAAGAGCAAGGAACAAATGGCATGTGAGGGGACAGAGAAGCCAGATCTAAAGCCACTCTAACGAGGATTTCACTAGCAGGGGGAGGACGACACATTCTTCTACGCCCGCTCAATAAGCACTGAAGCCTTGAGGCAGCTGAAGTGATGGCTAGACCTGAATGTGTAAGATGCAAGCTTTTGTGGGACCTAGCCTACAAAATATTACATTTTGTGAGTGTGTGTATATTAAAAACCAGGATCGATGGGAATTGGAAGCTTCAGGCTGCGAAACAAGCAGCGGAGGACTTCTTGGAGGTGGCGGAAAGAACGCAGCGTTAAAGGGACGCTCGCTCCGCCTCCGTGGGTCAAAAGAATCGGTAGCCACTGGCAGCCACACGCGGGTCGAAGTGGGGAGAAGAGAGGCCAAGAGGCCCCACCCACCACGCTCCTGGTGCAGCGCAGTAAAGCAGAGCCGGGCGGGGCAGAGTAAGGAGGAGGCAAACCCCCGCCTCCCTCAGAAGGAAGATGACAGAAGCGCCCCCGCCTCACCTGCCTCCTTCCCCACCGGTAAGGCTGAAGCGTCCCCGTTGCTATCCGCCTCGTCCGCCATCTTATCCCCGCGTCGCCGCCCCCGAGGTACCCGCCTTCCCCCGGACCTCTCGTGGATCCCGCGAGATGCGCCTCTCTCCAAGACACGTATCGCGAGACCTCTCCCACCGCGCAGCCCGGGAACCGAAAAGATCGGGAACCGCGAGGAGAATCGAACGCCCTCGCGATATTTGGGTTGCACGTGATCGAAGCCGCCTCTCCCTGGGCGTCCATTTCTCTTGAGGGCACTGGGAGGGCCGAGCGGGAAGCAGTTGCTATGGGGATGCAACCTGGCGGCATGGCCGCTGTCGTGAGGAGGCGCCGACCTGCACGCACCGCACCCCCACTCCAAAAAACGCCTCCAACTGCTGTGTGTGTATGTGCCCACTCATTTCTACGATGTCTCATTCACACACCTCATTTCTGTGCACAAGAGAGTAGCAGCTCTGTTAAAACCACACACCCCTCTTGGGGAACATGGCAGGCTACTAATAACTACGCTACGGCCTAATTAGGCTGCAGGACATGCGTGTTCTTAAATGGAGAGCCCCCTCGCGGAAAACCCGATTTCAATCCGGTTGGCGGGAAACAAAAGGCAGAGCCCCCAGAGAGTGACTGGAAAGGCCGCGCGTGCAGCAAACCACAGCTGGGAGTGGAGTGAAGTGACCCCTAGAAGAAGCCGAAAGGGCTTCTGTGTCGGCCGGCGGCGCTGATGCTATCCAGGGCCGGGGAGAAGTAGACAGGGCTGCCCGCCCGCCCGCCTGCTTGTCCAATGCTGAGCCGCCTTCACCCAGGATGACACCGAAGGACCGGGCTGTGGGACGGCGCGAGAAGAACGGCTCCCGTGACCCCCGCAAGCCCCGCCCTTCCCCTCAAGCGAGGCCGCCGACTATTTCCATTTTAGCTCCGGGAAGTGAAGTTGCTGGCGCCAGCTTGAGTGCGGGCAAAATATCCGCTGCCGAGCCGCCGTCACTCCCAGCAAGGGGCAGCGGAGCCGCCGACTTGCCTCCGCCGCTAAGCTGGTGGGAGGGGAAGGCGGGGTAGTGGCCCGGTTTGGGGAGGAGCCGGCCCCGGTGAGTAGCCTTGTCCGCCTGCCCGCCTCCCTCCCTCCGTGGGGCCCGTAGGACCTTTTCCATGCTTCCCCTGTGGGGGCTCTTCACTCCCTCTCGCCCCCCCCCCCATTGCAGGGTCGCCCCTTGGGTCTAGCAGCCTCTTCGCAGGGAGTCTTGGTGGTTGGGTGGCGCTTCGTTGCAACCTTAGTGGTCTAAACCCACCCCGTCCGTCTAAAATAGGGGAGGATTCAGTAGGACCTGGACTGGCCTGTCCTTCCACTTTTTAAACAGCCGTTTAATATGCAGAAATCGTCATGAGACGCTTTTCATGGCCTGGAGATGCCTACCAAGCTGGCAGAGCTTCAGGAGCCCTTTCAAAAGTTTGCAACCTTAGAGTGAAATCTGACAAAAAGTTCGTTCTTTCTACAAAGGCCCTGCCTCTCCACAGGAGGCCTGCCTGCTCATTATCTTTTGCAGGTTTTTTAATGTGTCTGTTTTCAGTTCTCTTCTCTGTTTAGCTTATGCACTCCTCTAGAAGTACCTTCTGCCTCAGGTTCTTGATCTTGGAGGATGCAGAACTTTTAAAAATATTTCTTATGCCCGCTGCCTTGCAGATTGGTTGTGTTTGTACTTGATAACTGAGCATTCCTCAGAACAGACTGTATAAAAAGAGCCCACAAACATGCACAGGAGTGCTTAGCAGGATTTTTACTTTTTATTTTATTTTTGCAATATTTTGGAAGTCACTGTTGATAGTTATCTTTATTCAAGCTACCATATATATTTCATAGAAATAGCATCTTCAGCTCTTGCTACCCCCATCCCTACTTTAGTGTCTCCTACAGTTTTGAGTGTTGTGTGGTCACATGATCACAGTGCCATAATTCTCCTAGAATTTATTTGTGGTATTGTCTCTGTCCTTAGAGGTTGAGTGCTCTCTCAGATGCAGTAAAGTTGAGACAATGCTGCTGGTACGCCAGCTGAGACCTGTCTGTGCGTTGTGTGGCCAGGTTGGTACATGCTCGGTTAACTCCCACTTGCACTACTGCAATGCGCTCAGTGTGACTCGGAAACTGCAACTAATCCAGAATGGAGCAGGTAGACTGGTGACTGGGAACAGCTGCCAGGACCATATAACCCCATTCCTAAAAGAAGTGTGTTGGCTCCCAGTATGTTTCTCCGCACAATTCAAAGTGTTGGTGCTGACCTTTAAATCCCTGTATGGCTTTGGCCCTGTATGCTTGAAAGAGCATATCCACCACCATCTTCTAGCCCGGACACTGAGATTCAGCTCTGAGGGCCTTCTGGTGGTTCTCTCATTGTGAGAGGTGAGGTTACAGGGAACTGAGCAGAGGGCCTTTTCGGTAGTTGTGCCCGCTCTGTGGAATGCCCTCCCAGCAGATGTCAAACAGCTATGTATTTTTAAAAGACATCTGAAGGCAGCCCTGTTCAGGGAAATTTTTGTGTGTGATGTTGTATTGTGCTTTTACTATTTTTTGTTGGGAGCCACCCACAGTGCCTGGGGCAACCCAGTCAGATGGGCAGCATATAAATTATAAATTAATAATAACATTCCCTTTAAAGAAACAATTTCCCAGTGACAAAATACCAATAAAGCATTCTGCGTTTCCTGCCGTGCCCGTCCCCTGCAATTCTTTGGTTATAATTATATTCACATTTCCTTCTTAGTTTAGATTTGTTTCCATGCTTTGTGTGCTATTAGCATTTCCAGTTCTGGGTTATAAAGCTCCCTTATTTTATTTTTTTAAACGAAAGTCTTGTCTAGTTTGCTCATCTGCTTATGGTATCACATACGAGGTTAGTAAAGCATGTACCATATGTGCAGAAGGGGGAGACACAGAGCAGCATGGCTGTCTTCTAACAGCAAGCAGTATTCTGTAGCATCTGTATAGGTACTTTTACCATGGGAACTGGAAATAGTGCAGAGGAAAAATTAATGGAGTTGGGGCAGCTTTTAGGTTTCCAAGCTGTATTCAAACAAAAGAATGTTTGGTTTAGAAGGAATTTTAGCGTAATTTCTCCTTTTTAAACATGGAACATTCTTATTTTGGTCAGGATGAAATATAAGGGATTGGGTGTTCCATATGAAAAGTGTGTTCTAGAAAGCCGTGGATTTCTGGAAAACTGGAAATTGTCAAAATTCTGTTCTGTAGAGCTGTGTATAATTGAATTAGGGTAGCATAAGTGTGCCTTGGGATGGGGCTCCTTTATGGACTCTTTTATGGCAATCATTAAACTTGGTCATAGGTTGATTTGTACAGGAATACAATGCGATAATTGATGACTTTCAAGTTGAACCTTATTTCCTGGCAAACAGGAAATATTTTATTGCTGCTGTATCTAGTCTGCATCAGAACTGTAATAGGGTCAGGTCTGATTTGAACATTATTTACTTGCTCATTGTGGATGAAATGTTTCCATGTGGCATTCAAAGTTGATATTGTACATACCAAATTGGCAGAATCTCATAGAACATCATGCCAATATTAGATGCTCTGTAACACTGATATGGTGACATTCCATGCAATTGGAATGACTAACGTGCTGAGCCTAATACAAACTTTACTTTCTGCTGTGCGGAGTGCTGTCACAGATATATTTTATTAGTCTCCGCTTGTGGCCTTAGTAGATCTGAATCAGCACAGAATAGTTGCAGCCCCCCTAGAGGCGGACTTGATTATTGGTGCATGTGTTTTCAAAGGTAACAGCCTCAAGCCAGAGATATATTTTTTTGTACAAGCAGCCCATCTTAAACCTAAACACATTTTCTCAGAAGCAAGTTCCTTTGATTTCAGTGGTACTTTCAAGGTATGCTTAGACTCTCAGTCGTTGCATAAAAAAGACTTGTCTGATGCATAAGGTATGAATCTGCAACTCTGCTCTTCTGAATCCTTATTCCCACTTTGCTACCACTGTATTTGTTCTTTGAGCCTCTGCTTGCAACCACCGACATGAATGCTACAGATCTGTTCTACATTTGGGAGACTAGGCTGAATTCATCTTTCCTTGTAACTGCCGAGTGCATCTAAAAATTGATTCATTCGATTTTACCAGATTTGGGTCAACCTTATGGTACATCCTCTGGTTCTTCCTCTTGCCTTTGATGCAGACAAAAGTCACACACACAAAAGGACCTGCAATTGACTCTTGTAAGAGTCTTATTAATCTTGAGCCATCAGCAGGGATTCAGAGTGCAATAGTGTATATCCTTTCTGAAAAAATTGTAACATTATGTATTCCTTTCATCTTGCGACCCAGGTCATAAATTCATAGAATTGTTGAGTTGGAAGGGACTCCAAGGGTAATTTAGTCCAGGCTCCTGCAGTGCAGGACCCCTTTAGGAGTTTTCTGAACAGTGGGTACAATAAACCCAATCTGTTGGTGCTGTTGTAAATTTGTTAGTTTTCAGAAAACATGGTAAACTGTTGGGAACAGAATTTTTAAAGGAGAGTACTATGTATTGTGTTTAACCTCAAATTTTGAGTCCATAGTGTTGATGCTCATAATTCCCCCCCCCCCCATATCTAAATTTGGGATAGCAGCTTAGAAACAGCCGCCTGTAGCTTGAACCTCTCTAACTCATTTGGGGATGAGAGTCATTCATTTTTGGCCTTATTTTTGAGCATTTTAAGCTGTCACAGTTTGGCAGGTCTAGTGGCTGCAATGTCAAGATTGTGAATTATCCTGCTGGTAATTGTTTTCTGATTCATCAAAGTGATAGATGATGATGAAAGAAAATGGCAAATAATCATAAATGGGGAATTTTCAAGGATGCCCCTGAAAAGTGCAAGTTCTGAAATGAAACACATGTGGGCTTGCTTATTAATGGGTCACCTTTACTGTCTGAGTTTAAAGAAAGAAATGTTCTTAAGCATCCAGAGATGGGGTTGGGGACCCAGATGATTGGAAAACCAGCCTGTGAGCTAACATGCAGAATTAGTTAACAGCAGACTCCCAGGGAGAGAGTAAGATGGGGGCATGAAAGCAAAACAAGATTTTCAATGCTTCCTGACTTGAATTGGTTTCTTTAATTTATGTTTGCAGGGACATCAGCCCTGTTGGCTTCAGAGCACCAGTGACAGTTGTGTGGTTGAGTATGCAATCCTAAACCCTCTTACTCGGAAGTAAGCCATATTAAAGTCAATGGGACTTTTTCTGAGTAGACATGTATAGTGTTGCTTCTATTAAAATGTTAGGGATAAGTGTGTCATCCTACCTGTGTTTTGTGCTTCATAGCAATCCCATATTGAATGTGATCTGTCAGGCAGATGATATACTGCACAATCTGAGCAAGTTGAGTGCTGGTGTGAATGTTGTTTTTTTTGGCAGGCTTGCAAATGCTCTTCCCCAATCTGCTTCCATGTATTTCACAGGCATACTAAGATACATGATCGGATTTATTGAATATGAAGTAATAACACCATCAAATCTTTCTGAATTGTCTTTTGTATTGCATTTGCCTATTGCTCCAAAGTGTGCAACTTGTAAATACGGTATTTGAGTGTTTTTGCTTCCCTTTCTGTAAGCAGTGGAAATTTCAGAGTGGCAGTGGTTGTTTTCCCTTCAAAGTGAGAGCATTGGAGAGGGTCTTTGTATTTACAAACAAACATACAGGGCAGGATTATGAGTCATGCTAACAGAAGCCTGCACAGAGACTTCTGCTAATGCATCAGAGCTTTCCCCTCCTTTCCTTTCTATGCAGAGCCTGATACTGGCTGTGGGGCAGTCTATATCGCCATATATATCTGCAGCACTTTTTATTTCTTTGTTTACTTTGCTGCTGGATCTTTGATTGTCTAGCTTGCTCCTGGACTGTTAGCCTGCTCTGCATTATTACCTGAGTTCTGAAAGTTTTTGGGGTGAGAGCAGGAAGTTCTGCTGAAAGAGGTGGGGTTTAAAGTTGGCTGCAGCAGAGAGCTTCTATCAGGGAGGGGAGGACAACAAAGCAGGGAGACAGGTAACTGTCTTCTTGCTGAGGAAAGTAGCAAGAAACATAAAGGTGAAGCTGAAAGAGTTTGCTGGTTTATGTGAGGGCTTATCCTCATTTCTTATCAGTTAAGAGGGAGGAGGGAGAGAGCAAACAAAGCCAGCACACTATCTGCAAAGTATCTGTAAAGTATTGGTTCAGCTGAGCTATCCCCTGGGAAGCTGTCAAGTCTCAGCCTTTTGTTCACCGGTATATTGCCTTGTTGAAACACTTATCACAATGTTATTTCAATACTGGTATTCAGCTGCACAGCCCTAGTCTGGAGCCTGTGGGAGAAGGAGAAAGGGAATTGTTTCATCTGGTAAACTGAAAGGCTCTGCTAAATTCCTCTCACAATTTTAGAGAAGAGGATAGAGACCTGCAGCACCCAGTGTAGACAGCACTGGTTCTGAACCCAGTAGAGTACATGAGTCTGCTCCATTAATCTTCTTTTCCTAATGTCAAATCTCTATCCCATTTCTTTCTGTTAATAACCTTATTGCTAAAGCAATAGCTCAGACAGAACTAGTACAGCTATTCCTTTTTTTCACTGCTGCCTGAAGGTATCTTGTTCTCTCAAACAACTCTGTGCGTTTCTCCTTGCTGTCCCTTGTTCCTGGATTCCCCCCCTCCCCAGAACAATCTTCTGGTTCTACCTCTCTCTTCTTCCAAATCCTTCTTCCATATAGTTCTTGATTATCTGTCCAGTCATCCTTAAATGTGTGTTACTGCCCTTGCTCAGGTTCAGCTCTTACGGGCCTTGCCCCTCCTATCCATTCTCTTCCATTATTGATCTTGAGTTCAGAGGTGGTAGCTACAGAGGTCTATGGACTACAGCTCCCATAATCCTTGACCATTGACCATGCTGGTTGAGACTGATGAGAGGCGGGAGTCCAACAACACCTAGAGGACCACAGGTTAACCACCCCTGCTTTAGAGTGTGGGCTCCTGCTCTGGCTGCTTTTCTTTCTACTTATGCGGTAAAGCACCATTTGCATTATTGCTGCATTCTCTCATATAAAAGCAATTTCCAACATTTCATTGCATTGTAGCATGATCAGGAAATGAAAAGCAGAGAAATGCAGTTTGGAATTGGTTTAATTCTTAGTGGTTCTCATTGCATTTTATGATATAGAGTTATAGGGATACATCCAGGAAGATGGTCATGGTAACATCTGCATTAGATATATGGTGAGGTGCACAAAGCCCCCCTCGGCCAGTGCAGTAGGGCGTGTCATTTTAGGGGGTGAAACTTAACTTTCGCAAATTTCTTCAGTGAGGGGTCTTTAAAATATGTTTTTAATGAATTCAAATCTTCTTACTTTTTGATTGAGTAACATTTAGCTTGGTAAATTATGTTTGATTAGAAAGCACATAAACTGCTCTTGGAAAGCCAAAGAACTTTAATTTTGCCTTCCGAAAAATGTCAGGAAGTGCTATAAATTTTTTTGTTTCTCTGCATAAAACATATCCTTTTAAGCATACAACATTACCTTGTAATCATAAGACAATGTTAGAAAGTAATGACATCAGACACTCCCGTTTATTCCACATCCAATACACTCCCACCACTGATTTTGGAAGTGGTATACACAAGGTTTGATCTGAACCAGCTTTGATCTGAATTCAGAAAAAGCCCAGGCTGGTCTTCACCGCTACCAGCACCGACGCCAGAGGGAAACCGCGGTGTTTGGCACGCCTACCGAGGGAGCCACAGCCTCCCTCCCCACCCAACAACCCAGCGGAGCTCCAAGGCCGGAGAGATCTCAGAGCCAGAGCAACAAAAACTTGAAACCACACAAAGCCCCAGGCCCAGATGGCTTCACAGCAGAATTCTATAGGAAATTCAAAGAACCCCTGATGACCTACATGACCCGCCTATTCAATGACATCATGAAAGGGGGGCCTATCCCCAAAACCTGGACCCACTCCAAAATAGTCTCCATCCCAAAACCACTGAAAGACAACCTCAAAGTAGAATCATACCGCCCAATCTCATTAATAAACCAAGACTACAAGATATTCACAACAATCTTGGCCAACCGCCTAAAAATCTTCTTATGCAAGTTAATAGCCCCAGACCAGACTGACTTTGTCCCTGGTCACAATATTACAGACCCCATCAGGAAACTACTGAACCTGATCGAACACAGCAAGGCAACTAAACTCCCTCTGACAATTATGTCCCTAGACATCCTCAAAGCTTTTGATTGCTTAGAGTGGAAATACCTATTAGCAGTACTAACTAGCAGGAAATTTGGCCCCAACTTCCTACAAATCCTCAAACAAATATACTCCCAAGCCTCAGCAAAATGCAGAACTAACAATATGTAACACCCTAGCAATCCAAAGAGGCACAAAACAAGGATGCCCACTGTCTCCTCTTATTTATCCTGGCTCTGGAACCCTTAGCAATCCGAATCTGAGCAGCCTCAGACATCAAGGGAGTGGAAATAAAAGGCAGAACCTATAAAATAGGGCTCTTTGCAGATGACCTAATGGTCACAACACTAGACCCCATAAACACAGCAACCTCCCTAATCAGGGAACTCAACACATTGGCAATGGTGTTGGGCCTACAAGTAAACTTTGCAAAGTCAGAAGCCATGTGCTTCAGCACCCCTCCTCACACCCAAAAAGAACTCACTAATATCACCAAGATAACTTTGCCACACCAAGGTTCAGATGCCTAGGGGTACAAATAACCAGAAACCTCAATAAATTATACCTCCACAACTACAAGCCCCTGTGGCGCCAAATAAACAAAGACCTAAAGAGATGGAACAACACAAATTTCACTCTCTCAGACAAAATAGCCATGATCAAAATGATCACCCTCCCAAAACCTACCTATTTCAAACCCTCCCAATCTGGATTCCCCAAACCCAACTCTGAATAGTTACATGGAAAAAATATGAGAGAGAGATATTGCACATACTTTTGTAAATCAAGAAAATCTTTAATAACAATACATTAAAAAAAGAAAAGAAAGTAATGACATCATCAGTTAATAAGAAATGTAAACAGGAAGTTTAATCAAGTCTTGCTTTGATTCGTTCTTGGACATCAGCCGCTAATTTGCTTCTTTGCCACTGATGTAGCCCTCACACTTTTCTTGTGTATACACCCTGCTTACTGGCTCTGTGACTTGTTTCACACACCTCTGTATAGACTGAACATGGCAGGGCCACTATGGAACTTGCATGGGCTTGTCAGTGGACTTCTTTACTTTGGCTGTAGTAAGTTTACATGTCAAAGGAGGTTCATATGCCCAGTCAGACCAGTCCTATCAGCTCCAACAGGAACAAAGCACAGGGGTTGATGCAATACGTCTTCCTTGGACATACAGAAATGCCTCCCAGTATGTCATCATCTCTGCCCCTTAAGTCAACAATCTTTTGGACACCAGCTCCCCTCTCTTCACTGTCATCTGAGCACAAGAGTGTCTGGATTATCATTTCGCTGAATGCATACCATGCTGAGCACTAAGTGGTTGGCAAAACAGCATCCACTACAGCCGCCTTTTGTAGCTGAAACAAGATGCAGCGTGCGCCTTCCACCCAACAGTGTTTTACTGTGATATTTGAACCAGCAGGGGTAGTATACACAAACAATGTATTCCACTCTCAGTCTTAAATTGTTGAGGTGTTTGCCTTTAAGTCTTTTTTGAAACCCATATGCAACAAAGCCTGTTTGCTGCTGTTACCACCTTGAATAGTTCACTGGACCAATGTCTAGAAGAGCCAGATCTGTGGGATGTTTTTATGTCCTTATGGCCTGTGTGATCCGATACTCGTACACTTAATCAGTGGACGGATCCTTAACAACATTGTCACTCAGTGAAATAAGAGGCTGTCCAATTGAGAGCTGGGTGAATGAAGGATCAATTTCAAGTTCTGCAGCAGTGTCTAGCATCTTGCTACTGCTACCTGTCCACTTGCTGTTAGATAAGGTCTTCCCATCAAATGGTGTGATCAAGTGTCAGAGGGGTGTGGACACAAACCAACCAGATCAGCTTACAACCTGGCTTGACCTCTACCCAGTGCATGGTACCACCTACCCAGCCAGTGTTAGCATTTGTAGAATCACCTCCAATGGCCTGCAGGCTCTTCTTCTTCATGAAATCTACAATATAATTAGCAATAATGTCAGCTGGTTTCGCCCTATTTGAACCTTTCTCTGGAGTGAAGTGGTAGAGATACCTTCCACCTGGCTCACTGCACACAGAATAATGCTGTTCTGTGATGATGCTGGGGAACTGCTGATCTGAATTGTCTGCTTTCAGCATATCTTTACTTGTATCTTCGCGGCCGTCTAAAAAGATGTAGTCAGTTTCATCCTTCTGACAAAGATAATCAAATTCCTGATCCAGGGTTTTCGTTACTTTTTATTGGCCCCTCTTGACTTTATTGTGACCAATGACAAGTCTCTTGTGTTCTTCAGCGACCAAGCCAGCATCCACAAAGGCAGCAGTGGTGATGGCAGCTGTGGCATGTAGGCCAGCACCATATCTAATGCTATGCATAGCAATATTATATATTTTGAATGTGTTGTATACATTTTTCTAATTCAAGTGCTATTTTTGAAGTATTAGAAGTGGAAGGTATACTTGGTTTTCCTAATGTCAATTAATAACTTCCATCATTTCAATCTTGGGCATCAGCTATTTGTTCTTCATTTTCATCAGCAGAGAAAATCATTTAATTTGATGGTATTGAAGCATCCTGCTTACTTCTCTGCTTATATTCAGCAAGACTTATTCTCTCATCTTCTTGCCACTTGCTTTTTGACTTGTCTCTTATACCCTGGCAGATCTGGCAAGCCAGACTGATGTGATCCAATCATTTTTAATGATTTTAATGCAAATTTAAAAAACAAAACAAAACCCTTTTTTTTAATATGACAATTTAAAAATTATTGGAAATTCCACAAAAATGTTAAAAGGTCATTATTTTTTATGTAGCTATATACCAAGCAAAACTAAATTACATTAATTTAACCAAAATATCATTTGAATTCCCAAGTGATGCTACAACCTTTTAGCACCCCTCACTTGGAATTTGAAAGTTGAAAAATTCAACACACCCTACCAGGGCAGCCCTTTGTGAGCCAAACCTAACCAATATGGCCCTTGACCATCATCATACAAATATCTCTGCTGGCTGTAAGATAACCCAGAAAGTTATTCCTACCATGATAGCTTTCATGCTGTGGGACCTTGGTTTTTTCTCTACGCATTCTTTTGGTTTCCTGTTCATGTTGTTATCACTTAGGATGCTGAGCTGATAGCCAGAAAAGCTTTGGAGAACATAGTGCAGGGGTGGGGGTGGGGAGGATTTGCGGTGTTGCTGCTTCTCTCAGTTGGCCAAGAGCCCTAATCAGCTTTTCTGGCTGTGCTTTCACTGTTAAAGCTTGTTATGTAGCTCTCTTGCTATGTATAGTGTGGCAATGAAGGACTTTGCCGGAAGCGCCAGCTCTAATTGCACTTGCACCTGCCCTCCCCTCTGTTTCTCATAACTCTTAGCATTTCTGGCTTTTCAGCAGTTTTCCCCCTCTAGCTGCAGAATGCCCTTTCTGGAACAGGTAGCCTTGGTTTGTCCCAGCAGAGGGCACTATCAGCATGCTGTTCAGTGGGTGACTTAGGCTATAAAAGGAGAGCCAAGTGTCCTTGACTTTTCTCTCTCATTTTCATTTAGTCTTTTTGCCGTTCTTCTGACCTTTGTCTTATTCCTACAGTACACTTCCAAGCTGTTGCTCTGTGAGCATATTACTTGAAAAATGCAGCTCCTTTCCCGTGCCTAATTGAATATGAAAGCTGGCAACTGCTTCTGATGCTTTGGTTTTCCCCTTCTGTAGTGCTGAGTCTAGCACGATCCGCTGTCCCTTTCTCAGTTTTTCCTGCATCAGCAGTGGAGCCAGGTTTAGGCTAATAGGGATTTGGGATGGCAGGCTGATGTTTTCTGATGTTGCATGAATAACTTTGGGCAAGCTGGAAATGTGTTTTTGTAGTTGCTATTCATTGCTTTGGAACATGCTGTTAGTCTGTGTTTTCTAGCTTCTTCCTGATTTAATCAGCTATATAAGGTAGTCTTAATTGGGTGAGCGGGGATTTATGAATGTGCCTCTGAATAAGTCTCAGGTCTCCACACCTATGAGACAAGAATGGATTGCCTAGGGTGCTCTACCTCCCAGTAATCAATTAGGAGGGGAAACTGAACCAGGATCAGTCGGACAAATAAATATTTCTGTTTGTTCCAGTGGAAAGGATGCCAAAGAAAAAGCGGAAAACTTCAGATGGGCCTGATTCCCAGAGCCAGGATCAGGGAGAAGAGTCAAGGGAATTGTCAAATGCCATGGTTGTGGATGCGTGCATTGTCATATCTGACAGTGATGGAGAGGTGAGTAGTCAAGAACAAACAATGCAAATTCTGACTTGAATTCTATTTGTATACCAGTGCATTTTCTTTCCCCTCCCCCATAAAATTCTATTTTGAAATAAAGTTGGAAATACAGGCACCAAAATGAAAGAACACTACAGAATATTATATCATGGTCACTAATTAAGAGGAAACGGAAAAAGGAACTCACTGATTACTGGTCTTGGTATATATATCAGGCGTGGGCTGCTGGGACAATTAGAGTATAACAGCCTGGGGAGAGGGTCACTAACTACTGGATGAGTTTGGATGTCCAAACTACAGTTAGGGGGAAAAAAAGCATCTGTATTTGATTAGAATGCAGTCAGGTGTTTGATGGGCTTTCACGGGAGATAAGATAAACAAAAACCATTGTGTCAGAACGCCCCGCCCCCCCAATACAACTGCTTCCTTATTGAGCAACTTCATACATAATCATGGTCCCCCAAATTTAATCAATCTACTAATTTATTTTTATGGGAGAGTTTATTCTACCTCTCTATCTGGAGTCAGGTAGCTGGACACAATAGTCTATTCTGCTGAATGTATTTTTAGGAGAGCTTTGATTTATTTTTCTCTAAGTAATCATATTGTCATACATGGAAAGAATAGGCATTTGGCATTGGAAATAAACTCTCCACACCCCCAGTTTCCTCTCACTACTGTATTGGCCGAATATAAGCCGCATCCGCAAATAAGCTGCACCTTTAAAATTAGGTGGCTTGGGGGAGGCTTGGAAGCCACGGAAGGGATGGGCACCATTGCCCCTCACTCCCAGGCTGTTCGTGGGGTGGGAGGAGCCACACCGCTTTGCCGGTGGCGTAAGGTCACAAATATAAGCCGCACTTTAACTTTTAATGATCGGAATTTGGAAAAAAATGTGCGGCTTATATTCAGGCCAATACGGTATATCCTTTTTTGGTTTGTATTTTTTTATTTTTTATTACCGTATTTTTCGCTCTATAACACGCACCTGACCATAACACGCACATCGTTTTTAGAGGAGGAAAACAAGGGAAAAAACATTCTGAATGAAACAGTGGATGTATCATTTTTGTGCTTCATGCTGTGGCCACAGACATGTGATCTGATGGTGAATTTGGGGTGACCCAATGCAAAAATCCTGATAATTCCTGTGGATCCATGCTTTGTAACCACGTTTTTGCACCATTGCAGCCCCAGGCAACAGTGGGTGCGTGATTTTTTGGGTGCAGGCTGTAGCCATGGACATGCTATGTGATCTGATGGTGAATTTGGGGTGACCCAATGCAAAGATCCTGAGGATCCATGTGGATCCATGCTTTTTAACCACGTGTTTGCACCATTGCAGCCCCAGGCAACAGTGGGTGCGTGATTTTTTTGGTGCAGGCTGTAGCCATGGACATGCTATGTGATCTGATGGTGAATTTGGGGTGACCCAATGCAAAGATCCTGAGGATCCATGTTGATCTATGCTTTGTAACCACATTTTAAGTGGGGAGCGAAGGAAAAACAAAGAAGGGACATGAGAGGGGTGTGCAGAGAAGCAGCTGGCTAAGAATGCTGGAGAGGGATTTAACGGGTGGGAGGCAAAAGTTCCCCCCCAAGCCAGCCATCTCTCTCTCTCTCTCTCTGTCTCCCTCTCCCTCCCCCACTCTCTCTCCCTCTCCCCCAGCAGTACCGGAGCACAGAGACGACACTTTCCCCTCTGCTTGCCTGGAGGGGAGGGGCTTTCCCTGCTCTTTGTTCCGTTTCAGCAATCACAGCAACGAAACAGAGGAGGGTGGGCAGTAAGACCCTGAGGCAGAATACAGGAAAGCTGCCACTTCCTCTTTTCAGGTTTCCCTTCTCCGTGAAGAGCGATTTGACTTTTGCTTGATTTTTTTGGCTCCAGGGACCACACATTCGCTCCATAACACGCACAGACATTTCCCCTTCCTTTTTAGGAGAAAAAATCTGCGTGTTATAGAGGGAAAAATACGGTATTTTACACACACACACACACACACACACACACGGCTCTTTGCAGTATATTTGAGACACTAAACAAAACACTTTAAACTGAAATAGCTGCATGCTCATAGGGGGAAGAAATCTGTGTCTCATGTAATTTGACAGGACAAGTCCTAGTTCATATAGCTCAAAATTGCCACCTTGAATTCTGTGCAGAAAGAAGCTGAAAGCTGACTTGAAACACCTCTGTCAGGAGGGTGAATGTGTTCTGCATCAGCTGCAGTCACCCAGCAGTCCTCAATTCTCTGTATACAGTTAATTACAGGAGCCTGCTTTGAATCTAAGAATAGCTTGCTGGAGAAGGCCAATGGCCCATCTAGTCCAGCATCATATTCTCACAGTCTAACCAGATGCCTGTAGAAGCTTAGGAAGGGATGAACAAAGGCCAGTAGATATAAATAGGTAAAAAAAGGTTTGTGGCCAGAGGTGGAGAAAAGCTTCCCTATATACCCTGTTCTCCAAGTGCAACATTTTATATTTATTTATTTAGAATATTTTAGATACCACCCTTTAAGGAATCTTCCAGGGTGGTTTAGAGACAGAAGTGCGCATGACCCCTGAAAATGTTCCCATGTTATGAGAACTTGCCCTTTAAGCTGCTGAAGGAGGATGGTAGGTGCCTGAGGTGTTGGGGATGACACTCCAAAGTTATTCCAGTTGTGGTATCTACCATATTTTTTGCCCTATAGGACGCACTTTTTCCTCTCCAAAATAATAATAATAATAATAATAATTTATTATTTGTACCCCGCCCATCTGGCTGGGTTTCCCCAGCCACTCTGGGCGGCTTCCAACAAAGATAAAAAATACACTAAAATGTCGCATATTAAAAACTTCCCTGAACAGGGCTGCCTTCAGATGTCTTCTGAATGTCAGGTAGTTGTTTATCGCTTTGACATCTGATGGGAGGGCGTTCCACAGGACGGGCGCCACTACCGAGAAGGCCCTCTGCCTGGTTCCCTGTAACTTGACCTCTCGTAGTGAGGGAACCGCCAGAAGGCCCTCGGAGCTGGACCTCAGTGTCCGGGCAGAACGATGGGGGTGGAGACGCTCCTTCAGATATACTGGACCAAGGCCGTTTAGGGCTTTAAAGGTCAGCACCAACACTTTGAATTGTGCTCGGAAACTTACTGGGAGCCAATGTAGGTCTTTCAAGACCGGTGTTATATGGTCTCGGCGGCCGCACCCAGTCACCAGTCTAGCTGCCGCATTCTGGATTAGTTGTAGTTTCCGGGTCACCTTCAAAGGTAGCCCCACGTAGAGCGCATTGCAGTAGTCCAAGCGGGAGATAACCAGAGCATGTACCACTCTGGCGAGACAGTCCGCAGGCAGATAGGGTCTCAGCCTACGTACCAGATGGAGCTGGTAAACAGCTGCCCTGGATACAGATTTGACCTGTGCCTCCATGGACAGCTGTGAGTCCAAAATGACTCCCAGGCTGCGCACCTGGTCCTTCAGGGGCACAGTTACCCCATTCAGGACCAGGGAATCCTCCACACCTGCCCGCCTCCTGTCCCCCAAAAACAGTACTTCTGTCTTGTCGGGATTCAACCTCAATCTGTTAGCCGCCATCCATCCTCCAACCGCCTCCAGGCACTCACACAGGGCCTTCACCGCCTTCACTGGTTCTGATTTAAAAGAGAGGTAGAGCTGGGTATCATCCACATACTGATGAACACCCAGCCCAAACCTCCTGATGATCTCTCCCAGTGGCTGCATGTAAATGTTGAAAAGCATGGGGGAGAGGACAGAGCCCTGAGGCACCCCACAAGTGAGGGCCCAGGGGTCTGAACACTCATCCCCCACCACCACTTTCTGAACACGGCCCAGGAGGAAGGAGCGGAACCACTGTATGACAGTGCCCCCAGCTCCCAGCCCCTCAAGACGGTTCAGAAGGGTGTTATGGTCGATGGTATCAAACGCCGCTGAGAGATCCAGCAGAACTAGGAAACAGCTCTCACCTTTGTCCCTAGCCCGCCGGAGATCATCAACCAGTGCGACCAAGGCAGTTTCAGTCCCATGATGAGGCCTGAATCCCGACTGGAAGGGATCCAAATGGTCCGCTTCTTCCAGGCGTGCCTGGAGTTGTTCAGCAACCACTCGCTCAATCACCTTGCCCAAGAATGGAAGATTTGAGACTGGGCGATAATTGGCCATCGTGGCCGCATCTAAAGATGGTTTTTTAAGAAGCGGTTTAATAACTGCCTCTTTCAGCGGGTCTGGGAAGGCTCCCTCACGGAGGGAAGCATTCACCACCCCACGAAGCCCATCGCCCAGTCCTTCCCGGCTAGCTTTTATAAGCCAGGATGGGCAAGGATCCAGGAAGCAGGTGGTTGGCTTCACTCGTCCAAGCAGCCTGTCCACATCCTCGGAGGTAACAGGTTGGAATTGATCCCATACAACTTGACTAGACAGGACTCTAGCACTCTCCCGCCCTGGCTCTGCTCCCACGGTGGAGTCTACTTCTTCCCAAATCTGAGCGATTTTATCTGCAAAAAACTTTGCAAAATCATTGCAGGAGATCATGTGGCCCATACTGGGCCCAGATGTCGCAGGTGGTTCCGCTAAATTGTGAACCACCTGAAAAAGTCTCCTGCTGCTGTTTTCTGCAGATGCAATAGAGGCGGCGAAGAAGGTCTTCTTCGCCGTCGCTATCGCCACTTGGTAGGCTCGACGTTGAGCTCTAACCTGTGTCCGGTCAGATTCGGAATGGGTTATCCGCCACCGGCGCTCTAGCCGTCTCAACGATTGTTTCATTGCCCTCAGATCCGTGGAGAACCACGGGGCTCTCCGGGCTCCATGCAATCGGAGAGGGCGCTTTGGAGCCAAACAGTCAATAGCCCTGGTTAACTCCACATTCCAGCGGGCCACCAGGGAATCGGCTGAAAGGCCATCAACATGGGATAAAGCATCCCCTACCACTCTCTGGAAACCATTTGGATCTATTAAGTGGTGGGGGCGGACCATCCGAATTGGTCCCACCTCCCTGCAGAGGGGATGGGTCGCAGAGAAGTCCAGTTGCACCAGGAAGTGATCTGACCATGGCACTTCTTTCGTTTCGCTTTTACTTAGTGTCAGATCACCAACATCCATAGAGGTAAACACCAGGTCCAAGGCATGTCCGCGGCTATGGGTTGGGCCAGACTTATTCAGGGACAGCCCCATGGAGGCCATGCTTTCCACGAAGTCCCGAGCAGCCCCTTTAAGGTTGTGTCGGCATGGATGTTAAAATCCCCTAGGACAACCAAGCTAGGTGTCTCCAGGAGGACATCCGCCACGACCTGAAGCAGCTCGGGCAGGGAATCCTTGGTGCAGCGGGGAGGTCGGTACACCAGTAGGAATCCTGTACTGCCCCTATTGCCCAACTTCCAGAACATGCACTCGGAGAACTGGGTCTTCCCAATAGGACGCCTGGTGCAAACTAATGACTTCCTAAAAATCACTGCAACCCCCCCTCCCTGCCCACATGACCTGGGTTGCTGTACGTAAGAGAAACCTGGTGGACAAGCAGCGGCAAGGACAGGCCCATCTGCTTCATCCAACCAAGTCTCTGTCACACATGCCAGGTCAAGTCCTCCATCCATGATCAAGTCATGGATGGCAGTGGTCTTATGAATCATTGACCTGGCATTGCACAGCAGCACCTTCAGGTCATGTGGGTATCCCTTGCTGATTCTAGTATCCATCCGGTCAGGACCAGACCCGGAGGCAGGGATAGTCCTCAGACAACGACTAAACCTGCCTCCTCTGTAATGACATGGTCTGGTCTTAGCGTAACTCCTCCTCCTACCCGTGATCACTGAGATCGGTTGTCCCAGTGCATCCTCCCCTGTGGAACATGCCCCAGCCATTTTGTGGGCTGGGGCCCACTCCCCGGCAGCCCTGACCCCTCCCCTTAAGAACAAGATAACACCTTAAAAAAAACAACCAATAAAACAATACAAACAAAAAACAGTAAAAATTACAAAAACATAAAATCAAACAGATTCCCAGGCCCAGTAAACATCCATCCCACCCCCACCCCCCCACTTACAAAAAATTCAAAGGAATTTAAAAACAACAACAACAAAAAAAACCAAAACAAAACATTTTAAAAGCACTCTGCACCCCTCCAGCAGTAACAGCAACTGTTCTAGTGATGCCCGTCAGGCCCTCTGCAGCAGAGCGCAGCAGTCCTTATGAGGAGGCTTCAGGCCCCGCCCCAGGCCAGATGGTGAGTGGCAGGAAGGAGCAGGGCCCTCAGACACTCACGCAGGAGGGTCCTCCTGGGCAGCAGAGCGCAGAGCAGAGCGCAGCAGTCCTTATGGAGAGGCTTCAGGCCCCACCCCAGGCCAGATGGTGAGTGGCAGGAAGGAGCAGGGCCCTCAGACACTCACACAGGAGAGTCCTCCTGGGCAGCAGAGCGCAGCAGTCCTTATGGAGAGGCTTCAGGCCCCACCCCGGGCCAGATGGTGAGTGGCAGGAAGGAGCAGGGCCCTCAGACACTCACGCAGGAGGGTCCTCCTGGGCAGCAGAGCGCAGCAGTCCTTATGGAGAGGCTTCAGGCCCCACCCCAGGCCAGATGGTGAGAGGCAGGAAGGAGAAGGGCCCTCAGACACTCACGCAGGAGGGTCCTCCTGGGCAGCAGAGCGCAGAGCAGAGCGCAGCAGTCCTTATGGAGAGGCTTCAGGCCCCACCCCGGGCCAGATGGTGAGTGGCAGGAAGGAGCAGGGCCCTCAGACACTCACGCAGGAGTGAATGAAGGGGAAATGTGTGTGCGTCCTATGGGGCGAATGCAGGCTTTCGCTGAAGCCTGGAGAGCGAGAGGGGTTGGTGCGCACCGACCCCTCTCGCTCTCCAGGCTTCGCGCACCTCTCCGCAAGCAGCGGAAGCCCAGCACTGGGCTCCCGCCGCTTGCGGAGAGTTGCCTGCATGCTGAAGCCTGCGTGCGCTGAGCTCAGCGCGTCCAGGCTTCGTGGACCTCTCCGCAAGCAGCGCGAGCCAGCGCTGGGCTCCCACAGCTTGCAGAGAGCTGCCTGTTTGGGGGCTGGGGTCAGGGGAAGCTTGGGTTTCCCCTGCCCCAGCCCCGCGCCTGGGGAAAAAATAATTCCCCCCCCTTTATTTCCCCCCCAAAAAAACTAGGTGCGCCTTATGGGACGGTGCGTCCTATAGGGCGAAAAATATGGTATTTGTTTAAAATATGCTGTAGTGATGGCAAAGTGTTGTTCAGCTGAACTTTAAGATTAACAAATGACCCTGTTCAGAGAGGAGTCTCATTCTGTCCAGTGTGACATAATTATGTTTAATAGAAACCATATGTCAAGCTTGGGGGCATTCCACAGAATTCCCTAATGACAACCTTTTACTATTAAATAAGTGCTGATAGCAGCATTATTTACACAGCTTACTGATTCTAGGGAAGGTCCAAATCCTTCTAAGCTAAATCCAAGTCCAGCAAAATGACCACCAGAGGAACTCATTTGCCATTGTATATTTGCAGTTTTTACGGTACATCCTCACCCAGTACTTTTAAAATTTCAGGGTAGCATTTTACACAATACCAAGGGATCTTGACTTCCCTACTGATTATAGATCTTGTGCCTAGTTCCTTTAGTGGCCAGTATTGATAAGCAGATAGTTATTATGTGCAAAGACTAAAAACAAAGCAAAAACCACAAAAACAAAACACAAACACAAAAAATTCCACATAAGCTAAACAGAGGTTGGGGAAGACCTTTACATCAGATGATATTGAAAGTTACATCTGCATCCTTATTAGAGATCTTCCCTGCTGGGAAAATTCTTTAAAGAAATACATCATGCAGCAGTGATTATTCCTTTTTGTTAAACCCCAATCTTGGCAAATATGCTAAGCTAACTTCAGATTTGTGCTGTGTTGCGAACTTCATATTGAAATCTGCAAGGAAAGACAAAACCAATAATGACAAGAGAGTCTACAATGCATGCAAGATCAGGACCTATTGTTGGCCACAATCTTTTATCTCAGTGTGCATATATTTGAAAATAGAGAAACAAAATAACTCTTAAAATGAATCTGTAAAAATAATGGGCACTTTCACTTGACTGTACGTTCAGACCTATAAACAATAAATTCTGGTGGCATAATCTCTCATATTACAGTACAGGATATGCTCAGGGAGGCCATTAAAGAGCCAATTAGGTTCTGTTTAAGTGAAAACAGTTCACAGCCAGTTGAGTAAATGGATTTATTCTGTTTGCTCTGTTTTCAGATCTGAGGCTATAACCCTGCCTTCTCATTTTCTCTCCTGCAAAAAATACCTTTCCTGGGAATTGTGAAAACTGTGTCTGACTCCTGAAACATTTCCTCAGATTTGCCAGGCATGCAATACAAAATTCAAGTCCTGAATTCCAGTGTTGCATTAAAGTAAAAGGCATGTAATAGTCTGGATAAACGACAGTTTTAGAGAGGAGTAGATTCTCAATTCTTCTGGCAGCTGCTCACATGTGGTTCCCTATGATACACAGATTTATAAGGCAGGCTTGGAAACCAGAAGTTCATTGGGCTCTTTCTTTGGCAACCTCCTGACAGGTATCTTTAGAACAAGCCTCCCATCCTCCTCTTGAGCCAGGATGCTTTGTAGCAGTTGCAGCTGGAAAGTCTCCAGCAACTCGCTTTTGATGATCTCTGGCAGGCTGAGTCTCCCTGGTGTTTCTCAGTCATGCTTTGTTGTCAAACTCCTCTGTGCTATTTTGCAAACTTCTTCTTGCAGTGGGCTTTGCCATAGCATCTGTTAAGGCTAATCTGAAGCAACTTTTCTGCCCAGTGGCCTGTCTAATCAATACTGATTGCACCATAGGCTCGAGTTGCTTTTGTCTTCAACTTGTGCTATCTGTGCATATGTGATTAGACCCTTTATCAGCTTTTTACTGATATCGACAAAAATTGGTTTCTTTTCTCAGTAGAGTGTATGTAGATTGTGAAGCGATGTTAAGCTGAATTCACTCTAACATATTCGTTATATATTTATCACACCCTCCTTTAGAGAACTCAAGAGTGCTACCCTGTAAAATAAATTAGACTGAGAGGGAAAGGAAGTTCTGTTTCACAGGCAGAGGTCTCTGTGTTAATGGGATGATTTTGTTGGATACAACACTTTATACTGACTTTCTTCTGTAGTTTTACATATTTCATTAGGACAACTTGTTGAGCTGAATCAATACAGCTTTCAAAGTATAAGAAAGAAGATGTGGAAACTGGCATTGGGGCAGCCTTTTGGTCCATGTAGCTCAGGACAACCTCCTTCAACTTGCAGTGACTCCCTACTCTGTTGCTGTCATCCTTTCAATTGGAGATGATAGGAATTGTACCTCAACCATTCCATAGGGCGACTTTCTATTTATTTTATATATATACACCACTTACATTATAGAATATCAAAGCAGCGCAGAGAAAGCCAGAAATAAGTATAAAATGCACATCAGAAATAATACAATTAAAATATCAGTATAACTCCAGGAGATGATCAGCGGACAATAATTAAAAATCGCATTCAGAAAGTGGGTAAATAAAAAGGTCTGCATAGGAAACCACAGATTGTTGGAGTCACAAGAGGTCTGGAGGGTGGCAACACAATAACAGGCCTTTTCTATGGTGGCTCCCCATTTGTGGAATGCTCTCCCCAGGGAGTCTTGCCTGGGGCCTTCATCTTTAGGTGCCAAGTGAAAACTGTTTCTCTGTAATCAGGCCTTTGGCTGATTAACATTCTATAGTATTTTAAATGTGTTGATGGGAGAGGGGTTATTGGCTTGATTTCGTTTTACTATGTATTTTGTGCTCTTGTTTTGTATTTTGTATTTTGAACTGGCCTGTGATCTTCAGATGAAGGGTGGTATACAACTGTAATAAACAAACAAACAAACAAATCAATAAAATTTATACATTGAACATGGCCTAGATTGAAGCATATGGTCAGCCAGTGCAGCTGCTTCAACAAAGGTGTCATATATTTGATGGCAGTTAACTCCAGACAGCAAGCTCACAGCAGCATTTTGCACTAACTGCAACTTCTGAACCAGCCTCAGGGACAGTCCCAATGAAGTGCATTGCAGTAATCAAGTGAGCGGTGTATGTGGCACAGTCGTGAGATTGTCCAGGACTGTCAATAGCTGGCATGGTAGCTGGTAGAAGGCAGCCCTCACTACTGAAGCCACTTGAGCCTCTAGTGACACATGAATCAGTGAGTACCCCCAGACTACGAACATGCTCCTTTTAAGGGAGTGTCCAAAAAAGGCAAATGACCAGTTTCCAGGATGCCCAAACCACCTACCGGCAGTGCCTTCATCTTGCCAGGATACGATTTCAGTATATTGGCCATGTTCTATCTCCACTGTTTGAAACAGTAGGCTTCTGAATACCAGTTGCCAGGAATCGCAGGCAGGGAGATTATAGTTGCACTTAGGCCCTTGTGGGCTTCCCATAGGCATCTGGTTGGCCACTGTAGGGACAGGATACTGGACTAGGTAGGCCTTTGGCCAGAACCAGCAGGGCTCTTCTTATCTTACATATTATTTGCAAGCCCAAGCGGGGGGCAGGTTTTTGTGACAGAGGAGAGACTATTGAAATCTCTCAGCTACCTCTGTGAACTACATGCACTTATTTTACTCTTCTTCAGTACAGAAGCTATGAACTTCAAAAGTCAAAGTGCTTGAATGAAATATATTGGATGAATCTTGAACAGGTCAAGACTACTGGTCATTCCAGAATATTATTTCATAGAATAAAACACTTTTCTTCCACTAGCATTGATCCAGCATGTTTACTGCTTGTGGGCTTCTCATAAGCATTTAGTTTTATTTATTTTATATTTTATTTGTATAATTTATATCCTGCACCCATCATATGTGATCTTGGGCCCACAACAATAAACAGCCATGTATCTTTGGGTTATATAACGGCTCATTCAGAAGGCCTGAAGCAGGGGAGAGTCTTCAGCTGGTGCAAAAATAATAATAACTAAAGTTGGTACCTGGCAATGCTTGGAGGGCAGGTTGCTGGTCAGTGTGAGGACAGGTTGCTGGGCTAGATGGTCGGTGCTGGCCAGACTCCTATGCATTAGAAGGAAGTGTACAATTCATAGCTGCAGGGAGAGGGCTTGACTTACTGGTATTTGCCACTTCTGAAAAAGGGCTACATGAAGAGTCCAGCGATTAGAATAGGAGAGTTTTTTTGGGGAAATATCATTTTCTCAATGAGAATATATAGTTCTTTGGGTGTTGGGAAGCTACAATACTGGAAAGACATTTAAATCCCCTGAAATGTGCAAAACAAGTGAGCGAAATAGTGATAGCCTCAATAGACCCTATGTATGATTTGCTCTATTGGATAGCTGCAGTCCAGGGAGCTTCTGCAGTGAATCCAATTAATCCTCGTGGCCTAAACACACACGCGCGGTTTTCAGTGACTCAGATTTTTAAAAGCATACTTATTTAATAAAACCAGAAAATGAAAAACACTATTTAATTAGGTCTTAGATCTGCTCATGGGAAGATTTTGTTTCTAGTGGGAGCAAACCCCTTAATCCAGAAGTACTCTATATCTGTGCTGGCGAGAATGGCCTTGAGATACCTTCATTGAATGCAGAGAAGGAAAGAAATCAACAAAGGCAGTGGGGCTGCTCTAATCTGACCCAGCCTTTTAATAATGCTCATCCGCCTACGAGAATATCAACTACTCAAGGGACCATTCAACCAACTGCCTTTTTAATAAGACTGCTAGTCCAAAAATAATCTTAATCAATTAAGTATCTCCAGCACTGCTACAAGGTCATTCCTAATGCAAAACTTACAAGGAAAACTAATAGTTATGCTTGATTTGATCTCTGTGCTGTATTCCTCTGTTCACAGGAAGAATTCTGGATAGAGTTTCCCTTTCTTTGGGTTAAAAAGCTTTCAGAATATCATCATCTGTGTTGCTTTTTTCAAACAGGGATGTGCAGTTTAATTTATGCTTACAAGCAACTGCAGCGTCAGTTTTGTCCAAAGACTGCAGAAAGAGATTTGTTCTCAAAAACTCCATACATTTTCATTCAAAAGGGACTGATTAATTTACCACTGTTTCAAGCTAGATGATTTGAAAACTGTTAATGAATTCTTACAAAGCAACCTTATGTGCAGTGACTAGAAAATAAGGACCATTGAAATCATCTTAAATAGCCTACATAACTCAGTTATCTAAAATCTAGATGTGCACAATATTAATACATCCAGTACTGCTGTATAGGACAGAATCTTGGGTAACAATGAAAAAATGAGAAACACACATTGATGATATCTGGAAACAAAATTATCAGGAAAATCTTTGGTCATATCAGGGAAAATGAAACCTGCAGATGAAGGATTAAAGAAGAAATAAGAAGTCTCTATGACAAGCCAAGCATAGTGGGGGAGATTAAGGCAAAATTATTTCAGTAGCTCGGGCGCATCCGAGATACGGATAAGCAGAGAGCAGTGACAAAACAACTTTTGTAGTAACACCATGCCTTATTATTATTAAATTTGTAAGCTGCCCTTCATCTGAAGATGACAGGGTGGTCCACAACATAAAAATACAAAATGAGAACACAAAATACAGAATAAAACAAAAACAAACCACTAACCTCTTTCCCACAAACACAGAGAAAAGCCAAAGGCCTGGTTATAGATGTTTTTGCCTGTTGCTTAAAGATATGTAATGAAGGTGCCAGGTGAGTCTCCCTGGGGAGAGCATTCCACAAGTTGGGAGCCACCACAGAAAAGGCCTATTCTCCTGTTGTCACCCTCCAGACCTTATAGAATCATAGAATCATAGAATCATAGAGTTGGAAGAGACCACAAGGGCCATCGAGTCCAACCCCCTGCCAAGCAGGAAACACCATCAGAGCACTCCTGACATATGGTTGTCAAGCCTCTGCTTAAAGACCTCCAAAGAAGGAGACTCCACCACACTCCTTGGCAGCAAATTCCACTGTCGAACAGCTCTTACTGTCAGGAAGTTCTTCCTAATGTTTAGGTGGAATCTTCTTTCTTGTAGTTTGGATCCATTGCTCCGTGTCCGCTTCTCTGGAGCAGCAGAAAACAACCTTTCTCCCTCCTCTATGTGACATCCTTTTATATATTTGAACATGGCTATCATATCACCCCTTAACCTCCTCTTCTCCAGGCTAAACATGCCCAGCTCCCTTAGCTTAGCTTAGCTTATGAAGCAGTTCATATGGGAAGAGGCAGTCCTTGAAGTACTGTGGTCCTGAGTCATTGACCTTTATAGGTCAAAACTAACACTTTAAATTGGGCCCAAAAACTAATGGGCAGCTAGTGCAGTCAGGCCAGGATTGATGTAATATGCTCAAACTGTCTTGCTCTGGTGACCTTATTTCATTTTAACTTTTGCAGGATAGTCCTGAACATTCCAATTTGGGGGCAATATGAGGGTGGGGGTAATGTTTCAGCAGGGAGGTAGCTTTGTTGCTGTGTGGGAAGCCAGCCATGCTGCTTCCTTCTCACCGCCTACAGTGGTACCTTGGGTTACAAATGCTTCGGGTTACAAACTCCGCTAACCAGGAAGTGGTTGCTCCAGGTTAAGAACTTTGCCCCAGGATAAGAATGGAAATCGTGCACCAGCAGCGCAGTGGCAGCAGGAGGCCCCATTAGTGAAAGCACGCCTCAGGTTAAGAACCGTTTCAGGTTAAGAATGGACCTCTGGAATGAAATAAGTTCTTAACTTGAGGTTCCACTGTACAGTGGTACCTCTGGATACGAATGGGATCTGTTCCGGAGCCCCGTTTGCATCCAGAAGCGAATGCGGGTCGCCGCTTCTGCGCATGTGCGAGCGGCGAAACCCGGAAATAACGCATTACTTCTGGGTCGCCGCGGAGCGCAACCTGAAAGTGCTCAACCTGAAGCAACTTCAACCCGAGGTATGACTGTATTTTTCTTAAGACAGGCCTGTATTCCAGTGCAGCAGAAAAGAATAGGCTTGGCATACGTTCCTGTCTGGGCAGAAATCACTAAAATGTATGGGAAAATCCAGACGTATGGCAGCCTATATTGGCAGTGCCGTTTTTGCCGACTCTCTCTAAAAACTGCTCAAAAACGGCTTTTTGTGATTTTGGGCAGAACTAAAAAAGCTCAACAACTTTTCTGTCCGTATTTTCACTGTTTGAAATATGGCAACCCTAGAAAAGAAGCCACCAGCAAGGACTCATCAGTGAGCTGAAACTGACTTGTTTCACAGGGAGTCTGAAGAAGCCTTTTGTTAATGTCACCTTGGCAGAGAGTTGAGCTAAAGTATCAAGGCAAAATCAGAAGTCTGGCTGCCAGGAGTAAAAGTGTCAAGGGGTTTCTCTGAACTTTGTCGCGAGAAGAATAGGTGCAAGCTTAGAGTCCATGCTGGGTAATTGCCTATCCGACCGTAGTTTGTTAAAGAGGACCAGCTTTCCAGTGACAAATATAGGGCACTGACAGGGGCTAGCTGTTCCTTTTTACGCAACTGCAAAATGACGAAGCTTGTAAAAAGAATATTAAAGTGTAAACAGGGGAAACGAGAGGGGAGAGCACAGCAAGGGGGATAAAACAGGATGGCTGTGTAGCTGTCCAAACCCACCCACACAGCATCAAGCAGCAGCAGCAGCAGCAGCAGCAGAAGCAGCAGCTTTGCTCTGTTTTAGGCATGCTGTAAAGAACCATCTGGGAGTCTCTGGAATGGTTAACACCTGTCATGTTACTACAGCCAATAACAAAACAGTCAGTTTGTGAGCGCCTTGATAAAAATGGATCATCAAAAAGAAGGCTAGATGGATTTGTCTGGAGAGAAAACACACACATATCATGGTGAGCTAATGCTGTTTGTTTCTAATAAAGTGGTGGTTTTTCTAGCCAGTGCAATTACTATGCCATGATCATGTTAAGATATTTGGTATATGTCCCACCATATCTTCTCATAAGCAATTAGGAAAATATGGATTGTAAGTGTCTGCTAGGGAGGTCGTTCCCTCCTCCAGATCCAGATCCCCTGGATTCCCAAGGGCTCTCCACTGCTATTTCACCAGATCTACCAGAAATAGTAGACCCTTTCTCTGGTGCTATTCATTTATTTGGAATATTTACTTTGCCCCTCACCTGGAAAAAAACCATGTAGATGCTTATGGTCGTACATCTGATCATGGCTTGGAGGAAATGCAGAATTGCAGAATTCTAAAGGGGCAGGCTGTTAGATGAAGTAGAGCAGAGGTGGCTACCCTGTGGCCCTCCCATTGTGCTGGCTTGGACTGATGGGAGCTGGACTTCAACAATATCTGGAAGCCCAAAATGTAGATAGATAGTCACTCTTGAAGTATTTTCAGATAATGCAAAGCCAGAATAAATTCCACATGACTATTCACCACCCTGCTTTCTAGTAGAAGTCACTATTGACAGAATTCCCCCATCAAAGTTAAGAATCTACCACTACTTCGACATGCCTTATTTCTTGACAGTCCTCCCTAGCACTCCTCCTGTCATTCTGCATAGCATACTGCCCCTGTTGATCTTCTCTTTGACTCACTTCTTCTTGCATCAGTTCTGTGTCATCGCTGCCCTTTTTCTCAAAACACCACACTTTCAACTTTCTCAAGTCTATTCCCTATATCCTTCTTTCAGTTTCCTTGCCTCTGGGCTCCCTTTGTCTTTGTCCTGGGTCCTCAGCCTACCCAAGTAATTTTTGATTCCAGCAAAACTGACAGCTTTACTTTCCCTCACAGAAGTTAGACTATAGCTGGCTTAGTGTCCTTGGTTTACTATACTAGCTCAGCCAACCACAAGCCCCAAAACAATATCCTGGCCCTAAATGTTCTTAACACATTGGGAAATGGAAGAGCAGAAGTCAAAATTCTCCTAAGACAAGCATAATTATATGAACAAGAGAAAAATCAATGTCGTATTAACAAAATTGGTTAGATAATTGCTCCACTTAGAAAAATCTGCATGGTTCTAGGGAACTACTGTATAGCCTAAATAAGTATGTTGCAATGCTGATATGCCCAAAAGGCAACTTGAACTAGCAGAATTTTAAACATTGCTTCCATATGACAGAAAATCATTGTTTCATTCTCTTCCATACTAGTCAGACCTTAGTACGGACTTGGGAGAAAAATCAAGAGCAGAAAAAGGATAAAGCTTTTGAAAATAAGACTTAGTAGAAAAGGCTGATGCTGGAGCCTGGAGATGACAACCACTTTCTAATAGATGTACATTTTTTCTATAGCTGTTCAAGCAGAAATGCAACTGACAGGAAGTAATGGACTTTTGTTGAAGGAGGGAAGATTTTTAACATCACGTTCAAAATTGAGAAAAGTTAAGAACTCAATAAGAGAGGTTTGGGAATACTTCGTCTGTTGGATGTTTTTCAGTAGAGACAAAGATCAGTTAGGGGCAGTTAAAGTAGAAATGATCATACTTAAGGTAGGCATGGGTCTAAATCAGGGATGGGTAACTAAAACCAACTCATCTGCTATCTACTGAGCCGTGCTCATTTATTGGTCCACTAGAGTCAAGGATCAATCAACAACAATGAAATGACAGATCATTTCACTGTATATATCCCAGGTAGGTAGGTACATTTTAGGTGTGTCCAATTGCCGTGCAATTGCCAACTCATGGGTCCTCTTGGGGTACAGCAGAATGGAATGGAAGGTGGGGCAGAAGTTGGGAGCAGAATTCCTGTGCGAAATGGTCACTGCCTGTTTATAAATTGCTTCTTAGGTGGTGGGTCAAAGCAAAGAAGTATGCAACTTACAGATTATATGTTGTTGTTATTCCACCACCCAAATAGGTTACATATTCATTTTCTGCTCCAAAATCATCTGATTCTAGGAAAGCATATCTTTATTTTTCTTTCTAGTTTTATGTCATAAAAATATATTTTCCCGTAGATAGAACCAAGGCCCTTGGGCTGCCTGTCCTCTTTAACGCATTAAGCTGAACATGGAAAGCAAACGTACCTCCAGGCGCTCTCTTAATCCTTTTAGCAGGTAGACTCTGAGTGGTCTGCAAGCAAATTTTTTAAAGGGATCAGATGTGCACTAGGTGAACATCCAGTCGTTGCATTACATACTTACTGAATTCCAAGTTGCAGGATCAGCAGTCACTACCTGTTCAGTCTGCATGGATTTTCAAATCTTCTTGGTTTTTCAGAGAATCCTTTACCTACTTCCAAACAGGGGTCAATTCAAATATGCAGAAATAGCAAGTAATACAGTCCTTCCTTGACTGTTGCACATTAGGACTGCAGGTGGAAGGATATGTTTAGATAAGCCCCTACCTAACTGCCTGGTTCACTGCAGTGCTCTCTATATGGGGCTGGCTTTAGATGGCCTGGGAATCCAGAACTGTTTCAGAACACACCTGCCAGGATGTGGTAGCAGCAAGGCAGTTGGGACTTATTACACTGATTCTATACCAACTACATGTGTTGCCAGTTTTTCTGGGCTCAGTTTTAAGAGCTGGTATTGATTTTGTTCTAGGTCAGTGGTTCCCAATTGGTGGTCCGCATAACCCACTCGGGGTCCGTGGCACGTATCCGTCAACTGTCTGGGACATTCTGTTTTGGGAAGCCATGCTCTTGTGTGAGAGCATGGAACGCCAAAACATGCAGGTCATGTGACTCATGTGGGCGTGCAGCCCAGAAGACGGGCTTCCCAGTTTTGCACTGGGACATGTTGGAGGGTATAGTAGCATCATTCACATAACAAAAACTACCCCAGATAGAACACTTTCAAAAGTAGGGGTTCCATGGCTTGGCTTTTGAAAAACTGGGTTCTGTAGTACTTAGTTAGTTGGGAACCACTGTCTAGGCCATTTAAGTATTGAAGGGTTATCTGGTGCAAGAACTGCTTGTACCAATATTAGTTTGCCAGAGCTCAGTATCAGAGGCTATTCTCTCTCGCCTTTGATTAGCAAAATCTGAGTGGCAGATACCAGAGATGGAGCCTTTTTGGTGGTAACAGAGCATCTGAGGAATTCCTTCCCTGAAGAGTTCTGAAAAGCCCCTTCTACTGGATTTTTATGCTGATGTGTTTTTACCCCCCCCCCCTTTTTAACTGTTATGACTTTTCTAAGCTGCTTTGGAGGAAATATTTTAAAGAGTAGAATATAAACAAACAAATAAAATAAAGCAGCAGAAGAAAGTAGTCCTGAAGGCAAGCTTTCTGCAGTTTTATTCAGGTCAAAGCAAATGAATGGCTGGGGAAATATTTCTAGAAACTATAGGAAGAGGAGAGCCAATGGGGGACTAGAGCTTGTGAGTGTGCAGCCTACAAGCAGGTGAAAGCAGGGTGGTGTCACCAGGTCTGGTAGGGAGATTAAGCAGATCAGCTCAGAGGACAAGGGATGCCGGGTTGAAGACTCTTGGACTAAGCAGGGCATGGAGTGTAAACTGTGTTGGGAGAAGAAACTGTGTTGGGAGAAGAACCTGTTTTTCAGAGAGTGAATGAACCATATTTTGAATTTGTATATGACAGGGAATAAGGCCTTTTTAAAAAGCATTAGTATTAAAGCTGGAAGGTACTGTGAGAAATAAATGGAAGTGCTATCTCTTAAGTGAGTGGAAAGGGAGTGGTGAATAACTACTTCTGTACTAAATGGCTTGCTTGTTTGATTATTTTAAAAGCAGTGAAAGAAAATGCATATTGGGACTTGGAGAATCATATAATACTATGCCTTGCACTTAGTTTGTGAGGCATGCTCCTGGGATGAAATTTTTTAAAAGCTCAAGACAAAGGGTAGCACAGAACAGCAGTGAATTCAGTTCTGAGTAACAGCACAGAGAGGAAGGGACTGCTGTTGGGTTTGCTTGTGTTTAACGTCTAAATTAATTATCAAAATCTACGCACTAATGAAATCCATAGATGAGATTAAATAGTGAGAAGTTGCAAGCACACACCATAGCAGAATCACATTCCAAAGGGGCCAGGAGTACTTAGAAAACATGAACAGAACTCCACAAAATTAAGCATGATTTGCAAACATATAGCTTATAGATGTGACCAATGCATTATGCACCAGCAATACATTAAGCACCATTCCCTTCTCTTTGAATATTTCTGACCATAGGATCTCACCCAGTAGTTCAAGCTTTTTGAAATCAGCCTTCTTAAATTCCGGAGTCCATGTATGATTACACTCAGCTTTCCCTTGTCTCTGTGTAATGAAACCCAAGAGAACAGGATCACTTTCTCAGTACTGAATGTTTGGTAATCTGATCTAGGAAGGTATCATCCAAGCCTTTACTCTGGCTTCGCAGGCTATAGCAGACACCCACAGTGTATCTGAAGAAGTGTGCATGCACACGAAAGCTCATACTAAGAACAAACTTAGTTGGTCTCTAAGGTGCTACTGGACAATTCTTTTTAATTTTTTAATATATTTCTAACCACAGTCACCAACAGTGTAATCTTTTTTTAAAAAAACACAATTATTTTTATTAAAGTTTTCTTGGTTTACAAAGGTATGCACAATGTCTCTTTTTTCAAGTTACATTTTCCATAGGTCAGTTTCATTTGTGGAGACATTAGGGTTACATTAGGAAGAAAAAGGGTGGAAGAGGCGGAGGGGGCCGTGGGGGTGGGGTTGGGAGGCGATATTTCTATTTTGCTTAATGTATGTGTGGGTTTTTGTGTGAGTCATTTGTGCAGGTTATCTTTGCTATTTGCTTGTGTTCCTTTGGTGGTGAGAGAAATTGGGGTTGGCCTAGGGTGCGGTTGCTTGTTTGTGATTGGCTGTGGTGAACTTTGTTTTCATGTGTGAGTGGGGTGTGTGTGTGTGTTTGAATCAGGTTAGCCATATTGATTCATATGCTGTTGGTGGATTCTTGTTGTTGTCTTGTTGGGCTGATAAAGGGGAGCCATACCGGGATGAAGGTATCTTCTTCTATTTGTCCCTGTGCCAGTTTCAATTTGTTGGTTAATTTTTCTAGTAGGGCTGTTTCCCATACTATTTGGTACCATTGGTCCATGCTTACTCCTGACAGGTCTCTCCAGTGTCTGCCTATGATGTTTCTGGTTGCTGAGAGTAGGTGGGTTATGAGTTCTTTGTGATATGAGTGGGCATTAGTGTCTTGGAATATGTTTAGTAGGGCTAGTTCTGGGGTAATTTCCAATACTTGCTTAGTTATTTTACATATTTCTTGTATGGCTGTTGTCCAGAATAGTTGGATTTTGGGGCATTCCCACCACATGTGTAGGTATGTGCCTGTGGAGGTGCACCCTCTCCAGCATTTTGGTGAAGTTCCTGAGCGTATTAGCGCTAGTTTCCTTGGTGTTAGGTACCACCTTTAGGTGAGTTTCGGAGTGAGTTCTTTTCTTTTCGTTGATATGGATTTAAAAGGGGGTTTAGACCACATTCTGGTCCACTGAGTGGGATTAATCTCATAGCCTATTTTGTCTTCCCATTGTTTTTTTATTACGTCTAGCGTGTTCGTGGGATTTTGGAGTAGTATTTTGTATATTGCGGATACCATCCCTTTGCCGTGTCGCTTTGTTGTTAGGAACCCACCGTGTATCTGAAGAAGTGTGCATGCACACGAAAGCTCATATCAAGAACAACTTAGTTGGTCTCTAAGGTGCTACTGGACATTTTATTTTGTTTTATTTTTTATATTTCTACCCACAGTTAAGTCACTCTTGTTTCCCTCTCCTACAATTTTTACTCATATACTCAGTCTGCATTCTATCATTCAAGTCATGGATCTCTTGATAAGTGTACACATTCTTTACTACCTCTCCTTTTGCTAATTTTGCTACCTCTCCTTTCCTGTATGGGCTATTCCTTTTGAATAGGGTATACCTCTCAGTTTCTACATTCCAGTCATGAGTTTCATCCCACCAGGTTTCACTAATGCCTAAAATATCATATTTGCCAACCTGTGTTAAGAGTGAAAATTCTTCTTGCTTGTTTCCTGTACTCTGTGCATTAGTGTAGAGATAAGTGAAACAATGAGTCTTTCCTCTGCACACTGCTGCCTCTGTCACCCTCAGTAGGAAGTCATCTACTGCCACCACACATCACTTTCTTCTATGGAGAGCAGCAGGAATTGTTCTATTCACTGTACCTTTCACTGCCACCTCAGTGTGTTTTGGGTTTTCCACTTCTATTCTTGCTGCTCTGGCTGAGAATCGGTGTCCAGGGTGAGGGCATGGAATTGATTTTGCCACTCCAGAGACAAAACATGGCTCCTGACAGTCCTGCTTTCTTTGTGTTATGTTCCTTCAGGGGGTTGCCTCCTGTATTGGGTGATCTTGCTCCTCCCTAGGGTTCCCTTCCTGCATCTCTGCTCCAAGATAGTCCACTCAGGTCTAGTGAGAATTTCCTCATCTTGCCTGATAGCTCAGAGTGTGGTTGTCAGGCCTCATGTTGCTGTATCTTCTCTTCCAGCAAGGTAATCAGCTTGCACTTGCTACATGTGTAGTTTTGCCCGTTCTTAGGCAGGAAGACAAACGTGGCACAGATGTTGCTGGTAATTGCAGCAGCTCCATTACTCTCCAGGTCTCTTGGTTCCCCACACACTGTGAGACAGCTCCAGGCTTCCCCCTCAAACTAAACAACCTTGCAAATGCCCCTGTTTACAAGTCCTGGCCATGAGAGCTTCACCTGCTGGATTTCCTCCTGTAGTGCTTGTATTAAAAATACAGCAGCCCTGTCTTGTTGCAGGTGGCGCTGTTGCCATGTTTGAAACCGCCTGTGTTTGAAGCATCTGCTGCGCCAAGGTGGTGAGGCCCGTGAGGCCCAGCGCTTGAAGAGGGGGTGGGGCAGGGAAGCCACAGAGATGAGTTTTGCCAGATGCTGAGAGGGGAACACGACTGCCTGAGGAGTTCCAGGCAATTTTCATCCCCCCACCTCCCCACTTTTTCTTGCTTGTATTCTTACTTGCCTTAAGACTGCCTTCTCAGCAATGCCACTGCCTCAACCTTTTCAGACAGATAGCCGAGTTAGTCTTTTGCATCAAAAACAACAAAAGAGTCTAGTAGTGCTTTCAAAGACTAACAAAGATATTATGGCATAATCTTTCATAGACCAAGTGGACTGTAGTCCATGAAAGCTTAAGCCATAATAAATGCGTTGGTCTTTAAGGTGCCACAAGACTCTTTGTTGTTTTTCACTACAACAGATGAATACTACTGCTCCTCTGGAAACTCTTCCCTGACATTATTTATGAAGCTAAACAGCCCAGGCCCCAGAACTCACTGCAGACCTCCACTTGCCACCTCTTTTCTCTTTTATGTCAATTCATTATTATCCACTGAGTGCAGTTATTTTTAGACACTTGCATACCCACTTTATGGTTGTTTCATTTAGTCCACATAATTCATCCTTGCTCAAGAGGATGCGATTTGGGGCTGGATCAATATCCTTGTTGATATCTGGGGCTGTGAGGCTGCTTAGTGAACACTAACAGGACTTTCCAATTCCTGGCTGAAGAGTGGGAGGAAACTCCTTGTACGTGTGGTGCTGTGTATTTATGGGCTGTAGATTGCAGCCTAGATAATTTCCACCTGTATACTTAACTGACAAGAGAAGAGAACTAACAGAGCATTTCTAATCCCCAGGTCTGCTGGCTAGAGATGGTTTAGGATGAGACAGAGGTACCTCTCAGCCAGGGGAGGACCACGCTCAGTGCAGTGGTCCTGCCGTGCTCGTGGTTGTAGATCTGCCAGTGGTGTTTTGGCTAGTGGAAGCCATTATTAGCCCCCAATATTTGGTTTCATGGGGACAGATTGAAGTGGGACACAGTCAGCCTGGGACCCACTGGATCTAAAGCCCCAGTGCTCCCCTGAGAGGCACAGGATCAGTCCCATTACTTAGGCCAGCCAGCTGAGTCATTTCCCTTGCCATTAATTTCAATGGGAAGTTGTTGGTTTTAAAACAAAACAGGAAGTACATTGTACAAACACACACACACACACACACACACACACACACACGTCCTGTCCTGACCAGTGCAATCATGCAGGGCTTTGGAAGTGGTGGATCATCCACTACTTCATCACACACACCCCCAGCTTTGCCCATCAGTTTGCCATAATTTCTTCTGTAACATCACTACACTTGCTATGAGGAGTTGGCTTTGTTTTTCTCTAAACAATTCTACCAGTATTTTCCTCATTTTGAATCCCTAGCTCTATCTTCTTTAGCCCTTTTAAAAAACCAACCCTGTACAGTGGAACCTCGGTTGACAAACGTAATCCATTCTGGAAGACCATTTGACTTCCAAAACGTTCAACAACTGAGGTGCAATTGCCGGTCGGGAAATTCCATTGAGAAAAATGGAGAAAAAGACTTAAAAAAGTTTTAAATGAAGTAATCCACAAGGACCAGGCAGGCTTTCTCCCAGGCAGACATTTGTTTGCTAATACAAGGAATATTATTGACATTTTGGAGCTTTTGCAAACAGATATAAATACAAAAGCAGTTTTAATTTTTATAGACGCGGAGAAGGCCTTTGACAACATCTCCTGGAAATTTATGAAGGGAAATCTAAAGGAAATGGGAGTGGGACGGGGTTTTGAGAATGGGATTGAGGCGATATACTCAGAGCAAAAAGCTAAACTGATAGTTAATAATGTGGTTACAGAAGAGTTCAAAATTGAAAAAGGAACACGACAAGGTTGCCCTATTTCCCCTTTGCTATTCATTTCGGTCCTGGAAGTGCTCTTGAATATGATTAGAGGGGACCGGTTGGTGGAAGGGATTCAGGTCGGAGAGAAACAGTACAAACTTAAAGCTTTTGCAGATGACCTAGTTTTGACCTTGCAGGAGCCAGAATCTAGTACGAAAAGAGTATTACAATTGATTCACGACTTTGGTCGGGTGGCGGGATTTAAATTAAACAAACAGAAAACTAAAGTTTTGGAAAAAAATTTGACAGATACAGAGTCAGAACGGTTTCAGAGAGAGACAGAACTAAATGTGGTTAAAAAAGTAAAGTACCTAGGGGTAAACATGACAGCAAAGAATTTGAGTCTATTTAAGGATAATTATGAAAAATGTTGGTCAGAAATTAAGAGAGACCTAGACAGTTGGTCAAAATTGAAACTTTCATTGTTAGGCCGAATTGCTGCTATCAAGATGAATGTATTGCCAAGAATGTTGTTTTTGTTTCAAACACTTCAGATTGTGGACAGGGCGGAGTGTTTTCAGAAGTGGCAGAGAGATATTTCGAAGTTTGTCTGGCAGGGCAAAAAGCCTAGAATTAAGTTTAAGATATTAACTGATGCGAAAGAAAGAGGGGGCTTTGCCCTGCCGGACTTAAAGTTGTATTATGAGGCCGCAGCTTTCTGCTGGCTAAAAGACTGGCTACTTCTCGAAGACACGGACGTGTTGGACTTGGAAGGGTTCAACAATGCTTTTGGATGGCATGCATACCTATGGTATGATAAGGTTAAAATCAATAAGGCCTTTAAGAACCATATTGTCAGAAAATCATTGTTTAATGTCTGGACTAAATATAAAGACTTGCTGGAAAACAAAACTCCAAGGTGGCTTTCACCTTTGGAAGCAAAGGCCCGAAAAAGACTTAACATGGAGGCCAAGTGGCCAAAATACTGGGAAATATTAGAAAAAGATGGAGATAATTGGAAATTGCAGAGTTTGGAGAAAATGAAGGATAAAGTGCGTGACTGGTTACACTATGCCCAGATTAAAGAAGTTTTTAAAAATGATAAGAAACTAGGGTTCCAGGTGGAGAAGTCGAAATTAGAAACAGAACTGTTAGAACCAAAGACTAAGGTACTTTCTAGAATGTATAACTTGCTGTTAAAATGGAATACACAAGATGAAATGGTTAAATCGGCTATGATAAGGTGGGCGCAAGATATTGGGCACAATATTATGTTTGAAGACTGGGAAAGGCTGTGGAATAAAGGGATGAACTTTACTGCATGTAATGCTTTGAAAGAAAATGTAATGAAAATGATATATAGATGGTATATGACCCCAGTCAAACTTGCAAAAATATACCACCTGTCTGACAATAAGTGCTGGAAATGTAAAGAGAGTGAAGGAACATTCTTTCACCTCTGGTGGACATGCCCTAAAGTGAAGGCTTTCTGGGAAATGATTTATAATGAACTGAAAAAAGTATTTAAGTACACCTTTACTAAGAAACCAGAGGCCTTCCTTCTGGGTATTGTAGGCCAAGGGGTGGTAAAGAAGGACCGAATATTTTTTATGTATGCAACAACGGCAGCAAGGATACTTCTTGCGAAGCACTGGAAAACTCAAGATTTACCCACACTGGAAGACTGGCAGATGCAACTGATAGACTATATGGAATTGGCTGAGATGACCGGCAGAATCCGTGACCTGGGAGAAGAGAGGATGGAAGAGGACTGGAAGAAATTCAAGATTTATCTAGAAAAATATTGTAATTGGATTGAACGTTAAGCTGGATGCTAGATTATAAATAACTGAGCACCACTAAATTAGATGATATGGGATGACAAGTGAGATTGAGAGAATATAAATTTTATTAACTATTACATTATAAATAAATAGATGGGTTATAAGAATGCAAATAAGATGATGAATTGCTGGCAACAGTCTATAATGATGAAGGTGGGAGCGGGAGACGCGAGGAAGTCCAAGGAAGATATGAAAATATGTTATGACATTTGTTTTATTCTGTACTATATTTTATTTGTACTTTAAACTATAATAAACATTTATTAAAAAAAAAAAGAGAAAAATGGAGAAAAACACCTCGGAAGCCGTTCGACTTCCGAGGCGCGTTCAAAAACGGAAGCATTCATTTCTGGGTTGTTGGCATTTGATAGCCGAAACGTTCAACTTCTAAAGTGTTCAACAACCGAGGTTCCACTGTAGTAGGCTTTGTGAATCATATCAATTCTCTGAATTCAAATTTGTATAGAATGTCCCTTTCATATTGCCCAAATATTATTTTACATGCTCTTTTCTGCTACTAACTTCATGTTTCTCTTCGATTTTTGTTTCTATTAATATCATTAGTTGTTTCAGTACTTCACCTTTTTTAAAATAGATGTTGCACTCTATTGTATACTCTGTTGGTATCTTTTTCTGAGGTAAACAACACACTTGAGATGCCTTTCTTTGTTTGCAACATAAAAATATCTGTCTCTGGCTGTTTGCAACTCATTGTGTACCTTTCTTTTTCTGACTTTTGTCCAGCCTTACACTCCTGTGCTGGATCAGTATTCTTGACCTTAGCAATCTGTCTCTCCTTCTCCTTTTGGTCAGTTTCCATTTTAGACTCTTCAGTCATTAAAAAGATTCCTGCGTCGCCGTTATGTGTCATGTTCAATTTCTCCTGTTCTTTCTCTGCTTGGATATGGCTTGCAATTGTGCTTCCATTGTTGCATCCTTTAAATCTTAACTGTCCCTGACAAATGCTCATACTGTTGACTTTTAAAAATGTACTTAGTTGTCAGTTCAGGGAGGCCATAGCATGATAGCCATTTTGATGGATGTGCCCCCCTCCCTTCCTTCAGAGGGAAATAAAAGAAGTTATCAGTCTAAAGTATGATACATAGGAGGGTGACGTCTCATAGTGAACAGCATTAGATTGTGGAGTCCCCCCCCCCCCTTATTAACTAAGTGCCCCTTGCCTTTGGGGAATCAACTTTGCTGGATGATACCTTTTCAGCTGTACTAAGAAAGCACCTTGCCCTGTTAGATGTCCCTGCTGGAAGATCTAATCAAGTTTTTCTTTTGCATTTTCACTCTTTATAACTTCCTGAATGTTAAAGCAAACAACTTCTTGTTAAAATCCTATGCAGCTGGTACTCTGCATGGCAGTGACTGACATGAGGTCTATTGTCCTTTGCTGCTAATCTGTTTACACGTTTGCCTGCATCCCTCGTTGCTCATTATACTTACCACACAGCTCCTTTAATAGCTACAGAACACTCTTTTATTTGTGTCTGAAAGTCACATTTCTCACCAGTCGAGGAGTCTGCCTTTGTGTGAGCTTTTCCTTTTCTCCCCTCCCCCCCTTCCCTGGGCTTGGAGATTTGGATGAAGGTTGAGGCAGGAGGGATGGGGGAAGGGTGGCAAATGGTAGCATCTTCTGTAGTTTATGTATTTACCATATTTCTTCTCTTGCAGCAGGAGTCCAAGGAGGAACATGGTCTGCAGAAGAAAAGAACAAAGCAGCAGCTGGATAGACTGAAGTTTGCCGCAAAAAGGAAAATAGCACGTAGGTCTCATCTGCGCAGGGGAATGTGGGAGCTGGAGAATGAGCAGTACACTGGTTTTTTGGTATGGAGTTTCTTACATATGCCTTTGCACGACACATATGCCAGGGCCTACCAACTCAAAAGTAGCCGCTTTGTATGAGGTCTGACATTGTATGCGGATAAACAATGTCACCACAGATACATATAGATATGATACAGCTAAGTGTCATTGTGCATATCTATTGGCATAAAGGAGAAGAGCCTTGTAAGGTTGCCAAGGTTGTCACTGTTTATGCAAAGTACAACATTACTATCTATTTCCTCTATGAAGACAATGGAACAAGGGCTATGTTATATGGCAGCCGTGAGATGAGAAAAAGGATAAGAAGACCTTGAATCTAAGCTCTATCCAGAGACAACTGTAGTTGGTGTGTAGAGTTACAGTGAGCGTCTCACGGACAGAATATTCTTGCTTGTTGCTTGATTGGTTATTAGGGCAAGAGTGCATGCAGTTTATTTAGTAATTAGCCTTCTGGGTGACTCTGTAAGAAGAGTTTGGATTTGATATCCTGCTTTATCATTGCCCTAAGGAGTCTCAAAGCGGCTAACATTGTCCTTTCCCTTCTTCCCCCACAACAAACACTCTGTGAGGTGAGTGGGGCTGAGAGACTTCAGAGAAGTGTGACTGGCCCAAGGTCACCCAGCAGCTGCATGTGGAGGAGCGGAGACGCGAACCCGGTTCACCAGATTACAAGACTACCGCTCTTAACCACTACACCACACTGGCTACACTACACGCTCTTAACCACTACACCACACTGGCTGTAACTTACTTTATTGGTGAATTGAAATTCTTTGCTGTGATTCCAGGATCTTGTTCTTCTAAAAACATGCTGTTTCACAGAGGTAGTCTTGGTTAGATCTCCTCAGCTGAGCCCATTGCTGTAAGTTTGCAGCAGCGGTTTATAAGTATGCTCCAACTCACAAGATTTATTGTGAGTGGTGCTGGTTTTACAAGGAGCATCTGATTTGGAAATATAATGGAATACATTTCTGAATGGACCCCAAGCAGTGGTTGTAACCTGATAAACTCCAAATGGAGGAGATGGGAAGTAGGTTGCAAATAGCCCTCTTTGCAAATCCCTTTGTAGGAAGAAAGAAGTGCATATTCAGTACTCCAAACAAGCTAAAGGCCCACAGATGTGAGCAAGAAGGCATGAAATCCTCTGTGTGTACAGAATACCTAGGAGAGAGATTAACATGAAGCCATCCATGTTTTGTGTTGAAACTGTAATGTGTAGAATCCATTTGCCGCTGGCAGCACAAGACTAGATCCTCCATCCAGCATCCAGTAGAATGTGGTCTTAGAACTGCGCTTGATAATTGGCATGAGCAAAGGTAGTGAGTCTCCTCATCAGTTTGCTCCTTTGGATGCAGGTCTCATACCTACTACATTAGAGCAGTCAATTAGCAATAATTAATTAGGCACATCCACTTACATGTCTGCTCTTTTATTTATTAGAACTATAATTAGCCTTTTAGTGTTTATTTTTAGGCAAATTAAGGTTCATTTCTTTGAAATATAAACCACTGTCAGTGTTTTAAAGGGTTGCTTGGGTTTTATGACAAATTGGCCTCTTGGAGATGTGGCTGCCTAGGGAGGGCGGGATTGTTTGGCCCCTCCTATGTAGGCCAATTGAGACTTATTCAAGCAATTAATAACTGTGTGTAGTAGTAGTGATGTTTTTATTCAAGAAAAGGCTGTTTTCCTCCCAATGCAAACAGCAATCACCGGGGGCAGGGGCTGGAACTGGGGTATGGGCAAAGGGTTAAAGTCCCCCTCCCTGCAGTTGGCATTTCCCCATGACCACTATTTACTTAAAACAAACATTCACCCAACTACTAATCCGTGAATAATGTCACGTCTGGTTTCATCCTGTGTAGAGAAATAAGGACCACATGTGCTGCCAATTTCCAAAGCTGGAACATTTCTCATATTGTTAGTGTTTAAGGCACATTGTTCCTTTCTGACTTTGTAATTTTTAATCATTTTTAACGTTGAGCTATAATTCAAATACACCTGTGACGTTATATTCTCAACAAGCTAAGATTAAAACACACAAACCTACATAAATCCTTTTCTTTGGAATGTTTCTGATGTGTGTCTTCTAGAACAGTAAATCTCTTTTCACTGTACAGTAATTTCACTATGATTGTGAGTGTAATACAGCCAACATTTTTGGGGGTGGGGGTGGGGAATCTGTTAGCAAGAGAACTCGGAACTGGTGGCGCTTTGCATCTAATTCGTTTTCAAACGTCCAACTGAAACATGAATTGTGTAGTAAATTGGCATATTAGCATGTAAAAAGGCTCAGAACTAGTTTAATTTGTTTAAGGCTGTAATGTCTTTAAAAACAGTGTATGTACACCCCCTCCTCATGTTTTCTTGGCGGGATTGATCATATGACACTGACATTTTTACCTATCAATGGAACTAGGAGTGTAGTGGGAGCCTAGCTTTGGAACAATGAAACTATGCTGACTTTAGCACACAAACAAAAAACCCCTCAAGTTTTATAATGGAGCTATTCAGAATTCGTGGGCACATATGTGCAAGCACATAATTTGTGTCCGAAAGGGCATGCAAATGGTTTTCTGTCTGCTAGACGTTGGTTGTATAGACTACCTGCCAAACCATTCAGACAGTGCTTGCTTCTGAGAGCTCAGCTTCTATTTTTGTGTCTTGGAGCTCTTAAATAGTCTGTTTGCCCACACCAGTAGGAGGCTAACGCAATACTTAGAATTTCTAATCATCATAAATTATGACCAATGTAATCAACATCAAGCGCACACAAATTGTGAGCGTTTGCAGACAGCGTTTAGAAATGATCAGATGTTAAGCAGAATAATACATGATAGCCAGAGATACGCAGCATGGCTTTGACAGAACAGATGCCCTGCTTCTCTCAGGGAGATGGCTTGCTCCTTTCACTGTTGTGCAAGTTGGATGTATTTCATGGTGGGTGGGGGGCAAAGATTTATCCTTTTCAATGCACCCGTGAATTTGGAAAGTGGAATAAATGTTGTTTATTTTCTCTCTCTGATATGCCAGAAGGATTCTTGTCTAGAGTTTTTCCGTGTTCCATTTTACTATGCCCTTTTTTTCACTCCCTGGCAGCGTGATACACCATATTGCTTCTTAGATGGAATTTCATTTGCATTGTGTTTTATAGTTGTTGACAGTCTGGTTATGCAGTCATGGTTTTGTTTTGTTTTTAAGTGAGAGATTGAGAACAGGTAACTGATTATTGTGATCCTATGTCCATTAATTTCTGCTTAGGTCCCTTGTAATCAGATAATGCAGTTTTGCTGCCAGTATCTTAATTATATGAATTCCAGTTATTATAAAATATTCTGCTGGTTCTTGAGGATGTCCAGGCCCTTGTACTGTATATGTACAAGAATACACATTCCAGTGGTAAAGCTATAATATGGCTGCTCAAAGCACTGTTGCTTTTAAGAAGGGGGGGGGGGGATAACTCAGCAGCTTATTTCTGCATACAGCTGTTAAAGGCACAAGAACCCTGTTTCCTTAGTGCCAAACTTAAACCAAAGCCTACGCTGTCATCCTGTAGACACATACCTGGGAATAAGCCCCATTAATCCCAAAGAGACTTACTTTTCAGTAGACATGTATAGCATTGTACTGAAAGTTAACATAATGAGTGTCTGGCTTTAGGCCCTGCACAGCAGGAGACACACCTAAGCATACTGTATTTGAAAAATTTACACGTTTTGCATTTGCTATTCAGGAAAGGGATTCTTTAACAACCAGTTGTACTTACTGTGTAGTAGTATTTGCAGATCATCACCTCTAAGGAATACCTGATCTCATATGAACCCACCACAGGTGCATCCTGGTTACCAGGAAAAAAGGAAGGGCCAACTCTGGAAATCTCAAGGACTACTATAGAATAAGACAGAAGCAGGAAAGTGCACTAAAGAACCCCAGGGGTCCCTGCTGCCTGGTGTCCAAACAACTCGCCTATCAATCGCAGCTCTGACATCACTCATTGGCTAAACCCACAGACAGCTGGGAGCAGCCAGGCTGGCTCACTTCACAGAAATTGCTTAGAAGGATCCCTGCATATTTTGCTTCATAGCTTTCTTTCTAGGAGGGCTAGAGATTTTCTTTAGAAAATAATAATAAATAAACTTAGGCTATTGTGCCCTGATACTGTACCCATGGGTGGGGCATTGCCCCCACCCCCCTGACTTAAACTCAGCTCCAGGAAAGCTAATGCCCATTAAGCAGGGCAAAATGAAACTGCATTGTGTCACGTAGTTCTTATTCATAGTTCTGACCATATCCAAGGGGTGTTGCAAAGTCCATGTTTCAGTTTAGACCTGCTGCTTTTCTCTTGGGAAGAGGGAGTGATGAGGTTCAGTAATCCACAAATGAGGTTTCCTCTGGAGGCATTTCTCATGTGTTGAGAAGATGCTCCTGAGGAGGCTGTGATGGCGTCCTAATTGCTTTGGTGTCCAAACACTTTACAGTAAAGGAAACTGAGGTATTCACCGTGTCTGGCAGGTGATCTGTTTCTTCAGAGCTCTTCTCTTTAGTTTCTTCTATGGTGTTTTGTGCTCAGGTGCACTTGTTGGGTTAAGAGTTGTTATGTGTGAGAGAGGATTTCTCAGAAAGTGCTGCTCAGAATCAACCTACAATGGTTTGACTGAAGAGCGTTTCAATGTGCTCTTCAAATTCTCAGAAAGCAGGTGAGTTGCTGGAGTTTCTTTTTCATTCTGGTTTTCAGGCTTGGATATTTTTAGCTAAGTGAAAGTGGTGGGTCAGAAATCTAAAAAAACACACACCCTGGTGTTTTCCAGAACAGCTTTGTTTTTTTTGTTTTTGCAACGCTTGTGATTTTTAGTATGTCCCAGAAAATCATTTAGGGAACAACTTTGTATAGGTAGGGAGAGAGTGGTCTCATCCCGGGTAGGAAAGCGTGCAGATCTGAAGATCATCCTCTGCCTTTTCCAGGTTGTTCTTCTAATTTTATTTTTTTATTTTTTGCACCAGTCCAGGCGACTGTGGCTCATGACCTTTGCCCGTTTACATTTCAGGAGGCTTGGCAGTATACACCACAGAGCACTATGACTTTTAAAGTTAATAATAATGTTGAGTGGAAAGGAACTAACTTCATTGTGCTCTACCAGCAGACTGTGCCTTTTAGCAAAAGTCTGTTCATGCACAGTTCAGTGTTCAAAGTCTACCGCTTTTCCTTTGTGCCCTTTGATGATAGTATTGCATGTGGAAGTACAAAACAGGGTCGCTGCCAGATGATTATGTGATAAAATATTTCATTGTGATGAATTCAGCAAAGAGTCAAAGCTGAGATCACTATGGGAACCTTAACTAAATGCCCTGACTTGGTTCAGTGATTTGATATTGCACAAAATGCATTACTCTGCATTTAGCACTGTCTGTTCCAGTTTTGAAGGCACACGGCAAGGTAAGCTGAGATGTAACAGCTTTGATCCAATTTAGTTGGCCTTTTTCCCCTGTGAAGGTGAAAGTCCCCAGGCACCTTCTTCAGGGCATAAGGAATGAGAGCCTGCTGCATTGTATTGTGTTACGCTTTTCTTTTTCACTTTTTTCAGAGATGACGGAAGATGAACAGTTTGCCCTGGCTCTGAAAATGAGCGAGCAAGAAGCCAGGCAGTTGAACTCGCAAGAGGAGGAAGAGGAAGAGCTTCTGAGAAAGGCCATTGCTGAGAGCCTTGGTGTAAGTGAAGCAGAAATACTTGGGCTACAGAATTGCCTGTTCACATCTTTCCCTGCCCTGTACTCCCCCTCTGCAGTTCAAATGAGGTGTTTGTTATGGGACAGGCTTCCATCTGGAATTCTAGCCAGTCTTCTGTAAGGCATAAATGCATCTGACAAGGTGAGCTCACAATACATTTGTTAATCTTCACCATGTTAACAGCCCCAAACACGGCTAATGAATGATTTCACCTTTAGCTATCATTTTGTAGATTAACATGGAAGTGTCCATTTATATATTTTACTCAGTGGAGCAGCAGTCAGTTTGATTTAATAATTAGGAACGTACATTTTCAAAGGCAAATCACTTGTGTGCATTTTTCACCCTCCTTTCTAGAGCTGCCAGCCTTCTGAGTCTTCTGCTGCAGCTGCTGTGCCCCATCCTTCCAAGGCACCAGTGTCTTCAGCACCAAGCTACCCAGCTGGGCAAGAGGATCCTGAGCTCCTTGCAGCTCTACAGCCTTGCCCTGAGTCTCCTTGCTCCGAGTACAGCTCCCTCTCACACAGTGACAAAACTGATAAGAATGGACAGACAGATGTCGCCAAGAGGCCCCTAGTAGTACTGACGAGGTTAAGCCAGGCAACAGTTGAGAGCTCACTAGTCTCTAGCATAATTGTATCTCCAGGGAAGAGCCAACCTTCTGCAAGGTCAAATGAAAACCCTTCCCCATCAGCAAGGAGCAGTTCCAGCGATACACCACCCAGTCTAGAAGAAGGGACATCAGTTGCCTTAAGTCCCACCTTTCCCCAAAGGCCTCGGGGCACTTTGTCACTGGCACCTCAGAGACTTTTTGCAGGAAGGTTTAGCCCTCCAAAGCCAACAGGCAAGGAAACTGAAAAGCATTCCCAAAATTACATGGAAGGAGATTCCCTTCCTGGTTGCTCAGAAGCTCCGGAGAAAGTGGCCCTGGAGCACAGCATGTTGGACTACTCCAGACAAGGGTCTGAGCTTGGACATCGGTTGGAGTCCATCAAGAAGGCATGTCTTTCTCCTGGGGTGGTGGAAAGGACTGAATTGCCCAGAAACGCTCCTCCACTGTGCGCACTTCATAGGGGTGACGAGGAGTGCCAAGAAGGTGAAGAGAGAGACATGGTGCACTATTACTGGGGTGTTCCCTTCTGCCCTAAAGGCGTGGATCCCAACAAATATACCCAAGTCATCCTGTGTCAGCTTGAGGTTTACCAGAAAAGCCTGAAACAGGCTCAGCGACAGCTTCTACACAAGAAACCATTTGGGGAGCCCATTGTCCCCAATTTGTGTCCCTTGAGGCGAAGTGACCGTGGCAAAGCAGCAAAGGAAGCATCTAAGAGAGATGAAGGTACAGATGAGCAGGAAGGAGAAGAAATGGATGAGAAAAAGGAGCCTGAGAGCATAGCCTGGCTTCTGTCCCCAATAAATGGAGAGCAGAACATGGCAGGGGGAAGAAACCTTGAGCGTGATGATGAGCCAGCAAGCAGCTCATTTCAGGTAAATTTGCTGCGCTGTCTTTGTCGGTCTGGTGAATTCTGAATGAAGGAGGGGGAGTGGCTAGTTATCTTTGCTTGATGTTGTGATCTATACAACAGACTAGACCCCAAAGAATGTTGGTGCATATTTAGGGGTACATTGGTTCACTACGACTTGCCACACTTCTAAGGTCAAAGAGATTTGGTGAACTTTGCAGCTTTTTAAAAGAATAGTGGACAACTCAGAAATTTATAGGATCTAGCATTATAGTGAATTGAATCTCTAGTAGGTGGCTGCTCAAGCAAGGGTGGAGAAACTTTTCAGCCCCAACCTTGTGGCTTAACCTTCTGGGGGCCACATGCCAGCTGTGTGCAGGGCCAAAGCAAAAAGTGGGTATACACACACTCCTTTACATGAACACAAACACTTCCATGCGCTCTCCCTAGCTTCAGTCTCCAGGAACTTGCCCTCTCCTCCCAGAGTGGCAATCAGATTTGAAAAAAAGCATTGGAGCTAATGGAAGTCATTTTTTCAAGCCTAATTGTCACTTGGGGAATATTGGGGGCATGTTGCAGTCAGATGAGGAGGACTCATGGGCTGTGTCTGAGCCGGTGGGCTTGAGGTTCCCCATCACTGAGATAGCTTGTTTCTGCCAAGAGATTAAATAATAGACTTGAAACCCAGTTTGTGCTCTCTGGTTTCTAAATTGTAACAAATGCGACTTTCCTTTGCAAGATCAATCTTAGAAAGCATATACCAGTGTATCTAACCGCCAAAATTTTCAGCTCTTGATGGTTATGCTAATAGCTATGAAGGCAACCGTATGACTGAAAATTGTGCCTTATACACAAAGAGTTCTAGTATAGCAAGTCATCTCCTATTGCTGGCATGAGCATTGCTGTATTTTTTTTTTTTAATGTTTGTTTTGCTTGGCCTGTTCTCTGCCTTACTAGGTAAATCCATATGCTACCAGAGATAGTAAAATGCCATGTGACCTAGTTCTAAAATACATTTTCAGCAGGAAAACATTTGCTATTTTGCACTGAGTTTTTTTACATTATTTTGCTCTTTGGGAGATGCACCATTCATAAGACTATGCAGCCTCTTGGGATTTCTCTGTGTTTCTTAGCCAGTTGCACAACTTAGGTTTTAAGGGCGCCTAAGCAGCAGTGATTGATTTTAATGGGCAAGCTTTCCTATGTGTTTATCATGTCACTGGACAGAGGATGAGATGTGACAGGGAGAATGCTATAATCCTTCCTCATTGGTGTGGCATGCGCAGCCAAGCCAAACATTAACCTGTTCCTCTTGCTTTAATTGTTGTCTCTGTGTGCCATTTTTTAAGCTGCCAGACAGCCACTAGGTGTCAGTGTTTGTTTCATTTCAAGAGCTGGGAGCAGCTTTCGGTCATTGCTGCTGTTTAAACAGATTGCTAGTCAGATGAAGTATTTATTGCTGCTGTATTTTAGGTTTGTGTCAGCCTTTTCCAACCCTCATTTTTCATAATGACTTCGCTGCTAGATCATTGTATAACTTTATCTTCGCTCTGACTGAAGCTCAACCTTGTTGTTACTATTTTCAAGTGTATTTGATTGTTTACCCCAGTGATGGAAAGATACTTAACTTGTTTTGTGATATTTATATTCTGTCTTGTAATATTGAACGCGCTGAGGAAAAACTGTCATGTCTGCATTTTCTTTCAGAAGCAAAAGTGCAGTGCAGCCTTGCTTCTGGTTTCACAGTTTTGGATCCAGAGAGGCTATATTTAAACACACCTTAAAGGTGACCTGCGAAGGAGAAAATGTTGGACTTGTGCCCTATTTTTGCTCGTTTATGATAGATGGAGATGACCGAGATGACCGAGTGTTTTTGTGTCAAAGCTGTTTTTATCTCTCTGCCTCAGTTGTTGGAAATCCAGGCCTTATTTAGCCTGGATTTTTTTGTGTGTGGCATGTGAAGTTCTGATGAAAATCTAGGAAAACCCCAAAGGCCTGATAGCACTGGTAGCCAAGAAAGGGAATTAATAATATAGGAAGCTGTCAAATGGGAGACTGTGATGAGCTGATACATCTAAGCACAGAAGTTAGATATACCCCAGCTTCTTCAAAGCCATTCTTAGGAACACGGGGAGACTCTTTATACAGAGTCAGACCATTGGTCCGTCTAGCTCAGCATTGTCTACATCAGATGTGGGGAACCGTTGACCCTCTAGCGGTTGCTGAACTACAACTCCCAACCTTGTGCTTGCGACAGCTGGTGGGAATTGTAGTTCAACTACATCTGGAGGACCAACGTTCCTCATTGCTGCTCTACTCTGTGATGTAGCAGCTCCCCAGAGTTTCTGATAAGGGTCTTTCTGAGCGCTGTCTGGAGATGCCAAGGACTGAGCCCAGGGCCTTCTGTACACAAAGCAGCTGGGGAAGAGTCACCACCCAGTGGTAGAGCATCTGCTCTGCTTTCAAAAAATCCCAGGTTCAGCTCCCAGCATTTCCAAGTAGAGCTGGGAGAGAACACTGTCTGAAATCCTGGAAGTCTGTTGCCAGTCAGTGTGGACGATGCTGAGCTGCATGGACCACGGAGCCACAGCCTTTCTATTTTTAAGCCCTAAACGAGTTCCTGGAAGAAGGCGCGCCATAACGCAAGATTCAGTGTCCCTTTCGACTACATCCTCAAGGAATGCAGGCGTTGAGTGCACAAGTCTTAAGCAGTCTTCCAGCAAAAACGGAGAGTAATAGATTTGACATTTAAAATGGCTCTAGGGCCGTGAGAAACAAATGGGGTTGTTGGGGCAACCTGAAAACACAATTAAAATGTAAAAAGCTCAAGTTCCAACTCATAAATATACACTAAAGCACCTTAAGATATAGCAGAGAAGCCAAGGCAGGGCTTCAGCCGAGTATGACAATATGCTTTGCGGCAGGTGATTCTTAACACCCCTTTTCTTTCTTCCGCCATGTAATGGAACATGGAGCTGATGGCAGGTAATTCAAAGACCACTTTTCCATGTTTTAAGCCTCATTTGAGCACTACATTTTTCTCCGCCATAATTACCCACCGGCGTTCTTTGTCACTGTTTCAGCACCCTTTGTGTTGACAGTAGTGTAAGTCCTAATGTATTTAAGGTGCCAAAGTGTCTCCTTAGCTGTTGAGTCCGGGCGGCTGCTACCTCTCCCCCCCCCCCCCCCCGCTTCTGACTTGTTGCTATTCCAGTACAGCTGAATCCGTTCTAGTCTGGGATGTTAAATCTGCATCGTGCTTTTCCTGGCGGTTTGAGCTGCTGGCAAGCCTGTTTGACTATGCCCCCTGCATCTGCCGAATTGCAAAGCTGTTAATCAAGACAGTAACTACCGTTGCCTTCAAGTCTTCCCTAGTGGTTCCTCGCTCCATCCTGCTACGGTGAAATGCTGCTAAAATGGACAGTGTGCTTGAGCTACCCCTTCAGACTCTGCTTCCCGCTGTTCTTTGGGAAACGATATATACCTCTGTTGTCTCTTTAGATGAACGGCTTTCATGATTCATTGCCTAGAATAGATTGAAACTAGATGTTATGGCAGATGTGGGCCTCTACTGAAAACAACAACCCCATGTCTCTGTCTCTTCCTTTCTTGTTGTTCGTAAATTCTAGGGATACTGCACGCCTGATGTAACATCATTACCTTGCAAGTTCCCACCATTGACCGCTTCTTGTTCTTCCCGTAAATAAACAATCCTCAATACAATTTTGGGTAAAGTCAACACCCCAAAAGTTGGAAACAAGTGGGAGATGTATAGCAATCACATAGCTTTGTGTATGATCACAATTTATATACATCTTATCTAGAGCAAGCTCTGCCATGCAGCGAGGCGAGGCTATCTGCTTAAGCCATTCCCATGCCAGGGTGGAATACAAGACTCATAGTTCTTTGTGTGATTACCCACACCTTCCGTGCAGTGTCTTTATGGTTGCCACAGCATCACTTCCAGCTTCCAGTGCTTCATTTGGGTCTAGCACAGTGCTCCAATAATATCTGGTGTATGTAGAAAGGAATAAAAATATTGGAATGTGCACCACACAATAAACTCTGGAACAACCCAAATCATACACCCCATATACCATACACTGGATGGGAGGGTCTTCCAACACATAAGACCAGGTGTTCTCAGGACAAAATAAACATAAACATAGACTGTTACAGGTTTCTTGTGAGATTGCTGTAAATGCAGTCAACATATGCTTGCGTGGATGGTAGCTGGGATGTTTAGAACAATTATTTAAAGCAATGCATAGAACATTGCATTCTTGTCTTAATTCATATTTGATCTATAGGTCAATATTTCCTGCAGGTGACTATTGAAGAACAATATGCACCTACTTTTTAACAGATGAAGAGTAGGAGTAATAAGATTGCTCAGGGTAACCTTTTTTTCTATAAATGACTATTGACTCATGGGGAAAATCTATTGGGGTCCAGAGCCAAAAGTGGGAGAGCCATCAATAAGATAGAAACATCTGTAGAAGAAAGCTGTAGAAAATCATGTATTTCCAACCTTTTCACACCCAGGCCCACTTTTAACCCAAGCATGCATTTGGGGACCCATTTCTTAATCTTGTACTATATAAGCCCACAAGGTGGCTTGATAGCTTAGACAGACATGAGACTCCTAATGCCAGTGTTGTGAGTTTGAGCCCCATGTTGGGCAAGAGATTACTACATTGCAGGGGGTTGGACTAGATGACCCTTGTGGTCCCTTTTCAGTCTATGGTTCTGTGATTCTATTTGCATGGTGGTAGTACTGCTGTTGCGACCCACCTTCAATCAAGCCATGACCAACTAGTGGGTCCTGACCCACCTGTTGAAGACCAGTGAGGCTAGATGCTCTTGATGGGTCTGGAAATATTTATTTGTGCATGATGTATGAGAGATGAAGTTAGTTTAATATGGAATGAGCAGGAGTAGAATGCAAAACCCCATGACAACTGCATTTGGAGTCTAACACAGGAAATAGGAAGTTCAGTGATGGATGGCTCAGTGACGGATGGCTTGATATAAGAATAGGGCAAAATATAAGAATGAAAAAATTAGAGGAGTCTACCAGCATCCCCTTTCTTTCATTTCTTGACCCCCTTTCCTGTGGCAACTTATCTGAGTTCTTATTTGGGGAAGGACTGTAGCTCAGTTGTGGAGCATCTGCTTTTAAGACAGAAGCTCCTTGGTTTAATCTCCAGCATCTCCAGACAGGGCTGGCACGGATTTTTGTCTGAAACCCTGAAGAGCTGCTGCCTGTCAATGTAGACCAGGCATAGGCAAACTTGGCCCTCCAGATGTTTTGGGACTACAACTCCCATCATCCCTGACCATTGGTCCTGTTAGCTAGGGATGATGGGAGTTGTAGTCCTGAACATCTGGAGGGCCGAGTTTGCCTATGCCTGATGTAGACCATACTGAGCTAACTAGCAGTGGTATAAGTATGAGGTATAAGGCAACTTACTCAGTATAAGGCAACTTCCCTCACTCCTACAATGCCGCTGGCTACTTAAAAACCTTGGTGCATATTGGGAAGGAGACCAAGTGGTGGCAAAAGCATTAAACTTCAGTTGTGGTTTGTGCCTGATCCAAGAGTAGGCAAGAGAATAGGAAAAAGATGGGATGTAGAGAAAGTGAGAGGAAGAGCGAAAGAAAAAAGTAGAAAGAAAAGAGGCAAAACTACAGTACAGTCAAAAATTAAAAGTTGGTTTGTATTGCCGGATGAGGTTAAAGATGGTCTGAAAGGCTGAACATTACTATGCTGCAGAACCTTACAGATTCCACCTACAGATTTTTCTCCCTCTTTCCCCTTTATATCAAGAAAGTGGCATGTTAGAGAGCATGGACAGGTGTGATTCAATTTTTTATTTACCTAAGGAAGATACAACACCTGGATCTCTTTGCAGGAAGATGGGTAGGATTCTGAAATTCAAAGAGCCATTTAATGCACAGCTTTTTAGAGTAAAATACATTTGCGCACGGTTTATACAGTTAGAGTGCTACTTAATTAATTGTTTCAGTGGCTTCCATTGACATGTAATGGTAATGCATTTCCCAGTAATGTAATTACTTGGCTAATTCTGGCATAGCACTAGTTTACAGTTAGTTCTGAGCTATGAGTTCTCAGAACATCTTGCAAGATAGTTCTTTCTGTTTATGTTCCAGCTAAGGACAATGTTGCAACCAACATCTTTGCTTTTCAGTGTGTTCCTGACAGCTTCTGTCTCAGCTGTGAATTTTGCAAGTGTTTTGCTCTGAAGTTAACCCTTCGAGCTTAATGCTTTCAGAGGGCCTAACGTCTTTGCCTTTGTCTCCTGGTTCATGCAGCATAATGTGCCTTTTTTGATGCAACTCTTTGCTTGTGGCACAGTCTGTCTGGATATGGGTTGGTATGTGGATCCTACCTTACAGTGGCAGGTTGGTCATGGTAGCTATCTGGTTTCTTCCAAGTTTTATGATTCTATGACCAAATGACCTTCAAACCCTTTTAAATGCACGTTTACACGGTTAGCTGATTCTTATTGCACAGATATATTTCCGGTCTCTGAAGGACTTTATGTTGCTGCTGCCCTACTTTTTTCTTACATGGATGTTCTAGCTTAGAAGTATTGAGCTGCCGTTAAAAGATTGGCTGGTTTGATTATTTTCTTTCTCCTTAGGCCACCCAAGTGCTGTTTGCAGAAGATGTGCTTGAAGAAAGGGAGCCCATGCAGATTACCCAAAGGTAAGTAGGTGTATATCAGAGTAGTTCATTATGGGAGATAATAAGCCTGCTGGAATGACCTGGTCTTCCTGGTCTTCCTGGGATCTTCTTCAGAAGCTGTTGCACAGAAATTGAGTTTTTTCATGCCTGCGGCTGTTGTATATTTCAGGTTGTAACTATACTGTGCTGGAATGTGATAAGCGGACAAAGGAACCTAATTTCTGTTTGTATAGTGTCAAATGTGTGCGACTCAGAGCCTTGAACGGATATTCTGCCCGAAATCTCAGCATGCGTTATCATTCTTGCAGTATATTTGTGTCTAATGTCAAACAGAGAAGTATGACCCTCAACAGTACCTGTGTCTTAAAAATGTAAAGCAAGAAGTAGCCATTGCAGTAAAGATAATAAAGTTCAATCCTTGGCCTAAGGAGCTAATTTAATTTGATTTGACACCACAAAGCAATAAATTGTGGCTGGTTGAAAGATGAGTTTCAGCAAGAGTCTCAGCGGGTATGCAAACAGCATGGCGGAGCAGTATTTAAATATATATAATATGTAATATATATATGCAGTTCTTTGAAGAGGCAAGAACAGAAGACAAGACCAAGAAAGCATATCGTAATAGTGGCAGCACATTTATCTCCTTGAGACAGCAAGCCATGTTCCGGGAGAACAACCAATTCAAGTATGAGCAAGTAGCATGTGTGGTTGGGGAGGGTCCAAACCCTGTTTGCTTCAGATGATTAAATAACAAGTTGGGGAGGCTGCTGCCTGTGTCTCTCATTTGGGCCCCTGCTGCTGCTGCTGCTTTTTCTGGCAGGGCACAGCATGGTGGCCATTTCTGGAATACCTCCTGGGAGGACTGCCGCCTTAAAGGTTCCCAGAGCCCAGGAGTAAAGCATCCTGGCTGGGATGGCTTGCAGTAGAGATCAGGAAATGAAGGAAACGGTAGGAGATGGTGCAGATAGGGGAAGATTCATGAAGTGATTTGCTAGGAAGATTTCAATATTTGCTGCTCAGCCACAAGTCTAGCTGTGAGAAGTTCCTTGATTCTTGGGTTAGTTTCCCCAGGTTTTATAATTAAAATGCTCTTGGCATGAGGCCACTGGTTTTTCTCTGCCTGATATCCTCTCTTCTCATTGATCCAACAGCATTTTGGCTGAATGCTCAATGAGGGGAGCAGACTGACTAATGTGATAGCTCTTCCCACCCTGCAGTGGGGTAAGCTCTCCTATGTACATAGTCTAATAAGGAGGATGGCAGTTTCACCCTTATGGTGATCATACTTGGGAGGAGAGATTCAAGTGTGGATGCCTTTCTTTGCCATCACAGCTGTCATAGAATCATAGAATCATAGAGTTGGAAGAGACCACAGGGGCCATCGAGTCCAACCCCCTGCCAAGCAGGAAACACCATCAGAGCACTCCTGACATATGGTTGTCAAGCCTCTGCTTAAAGACCTCCAAAGAAGGAGACTCCACCACACTCCTTGGCAGCAAATTCCACTGTCGAACAGCTCTTACTGTCAGGAAGTTCTTCCTAATGTTTAGGTGGAATCTTCTTTCTTGTAGTTTGGATCCATTGCTCCGTGTCCGCTTCTCTGGAGCAGCAGAAAACAGCCTTTCTCCCTCCTCTATGTGACATCCTTTTATATATTTGTACATGGCTATCATATCACCCCGTAACCTCCTCTTCTCCAGGCTAAACATGTCCAGCTCCCTTAGCCGTTCCTCATAAGGCATCGTTTCCAGGCCTTTGACCATTTTGGTTGCCCTCCTCTGGACACGTTCGAGTTTGTCAGTGTCCTTCTTGAACTGTGGTGCCCAGAACTGGACACAGTACTCCAGGTGAGGTCTGACCAGAGCAGAATACAGTGGCACTATTACTTCCCTTGATCTAGATGCTATACTCCTATTGATGAGGCCCAGAATTGCATTGGCTTTTTTAGCTGCCGCGTCACATTGTTGGCTCATGTCAAGTTTGTGGTCAACCAAGACTCCTAGATCCTTTTCACATGTACTGCTCTCAAGCCAGGTGTCCCCCATCTTGTATTTGTGCCTCTCATTTTTTTTGCCCAAGTGCAATACTTTACATTTCTCCCTGTTAAAATTCATCTTGTTTGTTTTGGCCCAGTTCTCTAATCTGTCAAGGTCGTTTTGAAGTGTGATCCTGTCCTCTGGGGTGTTAGTCACCCCTCCCAGTTTGGTGTCATCTGCAAATTTGATCAGGATGCCCTTGAGTCCATCATCCAAGTCGTTGATAAAGATGTTGAATAAGACCGGGCCCAAGACAGAACCCTGTGGCACCCCACTAGTCACTCTTCTCCAGGATGAAGAGGAACCATTGATGAGCACCCTTTGGGTTCGGTCAGTCAGCCAGTTACAAATCCACTGAGTGGTAGCATAGTCAAGACCGCATTTTACCAGCTTCTTTACAAGAATATCATGGGGCACCTTGTCAAATGCCTTGCTGAAATCAAGGTAGACTACATCCACTGTGTTCCCTTCATCTACCAGGCTTGTAATTCTGTCAAAAAACGAGATCAGGTTAGTCTGACATGACTTATTTTTCAGAAATCCATGCTGACTATTGGTGATCACAGCATTCCTTTCTAGGTGCTCACAGACTGTTTGCTTAATGATCTGCTCCAGAATCTTCCCTGGTATTGATGTCAGACTGACTGGGCGGTAATTATTTGGGTCCTCTCTTTCCCCCTTTTTGAAAATAGGGACAACATTTGCCCTCCTCCAGTCTGCGGGGACTTCGCCTGTTCTCCAGGAATTCTCAAAGATGACTGCCAGTGGTTCTGAAATCACATCTGCCAGTTCTTTTAATACTCTTGGATGCAGTTCATCTGGCCCTGGAGACTTGAATACATCTAGACTAGCCAAGTATTCTTGTACTATCTCCTTAGTTATTCTGGGTTGTGTTTCCTCTGCTGAATCATTTGCTCCAAATTCTTCAGGTCGGGCATTGTTTTCTTTATCGGAGAAGACTGAGGCAAAGAAAGCATTGAGGAGTTCAGCCCTTTCTGTGTCCCCTGTTTGCATTTCACCATCTTCTCCTCTGAGTGACCCCACGGTTTCTTTGTTCTTCCTTTTGCTACGAACATACCCATAAAAGCCTTTTTTGTTGCTTTTAACCTCTCTAGCAAGCCTGAGTTCATTTTGTGCTTTAGCTTTTCTGACTTTGTGTCTACACGTGCTGGCTATTTGTTTGAATTCCTCTTTGGTGGTTTCCCCCCTTTTCCATTTTTTGTACACATCCTTTTTTAATCTTAACTCAGTTAAAAGTTCTTTAGATAGCCACCCTGGCTTCTTTAGGCACCTTCCATGTTTCCGTCTCATTGGTATTGCCTGAAGTTGTGCTTTTACTATCTCCCTCTTAACAAACTCCCAGCCATCTTGAACTCCCTTTCCTTTTAGTATTACTGTCCATGGGATCTCACCCAGCACTTCCCTAAGCTTTATGAAGTCGGCTTTCTTAAAGTCGAGAAATTGAGTCCTAGTATGCTTGGCTGCTCCTTTCCGCTGTATAGTAAACTTCAGAAGAGCATGATCACTCGCGCCTAATGATCCTTCCACTTCTACCCCACTAACCAGGTCATCAACATTGGTTAGGACCAGATCTAAAATGGCTGTTCCTCTTGTTGCTTCTCCCACTTTCTGGACAATGAAGTTGTCTGCAAGGGCAGTGAGGAATCTGTTTGACCTTATGCTCTTGGCTGAGTTTGACATCCAACAAATATCCGGGTAATTGAAGTCCCCCATTACTACTATCTCCCTTCCTTTTGCATGCTTGGCCATCTGTTCCAGGAAGGCATCATCTATGTCCTCCGTTTGGCTTGGGGATCTATAGTAAACTCCCACAATGAGGTCACTGTTATTCTTCTCTCCCTTAATTTTAACCCAAATGCTCTCACTTTGGCTTTGAGTTTCTAAATCTTGGATCTCTTCACAGGTATACACATCCCTGACATATAACGCCACTCCTCCTCCTTTCTTGTCTGGTCTGTTTCTTTGAAATAGATTGTATCCCTCCATTATTACATTCCAATCATTATTACATTCCAATCGTCAGGAGGTTCTGGGACTGCGTGGGGAAAGAGAGAGAGATATAATGCTCCTGTTTCCTCACTAGGGCGTAATATTTCAAGTACTCATTAGCCAGAGCTTGATTGGAAAAAATCCCCCTAGCTCCATCCAGGGACAGCACTCATATAAACAACAAGTGGCACTGGTGTGAGGCTTCTACCCTTAAGGCTTGTTCCATTTCCCCCTCAGACTGTAGGTAATAGGATTAGTCTCCTCTGTTTACATTGGGCGCCTTGCACATTTTTCAAGCTGCAAGCAGGGATCTCAAAGTACATCCTACTTGCCATGCTGTGACCCCGGGAACTTTGCAATGCAGCCGGCGGCTGCCCTCATCAGGCTGCTGGGATCAAGATTGACCATTACGTGCTGCGACATCTAATTTGATCAGACGGCACATCTGCATTAAGATGACAGTGGCTGCAGTATTCTCAGTTTTGTGCACATTAAGTGTGGCCATCTGGCACCTGGCAGTTTGCCAGCAGAGCCCTGCGCTGGGCAGAGCACAGGCAACCTGGTCAGCGGGCTTCAGATGCTCTTTGGTTCTTATGCTGCTGGAGTAATTTTGAAAGCAGCTTTAGCCAACGGCATCTTCCTCCCCCATTTTCCATTGGCCACTCAGCTTTGTTGTTTCCTGTGTTGTGCAAAGTATGCTAGATTGAGATTTTAATAAATGATTATATGCTTTGTTACTGGGAGATAGTTGGTGTAGCAAGCAATGTGGGTTGACTTCAAATTGATTAGCCCATTTTATAAATGTCATAGCAAATTGTTTAGTGTGAGGCCTTTTGAAGTGAGTCGTGATGGTTTACACAGCATAAGCTGTCCTCAGCTTGGGCTCATAACAAATGCTTTGAGATGGTTTATTTAGCGAGAGAGCGAGAGAAGTCACTTGTGGTTTCCCATCAGGATTTTCTTATTTACCATAAATCTGTGGTGGCTGTTCCCTACTCTCCGAGGCTCATAGCTGAGTTTAATAAATCTTTCCTTTTGTCAGTGTGGGGATTCGTGTTTTTCAAGTGTGCACTTGCATACTTGATCAATCCAATAGGAAAGCCACATAGAACTCTAAGGTTGACAGGGTGGCAATGTCACAGTGGCTCAGCCTGTGTCTTCCCGTGACGTGGAGCGACTGTGCTTTGCAGAGAAAATGGCGGCACTGGAAGGTCAAAATGAGAGGAGCCAGGCACAGTTAAATGCTGCATAAAAGAGCTGCTTGGTTCGTGTTGGCAGAACTTTGCTGTAGGGAAGCTTTGAGTTGTGTCAGATTCCTGCTGCTTTAGAGAGCTGTGTGCAGTGATGAAATTTGGGGGGGAGAGAGAGAGAATAGCAGTAAAGGATGGGAGAGAGAAGAGTTCAGTGTCAAACAGATCTCCACCTCTTCCCACTCCTCGCTAAGGATTAGGCTGCTCTGCTACCTGCAGTACTCCTGTGACCAAAAGCAGAAAGCATCAAAGAAGCCTTTGCAGTTCTGAGTAGATATTCTTACTTCTCTTGCATGACACAATGACCCTTTCTTTTGCTTTAGAAAGTGTCTCTAGGGAAGAAGGGCTTCTCCACGGTCGTCTTGTTTGGGATGCTTCTTTCAAGCCTGTAACTTTCTGCATTCTCTCCCGCTGCCTTTCTTGGATAATCAGAGCTCCCAAGGCTGCAGCTGACTTTCACAGGCCTGCATGTTGTGACACTGGTTTATTCTGTGTTTGCATTTCAATAGCATTTCTGCTTTGACCCCGTTGGACAGTAGGAGAAGCCCAGACATGGCCGCAGAGAATCAAGCTGAGGAAGAAATCACTCTTTGCCCTGGTATGAGCCCTCTAACAATTCATTTGTGGTTTTGAGCCAAGAAAATCAACATCCTTAGTTGCAGACAAAGCTGTGCTGCTTGGCAGGTTGTAAATCATGAGGTCAAACTGGTAGGTTTGGTGGGTGGATCCCTTGAAAAAGGCCTGATCAGTTCCTTGGGAAAACGCAAAATCCTGCTGGTCCCTTGCCATTCCAGCCCTAGTGTGTCCAGATGCAGGCAGGAGGAAGGTGGCTGACTCAACTCCCTTTCTGCTCTTTCATTTGGGTGGTTGCATCAATGGTACCCTGGAGAGGGGCTTCATGCTGTTTCCTGTGGACTTCTTGCCTCCCTTGGAGCACCATGACGGATGCTGCTAGTATGCTGGCACTGTCATCATTTATTTGCTTGGCCTCAGAACAAGGGTGACACTGAGCACCACCTGCTGAGCCTCTTAAGTTTTGTCCTAGAACCACTTATGTAAGTGTTTATGTTAGTTTATATTCCTTGGTTAAACATACTGGGAGAAGGACTCCTGAGCTTATCTTTTAGAAACTGAATGAAGTATGTCTTCCTTTCAGGATGAGCAAATGAACTTCCTCCTCTGCCTTTTGCAGTCCTGTGTTTAATGAAGCTGCAATTGCTAATCATTGTTTGGACACTCAAAGCCAGGGGTGTCAACTACTACGGCTTTAACAGGAGGGTTACCTCCTGTTAGAAGAGCCAGCGGTCCCCACCTGCTGGGTTTGTCAGTGACATCCTGAATGATGTATTTTCCCCGCCCCCCCCCCCCCCTAGTTCAGAGCAAATCAGTCATACAGCAATGCTTACAAATCCATCTGCCCTGAGCATACATTTTCAAAATCACGCTAGGGGAAAGGAATTTTCTTATATTCAGTAAGCAAGAAAATTGTTCAAGGTTAAATTGTTCTCTTCAAGACCCAATCTGATTTCGAAATTATTTTTCTAAAGCAAACCTTTTTTCAGTGTCACATCTCATACAGGAACAGGTTTAATTGTGAGGTTCCCTGCAGGAGACTGGATGAGGTTTTCATTGTTGGTAATAACTGAGGGGTGGTGTTCTAACAAAGAGGCAGAGCGGGTACAAAGGAAAGGCAAGCTGTACAGCAAAGCAATAGGTGTGTTGCCTTTCTCCTGAGTTGAAGCGCTTGCTCCTGCATTGTGCTGCTCGCCAGCAAAACCTACCCTGGCGCACAACCTACATGCCCTATTGATTCCTGCTCCCTGTTAAGCTGCAGCGTGGCAGTAGCCTTATCCCCACACCGCTGCACTATAGCTTTAAACTTCTACTCCAGTTATGTTGTTGCACGTTGTCTGCTAACATTTGTGACAAGTCTAAAAAATGTTTAGAAACTGTGAAGACACTGTAAAGCAAATGGGATAAGTTTTATCTGCTAGTGTGGAATGTGCTGGGGGGTTGGAGGGGGGCTTGTGGAGAATAATAGGGAGGGGCTGAGCTGCTGCTAACATGGGAGGCTTCTGTTACAGAGACCCAGCCGAGTCCATTGCAAGCTATCGAGCCTGAGAGCGGAGAAATCCATTCATCCAGCAAAGATGTCTCTCTGCAGGTAAGCAAATCCCTAAGGGATAACAGCCAGTGAAGCGTCTGGAATGCAGAGTCTCGTTTCCTGCCTGTCTCCCAAAATGAGCTGCTTTGCAAACTATGCAACCTGCTAGGAAATGTTTGTGTAGGAGTGTGTGTGTGTGTGTGTGTGTGTGTCAGGCCTCCTGTTGTTCTCCCTCCCTTTGTCAGCAACTCCTCCCATTCGTTTCTTTTCCTCCATCTATGCGGCCATGGACTACAAGCCTAGCACCTTTGTTAGCGGAAGGGATTGCTGTTGACTTTCTCACGTTTGTCATCTTGCGGGCGACACCTATTCAATGTGCTACATGGGTTGCGATGTGCCAAAGGACACCACTGGGCCCAATGAGGGAAAGGGAGCTAGTTGCTTGTCCCCGAGCTGCACGTGTCTGACTGAACAAAGAGGTTGCAAGCATGTTGGCAAAACTGTGACTCTGCAGTGTGATTAAGCTGTTGCTATTGGCTCTTTACAGCTTTGAGGCTTTGACAGTAGAGCATGTGTACACAAGAGGGGAGTGGGCAGAGGGCTTTAAGATTTGGCACTGGTCTGAATGCTGCTGCTTCTTAATTTTGGGGTGCTCACTGTGCTCGTGTGGGCCTTCTGACTATTACCTTAAACGAAGTCTTCGCAGTCATGATTTATCTTGGATGTGCCTCTAGATTAATCCAGAGAAAGGCCTTTCTTGCTTGTCTCATTGCCAAATGAATGCTGTTGTCTTTGCTCTGCTTTCCTGAATCACCACACCTGTGCTGCAGTCACCATGCCGCTGTCACAACAGTGACATCTGACTTCAATGGCTGTTTCTGGTAATATAAAAATAATGCCTATTTAGGTTGCTGCTGGTGGGAATATAAAAGGGATTTTCAAATACTATTCTGGCAGGATACATAAATCTAGGTGAATTGGAGAGCACTTGACAAGATGATTCATATGTAAAAGGCTAATTCTTGGAGTCTTCAGCCTGTACAGGGTTGTCTGTCTCCATGATGATGACTGTTAACATGTAGAAGCAGCATCACATTGTAACAGGTACCTTAATGAACTTCATAATAGCTCAGGTTTTTTACGTTGTGTGCTATTCATCAGTTAGACAGTGTCGCTGAGTGGAATAGTGCACCCAGTGAGTATCTGAACTCTCTCAGCCTATGCTATGTTTGCATAGTGATTATGAAACTTAGGGAACTCTAGGGAAACCAGAACTAGTGAGTTGTCTCTTGTGTTATGGGACTAGTTCCTGGGTGGGATTTGTGCCTTAAAAAACCTATCCAGGCAGAAAGACAGCAAGCGCTCAGAAAGGCCCTAAGGATAGGTCAGTAGCCCATTTTAGGCCTCCCGGTGTTAACTTGGGTGATCAGAAGGACTTGAACGCTGTGGCAGGATTTGAACCTTGTATTATATGGTTCAGTGGATAATGGGAGCTGAGCCATACACCAGCCAGCCTGATCTCCTGCCTCTGCTGCTGGCCCATAGGCACGAGCCCTGTTTGAACGGAGGCGGCCTCAGTCGCTCAGGGCACCTCTTCTTGTAAGCGCCGGCGTGGGATGGTTCTGCTTTCCCCTTTGCTGGGTGGGCAGCCAGTCATGCGGTTAAGGCTTCTCTCAGCCGTCCTCCCAGGGCTTGTCAAAAGTCATTCTCAGGGAGGGGGGTGGGGAGAGGGGGCTGATGTGTTGCTACACAATGCCGCATTTACATTTGCAATTGAGTTATTTACTGTGGGAGTGTAAGCAGTTTATTTGGACACCTGGTATTTGCAAAGGATGTGATCTGCAAGGCTGTGTAAAGTGGAAATGGGAAGGAGCGGAGAGCTCTTCACATCTGTAGATGTGTCATCTTATTAGATTAACACCGATTTGATCAGAACACCTTATCGTTGGCATGTCTTGTTTTGTGTTTGGCATGTCTTCACGACACACCACAGCCTCAAAGCACTTAGCAAGATGTAGCAATGCCGAGATGCAAAATACTAGGAATGTATGGCGTAGCAGTAGTAGCTGTAGTGTAGCTTAATAACTGCAGAATGCACAGAGCAATTTTTTCCACTTTGGAGTCAGGTCTCTTTAGAAAAGGATTTTTAAAAAATGACTTTTGCCTGAAACAATTGTTGACGGTCCCTGCAGTTTGGTACTGATCACCTGTCAGCAGGGAATTTGGCACATATGAGATTGGGCTTTAAGAAAACACCAGCCAATCATACACACCCCCACATATACAAAGCAGTCTTCAATAAGTCAATGAAATTCCTCACATAGACTTAGGCTCTTGCTTGACAATGTAGATTCTGCAATGAAGCTGCTAAGCAACAGGCCTACATAATGGGGACCACTCATAAGACAAAACATGAAGCATGCCTAAGCAGTCAGTCAGGCTCACGTCTAGTGATGGTTTCCTTGGAACTGTGCAGTTATAAGGACACAGATGACAGTTTCTGTGTATGTGTAAGAGAGAGAGTGTGTCTGCTTGTCTCACCCCAATAAAAATCACCAATCCTAGAATATTTCCCACAGGTTCCATCTAGCTGGTTTAATATTTAAACAGACGTTTTAATGGTTCTGGCAAATCTTCTTTGCTTTTGAATGTTTAGGAACCTTTGAGATAGGCTGACATTATGTAGAAGTCTTCCAGTATTAAGAAATAAGATGGCAGTAGTCAGCCTTCTGCCTCTTTCAGACATGACTAGTTCAAGGCAGAGGCTGTGCGTTTCAGAGGGAGAAATGCACTGTGGCTCTGAGACTGTTGGGGATATCAAAAAAATGGGTGTATTTAATGACATGCAGATAATAGTACTTAACTTTATCCTACAAAAAAGCCAAGAAAGAACTCCCATGTGTTTTCTTGCTCCCATCCTGTATCCCTGCCAGAAAACTAGGGGCTGATCTGGTTGGACCAGCAGGCTTCTCACTCACAAACCGAAGGCCCAGTGAGGAGTTGGGAGTTAATTCAAAGTAACTGCTGTAACTCTTCCACATATTTGTCACTAGAAAGTCAGTGGGGTGGATAGAGTGCTGGACCTGGACTAGGGAGAGTTGAGTCAAATCTGCTGCAGAGCTCACAGCATAGCCTTGGGCAAGCTGAACCTCTGCTCCGTGTACTCATCCCTGAATTGCTTGGGATAAAGGTTGGGATGCAAAGGTGAAAAGTATACACCCAGATAGGCTAACAGGCGTACCTGGAACAGTCATGAAAACTATGCTTCCCTTCCTTACTGACCTCAGGATTGTTTCAAACATTTGCAACTCCAGTTAGACACAATTGTAGATGATATCCAGAGCCAGTTCATTATGACTACCAGCTGTTAGGAGCAAGCAGCAGTGGCTGTTTCAGTCTTGTCTGGTTTGGCTTTAACAGAGACCATCCGGATGCCCATGGGAAGCTCGGGCTGCTGAGCTAGTTGGACAGTTACTAAGAATGTGAGAGGAGCTCTGCTGATCAGACCAAGTGCCCATCTAATCCAGCCTTCTACTTTCAGCAGTGACTTTCCAGATTTTTCTAGGAAACCCACCAACAGGGCAGGAGACAGCAGCAGCACCTGGCCTGATCCTGCACGACAATTTTTACATTTTTGTGCTCCGAGCCCTCATAGTTCCCTGCCTTGAGAATATCCAAGTAGCACAGTCCCAAGATGATACCTAGCTCTCTCTCTCTAGTGGCAGCTATGTTTTATTGAATAGCAACAAAAAGATCATATTAAAACAGGGTTTATTGAGAGAAAATCCTCAAATGTAAAATGTAACAAAATAAGTGTAAAAATAGCACATGCAATTCTTAGGTACCAGAGTTCTTTAAATTATCAGTCCCTTGGTAGTGATCTCCATCAGAGGGCCAAATGAGCCACTTGTTCACCACATTCGGTAAGCTGCATTTCAAGCCCAGGTGTTGTTTTCCCAGGGACAAAGCCACACTCTCCTTTTGCGGGATGGTTGGGGAATCTCCCATATTAGATACAGCTTGGTTTTCTGGGTCAAGCTGCTTTGAGAAAGCATTTTAGCAACATTTCAAAAATTGTACATATAATTTGAACCTAGCTGGGAGTCAATAAAGGGAAAATTTACAGGTGGAAGCCACAAGATACCCAGAGTCCCTTTTCCTCCAAGAAACATCACTGAATGGAATTGTGATCAAAGGACTAGCCAGTAATTTCAAGTGTATGTCCCATTGCAACAATCTCAGTCTTGTAGCTTAACCTTTGGATTTAGAAAACCCGACATCGTATAAGATGGCTGTACTTTGGTAAAAATAAATAAAATGCCTAAGCTTGTGTATAGAACAGCAACATGCCTCCACCTCACGAATACACATGCAACTTGCTGCTATGCAGACCATGATCTAACTCGGTGAACATTTCTCACTGACTCAAGCTAGCCATGAGTGTGACGTTGGCGGTTTCTTTTCATCCTGGACGGGTCCACACTCTGAAGGCAGTACTGCCAACAAGGGACTGACTGACTCTGACTTGGGTGCTTTAATTTTCTGTCAGTTGTGTGTTTTTTTCTCGCTGGCACTCAGACTTTCTCAATTTAAGAGTGTTTTACGCTTTCCCAAGAGAGCCACAGTGGCGATGCAGGTGATCTATGCTTTAAATAGAACATGTGGCTCTCCAGAGGGAGCGTCATAGTGATTTGGGAGGGCACGGTGCCTTTTGAAGTAAGCATAAGATATTAGGTCTGTTGAGTGCGCTCATCACTGCAGGGTTCTTAGATCTGACCTGTTCAGTAGGAATGAAAACTGGTGATGGAAGCCCAGAATCTGGAGAGATTCAGAAACTGCAGATCAAGGGAACTAGGATGATTGTTGAAATTGCAACTAGATCAACTTGCCCCTTCTCTTCCTCTCTTTCTCAGGCTGATGCAGCTGAAGATGCTGGGGAAACAGTGTCTGCGGGAAGCTTTCTTGGTGACGAACCTATTCCATGTCCACTGTGTGATCGCACATTCCCAGTTCCGGAAATTGAGGTGCACGCCATGTATTGTAATGGCACCAGAGAGGACCCAGCTGAAGATGCTCCAGGTTTGCTAAGCACCTGTTCTTATGTGCCGTTTGTTCATGCTAGTCATTTGGAGATCTTGCCCCACACGTCTGTATTTGTTTGTCAGTTGTGGAATTAGCTAGAGTAGTCCATTTGGGACTAGTCTTGGGCAAATTCTTAAAATCAGAGAGTCAAAAGGCACCTAGTGTGTCACCCAGTCTGATGGCTTGTCCTAGCGCAGCATATTCTGTACTTAAAAAAACACAAATCCTGACAAATCATGAGTGTGTGTGTGTCATGTGTTCAGTTCTGAAGGGTATGCAAGTACCCCAGAGGTAGGCAGGATGGAGACAAGGGCCATAGTCTGGGCGTGCAGAGGAAGGACTGAGCAGCCTCCCTCAGATACAAGCTGTGCACACAAAGGGAAGTGAGAATCTTTCATAAACGCCAGTGGCAGCAGATTGGCTGTCCAGTGCTGCCTGGCTTCCTGTGCAGTGAACCTCTCAGCCTGCAGTTCCCTCCTCTGACCAGGAGCCCTGGTGGTGTAGGGAGCCAGTGCCCTGTGGCACCTAACAGTTTGCATGCCCACATCCATGCATCCTGCTCTGGGCCTCTGAGGCCCAGCATCTCAGTCAACCCTTCAGGCCCTGTGATTTGTTCAACACAGCTCTATCACATCCTCTCCTATCATTTCTGCTGTGCCTGTTAGTGAGCCCTGGCGCTTCATTCTTGGCTGGCTGTTGTTTCTCATTCACAGCTCACGTCTGGCTCCAGGCCCACTGCACCTCTTGCCAGTCACTTCCTCCTGTCATGAGAAATGTTGCCTGTGGTTCTGGCAGAAATCCCCTGTGTCTGCTGGTGGGGTAAAAGAGCTACCCCCTGTGAAAAGTTTCTCTAGGCAACGGGTAGTAGTACGGCACACAGGTTCTGCCTCTTACAAAGAGCACCCTCAATACTTCCAGTGCCATCCTGGGCATATCTATTCAGAACCTCTTACTCCTTTGCAAGTGTGCTTAGGATTGCAACTTTAGACTCCTTCACTTCCTTTGTGCCCTTTGGAAACAGACAACATCCTTTATGGCTCTTGTAATCTTTCAGCCTGTAGAATGCTGGGCAAGGCTTTCGGATACCCCAGCAAATATAGCTTTGAGCAGATTGAATGCGAATGCATACACAGAAAGACTGTTCACTATTAATTATCTACCTCAAATGGGGTAACACTTTTTGTGTTTTAATTAACGAGGATATCAATCCCGTTTTCCCACAGACATGGCGATTTTATGTTGAGCTATTAGTCACTATATGAAATCTGCTAATGCAGTGCCTGGCTTTCCTTTCGTTAAGGTAGGGGAAACCTGAGGACCACATTAGAAATAGATCATAAGCCAAAGGCCTGTTGCCAGTTTGCATGTTTAATAGCAAGCGATTAACATAATTGGCAAAGCTTTTTTTTTGTTTTTGTTAAATTTGTTGAGCCAAGCTGAAATAAATTATTAGTAGGCATGATTCCTATTCCGAAATTGTTGACCTCAAATGTGAAAAACTTGACTTCACCTTTAAACACCTTGGTGTGCAAAATTAGACATCGCGAATGTTAAATGCAGTGAATTGGGGCTGCTTTTTATACTTTGCTTTCTGCCATTAAACTCATTTGCCATTAATTATTCAGATATCTCTCTGCGGCAATAAGGAGTAGGAATTTTCTAATAAAAGCAATATTATAATGTTTTTTTTAAAAGGAATCCTAGCAAGTGTTGGTGGGCTCTAAGGAGGTGGCTTTGGGTCACATTGCCTCCCTGTTGCCTTCCTACTGTTGAGGCATCTTGTGTACTTTTGTATACCTTTATGCCCTGCATACAACACAGGCTCGCTGATATTCGTGCCACCCTGGGATCTCTGGATAAAGGACAGTATATAAATTGAATAATAATACAGGGAAAACAATTCTTAGTTATGTAGCATTATCATTTCTAAGACCTTAAGCACAGATTGAGATGCAGGCAGAGATCCCAACTGCAACACAAAGGAAGTCTTCACTTTCACCATGCCTGGGGAAGCTGTGCAGCATCTAAGCAGGTCTTCGTTGGAACCATTAATACAACATTTATTTATTCAGACATTTCTGTACCACTCTTCACCAGAAATGGTCACAGGATGGTTTGCAACAAAATAAGACAATATGCTACATAATAAGCAAGAATATTAAATATAATTCTTATAAAATATATAAGGAACATAATTAGCAGTATCATAATTACAAAATGACCTAATGCATCAGCCTCTAAAAGGCTGCAAAAAAGGTGAGTTTTACCTGGTGTATAAAGTTGGGGAGATCATTCCACAGATGCGGAGCTGCCACCAAAAAGGCTCTCCCATGGACCCCCCAACAGACCTAATTTAAGGCAAGGACCACAAGGAAAGCCTCACTCGCTGATCTGAATGCAGAAGCAGCTTGATCCAGGGCAGGGCATTCTTTCAAATAGTTGGGGATCGGGTCATTCAAGGCTTAAATGTCAACAGAAAAACCTTGAAATAGGCCTGGCGAACAAGTGGCAACCAGTGCAGCTGTTTAGGAATATGAGCTATATGCAGCTACTCTCACCCAGGCCCCTGCGTTCTGCATTAGTGGCAACTTCTATGTCATCTTCCGGGGCAGCTCAACTTAAAGCACATTACAGTAGTCCACCCTGGAGGTTACCAGATCATAGAAAACTATAGCTAGGCTATCTTTGTCCAGACAAGGTTGTAGTTGATGTACCAACAAAAGCAAGTTGTAGGCAGTCGTAGTCACTGAGGTCACCTAGGAATGATCATTCTAGCATAGCACCCACCCACAGTGAGCTTGTTCCTTGGAGGACAGTGCAAATTCATCCACAATAGGCTGTCACACAAAACCCCACCCATAGGACCTTCATCTCCTCTCCACATCCTACCCACTACCACCTCCAGGCACCAGCCCAGCACCTTCACTGTCTCTCCTGATACTGATAGACTTGAGAGAGGGAGAGCTGGGTGTCATCAGCATATTGATGGTTCCTAAAACAATGTGCTATAATAGTAATGAGAACAAATCACATGCAGAGAATGAAATTTAATGCATGGGTTTGGGATCTTGGAAATAGGAGAAATTAGGCAAATGCAATATTAAGAAATTATCTCCCAAACCAAAATAGAATCCAATCTACTTCTCACTCCTTTTCATACAACCCCCCCCCCCCCATTTCCTCTTCCCTCCTGGAGCCTTTGCCTTCACCTAATACCATCCCTTCCCCATCTTTGAAGAGGCTAAAGCTACTGTGCCTCTTAACCCTTCCCATGACCTCCCTAGTTCCTGACTACTTATTCCCTTAAGGCTGAAAGCAAAGATATCCTCCTGGTCCTCCACACAATACAGGCATGTTCACACATACTTGTGCGCAACCGTGTCTGTGCACAGTGCCTGGAAATAAGTAAATAATTTAATTCATACCAGGAAATGGAGGGAGAGATGTGGGGAGTTCTTGTGGCTCATGAGGAGAACCTCCCTGGAGCTCAGAGAGGACATCGGTGAGGGTGGAGGAAGCCCCTAAGAGACCAGAGGCGCAGTGGGGCTTTGTTTAGGTTGCTCAGCCTCCCCACCTAACTGCTGATGTGCGTGGTAGTACACCAGCAGCAGCTGCTTTCCTGTGCATCCTCCAGCCAGCCCCAGAGCTTCAATTCCTGTTGTGGATATTTTTGATACAGTATTTTTGATTTGGTTTAAGAGAGAGTGGCAGAGAGGGCATCTAAAGGATGTTCAGGGGGTGCTTCCTCACTTATGCCATTTCCACTCATGCATGTGGGGCACTGGAACATAACCCACACGTAAATGGGGAGTCACCTGTATCTGTAACCTGGTAAATTGGGATGTTCATGGAATAGTTGAGGATGCGGGGGGCTGGGATACCTCCATCCCAGTAAGCTTACATCTATGAAGTTACTTGGGGCGCCTTCATAGAGCCATAGCTCAGCGGTAGAGCATCTGCCTTGCAAGCAAAAGGTCCTGAGTTCAATCCCCTGCATCTCCAAGTTGAGTTGGGAGAGGCTCCCCGCCTGAACCCCTGGAGAGCAGCTGCCTGTCAGGGTAGACAATATTGATCAAGATGGACCAATGATCTGACTCTATACAAGGCAGCTTCCTGTGTTCCCTGAAAAGCTGGCACAGCCTTGCCTGAAGCTTGCTGAACTGAGCTTGACTGGTATTCTTTGTTTTCCATCCCCACCACTTGATTAGTTCCTTCAGAATTACATGCTCATATTTGGCTGCCCTGTGATCAGACCAGTAGCACAGTGCGGGAGAAAATCAAAGCTCTGTGCACCATCCTCCCTCTTGATTTGCTTCAAGAGGGCTGCTGCAGTTCTTCCGTTCTGTTGGCTTAAGGGTCAGTGATCCACTTTCAGGACCTCTTAATTGGATTTACTCCAGAGATCTCTGGTACTATATAAACTCTTATCATCTTTCAGTGTTTTCTATTATAAAGGAACCTCTGTGGCCATCCGTCTACAGTTCTGTTACTTCTTAGGGTAAATTTGCTGGCTCTTGTTTAAAGCTTGTAACCTAAAGAAGCTGTTTCAGCTTGGATGATACTTAGAGCCATTTGTTCACTAGTTGCAGCTGTATGTCTTTTGTCTGCACACTGTTGCTGTGGCTCAGAGCACAGGCATGGTTGCCCATTTAAGTTGCTTGGAGATGTTGCCCTAAGCTGACCCATTTATTCTATGGCAAGTCTATCTGGAATCTATATTTAGGAAACATGCAGAGCACCTTCATAGGCACTATTGCAATTCATCAAGCCTGCAGGCAAGTTGGGAAGCAGACAGCAAAGCAGGTGTACCAGAATAAACCACCTGACAGCATAGTCTGTGCTTGGTAAAAAGAAGTGCTCAAACTGAGCAGCCAGGCTGGAGTCAGCAGCCTTACAGGACCAGGTGGGGCTCAGTTAGCCCCTTGTGCCACTTGGCCTCTGCTGATCAGGTAGCTGCAGTTCCACCCTTGGACATGAATGGCCCTTCCATTTAGCAGGGCAAAGCACCTATCATGTGGAAATAGATGAGGGCAGGCAGGAACTGATGTTCTGGATCCAACTCTGCCACTCAGGAAGCCTCAGTGGCTAGAAGCATTATTTCCCAACTGTAACTTGTTTGATATCTATGGCTGATCCTGGACTAGGAAAGCCTTGCCACACTAATTCATGCATTGGTTACTTCTAGACTGGATTACTGCAGTGCATTCTATGTGGGGCTTCCCTCATGCTTGATTCGGAAGCTACAGTTAGTGCAGAATGCTGCAGCACAACTGCTGACCGGAGTGAGGCCTTGTCAGCATACAACACCTGTGCTAAGAGATTGGCACTGGTTGCCAATTTGCTACAGAACCAAGTTCAAGGTGTTACTATTAGTATATAAAACCCTGAACAACTTGGGACCAGTTTACTTACACGATTGCCTTACCTTATATGTGCCCACTTGACTGCTTCAATTGGTGGAACATACAGATGCCACTTAATATCTGTTCTACATTCGTGAGAACTCAGTCATTTAGTATGGCAGCGTATGCACGTTGGAACTCCCTGCCTAGTGACATCAAACAAGTTTCTTCACTGTGTTTTCTTTGACACCTACTAAAAACATTCTTGTTTAGACAAGCCTGTTGTAGATTCATTCCCCGTGTCTGCAGTCATGGGATTGTTGTCTATCCCATGACGGTGTATGTTTTCATTCTACAGTGTGAGAAGTGACGGAGACGGGATTTTTTGGTATTACTGTGTTCCATGAAGTGGGACTATTGTCTTTTGTTCTTTCTCTCTTTGCTGTCTGATGAGAAAGAGGAAGGAGCTAAGTCAGAATGCTCCAAGTGTATTATCTGTAAATAAAGTAGATTAGCCAAAATGCTGTTTCCTTGGACTGGACACTGTTTCCTTGGACAAGGAAGCTGGACCACATCCAAAGGCCGTGTGTGCCAGCACTGATTCCTTGGAGAGGAACGAGACTAGGGTTCGAGTCCCAACAAAGCCAGGTGTGAAACTTCTTGATAGGAGAGCTATGACGCCAAGACTTGTCAGAAGTATGAGATGGTATGGCCCAAGGCCAATCCAGTTGCAGGTAGTTCCAAAGGTGGAACAGATGATACAGGGGTATACTGTGTGCATGACATCTGTATGTTTGTTGCAGTTACACTGATGACTGCAGCACAGTTCATGAATCGAGGAAGGATGTTGGAGATTCATTCTCCACGTCTGCAGACATCGGATTGTTGTCTATCACATGACAGTGTATGTTTTAATTCCACTGTGTGGAAGTGACGGAGACAGGATGTTTTGGTATTACTGTGTTCTGTGAGGTGGGACTATTGTCTTTTGTTCTTTCTCTCTTTGCTGTCTGATGAGAAAGAGGAAGGAGCCAAGTCAGAATGCTCCAAGTGTATTATATGTAAATAAAGTAGATTAGCCAAAATGCTGTGCTATTGGTTCTGTTACACAAACTGCGAAGACTCTGCGGATCCCTAAGTATGCTGATGTCTCCAAGGCATCAGTCGCTGTGATGTTCGGGTTGGAGAAAGCTCTTGAAGCTCCTGATCGACCAGGAGGGAGAGAACATGCCAGTCAGGCATGTGTCTCTGCCAGGGTTCTACATGAGAGTAGGGCACTCCTAACAAAGCCTACCCAGGTATTTAGAAAAATTGAGGTAATTTTTATCTATTTTAGTATTATAAGTTTTGCATATTTTAAAGTAGGATTGTAATTTTTTTCTTGATTTTCTTGCTTTATCTTTCTGTAAATGGCTTTGAAGGTTTTTTTCCTTCAAAAAACCTATGTACACATTTTATGAAATAAAATACAGTGGAACCTTGGTTCTCAAATGTCTTAGTTGACGAACAAATCGGCTCCTGAATGCCAAAAACCCAGAAGTAAGTGTTCTGGTTTTTGAATGTTTTTCAGAAGCTGAACATCTGATGTGGCTGTCAGATACTTGGTTTTTGAACCTTTCAGAAATCGAACAGACTTCCAAAACGGGTTACGTTTGAGAACCAAGGTGCCACTGTAAATATCTGAACGGTGCAGTAAGTCCTCTTAAAGTGTTTGCCTGGTAAGGTGTGGGCAGGCACCATTTGGTCTCCATTGGGGGCAGCAAGTGTGTTAGTCTTGCTCTTCTCTCTGAGCATTTGTCGTGATGCTGAAGTGCAGCAAAGTGCAGGCCAGCAGCTCCCCCTTGGGCAAGCTCCCCCTTGGGGCAGAGAGCAAGACACTTGGGTCTCACAGCTGCAGTTTTCCCTTTCAGACCCCCTGATGCCTTGCCCCCAGCCTCGGTATAAAACAGAAAGAAGCCTTTCATTTCCCTTCCAATCTGCAGACAAGAACATTGCAACAGACTGGCTGTTACCTTCCCCAAGTCTTTTTGTTCTCAACATGCCCTCCAGCTTTATTCCTCCGCCGCAGTGACCACAAAGCTAAAGCTGTCCAGCTCCATAATGGGTCAAGGCAGGGTACCTTTCTTTTCCTTCCTGCAGCCACATCTCAGGTGCACAGAATGACACAGTCTTCAGTTTTCTGAGCTGCAGCCATGCTGGTGCTGGTGCTGTTTTTCTTAATAAAGCTTCAACACCGAGAGAAGTGGCACTGATGCAGCATAAAAAAGTAACAGAACTGGCGCAGGGAAAAGCTTCATCACTTCTTGGAAGGGCCAACGTACAATAAATTATTTCCATTAATAGGATCCTTCACACAAAAAATAGCATGGCTGGTAAACGAGAATAGATATTTAGCGGGGTGGGGAGGAAGCCCTAGATAAAGGCAATAGGAAGTCTGTTGCAAAATGTAAGCAGTATACCTAGACACTTGATATAATCTGTTTCGTTTATGGTTTCCCAACAGTTGTAAAGGATGTGAGCTATACTCGGTTTTGATGCTAGGAAAATATGCTGAACCAAAAGGACCCACTTCTCGGCCAAAGGGTATCTTCTGAGGGATTTCTTGCACTCTTGGCTGTAGTGCTTTATCATAGAAATAGTCGTGCAGAGAGGAATCTCAGAGAAAGTATTATTTATAGATTATTATATAACATTTATACACCAGTGGATTGTAAAAAAAAACAAAAACTCAAAAGATAAAACGGTAAGAAAAATTTACAACCCTGCTTTAAAACATACAGAAGTCACAATACTAAAGCAGATTAAAATTACCTCAACTTTCTAAGCATCTGGTGGGCTTGTCTAGAGAGGAATATTTTAAGCAACTGCCAAAAAACGGAGTACAGTGATGCCACCTGCTTGATCTCAATAGGCAGGGAGTTTCAGAGTGCAGGTGATGGCACACTTAACAATTGAGTTCTTGCCGATGTTTTATGTGGCGCCTGTAGTAGTGCCAATTCCTCTGGCCAAAGTGGTTGAGTGGAAACATGTAGGGTAAGGCGATCTCATGTGTAAACTGGTCCCAAGTTGTTAAGAAAGTAGGAATGGAAAGTTGCTCTGCATTTCTTGGGTGGTGTGGGTTGCATCAGTTAAGTTAGCTCCCTGACCATTCTCCCTGCACTGTGGATAGGCAGGTGACTAGCACAGACTGCATGCAGCCACAGTGTGGATTACAGGAGTCCTGTTGTCTGCTTGCTGTGCCCCTGACTGCTGCTTCCCTCAAAATCGCCATGCAGACCCTGAGACAATATTTAGTTCTCTGCTTGTGGTTTCTTGTTTCCTCAAATCTGAAGGTGATTTCCAAGAGATCACCTGTAACTCTTAAGTAATAAGATGATGTACTTTCAAGGAGGTAAGGTCATGGGAAATCATTGCAGTTATATGATTTGCCCAAGGCCATATTGGAAGATCTATCTTTTTCTATAACTCAGCAAGCAGTTTGAGCTGTCAAGTTTCATAGCAACCAAAAGAGCTCAAAATGTACACAATTTTTTAAAGAAAAGAATGCTGGAATCCTCAGAAACCCATCAAGTTATGCAAATCGCTGCAGGGGAGCTGCGTATCGACTCCTCAAGGTGTATTCTTACTGTGATGTGCTGCCTTGAGCTCCTGGACCAACTCAGTATGGACAGAAAAGCCTAGGCAATGTGGAATGCACAAAAAAAAATGGTTTAGATGATATCTAGAGAAGTCAGGAGGATGCCAAGGTTCTTTTGTACTGACAAGAAGAAATCTGAAGCTGATAAAGTTTTAATTTGACTACAATGAGCATTGTGAACATGTCTGACTTAGCTCAGCATGTTTTGAGGGGAGATGCTGTGCTCATTTTGTATAGATGGCTGAGAGGCATGCTTGCCCACTCCTTTTCTTGCTCTAAGAGGAGATTTATCTTGTAGCTTTCTGTTAAGATTTCCCCCCACTAAGCTTCCTCCTTGGGAACCTTGTTCTAGGCTTGCTATCTCTGCTGGAGTTGAGCTCTGCTGGCGCAATCCGGCAATAGCACTCTTGGGTTGAGCGTTTGGAACGGGAGCAGGCCAGCTCACCTGTGACGGGCTGAGCCAACCGGTGATGCCACCCCTGCACTTCCTCTTGCTGCTCTTGGCAGCACAGCTGTCACACCAGGTCTTTTCTGGTGTTTCTGTAGCGCCAGTCCCAAAGGTTTCTAGCAGGATTGCTGTGCCAGATGTGTTCCTTTCTCTTGGAAAAAAATAGCACTGATTAACACCTGAGCTGTGCACAAGGCACTCTGAGAAAGACTGTTACAGGAATATTAACAACTGTGCACTGGCTTAGAGATCTTCTCTGCTTTTGCTGCAAACGAGCTTGTGAAAAAGCCTTTGGGAGCGTCAGGTGACTCGGGGATTAACAGCAGGGCATGGAAGCCTCATGCACCCAGGTCACTGATTCATATCCAGGCCAGGCTGGCGGAAACAAGGGTGCCCTCTTTTGATAACTGACTGGTCAGCATTTGAAAGAGAGAGAGAGAGAGAGAGAGAGAGAGAGAGAGAGAGTGCAGATCCACTCTGTAAGACACAGTGGGCACCCCAGAATCCTTTGCAAGCACAAGCTTCAACTCAGAGAGCGCACAGACTACACACTGGTCATTGTAGTATATATATTGGGGCAAATCCACTCATGAAAAGTAGCAGATGAACCAGTCAATTATAGCAACCAGCAAGGGAACAGGGACAAAAGAACTGTGGAGCAAAAATGTATGTTTCAAGGCCCCAGACTGCTCTGGCACCAATAAGGCATCTTTCTAGTCTGAACTCTGTGGGCACCCACTTTACAGCAGATGTTGAGCAAACAGTAACAGTTTTATAGTGCCTATAACACTGATTCAGACCTTTCTCCTAATGAGAATATTGAGCACAGGAAGATCTGATACAAGGCTGTAAAAGTGTTCTAATACACTGTCCCCTCCACTAAATTGCCCAAGAGTGCTTAAAGCAACATCTGTTTCTGCATTAGAAACTCCAGCACCCTGGTGGAAATGGCTGAGGATATCTGATATGTTCCCCAAGTAGCATAGCTGGTGGCCTGTCAACAGGAATATGTTGAAAGGAATTCAACTGTATGGAACAGCACTTTTAAGTTTCTCCTTATATATATTTGGTAAGAAAAGCTGGAGCATTTGGCTGGGCTTGCTGACAAACACATAGCACTGATTATTATTTTTTATTTTTTGGGTCACCCTCATCACCGGTTCTGATTGAAAAAAAGAAGTCAACCATTGTTTGAGGGGGTGTATGTATGTGTACTTAAGTGCAGTGTAAAATTTGGCTTAATTGTTGTTGTTGTTTAGTCGTTTAGTCATGTCCAACTCTTTGTGACCCCATGGACCAGAGCACGCCAGGCACTCCTGTCTTCCACTGCCTCCTGCAGTATGGTCAAACTCATGTTCGTAGCTTCAAGAACACTGTCCAACCATCTCATCCTCTGTCGTCCCCTTCTCTTTGTGCCATCAATCTTTCCCAACATCAGGGTCTTTTCCAGGGAGTCTTCTCTTCTCATGAGGTGGCAAAGTATTGGAGCCTCAGCTTCACAATCTCTCCTTCCAGTGAGCACTCAGTGAGCACATCCATTTTCTTAAGAATGGAGAGGTTTGATCTTCTTCCAGTCCATGGGACTCTCAAGAGTCTCCTCCAGCACCGTAATTCAAAAGCATCAATGTTGGCTTAATTAGCATCTGCCTTTTGTTTTGTTGTTGCTCCTGGTCCTTGTGGGTGCTAAGAACATAAGAATTGCCAGCTGGATCAGACCAATGGCCCATCTAGTCCAGCATCCTGTTCTCATAGTGGCCAATCAGTTGCCTGTGGGAAACCAGGGAGCAGAAACTGGAAACCATGGTTTCAGCAACTGGTGTTCAGAAGCATTGCTGTCTCCAGCTGTAGAGGTATAGCATAGCCATCATGACTACTAGCCATCAGTAGTCCTCTGCTCCATGAATTTGTCTAAGTTCTCTTTTAAAGCCATCCAAGTTGGTGGCCATCCTGGGGGAGCGAGCTCCATACTTTAACTATCTACTGCAAGAAAGAGTACTTTATTTTATCCATCCTGAATTCTACAGGTTCAAAGTACATGGTTAGTTCAGCTGAAAGTGTGGAATCTACATGGAACAGAGCAAAATGAGCAGAATGTCTAGTGTCCAGTAATAGGCAAAGGATTTATGCCATTTGTTAATGCCTACTTGTCGTCCCGTCTGCCCCCATGGATCTTCATCCTTATTCTCAATCTTCTTCCACTACTGAATCTTTGCCAAAGGATCCCAAAGTCTGCCAAAAACAACAACCAGGATCTCAATCAAAATAGACGATACAGTGCAAGTAAAGTCAGTGCAAGTAAATGTGCCTGGCTTTTTCTGAATATAGAAATAGGATATTTTTGGATTACACACTGAATAAACAAATCCTGCCCACAGTTCAAGCCTTCCTCCTTTCCTACCAGACTTTTAATGCTTAGCTATGCAGTGTATAGAAAGCCTCTGTAATAGTGTTCACCTTTACTCATTGAGGTTATCCAGCCAAGCCTTGACTGATCCCAAGGGTCTTGCACTTCCTCAGATTGAATCACAGTTCTGGAAGCGATGGAGAGCCTGAAACCTACATACAGGAATCCTGTGTTTTGTGGTTTTCCATAGGTTCTGGCCTATGTAGTGCAGCCAAGTAAGCAAACCTAATCTTTATTTCAGGCATTGAAACAGCTCTTTAGCTTAATTTTTTAGCCTGCCAACAGAGGCCATGTGAATGTTGAAACTGAGCTATACATTATTTGCTCAAAAAAGTGTTTATGTCAGCTGAGGCAAGTAACATCTAAACGCTGCTGTCATTATCTTTTTATGTTATATTATGTCAGGAGGACAAAGAAGTTAGCAAATATTCTTTCTGGGCGGAAGCTTTACAGCTGCAGCTTTCACAGTAGGAAAGACTAGGCCATTAAAAAAAGAGTCCTCTTTTTTACTTTTCCCACTGTGATGTCCCCAAACGAACTGGTACTGCCTGGGTAGGAGAGCTTTGAAAATGCTTTCCAAATGCACACTGTGTATTTTGTTGGGACTCTTGACAAGCCTCCTCAGGTTCTTAAGAAGTGAGGTGGAACAACTGTTCTGTTCTTGTTTTGAAGTGTTAACCCGACGACAGAGAGCAGCCAAGACTAAAGTCACCAGTTGCAAAGAGTCGTTAGAACCTGCTGACACTGACAGGTAAGTAGGCATGCTGCCATGTTACAGCACTTTTTCCTCTTTCCTTTGAAGAACCTCTTTGGGGCCATTTGTGGGTCCCTTTGCTGCCCCAGTCCATGGAGCTTTGGCACTGTCTCTCTCTGCTTGAAGGTGATTGCATTACTGCCTGCCTCCACCATCCTTCACTCTGGCATCTGAGAGACTCCTGTGAAAGGAAAGCCCAGCTGATTCTTACCTGTTTTTGCCTTTGGCTTCCCTTTCACTTATTTTTGACTGGCTCTGTGTTCTGTTTGTATTCTGTCAAGTTTTGCTGAGGCGCTTTTGATATGCTACTCTCTGTTTTAGTGCTTTGCTCTCCCCAGCTCTCCCACCCTTCCATTCATCTCCAAAGCCATTGCCACACATGGAACAATACTTTCCCCCATAAAACTCAGTGGGTGATATGAAGGTTGGTTCTGAACTTTCAAATCCCTGCCCTTGGTTCTTTGTTCTTGTCACATTCAATCTCTTGGGCAGGGAGGAAGAGGAGGAGGAGAGAGGAAAGGGGGTAACTGACAGTCTGATTTGGTGGCTTCAGCTCTGCACACAAACACCCACCCACCCACCACACACACACACACACATTACTCCTGAGAGAGTGCAGCCCTAGACAGAAAAAAGGTTGCCCATTTCAGCACTACAGGGATCATGAAATGCTAGGATTGGCATCTAAGTTTTATAAATGTTTGGCAGATCATGGCTGAGTTCATTTTGATTCAACCAGCTGCTGATCTGCAGTACACTATACAGTGAAATCATCTGGAAATGAGACAGTGCCACTGGGGATTGCATTTGCATGGTTCAAGTCAAACCATTATCAATGAGTCAAAATTTCTAGCCATTTTCATTATGCAAAAAGCCACATAGAGCTGCTACTCAAGTGCTAACACTGTACTTGCCTGTTGTGGCTGCCATGTTTCATCTGAGCTTGCATTTCCTTGCGCCCTGCTTTGCCTCTCCCTCCATTCCATGCCTCAAAGAAAGATCATACAACAAGTATGCCCATTTTCTACCAAGGTGTTGGAGGGGATTGCTTGTACAACTGCACAAATCTGTAATGATGGTGTTTCATTGTGGTGGAAATGAGCAGGTTCCAATTGCTCTGAGGTTTGCTTTTGTGTGTTGTTGTTGTTTTCAAAGTAATCTATAACAGTGGCTGACAAGCAAAATCCTATAGTGGTAGAAAATTGCCCCCACAAAGCTTGAGCAGCATTTTTTTTGTTTGTTTGTTTGCCCTGGGACAAAACATGCAATTTAGTTATAATTCATTGGCTACAGTTGCTAAAGTGAACATATATCAAATCCCTGCAAGCAGCAGAACCTTGGGCTGTTGACAAGCTCTAAGAACAGGTAGCTGTTGAAAGAGTGAGTTAGCTTTGAGTGGCAGATCTGCATGTCAGAGAGATGCTTGATGAAGAAGGCTGGCAAGGATGGTACCTGCAGTGATATCCTTAATGAAATTAGACTTTGTTCAGATGGAGATGGTTTAGTTTAATCTTTATTGCTGCCACCCCTCCTCCCCCTCCCACCCACGCAGCATCATAAGAAAGGATCTGACAGTAAAAATCCCTGCCATGGAAGTAATTTTGCTGTTACAAACACTGGATGGCAACATCACTAATGGAATTAGGCTAATTATAGAGAGGACAGCTTCTGTTTAGACACATTATCTTGGTAATCAGCAACGACTGGAAAGAAAATATGGAAAAGTACTGCAGAATTTAGCATGGAGGGGGCTCTTCAGAGGCTTGTTGAGCTGTTCCAGTTCAGGACCCCACAGTTCAGCAGCTGCACCCTGTTCAAGTTCTGCACTTGCATTCATATTGTTCTTGTGATCTAGCTGTCCTTCCTGCTTGGTGGGCACAGTCAGTTTCACAGCACGGAAACATGTGCACACAGTTTAGGAGGTTGGAGTGAAAGGAGTTTGGAGAGGATGACATTTCTGCCAAATTTTCTGGAAATTGGCCGACGCTCAGTTCTCCCTTGCAAGGTCTAAAATGGAGTCGGTGCCCTGGAAGTCTTGATGTGCAAGTTTAGATGAGTTCATTCAAACTCAGGAAAATGTATCTCTGATTTAATGCACATAGTATGCTTCATAGGCAAAATGTAACTCCCTTTTCCAAAAGCATAACACTTCATTTCAGCTGTGTTGACAGGGTGTTTTATGTCTGAAGGGAAACGGGCATTGTTTGAGATAGTTAGAGGAGCTGATTTCATTACCATCCCACTGCTGCAGCAGCAGGACACAGAAAAGCAGTTGGGGGAAAACCACTAATCACTCCATCCTTTTGATTGGCATCAGGCCAGTTTTATTGGTCATCCTGCTGTGCACATCCAGCTCCATTGACAAGCCTTCACCACAGAATGGCTTGGAGAAGCAAAAAGCACTCAAGGCAGAGTGAATCCTAATGTGATTCTTTCTCTTCTGGCCTGGTAGGTATGAGAAGTGTTACCTCTGTAAGACTCTGGTGCCATGGAAAGAGTATCACAGGCATGTGGACGACTGTCTTTGGAGTCGGACTGCTAATGGAACCCAGGGTGACAGTAGGCCAAGGCGCACAAAGGTGAGAATAGACTCTATCATGAAGCAGTTTTATTTTCTCATGCTTGCATATCTGGTCCAGCAGGTCTATGCATTATTGCATATCTGTCCCGTTATTGCATACATTATTGGATATCTGTTCCAGCAGGTCATATGCATTAGTGCATATGATTTTCTAAAGGGAAGCTGTGCATTAAAGTAAGACTTACCCCGGCTGCTTAAAAGCTGCTCTTAGGAACCTAAGAGACCGCCTTATACCAAGTCAGACTGTTAGTCTATCTAGCTCAGCATTGTCCACAGCGACTGACTGTGTCTCTCCTGGATTCCAGAGAGGGGTCTCTCCTAGCCCTATCTGAAGATACCAGACATTGAATCTGGGCTCTTCTGCATGCAGAGTAGTTTTTCTGCCACTCAGCTAGGACTGTCTTCCTTGAGTTTACCCCACACAGCAGCGAAGAAGAAGAAGAAGAAGAAGAAGAAGAAGAAGAAGAAGAAGAAGAAGAAGAAGAAGAAGAAGAGATTAAATTTATATACTACCCTTCATCTCAGGGCGTTTCACAAGAGAAAAATACAGGATAGAAGCACAAAATAAATAGTTAAAACAAAAACAGTAACCGCCCCACTCCCACAAACACATTTTAGAGTCTGTAGAATATTAATTGGCCAAAGACGTGGTTGAAGAGGAACATTTTCACCTGGCACATGAAGATGTATAGTGACAGTGCTAGGTGAGCCTCCCTGGGGAGAGCATTCCACAAATGGGGAGCCAATGTAGAAAAGGCCCATTCTTGTATTGCCACCCTCTGGACTTCAAATGGAGGAGGCACATCAAAAAGGACCTCGGATTATGATTGCAGTGTCTGGGACAGTTTATATGGGGAGAGTTGGTCCTTGAGATATTGCCGTTCTGAGCCACTTAAGGCTTTATAGGTCAAATCCAGCACTTTGAATTGGTTTTTATTATTTGTTAATTACCTGCCCTTTGCCCTAAAGTCCCAACCTTAAAAGATAATTGATGTAACTGTGCAGATGCCATGCTCTCATGGGCCTTTTGCATGGAACCTGGCAACCCAGGAGGGTGGATATTCTAGAGGTTTGACCCAAAACTTGCCTCAATCAGATGCAGCACCTATCTACTATACCTAGCATGACTTACTACAGTGCACCAAAAAAATGAAGCACTGTGCTCAGCATCAGAGTGTAACTGTGGGGAGCAGCGGGTGAGGATTAAATGGTCAGCAGGGACAGGAAGTAACTTTCTGTGGGGCAGCTGAATCTGATATTTCTAACAACAAAAGTAAGCTTGGCTATGATGCTATTCAGACTTACTACCTGCTGCTTGAGAGCTGCTCTTCCACGACATGATCCCATGTAGAGAGGTTCAAATCCCTGCTCAGCCACCAGCCTCTGTGAATGCCCTTTAGCAAGTTATCTCTTCAGCCTAATCTTTCTTGCAGGATTGTGCACCTGAGATTAGAATGTGTTATAATTCACCCTGCATTCTTGGAATGGGATGAGAAGTCTCGATTCTCCTGGCCCCCTCCTGTTTTTGACTTGGCACTGCATGCTAAGTACCGCATTTTTTGCCCTATAGGACGCACTTTTTCCCCTCCAAAAATGAAGGGGAAATGTGTGTGCGTCCTATGGGGCGAATGCAGGCTTTCGCTGAAGCCTGGAGAACGAGAGGGGCCGGTGCGCACCGACCCCTCTCGCTCTCAAGGCTTCAAGAAGCTCTGCGCAACCCTCGGGAGACCGGCTCCGAGGGTTGCGCAGAGCTGCCTGCAGTCCCGGGCTCAGCGCAGCTCTGCGCAGCCATCGGGAGCGGGGCGCGAAGTCCCGCCTGGCTCCCGATGGCCACGCAGAGCTGCCTGCAGTCCCGGGCTCAGCGCACTTCTTCCCATCGCCAGCCCCACAAGCTCGGGGGACAGCGGGGAGGCGGAGCGCGCCTTCCTGCTGTTCCCCGACCTGGTTCTTCCAGCCCCGCACCTGGGGGAAAAAATAATTCCCCCTTTATTCCCCCCCCAAAAAACTAGGTGCGTCCTATGGGCTGGTGCGTCCTATGGGGCGCAAAATATGGTATCTTTCTAGTCCTTGTGGATGTGGAAAATGGGTAAAATCTGTGACTCTCAGATCACTACTTTCCCCTGAGATGATGATGATTTGCTTACAAAGTATATACATTGTTCTGTGTAGTACACGGGCTCTGAAACTTTCTTCCCCCTGAGCCCACTTGAGAAGGTTAACATTTACTGACACCCGCCAATCACAAAGTGGCAGTGTGTGGGCAAAGCCAGTGATGAAATGACAGTGGTGATTGGCATAATCAGCCAACAGTAAACTGGCACAATTTTCTATTGACGTCCCCTCTTCTCTAAATCGTTGGATTCATTATCACAGCAATTTCCTTGTGCAAGGAGTTCCATAGGTCAGGTTTCCTCAAGCAAAATACAGGGTTGGCTCTGGAGGCGTCTGGACTCAGCCCTGCCATCCAGTTTTAGAAAGAATTTCTTCCTACAGTTCCATAAGTGTATTTTTATTTCATAGTTCCCTTTTCCTCCACCTCCCCCAGTCTCTCCAAATATTTTTTATTAAGCTCTGTCATGTCTTCTACCCTTCTCCTTCCACAGTTAGCTTGTACCCTGTTCCCACCCCCATACTGCCTGCTTTCAGCAATCCTCCTTCTCCACCACCTGTAACAGCTTCCCTCTCTTTAGTCACATATTATTACTTGAAAAACATTTTATATCTTTCTAGTTTCCTTCCTGCTCTTGCCCTTTCCCTTCTGAGGAGGGAGGAGAGGCTTCCTGGCTCAGCTGGTGACTAGTTGGGAAGGGAGATTGCAGCTTGTCTGTGAAGCAGATGAAGGGCCACCCTAGAGGCGTCCCCTCTCCCAGTCCCTTGGCCCATCTCTCCCTGTCCTCACCCTCCTTTCCATTCTTTCTCTTCCTTCCCTCATGCTCAGCCAGCCATGTGGTCCATTTCTCCTCTTTCCATTCTTCCCTTCCAGTTCTCCATGTTCCAGCCTCGTTCTCTGACCAGTTCCTATGCACCACACATATGCGGAGCTGCTGCTGTCCTGCCAACCGAAAGGCCACTGCATGACCAAGGGCCAAGCTGAAGGGCTGAGGCCCAATATTGGTCCCCAGCCCACAACCCTTCTCTAGTAGTTTTGCAGAAGTTGATAAGGGAGGGCCTCAAGGACACCTGCTTGTCTCTCAGGAGCAGGAAGTCTTTATCTCCTTTCCTAGCACCAAAATTCTTCCATTTCTCAGTGGTGCGTGCTGGGATTTGCACTGCTAAGCTAGAACAAAACAATGTCTGTTTCAGGAATAAGTTTCCATCTCCGCCTTTGCATCTCCCACAACCCATGTACTTGCTTCCACTTCTGAAGTTGTGTGCCACACCAGCAAGTTGAATGCTGGAGCAGCATATTTGTCTCATCCCAAAAGAAGTGTTACATTCACAGGGATGCGTTTTGCTAAGTCAAAATTGATTCCAAATCCCTGAATATCCATAAGAGGCATGCCTTGCTGTCCTTCAGTCCCCAAATAGACAGCTCTCTCTTTTTGAGTTCTTGTTATATGTTTCTCTACCTGCATGTTCCTCTGCAGTTTGTATATTTTGTTGTTTCAGCTGCACCATAGCTACATTGTGAAAATGCATGCTGTTATCATTTCTGTGCTCATCTCATAATATTATTTGTCTGTTATGAACATTTATGGCCTGTCCTTTTGTAGACAGCACAATAGAAGAATACATTGTTTCCTGCAGTGCCACAGACAGCAAATGCAAATATGTTTTGATCTAGCCCAAAGTTGGGACCTTGAGGAGAAAGGACAGGCATTTCCCCAGATTGCAGAACCTATCAATGAGAATTGGGGGAGCATCTTTCACATATGATCCAGGAACTCATAATGCTTCCATATCATGCCATGCCATGCACACCAAAGGCCATGAAGGGGCAGTTGCAAAAATAATTTATCATCATCATTACCACCATCGTTTATTAAATTTGTTACACCTACTTGTCTCACTTTGTCTTGCCCAGGGCAAACCAAAGTGACTTACAAATTTGCTTTCAGGAACATTTGTACATTTAAAAGTACTACATTGCAGTATTCAGACATGACACATTTAAAACCAAATTCCCAGGCAAAAACATAGAATAAAGGTATTGACATTGGCAAGCTCTTATTCACATTATGCCTGCTCATTCACATTATGCCTCATTCACATTAAGTCTGCAGGCATCATGAAAGAGTCTGAGTTGACACTCTTTAGAAGAGTGTGCATTAGAGTGCCATATTCTTTTAAAGAGAGAGAGAGAGAGAAAGAGATGCAAATACATGGTTCCAAACTCTTTATACTTCTCCCTTGGCAAAAAGAGACACTGGTCTATACTACACACCTGTACCTCTTAGAGCTTGTTTCTCAGGAGTGTCCTGTTCTTTCAAAAGGTAACTGTGCCCCCCCCCCCCGAGCGCAGAGTATGTGTTACAGAGAACCCCTTTGCCACAAAGCCTACACTACATAGATGCAAACCATAGTTAACTAAAATTTATGGGTGTTCCCAGTATTAACTGGAATGCAGATATTCAGATATTTTTGACAGGCCACTTTTCCTGAATCATTCACTGGGCCCCAGTTTGCTGCAGCCATTCGTTTTCAATTATACTATCATCTTTAAGTAATGACAAACTGGGTATATAATTATTTTGTCAAAACACTATTAATCCTGGTCTGTTTACCATCTGATAATTTAGCTGGCCCTCTCCCTTCGCATTGGTCACTGATGTTCCTCCAGCTAATGCCTTGTGGGCATTTAACCTCCGGCATATGAAATAAGGATCAGCATCCTGGTGCCCTGGCGCCCTCTGAGGCACTTGCCTGCTACCTTGTGTGCACTGCCCATCTTGTTTGCGGTAGAGGTCTGCGTGCAGCCTCCTTGCTGATTTATTTCTGACAGGGAGGTTGTAATCCATGGCAGCAGCGCGAGTGCTAAGGCAATGTGATTTCTCAGCAGGAAGATGCAACATGATGTCTCAGTTTTGTCTAATCCCTTAAATCCATCACATACCCCAGGCCCTGGGGGATTCGCATGCAAATGACGAGATTGCCTGTTGATGAGTTTGGCTGGGACACAGCCAAGCGTTATGCAGTTTCCAGCACTGTGGGAGGCCTCCGTTAATGCCACTGACTTCAAATCTCCTTTTCCCGATGTGGACAGAGCCTGTCTTATACTAAAACAGCAGGCGTTACACACCCCTTTGGCGTTCCGGGTCTAGGTCCTCTCCCTTGTTCCTCAGTACCTGCACAAAGGAGCTTCCACATGCTCTCACGTGACCTGGGCATGTTCTGAACTGAAAGTGTGCTTCTCCTGAGGCTCTCTCTCCCTCCCTCCCTCCCTCCCTCTCTCTCTCTCTCTCTCTCTCTCTCTCTCTCTCTCTCCGCCCCCCCCCCCCCGCCCTGTCTGTATTCCTTGGGGAGCTGGAGGAATGCCTGCCCAGAATTTTTTGATGTACATAAGATTTTTCTGAGGTTTTTTTTTTAAAAGAAAGGATCATAATCTCTAAAGAATCTGGAAACTTCAAAGTTGACAAATTTACTTTAGTATTCTACCTGATTACCACATAGAACTTGATGAGCAATTAAAATAAACTAAAAGAGTTTGATTAATGGTGGGTTGTATTTGGTTAGCCAACAGATGCACAGCATAACAGAATCAGAATGCAGTTTCTGGTCTCCATTTGATTCCTAGACTGAAACTAGATGTCCTACAGCTACCACCAAAAGCAGCAGTCCTACAACCCCTCTGCCTTCTTACTCCCCCAGCACAGCTAATAACCTAAAATGTAGGATTCAACATCACTACACTTAGCATTTCTTTACCATCATTCCCTTTGCTGGGTCTGGGGTTTTTTATTTTTTTGACAGCCAGGGACCTCTCATAACATCTCATCCCAGTTCTAACATAACAACACAGTTCTTGTTTGTTACCTCCTGGTATACCATCATGGGATGTGTGTGTATGTCTGTTTCATGTTAATTATGTTTGCCATAGCATGTAATCCAGATGATAAATCCCCAAATTCTTTCTAATCTTTAGTGACTTTTTTGTGAACCTCTCACCAAATCTGTTTTACTAAGGCCTTCTTTTGTTACAGCCAAATATACATTTTGGCCACTGCTAGATGCTCCCATCCGTCTTTGGCTTTTGATTTGTATGCTGCTGCTGGGATGGGCAGACAGGGGATTTCGTGGGTAGAGAGGAAAAGGGACAGATAAACTGGGATGACTTCCATGGCAATTAACATTTTGATGTGACAGAGACATTTAGGGAAGTTTCATCTGCATAGCAAAGGGTGTCACAGGAGGCCACTGGGTCCAAAACAGATTGCAGCTCCTTTCAGCAACCTGATCATGTTCTCTTCCATCCCTTTAGAATTAGTAGTGTCTAAGGTTGGTGCAGGGATTTTGCATAGAGGTCTCACCTTGATTGTGGAGCCCTGCTAAACTTAATAAGTAGTTTGCATCTAGAGTGTTAAAGCCCAGAAGTTGTCATCTCTCTCCCCACAAGCTGTTAAAAACTTGGAAGATCTGGGCAAATAATCATTTCTCTGTTTTTCCTTTCATCTCGGCTCATGGAACATCTTTACCTGGCTTGATTTGTGCATATTTTAGACATCTTCAGTGAGAATATGTCAAAATGGTGCTTCCTTCAGACAAGAGGCTGAGGTTATCCTCAGTCTACAGAATGAAATACAAAAGTTGATAAAACAAGGGACAAGATTATTTGCAGAGGCTAGACTTGGAGCCTTTGCCTGTCGATCCTTATGGCACACCTCCAGTAGAGCATTCTCTGCTTATCCGATTTAGTGCACCTACAAACAGGATGTCTAGGAATCTTGTTTACATAGATGACCCATGGGGAGAAGTGGATTATGGCTTTCTCCAATAATCATAGTTGTCTTAAAAACAACAACACATGTTCCTGAAGATTAGGGTTGCAAAGAAGTGCCTGAAAACACTGTGCCAATATCTACTAAAGAAAATAGAAGATAAAATGGGAAAGGGATGGCCTTCTTTGCTCAGCTCACTTGCAAATTGTTCATTGCTCCTCTCCCCCCCCCTACTTTTACACACCACTTTTCTATGAGACCCAAACCTTTTTTCCCATGCTCTGGCAAAGCTTTTGACCACGGTTCCTGAGCCATAGGAGATGTGCAAGTTTTGAAATAAGGTACAGTTTCCAAAATGTTTTGTGTTCCAGAATGTCATAATTTTGAAACCAGTGTTACATTGCCAAGTGCTTTCTACTCAGGTAGTCGTCTTCTCTGTGACATTTTCCCAATGCCTTTTTGCCTTTGTCCAGAATACATAGCAGGAAATGTTCTGCCTTAGGAGCTCTGTTTGTGCAGGACCTAATGAGGGTGTTTTCTTACTTTGCCACAGGAGAAGGGAAGAATGGAAGGCCACCTCTTGAGCATGCTGGAGCAATCCGAACACAAGGCTTCAGGTAGGAGAGCCAGCACACTTCATTGCATGGGTGGGAGACCTTGTTCAGCTGGAGGGCTACATGCCTTCATGGGTGCCTCACATGCTAGTGGTGAGCAGGACTAGAGGCAAAAATGGGTAGAGCATTAGATTCTTTGTACAGTAGGCTACATTCCAGCCACACCAGAGGTTTCTGACCTGCCACCCATGCACTTCTCTCCATCTACCATTCAAGCAAAGAAGAGCAGCCATTGCAATTCATTCCTGGGCACATTCCAGCCAGGCAAAAGCACTTAAGGAGGGCAAGGAGCAGGGCTGTCGAGAGATATGGGCCAGACAGATATGTCTGGAGGTCTGCATTTGGCCCTCGGGCCTGAGATTCACTAGACCTTTGCCTTATTGCTGATATATTGATTCTACTATTGCTCTCTAACATAGCATAAGCACATGATTGCCTTCTATCTATAGAGCATAGCTCAGCCTTGGTTGCTGCTATTCTCCCCCACATGCATGTTTTTTTCTGAAGAAAGACCCAGGCTTTTGCGCACCACAATTTTGTTGCTCTTAGCAGAGCTGTTTGGCCATAATGAGGGCAAAGGTCATTACTGGGTGTCTTGATTCTTGAAGGAACATCCCCAGAAGCTTTGTGAGAGGTCTCTTTTGAAACAAGGCAGCAGAAACGCATCTGCCTCCTTTTCCATGCATAGTAATCATTCAGCTATATTTTAAAAAATCTTTTCATTACCAGTTTTTCTGCTAACATTTGGTTTTAGTTTGTCTCTGTAAAAGGCGTAGGTTCAGGTGATAGAAGTCTAAAACAAAATCATTTTTAAAGCTCCATCTGTTGCCATGGGGCTCCTTCCAAGATTGCAACACCAGAAAAGGTATAGTTCCCCCTCCTCTGCCAAATCCAGTTTGGCTGAGCAGTGTTTTCCAAGGGATGCAGCTTCTCATTGAAATGAACGTTGTCTTGAAAGAGTGGCCAGCCATGATCACAGAGCTGTAGGTTTTGAGGGGTTTTCTACGCCTTCCAGTCCGCCCCCCTGCTCAGTGCACATGATACAGAACTGGAGCATCATCAATAGGTGGACATTTTAGACCTCTGCTTGAAGACCTCTAGCAAGGGGAAGAGCCCACCACCCCTCTAGGTAATCTGCCCCACTGTCGAGCTGCTCTTGCTGCCAGGAGGCTTCCCCAAACATTCAACTGAGTTCTACCCTCCTTAATCTTAAACCTATTAGATCTTGTCTTGCCCAATGGGGAAACAGCGAACAAGGCTTTGCCCTCTTCTGTGGACAACCCTTTGGGTATTTGAAGCGTGCTATTGTGTCTCTCCTCAACCTTCTCCAGGCTAAATATACCTGTTTCCTTTTAAGGTCATGTCTGTATATTTGCCCCTTTTTAATTTGACCAGTTGTCTTTGAGGAGCGGTAGAAAGGCCTTCAGGGAAGACACAATGATTGTTTAAGCAAGAACACACACACACACACACACACACACACACACACACACACCAGTCACCTTGCAACATTATGAACCCTTAAGGCACCCTTCCTCGATATTGTGCCCACTACCATTCCCATCATCCCTGACCATTGTCCGTGCTGGCTGGGGCCAAGGGTCAAGGACGATGGGAATACTAGTCCAAAACATGTGGAGGATACCGGATTGAGGAAGGCTACTTCATGGTAAAAGACAACCCCCCCCCCCAACAAAACTGAAGTTCTTTTCCCCTCCCTCCCCCACCAAGCAACGTGTTCACAGAAAAATGACTATTTCTTTCACAATGGGGTTCTAAACAGGAGTACAGGGGTCAGAACAACAGAACTGACCATCTTTGTTGATCTCCTCTGAACCTGTTCTCATTTGTCTACAAAATCCTTCTCAAAGAGTAATGCTCAGACTGGACAACTAATACTCCAGATGAGGTTTTATGTATTTCTGTATTTAAGCTTCATACTTGCCATAATGGCTTCTAAGCAGTCACTAGTTTAAAATAAAATGGAACTTGCACTTCCTAGGACTTGGAATTTTGGACCACTGCTGGTGGGATTAAGATCCTGTGATGCACTCTCATTTCAGATGCAGAGGAGGCTGCCACACTATCTGGAGAAGATGACTCAAGGTGAGCTAGTGCCACGGGGTCTTTCACCTGCCATAGCAAAAGTATGACCACCCTAGTGCAGGTTTTGAGCACCGTGCTATCAGCAAAGCCCAAAGGAAAGGCTTTAGTAAGGTGGAAAGTTGACTGTATGTAATAACATTACAGTGGTGCCTTGCAAGACAAAATTAATTCGTTCCGTGAGTTTTGTCGTCTTGCGATTTTTTTCGTCTTGCGAAGCACGGTGTCGGAAAAGTTTTGGAAAAGCTTGAAAAAATCACCAAAGTCTTCAAAAACCAAAAGGCTGTGTAAAATGCATTAAATAAATATAGAGGAAGAAGTTGGAAGAGTTGCATTTTGTAAGACTATGGCTTACAGACTCATGTTGTAAGACTAGCTGTCTGGTTTTACATTTTGTTTTCTTTTGTATTTCCCTCCTATCAGGTGCAGCTTGGCAGAGGCGGGCAAGAAAGCAGAGTGCAGTCGCAATGTCCAGAGCACCTTTCCCCAAGCAGGTTGTAGTGACTCTCCAATTAAATCTTTCACCTCCATTTCTGAAGCCAAAGACTGCCTAGTGGACTTCAAAAAACAGCTCGCCATTGGCTCTGGCAGTCAGAAGCAAGCCAAAGCCAGCCTCAGGAGCAGGAAGAAATACTGAGCATTGCACAAGAGAAAAGGGGCCTGGAAACAGAATAGGAAGCAAGCTCTTCCATTCCACTGACTTTGTCTGGCAGGAAGAGCGCAACTTCTCTACCAGCTTCAGACATCCCTCTTCTGTACATATTGTATGAATCATACAGGATTTGTCATGTATTGAATTGGTTGTGTACTTTATAGATGCCTCTTCAACCTTGCTTTTCAATTATAAAAGAAAATGAAATATATTTATTATGTTTTTATAATCTGCAATCCTCTTCTGTTTGGGAATCCTTTTTATTATTGTTTTATTTTATTACTTCACAACTTATGTGTCCATAAAAAAAGCCCACTGGTCAGTATGAAGCATCTTATTGCTTATGTCAAAAACTTGGTGAGTGGTCCAGCCAAAGCTGAGCATTTTTAAGACCTGTTATATGAGTGAGAGAGACATAAAAGTGTGCTTCTGCCATTAAAAACAATGGTTCTTTAGAGGTGTGTATAGCTTTGGTTATAGCCTGCCCTGTTTTGCACTAACTTCACACCGCTGGTGGAATATGAGTGTGATGGACAAGATTAGCCAGTCTTCGGCTTACGTTCTACACGGGCAGGTACCATGACTTGAGCACAGATCAATAAATACAAAAGAGGAGAGAAAAAGAGGACAAAAATTGGGTTTTTGTCCTAATATATTAGATTACATTAAATCAGAAATGGCCAACTTCTTAAATCTGGCAGGCTGGATTATCCCTGGCCAAAGTGCTTTGGGGTAGATTTCCAATCTGGCATAGGAAAGGAAAAATCAAGGCAGGTATCAAATGGGGTCTGTAGGCTGCCAATTGCTACCCTGAGTTACACGCACACATAGCAGATCTGTGAGGCTGTGGTATCAATGGTGTGGCTCCCCTGCTTGTCCTATGATCAATCCCCTCTCGGCTGCTGTTTTAATTTTAATTGAAGGCCACATTTAGCCTGAGCTCTGTTGTGCTGGGTACTGTACCGTAATATAATTCATTCAGTCCCTGCCTGAAAGAGCTTCGAATCTAAAAATTAGGCCCAAGGGGTATCTAACATGGCCTGTGGCACAGCAAAAGTGAGCAGCCCACACCTTGATGTTCTGTTATTACCTAATTGTTCCATGTTCCTACAAAATACTGTACATTCTTGGGACTTTATTTTATTTTGATGCAGAGCCTGCGCTATTGCAAGAGCTCAAGGGCAGGTTACAGGTAACAGCAATTACACATAAAACAAAGAAATCCCTGTCTCTAAATTGCTTACAGAGGCCAGGGAGAACTAAAGGAAGGATGACATGCTATCTTAATGGGACATTGTTTTATCTACTGTGAAAAGGCTGGTGTCGACTCCTGCTAAAGACAGAAGGATTTTAGTGGCCTAGAGGTGTCCTGCAAATGCGTATGTGCATTCTGTGTGTGCAGAAGAGAAAGGAAGGGGTAGAAGGGGTTTCCTTTTCAGGAAAAAAAACATGATACAGGATGGATTTTCCTTTATCTGGGCTTCAGGCATCTTGAGTTCCAACCCTACCTGGCTGGAAGAATGGAGGGGGGGGGGCTTTATTTAGAGCGTGCTGGCTTTGTCCATTCCATGGCCAAAACAGTGGTAGTGTTACCCTTCACCTTCACCCAGTACCATAGGGAGCCTTGTTGCTCCCCGAGTCCCTTGGGCTCCTCAAAGTTTTGTTTGAACCCATTTCATACATTCAGTGAGAAAGCTTTACTTGAACTGGGCACTTTTGGCTCTCTATGGAACAGTGAGGAGGTTGCATGTCCAATGCAATTCTTTCCTCTGTAAAAAAGAGATGTTTTGTTTTTGTGAGGAACCACCTCTCTTTACAGAGGAAAAAATGCATTGGGGGGCAGAAAGGCTCAATAAACCCTTCTTGACATTGTTGTTTCCTACAATCGATTAGATATGTAGGATTCAGATATGATTTGCCACCTGTTGTCTGAGGTGGGGCGGTATAGGAAAAGCTTCGCCTCTTGATTCTGTGCAGTGCATAAATGGGCCCTGAGCCAGCGGCTGTAATCCAAGCAGCCTCAGCTAGGGAGTGATGCCCATTAAATTCTGTGGAACTTAACTGCTTAGAATCACTCTGCTTGTTGCTTGAAGCTGATGGCAAGGCAAGGCAAAAAATGAATAAAAAAGCAATAGGGGGTATTTGGTGCTGCCATGTCTTCAGCTGCCATGTCCTCCACTGCCTTGGCACGCACTCCTTCCCTTGTTAACTTGCCAAATTTCAGTGCATCTGAGATCTTTCTCCAATTTCACTGCATAAAACATGTCTGCATAAAAGAAACCCTCCTGGTTTCTTCCTCGTTAACTGTCAATCCACTGCAGGCCTGCCGCTGGAAGCAAAACCCCTTGTTTATCTTTTCAATTGGTGATAAGGAAAGTGCAGAATGACTTTCCCAAGCTCAGCTGTCACCAGTGCTCAGGGTCGGCTCAAGGAGACACCAACGAAAGCAGCCACGGCAGGCTGGGGATCCCACCAGCAGCCGCTCCCACAAGCCTCCTTCCAGGCAAAGCTGACACAGTCCCAGGGCGTGCGGCGGACGGTGTCACCTTGGGACAGAGCCACTCGTCTCTGCACGGTGTCTAGCGGACGTCTCACAGAAATTGTCAGCCTGTACCGCCGCTCGATTGGAGCACTTTCACTCAGGGTACTTGATAGCAGTGAGCAAACAAAGGAAAGCTTGGCTCGGTAGCCTGGGCAGCAATAATCTCTGCTTTGCAAGCCTGGCTGCACCTTTTTCTGCAGCCGTGTCTGTCTCCTTTTGTGTGGCAGACTGGCTTCAAAGAAGCTAAGAGGGAGAGGATGTTCTGAGCATCCTGATCCCAGGTGTCGCAGAACTAGGGTGACCACACTCTGGCATGGTACTGAGCACATACTTTATACAAAACCAGCATTGGGCGAAGTTCCCTGGTGTCAACACTGGGATCTCCACACAGGAGCTACAATGGTGCACCCAGCCATCAGTTCTATTTCATTTTCCATTCCAAGCCAATAGAGAAATCACCAAGTAGGAGTAGTATAGGGCTTATGTGGTGGTTTACACATCACTTTTATTTCTTAGCTGGGTACTTTTCTGGACTCATCAGACACAAATTCCTTAAGGAATATTTTAGAGCATGATAGTGTTAGGCAAAATCAGGGAATATGAGGCAATAGCAGTAGAGAAACTGGGATCTGAGAGCAGATCACTGACATCATATGTCATTTAAGCAATCAAATGAAGAAAAGGCAGACCACCTAAAGGATCACCTCCCATGTATACTTAGACCTCAAGATTATTCCCAGAGACCATTCCCCAAATCACTCCCAGGTCCGTCCCCTCAGTGCACTTGGGGGAAGAAAGCCCAGACATTCCACGTTACAGATACTGCTTTGCTTTTGTGAAGGTGTAAAACATGAGTGAGCAATTTAACATTGCCTTAAGGTTCTTGTGAGCCACCCTCAGATCTTTTGATGCAGGGCAGTATATAAATAGTTATAGTAGTAATAAAATAACAGTAATAGTAACAATGGTTATGTTTGTTAAACTTTAAGTGTTAACTTCCAGAATGAAATTGGTGTTTTGAAATCCCCAAAGTTCAAATTAACATTCTCCATTGTTTGGTCACTTTTCTCAACACTTGCTGTCAGTCTCATGTCGGACTGCCAGCCCTGTCCAGCCTGGTGTCATGAACTGGCAGGACAACGGGCAGGAGGAAGAGGAAGAAGAGGATCCTGACAAAGGGTGTCTAGCTACACCAGAGCAAGCTGTCTCCCTGAACATGGAGGGCTCTGAAGCACAGGGAGCAGGGGTGGCTGAGGCAGGCAAGGGCCCACAATCCAGCTCCCTAGCTGGCCAGGTGCAGCTCGCTAGCTCTGGGAGGAGAGGTGATTCCTCAGCTGGAGCAGGCTCAGGACAGGTGAGGGTCATATGCCTCATCAAGCCAGATCCTGCAATAAGCATGCAAAGGACAAAGGGGAAGCAGAGCTGAGGGGCTGTGTCTGCTCAACTGCCCATGTTGAGGGACCTTGACTTGGAGGCTCCTGGACCTCCATGGTTCGGGTTTGACTCTGGACTGTATCCTGACTGCTGGACTTTGGACTTGGCTGCTTGGATTGACCCTGAATAGTTTCCTGACCTTTGGACTTTGGACTTCACTTGTATGGATCGACCCTCAGACTTTGAACTTTGGACTTGGCACACTGACTTGCTGCCAGGTAGGCCAGGGGTTCAAGACAACTGGAAATAGTGGAGGGCCACTCTCCTGCAGGTGGGAGGAGGGCAGGGCTAGATCCAATGGTGGGCAGGGCTGTGGGGTGTGAGATATAAAAACGTCAGTCCCAAGACTCTGGGTCCCGAGACCCTTGAAATAAAGTCTGAGCAAAATTGGTGAAGCAGCAAAGAGTTTTATTGATTACACGTTTCTTACAAGAAGTGGGGTGTCCCAAAAGCAGGCACACCCAAGTTCAGTAAAACACAAGCATATACAGTGGTACCTCAGGTTACAGACGCTTCAGGTTACAGACTCCACTAACCCAGAAATAGTACCTCGGGTTAAGAACTTTGCTTCAGGATGAGAACAGAAATCTCGTGGTGGTGGCATGGCAGCAGCGGGAGGCCCCATTAGCTAAAGTGGTACCTCAGGTTAAGAACAGTTTCTGGTTAAGAACGGACCTCCAGAATGAATTAAGTTCTTAACCCGAGGTACCACTGTACAGTCAAACCTTGGTTGTTGAACATAATCCGTTCTGGAAGACTGTTTGACTTCCGAACTGTTTGACAACCAAGGCTTCTGACTGGTTGCAAGAGCTTCTTGCACTCAAGTGGAAACCGCACCAGATGTTCAGGTTCCAAAAAACGTTAGAAAACCGGAGCATTTACTTCCAGGTTTTGGCGTTTGGGTTCCTTAGCTGTTGCAATCTGCTCAGATGGTGCAACTTGTCTGAGGCCTTTGGCCTTTTATAAAAAAGTGACATTTTCCATTTCTTACTGGGGCAAGGGCCCAAAGTGTCTGGAACCAAAGCCAAAAGTAAGCAGGACTCCCCTCTTTTTCTGCCACCCCCTTTCCCCCCAGCTTCCACCCCCAACTCCTCACCCACCTACATGACATCAGACCAAAGACTATGCAGGCCTCAGGTCTGCCCACCCTTGGCTGCTGAATCTGCAAAGAGCTGACAGGGTAGGAGAAAGTGTTTTTCCTGGGGCTGGCGGGACAGGGAGGGAGATGGCAGAGCCTCAACCTTTCACTCACCAGCTCTGTTCGAAACAGAGGCTGAAAGCAAGTGCGTTTTCCAGAAAAGCTGCTGTCAGGTCCTGTGCTCGCCCTTGTTGGTCACGGAGAGGCTGCTGCCCAAAGACAGCTTGTGGCGGTCTCTGCTGTTGAACCTCTGCCCAGCTGTCACGGAGGCCTCAAATATGTTTTATTATTCATTAAACTATCTCCCTTTCCCCATTCTCCAGCACACAGCACATTTGCACAGACAGGCTGTCCTCCCCCACCCCTCAGCCCGCTGGCAGGATTGTCCTTCGCAGAAAGGGAGCTCGCAATAAGGGAAGGCATCCGTATGAGGGAGCAGCGATGAGGCTGACCTCTCCTCATGTGTGAAAAATCCCTTTTCTCAGCAAAGGGTGTACCTAGGTCCTCCTATGATCTGAATTGGGAGGGTAACCTGGTCGAAATAGGAATCTGGGAGCTGCCTGATTCCCATCTGTTGCTGCACAGGAAGCCATAGGCATTTCCTACTAGGCGCTCTCTCCCCATCGGCAGGAATAACTGCTTAGCATAGCCATCTTCCCTTGCCTGGGTGCTCTCTGCAGTAGCAGGGTGGTAATGAGAGAAACCGATCTCGAGAACTGGTAGCTGCTGATCCCCAGAAGACGAGAGCGGAGAAGCACATGCTAATCTGAAATGCATTGACTTCAGTCTCAGTCGAGAGGCTCTTATCAAATGTTTCTGCTGACAGGAACAGCGCCCAGTAGGAAATGGCTGCAGATTTCTTGGGCAGCAATAGATGAGCATCAGGCAGTTATCAGTTATCTCCCTGTCTTTACCTTACTTGCTACAGGTCAACCGGGGACCAAGCTGCATCCTCCCACAGCCTTTCCGTCCAAGAGGGAGAGAAAAATATCTGTTCCCATGGAGGCTGCACATGCAGCGTCCATTTAAACTGCACTCCCCACACACAAAAAACTGGGAATTCTAGTTTAGCCCTCGCAGAGCTACAATTCCCAGCATGGTTAATGAGTTACACTTCCCAGAATTCCTCTTTTTTAAGGGGGGGGGGGGGTTTGCATTAAACTGTGTACTCTTCATAGAGTTACTGGGATAGCTCAGTTGGTAGAGCATAACATTTAGGGTCATGTGTTCGAGTCTCGCGTTGGGCAAAATAATTCTGCATTGCAGGGGGTTGAACTAGATGACTCTTGTGGTCCCTTCCAACTCTGATTCCCAGTCCCCACTGTCGCCACAAAATTCCTCCCCTGTTGCCCATTAGAATCCATTAAGTCTGTTGAGGGAAACCCTCTTAATATTACTATCTTAGCATTATGGCACAAGGAGAAAGGGCCGTGGCTCAGTGGCAGAGCAAATGTTTGCATGCAGAAGGTCCCAAGTTCAATCCCTGGCATCCATTTCGGTTCTCTCTGCTTCTCTCCCCGCCCCGCCCCCCAGTCTTTTGGTTTGCAAGTCATTTTTTGAAAGGGTGGCTTGGATAGATGTGCCTTTAAAATGCAATGTGAATCGAGTTTCTCTGCTGCCTGAAACCCTAGGCGGCAGCTGGCAGGCAATGTGGACAATGGTGAGCTAGAGGGGACATTGGCCCAACTCAGTATTAGATGATTTTCTATGTTCCACTGCATCCAGAAAGCAGCGAACCTTTTGGAGATGCACTGACGTACAAACCTGAGCATCTTGTAAGGACAGTCATTATAAGGTACTTTGTCATCTCTGTGTTGTACTCTCAAAGCCCACTTCTTTAGCAAAGCCCTTCTCTGAACATCTTCGTTTTTCCTACTCCAACTTATGCCGACTGCTCCGTGCGTGTGCACCTGTGAGTGCACTGCTATATAGATCCACTTCCCCTTCTCCCTCCTGCCTCTTTGCCCCGTTTTCGCTTGTAAGCGCTTTTCAACAGGGGAGCCCCTCTTACTTTGTTCCGTAAAGCACATTGATGGCGCTGTATAAAAGATAAATAGTAGTTGTTTTACTAGAGTGTGATTTCCAGGGGGATGAATGTGGAGTGGCTGAGCTGTGCTCTGCTTTGCAAAGGCACACATGCCTCCCATCTACCACAGTACGTGCAGCGGAGAGAGATGTCGTCTGGGGCTGAGTGCAAGTGCATTTAATTATCTGCAGAGTGAGAAGAAGGTAGTGTTGTCTCAGGTGTTGTTCAGTAAAACTCTGCTAAATTCTTTACAAGTAGCCTTGAGGGGAAAATGCCCAGGACAGGGGGAAAGTGAGGAGCACCAGGAAAAACAAAACCTGGGATGTCCAATGATTCCAAAAGCAACAAAGAATCTTGCGGTACCATATAGATTCATAGAACTGTAGAGCTGGAAGGGACCGCAAGGATCACCTAGTCCAACTCCCTGCAATGCAGGTCTCTTGTCCAATATGGAAATCGAATTCACAACCCTGAGATTAAGAAGCTCATGCTCTACCAAGTGAGTCTAAAGACTTACATTTTTAATGGCACAAGCTTTTGTGGACAGGTGGCTACTTCATCAGATGCGGAAAATGTTTGGATAGCTTTGCAAATCTGTGTAAGGAAAAGCAACAGTCTTGTGGAACCTTAAGAAGCCGACGCCCTTTCCCTTGCTTAATCGTGATCTTATCAGGGCAGTCTTATGTGATCCCATCTTCAATAATATTTGTGGCTGCCAAAGTTTTGGGGTGGTTGTACTGCTTCATTTCTAATCAGTGCATATCCTATACCTGCTGAAATCCAGTCACTTTTCATACCCCAATATTAGGAGGGGGGTGTTGTCCAGCTTTTGTTGCGCTATAGCCCCTCCGGACAGCAATAATATGGTAGCGTTGGGGAAGCATCACAGAGCAACTAATAAAGCAAAATGAACCTACCGTTGATGCACTGTTGTTGTGGCAAAAAACATGTTGCAGGATATGCCCACAATAAAACATCAGTCTGGAAGGGCTCTACCATTTCTTAATGCATAAAGATTGGATGATCCCAGTTATTTGATTAAATTTGGGGTTTGAAAACTGTGGCTTCCCATCTCGTTTGCAGGTGGAGATGCCTCTTGTCCTAACCCTTGCGACAAGCGTGGATCTCTTGCTCTCTAGGAAGGGAAACCGAGGACGGCGGTTCTCCTCTCCCTTGGACAGCTGCTTGTTGGCAGGTGGCCCGAAAGAGGGTGGAGCGCAGGGAAGCCTTACATTATCAATTGACTGTGAGCTGCTTTCATTTTTAGTGTCCCATCTGTGTGGGCTCCCCAACAGTCTTCTCTCCAGCAACCAGTGAAGTCAGGAGAACAGGACACACCTGCCCAGCTCAGCCAGGAGCAGCCGCACCTTAGTGCCCACCTGGTCCCTGGTAAGTGGCATTTCCCTAGTTATATCAGCTTCTGTGCTGTCAGATAAGCCTCTCTGCCAGATTGCAACCATGCCAGGGAGTATGGAACTGTGGCCAAGACACTGTTTATATCGCTAACACTCAGCCCAACCCACGGCACCTGTTCAGGGCAATGTGTGCGGCTGTTGGTGGCAACAGCATCTAGCGCAGCTCAGGCTAGAGAGAAAGCCTCCCAGGGTCCTTCTCTGCATCTCCCAGGGTCTGGTGGGTGGATGAGGCATGGAACAACTGTAGTCCAGTGGTAGAGCTGCTGCTTCACATGCAGAAGATCCTGGGTTCAGTTCCCAAGGCATCTCAAGGTAGGGCCAGGAGATAAGCCTGCCTGAATCCCTGGAGAGCTGCTGTCAGTTGAGAGCTACGTGGACCAGACTCGGTATGGGGCAGCTTCCTATGTTTCAGTGGGGGCAACAGAGCCCTTCCATCATTGAACGATAAGCTGAAGCAGAGGAGGGAGGCAAGGCAGAGTTGGCCTATGAATCTCATCTCCTATCATGGGGCTTTTCTGACTTTTTCAAGGGATGCAGGGGGCGGAGGGGAGTGAGGAGGAAGGGAAGATTCCTTGAACATGTGCGATTTCTTTCTTTTTTAAAAATTATATTAAGTTTCAACATTTTTAACATATGCAGTCATAACATAGTTTTGTCTTTTATTTTTTACTTCCCATTCCCTTTTCCATAGAGTTTTTTAACCCCTTCTGCTCCATTTTCTATCAAATCATAACCACTAATTACTTCTGTTGCTCATAGCTCAAATCCATACTATAATATATTTTAAAATAGTTCAAAAAAGGCATTCCCTCTTCCATAAAACAAGAGAATGTGCTATTTCATGGAAGAGTACAGACAAGGAGTTGGGTCAGAGTGTTTTCAGAGAGCTGAGAACTGACCCTGTGTAACTCTGGGCACAAGTCCTCCAGACCTTCGGCCATCTGAAGTGTGTTTAGTCATGATGGCAAAAATTGTTAGAAGTGGAACAGGGATGTGATAAATGGGAAAACTCTTGTGCCTAAATACTAGATTTTTAAAGCCCCCTGCTCCAAATGTTGAGATAATCCAAGTGCCTTGTCCAGTTGAATAATGGAACCACCACCATAAGAAGCTGCCTTATACCAAATCAGACCATTGGTCAATCTAGTTCAGTGTTGTCTACACTGACTGGCAGCAGCTCTCCATGATTTCAGACAGGAATCTCCTACCTGGAGATGCCAAGGATGGAACCTGGGACCTTCTCCACTCGAAGCAGATGCTCTACCACAGAGCCACAACCCTTCTGCTCATTGTGGATTAGGGTTTTGGCTGGACGATGCCCAGAGATGCTAGATGCCTTTAAGGTAAAGGTAAAGGGACCCCTGACCATTAGGTCCAGTCATGACCGACTCTGGGGTTGCGGCGCTCATCTCGCTCTATAGGCTGAGGGAGCCAGCGTTTGTCCGCAGACAGCTTCCGGGTCATGTGGCCAGCATGACTAAGCCGCTTCTGGCAAACCAGAGCAGTGCACGGAAACGCCGTTTACCTTCCCGCCGGAGCGGTACCTATTTATCTACTTGCACTGTGACGTGCTTTTGAACTGCTAGGTTGGCAGGAGCAGGAACTGAGCAACGGGAGCTCACTCCATCGTGGGGATTCGAACCGCCGACCTTCTGATCGGCAAGTCCTAGGCTCTGTGGTTTAACCCACAGCGCCACCCATGTCCCTAGATGCCTTTAGGTTTCTTTAAAAAAAAATGAAACTAATAAGGCCAGGGAGAAGTGGTGGTAGATGGGGAAAGCTAAAACTCTCCTCCTTTCCCCACTCTGAAGCTGGGTGAGGGGGGTCAGTATGGGGCTTCTATGGGTAGGGCCCTCTTTTCATAATTTCGCTTGCTGTTCTGCACCTTAGAGGAGCATTGGATCAGCTGCCAGAATGCATTCCTGCGCAGTGGTTGCACAGCACTTGCAACATTTTTCTCTCCAGTCCCAAACACAGACACAGAGCAACACATTCAAGCGCTGGACTTCAGTTTATTTGACCTCACGGAAACCAGTACAAACCCAGAGACATCAGGGCACATTCCAGGGGATGTCCCATGTGGCCTATTGTGTTTGACGGATTCATTTTTCCTAGGGACTCCCTGCAGTCTTTTGATGTCCATTATACAACAAGCGAGTATCAATCACCACAGAGGGCTTGCTGTCAGCTATAAAAAAGCAGAGCAAAAGCAAGAGCCAGGGCTTGGTGAGGCTCTGGGAAGCAGTAAATATGCTGGAGAGGGGAGGGTGAGCTCCACCCTTCTCTACCTCCTTGAATATGCCAGCTCTGTGCTGGATGAGAGACGGGTGCAGTCATGGGGCTCACAAGAGAATTAATCTTGAATAGTTGGCCTCATGTCCCTGCAGTTCTTTTATAGAAATAACTTCATTTCCATTGGAATGTTTCTTCCTTGCACTGGAGCTATGGGCCACATTTCAAATGTTCTCCAGCAAACCACCAGCCACAAGGAACCGCTATGAGCCAACTCACACATTAGATGATGGTTGTTGAGTATAGCTGTATCTGAAAGCATTATTATTAATTATTATTATTATTATTATTATTATTATTATTTAAAAGATATTTATTAAAGTTTTCAAAATGTTACAAAAAGAAAAAGAAAAAATACAAAGTAAAAACAGTTAAAAACAATTCAATCTTTCCGTAACTTATCTTTCATTTGCTTGTTCCCCAGACCTCCTCACACCTCCCTTTTTTGTATTCCATTTCAATTAGTTGGTTCAGCAAATCCTTTCCCTCTTTGTTTTTATCCTAATCTTTAATCTTAATATATTATAACTTTAGATTATCACCTGTTAACAATCCATTTTTGCACATTCCTTTATAACATTACTGCTAAAAACCACTTAACTTCAATCCAACATCATTCTAACATTCATTAATTTTGCAGTATTTCTGTAGTCTTTAAATTTCTTCCAATCTTCTTCCACCGACTCTTCTCCCTGGTCTCGGATTCTGCCGGTCATTTCCGCCAGTTCCATATAGTCCATCACCTTCATCTGCCATTCTTCCAGGGTGGGTAGATCTTGTGTCTTCCATAAGTATTCTTGCTGCTGTTGTGGCATACATAAAGAAAGTTCTATCCTTCTTTGGCACCAATTGGCCGACCATGCCCAGGAGAAAGGCCTCTGGTTTCTTCAGGAAGGTATATTTAAATACCTTTTTCATTTCGTTATATATCATCTAATATAATGAAAGCATTATTATTATTATTATTATTATTATTATTATTATTACAGCTGGTTTATTAATTGCCTTCTAAACCACCACCTCCAGTCAATTTACACATACAGTAACATATTTTTTCATAGTTGCACGTTTAATTCTTTGGTATTCCATTATCACATCTTCGGTGTATACCTAACATGTAAAATACAATGAAACAGAGATTTGGATATGGGACGAGGTAGCACACATCCGCTCCAGGTTTTGTGGGACTTTGGGACAAATGCCTTGAGCATTTACCTCCTTGCCACTGTCACCAACGTCCATTTGCTTGCAGCAGTGCCAAAGAAGAGAAACAGGGTCAGCGATTTCTGGGAGTCAGTCCTGGGGCCCCCATGGGTTTTTTGTTGCTGGCAAGTATCTCACGACGTTGACCCCAAAACAGACCCCAAGCAGCAAGCAAAGAACATGGCTGGTTTGGAGAGAAACAAGCCATGAACCTGGGGTGGGGAGGGCAGACAACACAAACCAAACTCTGGCTTATGTCACCCATGGTACAGTGGCGGCAGCAGCACCTTTGAAACTTTTAAGCAGCATTTGCCAGCCCGTTAAACCATAGGGTTTAATCCTCCCTAGTGGCACAGGTTATCAGCTAAACTTCTGTTAACCAGAAACTGCAGAGGGTTGAACTAGATGGCCCTTGGGGTTCCTTCCAACACTATAATTCTATGTGACATGCAAACTGATCCAGGATGTTGCCATATTCTGAAGAGAGCAAACTTCTTATTTTTTACTGTTTCAAAAGAAGATTTTATTACATGGGTTATTGGAAGATAACAATGTTCATTTATTCTTTATATAGAAAAATATTTGTATGCCACTATTCATAAAAAAGGAAAATTAAACTGTTTGGAAAAACCATGCATGTAACAGAGGGGTATATCAGTAAGGCTCTAATAGAATGGTACTCAATACAGAAGCCAGTCTAGAGAAAAAGAGCTTCTAACACAGCAGCTTTGTAGACAAAGTTTTCAGTGGTACAGTTTTCCTGACTGTTGATCCAAAGGCTTTCTTCATGCCTTCATACATTTTGTGAGTGTTGCGGGTGTCAACAGTGAGCTGAATGTTCTGACACAGCTTTCGTTAGTAGTCATTGGCCATCTGCTTAACATCGCTCCTTGCCTTTCTCAGTGTAGCAAGAGTCTTTTTGCAAGGTGCATGCTTGTAGTTCGCAAGAGCCTTGTGCTTTGCAGCGATAAAAGGCTCTATGTCCTTTATGCCAGTCTCAAACCAGACAGGGATCTGTTACTCTCTTTTGCCAAAGGAGGACATAGCTGTGTTGCAGCTTGCCTCTTTGATGTAGTTTCCTGCTTGCTTTGTTGCTATCCCTGGGGCAGTTCAGTTGAGATTGTTTGACGGTGTTCAGACTCTGCCTGTCTTGGAAGAGCTGGATGTCCCTCCCTCTCTTGATGAGCTGATGAACATCAACTCTCAGGCATGTGGTAAAGCCCCAGGGCAGAACAGAATCCCTCACGACACAACTCTACGGCCTTCTCTTGCAGTGTTGGGAACAAGGATCTGTGCCACAAGACATGCGTAACTCCCGCATTGCAACCCTCTACAAGAACAAAGGTGACTGCAATGACTGTAAGAATTTCCATGCCATCTCCCTACTGAATACTGTGGGGCAAGCCTTTGTAATCAACAGATTACAGTGACTCGCTGACAGCATCTATCCTGTGTAACAGTGCAGCTTTAGAACTCAGAGGTCAACAATTGACATGATTTTTCTCATTGCCTCAGCTGCAGAGCAAACGCTGAGCGCAGAGATACTATATTGCCTTCATATACCAGATGAAGGCCTTTTTGCTTGTCAAGTGAAAAGGCCTCTTTACCCTGCTCAGCTAGATAGGATGCCCACCTAAGCTTCCCAAGATGATTATGTCCTTCCAAGAGAACATGCACAGCACCTCCCAGTATGACGCCTAATCTTCAGATGTCTTGCCCATAAAGAGTGGTGCAAAACAGTGCTGTGTTCTCGCCCCTACTCTCCTAGGCACATTCTTCTTCCTGGTTCTCTCATATGCCTTCAGCTTGACTGAAGACAATGTGTACTTTCATTCAAGGAGCAACAGGGGTCTGTTCAACCTAGCACATCTCCATGCCAAGGCAGAAGTGTGTTGTTTGCAGAAGATGCAGCCTTAACAAAGCACACCAAGGAAGCTCTGCAGAGATAAATGCAGTGCCAACAACCGATACCGAGATGAAGGTCTGCCAGGCTTGCGTGATGAGCATGCTGCTTTGTGGTAGTGAGAGGTGGGCAGCTTGCACCCGCAAGGAGCGATGCCTGGGTGCCTTCCACATGTGCTGCGTGAAGATTGGGGGCATCACATTGCAGGACAAAGTCTCACGCAAAGTTGTGCTGCCCCAAGCCCACATTCCCAGCAAGTCTGCTCTCCTGTGTCAGTGACACCTGTGCCAGCTTGGTCATTTCCACTGAATGGAAGATGGCAGGATCCCCAAGGATGTGCTCTAAGGGGAGCTGACTTCAGGCATCAGGCCTGTTGGCAGACTAACTCTGTGTTACAAAGATGTCTGCAGATGAGACTTGAAGGCTGGCAGCATCAACCCCGCTGTGTGGGAATCCCTTGCAAATAACCACAGTGCCTGGAGGCAGACAGTTAGGTCATGTATCCACAGCAATGACCAGAGGAGGAATGACCACCGGGAGGAACACAGAGAGAAGAAATGGCCTGGTGAATCTGCAGCAGCGCAACCAACGCCTTCATCTGTCCCAGCTGCAACAAAACATGTCTCTCCCATATCAGTCTCTATAGCCACAGCAGATGCTGTAACTCTCCAATGATTTGACTCCACCCCCAAAGGTGCACCCCTCCATTGTCTCCCAACAACAACACAGAATTATTTGTTTTCTTGTTTAGTGCTAGACAGAAGTTACAAACAAATTAGGACTTACTTTTCAAGTATGCTATGTTTTGTTGTACTCTGTGTAAGTAAGAAAAGCTTTGAATTTGCACTTTTGAGTCTGTGTTCTTAGATCATGAGGAATTTTTATCCTCAGGCTGGTAAGAGAGCCGTAGAGTGGCTGGAGGAAAAAGCATCCTTGGGCAAGTTTCACTCACAATGTGTGAGACAGACAGCTAACTTAGGAAGAGTAACAGCCTCTCTCTCACACACAAGGGCTCTATTCTCATCCCTGTGCTAAGCCCTCTCTGACTATAGCTCTGGGTCTTCCTTAGCACCAAACCTGCCCATGTGACCTCAGTGACTCTGAGCTGTATCATGTGACTGAGGTCAGCTCAGAGAATCTGTACCTTCCCTCCTCGCCATAGCAACATTCAGGGGAGCATCAGCCCCACTATCTCTGTGGTGCCAAAACTCCTCCTAAGGAGGTAGAAGGGCTTATTAATGCGGGTGCCTAATTAATGGCACATGCTGTCTCTGAACTAATTAAAACCTACATGTGCTAATTGGGAGAGAGAAAGATAAATGCAAATTGGTCGGAGAGAGTGCTGGATCTGGGATGCGCCCATCTGGCTTAGCCAGATCCTCTCATGCAAGAGCTGAAGGATTTGCTGGCATTTCACACAAGCGCATCAGGCTCAATTTTTTAAAAGGGGGGGGGGGGCAGGGAGAAGAGATTTTGGGTCTGCACGAAAAACTTACCTATGCTGTGTTTCCATAAGCCTGGCTTCATATTTAACCCGGGCCCTCAGTCAGTTTGTTTATGTTAGCATGTCCGCAGGGTGCCCACTACTGCCACAGATTTCTGGCACGCAGGAATGGTATATGCAGGTGAGGCAGTCTCGTTAAATGTGACACTGGGAGCATGGAACGCCATATGGGCATAGTATTTTTTCACACTCAGATTCATGTTTGTTTTTATTTTTAAGCGTTTATAGAAGTTAATCTCATCAAGACAGGGAAACATACAACTATAAATGACAGAATATGAGCTGAAGAGTACTTTACAATACACTTATTGTCTGTCTAACTTATTGCAACAAAAGAAATGCGTGGCTGCTGTTTTAGAGCCCTACTTCTTCTGTTGCCAGTAAGCAATTAAATTATTCCAGTTTTGAGCAAAGTAATTCCTGAGCTGCCTCCCTTCCTTCACCCAAATATAATTTGTACATTTTGACGTGAGTGCATATCAATGTAACTTATTTTTCTAATTGTACCCGAGAGGTCAGATTCTCCAGTGCCTTGCATTGCATATCCTACCTGCAACTTACTTTATAGTATAAAAATATGTTTACAGAAATGAACGGGTTTCTCTGGTAAAAATTGGTGATCTGATGGTAGCCTTATGTCTTTATTTGTCTAATTCAAAAATTTCCTAGCCACCAAACATGTCTACCATTAATGGAAACAGTTTTCCTCTTTCTTTTTTAGATTTTCAACAAATTAATGCCTATTATCATATACAGTGGTACCTCGCAAGACGAATGCCTCGCAAGACAAAAAACTCGCAAGACGAAAGGGTTTTTGGTTTTTTGAGTTGCTTCACAAGACGATTTTCCCTATGGGCTTGCTTCGCAAGATGGAAACGTCTTGCAAGTTTGTTTCCTTTTTCTTAACACCGTTAATACAGTTGCGACTTGACTTTGAGGAGCAACTCATAGCACGCGGTGTGGTAGCCTTTTTTGAGGTTTTTGAAGACTTTGGTGATTTTTGAAGCTTTTCCAAAACTTTCCCGAAACCGTGCTTCGCAAGACGAAAAAAATTGCGGAACGAATTAATTTCGTCTTGCGAGGCACCACTGTAGAGGGTTGTGGGGTTGTTGTTTAGATAATATATTGTATGTTGTGCCAGATTTAAAACCATCTTCTCTCATGTTGGCACATAACAAGAAGTTATTTACATATTTACAAATATAATCCCATATACCAATTTGTATAGACTTTCCAAAACCCTGTCCCTAATTGCTTATATACGGTAGTTTACCCACTTCGCAGCAGTAGTCTAAAAGGACTTCTTACGTTTGGGAAATACAATTCTTTTTATCATTATCTTCAGATGCTGCAGCACTTTCAAATGTAGTTAGATGTCTTACATGTTAGCCTCCTCATTTAATTTCTTAATACATTCCCTATGTTGTAAATATTGAAACCATGGAAGTGATTGATTATTTATGTGATGCTTGATATCATCCTATCTCTGTAACTGAATTTGGCTGAATGAATTATATTTCCTCTGCAGATTAAAAGAGGCCCAAATTTCCATTTCTGATAAAATAAATATAGTATGGTAGGCTGTATGTGAGATCCTTTTAACCCTTGGATTCAGCAAGTGTTAAAACATAAGCCGAGATAGCTTTCTGGGCTGAGGTGATAGCCTGGGTGATGGGCCATTAAGGGAAACAAAGGAAAGGGGCTCTGTGTGAGATGGCAAATGGGTGCCCCCTGCAGCTTGTTGTTAGAAGGATGACATCAGAGTTTAGACCTGAGTTGCAGTGATGTGAGCTAGAGAGTAAAGCAGCAAGCTGGGGGAAGACAGAGAGACAGAGCAAAGCTGGATGTTTGTTGGACTCCAAGGCTGTGGCTCCGCGAGAAACAAGACCTTTGTTTCTCCTGTAGCCACAGGGGTATTAATGCTGTGAATCCCTCCTTTGTAGGCTCAGGTTGTAAATAAACTGTAGAGCATAAAGACACCACAGTTTCCACTGTGCCTCATTCCCCAAAGGAAACACGAACCCTGGGTAAGTGCCTGGAACCCCTGGAATCTCGCAGCTCTCTGAGATCGGGGTGGCGTGCAACAATATAGAATGGTGGCTACAGGAAGCCTAGCTGAACTAATTATCTAATTGAATATGTCCTAGTTTCTTAACAAATTAGGAATTGTATGAGTCTGTTAACAGCATTTTATCATTATCTATTATTAGTCTGTTACACAACTTGCAAATTGACAGAGCAATGTGTTTGCTCCACTCTACCTTCAGCTTCCCGTGGTTCATACAACCTTTCTGAATATCACGGTAAACTATGTGCATGATGGTGTAATTCAGGTCCACGTACCCCCAAGCTTTCCTTTCCTTTTATCAACCTTTTATTTTATTTTAGCAAAATGCAATCTCTCTTTTTTTGTTCATAGAAAATATTATAGTAACTGCTGTGAAGCTCTTAAATTGACTTTTCTAACCTAATTTGTTAAACATTTGCAGCAGGAAGTTTAGGGTGCAAACCTAAAATCACCCAAAGGGTGGCTGAGGGACCCTTCAGTGTGGCATGTGTACCACTCTGCTAGGATGGAGGGAAGCCTGCTTGGTTTAGGCAGCACTTAGGATGCTGGAAGTCCCTTAGAGGCTTAGAACACCCATGGAAAACCTTCTGGGTGTGAATGTCCCACCAACAGTGTTCCACCAGAGGTGAGGAGGAAAACAGGATGATGATGATGATAAAAAATTTATACCCCGCCCATCTGGCTAGGTTTCCCCAGTCACTCTGAGAGGCTCCCAACAGAATATTAAAAACATGGTAAAACATCAAACATTAAAAACTTCCCTAAACAGGGTTGCCTTCAGATGTCTTCTAACAGTCAGATAATTGTTTATTTCCTTGACATCTGATGGGAGGCTGTTCCACAGGGCAGGCGCCACTACCGAGAAGGCTTCTTCCTGATTCACATCTTGCAGGGAGGGAACCGCCAGAATGCCTTTGGTGCTGGACCTCAGTGTCCGGGCTGGACGATGGCGGTGGAGATGCTCCTTCAGATATACAGGACCGAGGCCATTTAGGGTTTTAAAGTTCAGCACCAACACTTCGAATTGTGCTTGGAAATGTACTGGGAGCCAATATTGCATGGCAGGGAGTGGGGGCTGAGGATTCACAGGATCCTATACTCCTTTGTCCTTACCTCCCAACACTAAAGAAACCTTCAACTGTGACAGCCCTGGAGAAGGGGTCAAAAATGTTCAAAGAAGTTAGGAAACAACTTCCCCCTTATCTTACCCTGGCAGGGCTCAGGAAATGAGTCTCTCTGTCCCTCAGTAGGATTGTTCTGCTTGTGGTGGCAGCAGCAGAATTCTAACCATTGAAGCCATATATTAAAAGCTGTATTTTATTATTAATATTTTAATACTATTTTATGTAAACCGCTTACAGATTTATTTTAAAGCGGTCTATACATCTAGCCAAAGAAATACTAGTTGAAAATTAAAAACCTTTGGCCAAAATCAAAAGCTACTGAAAGTCTCAAAAAAAGCCATCGAGACATTCTCAAAGGTCTTTTTTCAATACCTAAAGGCATCACTAATGAAACTGGATTGCATTCTTTTGCAAAATTAATGATAGAATCCTTCTTTAATTTTTCTTTTACTATTTTTTTCAGGTAATCCTCTGAAAATCAGATTCAGATAATGTTGTCCATTCTTTCATATTGATCACAATCTCTGTTTTTTCCTGCACACAAGTTGTGAACGTCAACATGTTTGATTAACAGTTTAATTAAATCTAAATCATGTTCGCATTGTATAATCTTCTGTAATTTTCTCCCCCCTCCCTCCATCCTTGCCTAAATGCATGGACATTTCATTCTTGAAAATCACTTGCTGTTTTTACAAATAGATTTATTCAGGAGTACCAGTAATCTTTTTGCTATGTTTTCATTGCTTTGTTTCCTGGAAGTTCTTGCTTTCATTCTAAAACACTAGACCTTCTTGCTCACTACTCATTGTGTGCAATATATTAGGTTAGCCCCAAATAACTAGACTTTCTCATCAAACACTTGCCTAAATCCAATCATACAGTCATTCAAGTTGATACAAAAAGTATTAATTAGTATACTTGTTGTGCTCCTAAATTCACTGAAATTATCTGTTATATAAATTATAACTTGAACTGCGTATGAAGTGCAATTTTTAGAAATTCTACCACAGATCATATGCTGAATTTCATTCAGGATGTCATCTAAAATTGCTGATTACTCAATGATTATTTTTTTCATAAAGTGAAGTCTGTGCACATAAATTAATTCAAATTGACTTGAATAATAAATCCCATGAAACTCAACACTCAAGTTAATTTCAGTAGTTCCATAAATTGTGAATGACTTAAAAGGCTTTGCAAATTATGCTACTGTATATAGTTAATAATAGTGTATAATTATATAACTAATATAGTTAATAATTAATTTGAAATCTACCATAAGCCATGTACTTATCCTCACAGTTCATAAACATAGATGTGTTTTACAAGTCATAGGATTATATCCAACTAAGTCAAATTCTGAGCATGACTAACTGGATATCGCCCACAAGAATTATTTTATTCACTCTGGGTTGTATCCAGAGTAGCACCAACACTGTTTTTCTGGCATAGCAGCACTTCTGTTTTCTCTCCTCTTTGTGCACACGACCAAGATCTTCTCCAGAGGCTCCCCCAACCCTCCACAGCTGATTTTGAAGGGGCCACAGGGGGCTGCAGACGAGACAAGGGGAAAGCTCCATTCTGATAGTGCAACATCCCTTGCACTAGTTGGATGGAGGTGTTGCATACCACACACTGTGTAATTGTTCCTTTTCTGAACCAACCTTCTTACTCATGTCACTGACTGCCTCAGAAATACGAAGAAAAGGTCTTACTTCTAATGTTGCATTCAACTGATAGTTGACCAGCATTCTGTGGCCTTGCCTCTGTTCTCATCAAAGAGACTCACCAAATAGTTGTGTTGATCTAGCAAAGCGGCATTTGTGATGTACTTGCCCAGTGCAGCTGAGCCATTTTTCAAAAATACCTGTGTGGATAGCGTCATTGCAGCTTAGTCGTTAGGCTGCACTGGAATTAATTGTTTTTTAAAACGTTTTTATTAAAGATTTTCTTGGGTTGCAAAAGTGCATACAGCGTCTCTGCTTTCAGTTCATAGAGTACCGTACTTTCTACAGATCAGTTATATTTGATGTGAAAGTGCATACAGCGTCTCTGCTTTCAGTTCATAGAGTACCGTACTTTCTACAGATCAGTTATATTTGATGTGAGACACTAATGTTATAGGCAGTATAAGGTTGGGGAAGAAGAGAGGGGAGAGAAAGCAGGGGAGAGTAGTATACTTTCATTCCTTTACCTATTTCAAGAAATAGACTTGAAAGAGAAGTTGCTGAATTACAACTTGTTACTAAATACTATTACTAAATAGTGATGTATGGAAGTGAGAGCTGGACCATAAAGAAGGCTGATCGCCGAAGAATTGATGCTTTTGAATTATGATGCTGGAGGAGACTCTTGAGAGTCCCATGGACTGCAAGAAGATCAAACGTATCCATTCTGAAGGAAATCAGCCCTGAGTGCTCACTGGAAGGACAGATCGTGAAGCTGAGGCTCCAATACTTTGGCCACCTCATGAGAAGAGAAGACTCCCTGGAAAAGACCCTGCTGTTGGGAAAGATGGAGGGCACAAGGAGAAGGGGACGACAGAGGATGTGATGGTTGGACAGTGTTCTCGAAGCTACAGACATGAGTCTGGCCGAACTGCGGGAGGCGGTGGAGGACAGGAGTGCCTGGCGTGCTCTGGTCCATGGGGTCACGAAGAGTTGGACACGACTAAACGACTAAACAACAACTAAACTAAAAAATATGGAGATATCTGGTCTGAATAGAGATATTGGATTCTTATCTCATTACACGTGCTAAAGCTATTTTTGGTCATCTGCATAGCATCCCTTGCTTTTTCCTGTAGGACTAATTGCAGTCGTTAACAGTCGTCAGCAGGTTTACCATACCCATTGAGTCAATCACCCATCTCCTACTACCCTTCTGAGAAATACCCCACCCTACCCTCCCACTATATATAAGGGTCTGGTGACTTCTACTTCAGTGTATCTGAAGAAGTGTGCATGCACACGAAAGCTTATACTCAGAACAAACTTAGTTGGTCTCTAAGGTGTTACTGGACAGTTTTCAAATTCTTTTACATAGTGTATGTCTGGGGTTTTCGTGTCAGCATCACGTGGGTAGATATTCTTTCTATTCGTTTATTAGTTTTCATTGGGCATTGGACTTAATTGTGCCTGAGTAGAACCAGGAACTCCCCATTGCTAGTCTGTACTTTTAAAAGAGAGACAATAAAGTTCTTGTCCAGCATTCTGACCAGCATGGCCATTAAGGAGTAAAGAATATGTGGGTCTTTGCATGTGGTTGGCCTCCATGACCAAGGTCAGGAATAATGGGGAGCCAGGAGCAGCTGGTGCAGTGGGTTGGCAGCATGGACTGGGCCACCCAGTTGTGGCATTGCTTCCCGGGATGGTGTGGGGGGCAGAGCAGGACGGTGGAGTCAATCTGGTGATCCTGGTAGTGTACCTATGCGCTGCCAGGAGGCTGGTTCTGTGGTGCTGCTGCTCCACGTGGGTCACTCTTAATGGGAGTTGGAACCCAATAACTTCTGGAGGGCTACAGGGTCCCTATCCTGGCTCTTCCATAAAAATGCCAGTGGTCCTCCCCTGAAATTGACTAGAGGGAAAATACGTTTACAAGGCTCCCTGTTTCCCAAGGCCAGGTTATGCCACATTACTGAATGGCGGGGGGAATAGGACAGCCACAGAAGGGTCTGCAAAGGTATTAGTAAGCAGAACCAGCATGACATTTCAATCTCTTGGGAGAGCAAGAAAAGAGGAAATCCACTACACCTGAATTACATTTAATTGGCATGACAAGTATATAGCTCTTGCTAAAGAATACAGGTAGCTTCGAAGCTACCAACATGAGTTTGACCAAACTGAGGGAGGCAGTGGAAGACAGGAGTGCCTGGCATGCTCTGGTCCATGAGGTCATGAAGAGTCGGACACGACTAAACGACTAAACAACAACAACAACAACAAAGAATACAGGAAGGATTGGTAATTAAAGTATCTGCGAGGCCATGGAAACTCGGGGAGCAGGGAGCGGCAGTCCATAGTGGCCTGGATCACGTGGTTGGGATGAGACTTTTCTTTACATGATTCATCACGGTTCATTTATAACCCAGTGGCAGGTGGTGGCTCTGTAGGAGAATGAATCTTGCTGTGTTCTTTTTCAGCATCACTGATGGGGAATCACGCATGGTCACAAATGCGTTGCACTCCTTCATATCGGGAACACTGGAATAGACGATGCTTTTTAAACTCAACATGTAGCTTATCATCTGATACATCCTTGAACTTGGGGCATTCCACTTTCAGCACCAAGAATGTCATGACGGAGTCCGTTTGAATTTTGCACATTTCATTCTTTTCAGGTGATCAGCTTGCTACAGTAGGATTGCCTGTAGCAATTCTTCTTGCTTTTGACTTTGATCTTCCTGTCCAGGGTATTCTGGGCTGGGTGAACTTCCTTTGGCTTTCTTCACTGTTGGTCATGGGGGAATTTAGCCCGCCACAACCCTGCCAACTTTGACTGGTCTACCTTGGTTTTTCCTGCACAGATATGCACAGGCTCTGCTTGCTTAGGTATTTTAGAGGATCATACTGGCAAGGCTTCTTGCAGCTTTGGTACTCCAGTGGCAAGGACTGGACATCAAAGTAGGCAGGTAGGTTCAGTAGCCCCTAGAAAATGGCTTTGTTCTGAGTCTGTGGGGTCTCAGATGAGCTGTTCCAATCTAAAGTTAAAAGAGGGTACTAGAGTATATTTGCAGATGTGGAGAAAAGGTTGTTTACATCTGCAGTCCTTGAATGTTGACTTTGATCTCAGGTTCAAATCCCAGCCCAGCCTTGAACTCACTGGGGAAGTTAGAACAAATCTTGTTCTCTCAATCTCTTGTCAATATAGTAGAACAGCGCTGTCTTGGCCTACCTTGCAGGATGGTTGTGGGGCAAACAAGATGAAAGCTGTAAAGATAAAAGCATGTTTGAAACACACATATGCTTTTGTTTCTAAAGAACTTTAATTAAAAAAAAAGGATGCTATGACATTTCTGTTTTAATTTCTGTTGTAATGAAAGGGATGTGTAGGCAGGGCCTATGCCCACCTTCTTTGTCTCTGTATAAATGCTAGTTGTGTGTGTGTGTGTGAATGTTTAATTGTATAGTACCCCTGCTAGGAGCTTCCCCTCTTTGAGAGAGATGCTCTGTGCAGTCGCTTCCAAGAGCTGTTGCTTAGTTATTTTTAGGCACAGAATGAACTCTAATGGGAGAAATTATTTGGATTTCACACACACACGCACATACACCCTAATAAATTTCTCTCTTTTTGAACAAATGATTTCAGCTGAAAAGGAGCTTAATAACACAGCAGAAGCCTACATTTCAGCTTTGGCTTGGCCAGGCCACAAAAAATGAAAACTAACTATGGGGTCATCAAGACTGGTTAGGAGTACAGGTCCCACCTACTAGCTAGAGCGGGGCTGAAAGCAGTGTTCTGCCTGGGAAGTTGTGTGCCAAGAGAGGGGGAAATTGAATTTGGGCAGTCCAGTCTGGACCAGATCCAGAGAAGATCCATCAGAAGTCTGCTCATGCAGTGGGGCATTTTCTGACTCCTGCTTCCCTTGCCCCAACTTCAGCCCTCTGTGCTTCCCCCAAGCTGCTCCTCAGGGATGGCGACCCACCAGGCCTCCCCATTTTGCCCACAAAGTGGATTTGGCCAAGCCATGCCCACCTGCTCTTTGCCTGACATCAGGTGAGGGGCAGGTGAAGGCAGAGCTTGAGCGAAAAGGGCTTTTGCAGGCACCACTGATCAGCAATAGCCAAGCCCTCTGCACAGTGCTTCTCAAGTGCCCTGCCATCGGTGGATTTTAACCCCTTAAAAAGCCACCTTAGCTAGTGGCCCAGCACCATATCTCATTGGAGTTGGCTGAATAAGTCAGTGTGAAACAGTCCTTTCTTGTCAGCTGATTTCAAAGGATCCAGCAGAGCAGCCCTACTAGCTTCCTTTGGTTTCCCTATATTGCTGCCGCCATCTTGATTCAAAATGGCGCATGGCATCCCAATGTGTATGAAGACCACTATCCCTACCTTGGGAAGCCTTGTGCCATTTGGTGGCGATACAGAGAACGAACGGACAAAGCACTTTCCTAAATATAGATCAGATTCACTATGCCATTATGATTAATGTATGCATTATGAAAACTAATCTGGAAAATCTTTGTAAAAGCTGTTTGTTTTATTTGATGATAATATTAGCAAATGGCTCAGAGATTTCTTTGAAATATGGAGAAGTATATAAATTATGCAAACCAACTTACTAGCTACCTACCTAGCTAGCTAGCTAAAACACACACACACACACACACACACACACACACACACACACACACACACATGTCCCCTAAAGACACAATCACACACTTAACTAAATCCAGTTCTTGTAATGTAGCTTATCACCTTCTTCCATTTCCAGCACTCAATTCCAATCTTGACATAACTGAGGAACATGCAGAATATTTCCTTATTTCCCAGCAGCCTGTTGAATATAAGAAACCCGAGTCAAGAAGCTGTGCCAACTGAGCATCAGCTGCAGAAACAACACTGCTTGGCTACAAAGGAAGCTTTCTGAAAGCTTCACTGTAACCATTTTTATCTGGCTCAGTCCCATACCCAGGAAAATTTTCTTCTGAGAGCCAGGTGAAAATCTAAAGCCTCATGATGAGTCGAGGATGCCCAAGTTGTTTCCCAAAGCTGTTTGCCTGTTAGAAAAGACCCCACAGAAAGGATGGGAAGTGAGTGGGATGGGTGGGTGGAGGAGGTAGCCCTAAGGCATCAGTCATTAATTCGTGGTTCATTCAGCAATGATGCCCAGGACAAACAACAGGGAAGAGCCGTTGCCTTCTGAGATTCCTGGAGGTATGTGGCTGGTCACAGCAGGAAGCTGGTTTATGGACTATGTTGCTGGACTACAACTCCCATCATCCCTGACCTGCTGGCTAGGGCTGATAAGAACTGTAGTCCAACAAGATCCAGAGGGCACCAAGCTCCTATCTTTCCTGAGGTAGGAAAGTATGTGCAGAAGTGTCTTGCTGTTTGAGGGTTAATCTTATAGGAGAGCCACCTGCTGCCTAGCGATGTCTGGGAAATAGAATCAGCTACAGCCCTTCTAAAATGGCTGCCTATGGCCTGTGCCCTCTGTATTTAAATGTCCACAATAACAGCAATTCCAGTTCTACATGCCTGGCTAATATAATTATGCTCCCAACTTCCCAGTATACTATAGCCAGGCATGAAGAACTGGAATTGCTGTTGTTGTGGATTCGATGATGATGATGATGATGGGAACATCCCTAAAAGGATAATATAGCACTTGCATTTTTAATGGACCAACAATGATATCATTATTGTGCTTGGTGATTTTTAGCAGAGTGCACATTGTGATTGTCAGATGAATCCTTCATATAAGGAGATATTCACTCACTTGATGAGAAGCGTTGAAGTGGATTGTGAAGGACAATCATGATGAATCTGATGTAGTAGGCCCTTACCTATGAAAGCTCACGCAGCAATGGTTAGAATAACTTCTGTACAATAAAAGAAAGCAGTTTACTAAGGCCTGACCTCTTTGGAAGTGAAAGAAAAGTCTTCTGCAGAGGCACTGAAATCAGTGCTATTTTTCTAGAATAAGAGGTGCCAGAGCTGACCATGAACTTGTTCTCTTAGAATGGCAATGGCGCCCACCCAAGAGGTGCTGGAACTGACCTCTGGCAAATAAATAAATAAATAAAATAAAATAAAATAAAATAAAATAAAATAAAATAAAATAAAATAAAATAAAATAAACCTGGAAATTGCTCCCCCTGGAGGCAGTGATGGTCACAATCTTGGATGGCTTTAAAAGAGGACTGGATAAAATCTTGGAGGAGAATGCTATTGATGGCTATGTTCTACCTCCATGGTGGGAGGCAGCAATGCTTTCCAATGCCAGTTGCTGGAAGCCACAGGAGGGAAAAGTGCTGTTGCACTCAAGTCCTTCTTTGGGGATTCTCACATGCATCTGGTTGGCCACTGTGAGAACAGGATGCCGTACTAGATGGGCCATTGGCCTGATCCAGCAGGCTTTTCTTATGTTCTTAGGCATGTATAGGCTTGTATAGTAAGTGTTCAAGTGAGAGGTACAAGGGTTCTCAAATACACTCTTCCACTGGAGAGATGTTAAGGGTTTCTAGGCTGATTTTGCCAATGGGAAAGGCATGTTTATGACATCCGATATCTATGTGAGGAAAAGAAGAATCGGCTCTGAGATGAAGCTAATTAAGATAAGAGTCTAAATCAAATTATGGTAGCATATGATTCCTGTAGGAAGATATCAAAAGTCTAAGGAAGAAACATGTAAGATGCTCACATCTACTTTTTCTGTAACATCAAGTCAGTCAGTTGCGCTGTCCATCTCTGCAAACTGGACTTTATGGAGTCATAATTTGTTTCCACAACCTATGCAACTGTAGGGCCAGCCCTAAATTTTAGACTGCCTTGAATTTTACACACTGGGTTTACTGGGTGGGGTGGGGCTTTAAAGATGGAAATGTGTATTAGTCTTAGTCTTATGGGTTATCCCCTCTTTCGTTTTATAGGGGATCCCCTTTTGATGGTAATGTGCATCACTTACTCGTCTTGGAGGCTGTATACACACCATATATTTCAAGCACACTTAAAGCACATAATGTAGGACTTCCGGTCGGTGCCAGCGCTTAATGGCGGTCCTACCTCCGAGCTCCGGAGAAGGACTGCTCCGCAAGTTCGGGTCTTACCCGCTACGGCGAGTGGGGGACCCCTAAAATCTCAGGCGCGGAAGCCTGAGAGCAAGGAGACTCGGTGGGCACCTTTGCGCCCCCCGGTACTGTGAAAGAGCCTTTTTAAAGGCTCCGGAGCGGCATCGGGAGTGAGCGCGGTGCTGAGAGTCGCTACCCAGCCTGCGGAGTGAAGCCGCGTCGCCATTAGCGGAGAGCGCCGATTCCTTCCTGAAAAGAAAATCTGGACTGGATTCCCGTGAGTAAGAAGGGAAAAAAATCAGGAACCTTTAAAAATAGAAAATTTGGCTGAAAACGGGAGGGCAAAAAATAAGGAAGTCTGCCCCCCCCCCGGACTGCAGGAATTTAAAGCAACGAAAGACCTCGCTGCAGTTATTAGAAACTTAGTTGCGAACTGTCAAACCTGAGCTGTCAAAAGTATCTCTCCCCTCCATATTGGCAGGAGAAGGGGGAAAAAAGACAGTCTTGTGAAGATACTTTTAATTTAAAGGGAAACAAAGTCTTTCACTGCTCTGATCCCCGGGACGACCTGCCAGGACTTAACACCGGGAAAACTGTTCTTTAAAATAACTCTGAAGTGGATATAGACTATACCTTAAATGGTGAAAAAATTTTAAGACATTTAAGACTTGAATGGGACTTTGTTACTGACATTGGACTAACCAAATTTAAATTGGAGAAAAAGTTTTACAACTTTAATGGCGGATTTGAGATTTTCTACATCCGGCTTTCTGTCTCTTTGTTGTTTCTAACTTGGAAACTTTTAACTGCTCCCTCTTGAGGGCTAAGAGGGAAAAATTGCAAAGTAACTGACTAATAGTGGGATTTTCCATTGCAAGTTTTTCCTGTGAGAACGGCCTTGGGATATGAGTGGCACAGCAGAGGAGATAAGAACCAGATCTAAAGCTAAACTAACACAAAAGAAAAGAGGTTCAATCTCTGGCAACACAGTGCCTGCACCGGACAGTGTGACAGCAGCATCAATGGAATCTATGACACAGGCACTGCTTAAAATAAATCAATCCCTTGAGGCCTTAACAAAGCAATCTACAGAAAATTCAAAGAAATTGACAGAACTTACAGCAAGATTGGATCTGAATACCACATCAGTGGCAACAAACACAGAATCTATAAATAGACTGATTCAGGAATCTTCAGAAACAAGGAAAATTGCAGAGAGTGCAAAATCTGTTGCAGGTGAGACGCAGGAAAGACTTGTGCCGATTGAGAAAAAGGTGAATGAGCATGAAGCGGCCCTCTCCTTACTGGAATTACAACGGAAAGAACGAAATCTGAAATTTAGACAGGTCCCAGAGAAAGAAGAGGACAATCTGGCGGAATTTCTCACAGAGGCAATTCTGGAAAATTGGCAAGGAGATCTGGAGGAAGATGAAGTGGGGATAACAACTGCTTTCAGACTTGGTAGAAAGCAAAGCAAGAAGTCAAGGGATTGTCTGATCACCTTTAGAACCAAAGAGGAAAGAGACAAGATACTGAACCTTCACTATCAAAAAGCTTTGGTGATTGGAAACATTCAAGTCCAAATCTTTAAGGACATCCCTAAATACATCTTGGAAGTGAGGACTTTTTATAGAGATCTTGCCAATTTGCTGAGGAAGAACTTCATACCCTTCAGGTGGGAATTCCCACAGGGGTTGTCCTTTAACTACAAAGGGAAGAAAGTAAGAATAAGAACAGTACAGGAGAAAGAGTACTTTTTGGAGAGAAACCTAGAGGACCTACAGAAAGGTACGGTGGACCCGGCAAGAGAAGGACAAGGACTAACATCAGAAGGAGGAGGGCTAACGGACATTGCAAATCTATCATTTGGACTACCACAACCGCCAACTGAAGAGGAAGAAAAACTTGGAGCAGTCGGAGGATCAAACATCTAACAAACAAAATGTCTCTGCAACTTCTAAGCTGGAACTGCAACGGTTTGAACCATCCCAGAAAAAAACGACAGGTTTTCCACATTTTGAAAAGGGAACAACTGGATCTGATATGTCTACAGGAAACTCATATAACTAGAGCACACAGGAAATTGTTGGTGAACAAAAGATTGGGACAAGAATTTATATCTTCCGATAAAGTAAAAAAGAGAGGAGTAGTGATTTATGCAAAGGAAAAATTGGACCCAAAATTAAAATTTAAGGATGAAGAAGGAAGATACCTGGCAATTGAAGTACAGATCCAGGGGGAAAAATATTTGATAATTGGAGTATATGCACCAAATGATGGGAAGGCAGAATTTTTTAAGAAGTTGCATGAGACCTTACTAGATTATCTCGACTGCAAAATAATAATGATGGGGGACATGAATGGAGTGGTTTCTACAAATATGGACAAGGCACAAAGACAGACAATATCTAAAGAAGGAAGATTACCAAAGACTTTCTTCGAGATGACGGAAAATATGGACTTGATTGACATCTGGAGAACAAAGAATCCTCTCGAGAGAGAGGGAACTTTTTTCTCGGAATCTAAAATGACATGGACGAGAATCGACCAAATCTGGGTATCTAGTGTGATGGCTACAAAGATTAAAAAAGTAGAAATCTGCCCAAAAACCTGCTCCGACCATAATGCCGTAAAGATGGAAATGAAAATGACAACAACTGGATCCTTTAGATGGAGAATGAATGTCTCCCTATTTAGAGATGAACAATTCTGTATAAAGGCCCTAAAGACATTGAAAGATTACTTCGAGATAAATTTGAGAACAGATGTGGAAAAAAGAACAATTTGGGACGCGAGTAAAGCCGTGATGAGAGGCTTCCTGATACAACAGAATTCAATCAAGAGGAAAAAGCAAAATGAAAGGAAAGAAAGAATTTTAGAAAAAATGAAGGAAGGAGAAAAGAAACTGAGGTCAAAACCAAAGTCTCAAGAAATTTTGAGAGAGATAAAATATTATCAGACGCAATATATGGAACTGACAAATCAAGAGATAGAATGGAAAATTAAACAAATGAGACAAAGGACTTTTGAGTCTGCAGACAAGTGTGGGAAGCTCCTTGCATGGCAACTGAAAAAGAGGCAAAAATTGAATACAGTTACTTGTTTGGAGATAGAGGGAAAGAATGTTCATAAGCCAAATGAGATAAGTAACTGTTTTCAAAGTTTTTTTAGGAAATTATACACACAAGGGCCAGTAAACGAACAAGAAATAGAAGAATTTCTTAAAAATTATGGACTACCGAAAATTCCAGAACAGGGCAAGTTGATTTTGAATGAGAAAATAACAGAACAGGAAATAGAGGAGGCCATTCAAAAGGCACAACTGGGAAAGTCTCCAGGACCAGATGGACTGACGGCTAGATATTATAAAGCTTTGAGAGAAGGTTTAGTGCAACCACTGAAAGAAGTTTGCAATGAAATATTGGAGGGGAAAAAGGCACCTGAAACGTGGAAAGAGGCCTTTATCTCACTTATACCAAAGACCGAGACTGAAAAGAACCAGGTTAAGAACTACCGCCCGATATCATTATTAAATGTGGATTACAAAATTTTTGCAGACATTTTAGCAAAAAGACTGAAGAAAGTATTGACAGGCGAGATTCATAAAGATCAATCTGGCTTTCTCCCGGGAAGACACATGTCTGACAATGTGAGGAACATAATAGACATTGTGGAACTGTTGGAGATGAACATTAACAGAAAAGCGGTTTTGATTTTTGTGGACGCGGAGAAAGCCTTTGACAATATTAGTTGGAGTTTTATGAAAAAGAATCTCCAAGGGATGGGGGTAGGCCAAGGTTTTGAAAATGGTATAGGTGCAATTTATTCTGAGCAGAAGGCAAAGCTAATTGTGAATAATGTGGTAACGGAAGAGATAGCTATAGAGAAAGGAACACGACAGGGATGCCCTATTTCTCCCCTACTTTTTATACTGGTTCTGGAGGTTTTGCTAAACATGATTAGAAAGGACCAGTTGGTTAAAGGAATTCAGGTCGGAGTGAGAGAGTATAAATTAAGGGCATTTGCAGATGACCTAGTTTTGACTTTGCAACAGCCAATCACTAGCACAAAAAGAGTTTTAGAACTGATCGAGATATTTGGTCAAGTTGCAGGATTTAAGTTGAACAAACAAAAAACTAAAGTCTTGGAAAAAAACTTAACAAATGAAGAAAAAGAGACATTCCAGAATGAAACAGGTTTGGAGATAGCAAAAAAAGTGAAGTACCTGGGGGCGAATTTGACATCGAAAAATGTGAATCTTTTTAAAGACAATTATGATAAATGTTGGACAGAAGTTAAGAAAGATTTAGACATATGGTCAAGGCTGAAACTTTCCTTGTTAGGCAGAATTGCTGTTATCAAAATGAATGTATTGCCTAGAATGTTATTTCTGTTTCAGACATTACAAATAATAGACAAGATGGACTGTTTCAAGAGGTGGCAGAAAGACATATCGAAATTTGTTTGGCAGGGCAAAAAGCCAAGAATAAAATTTAAGACATTAACAGATGCGAAAGATAGAGGGGGTTTTGCCCTGCCGGACTTAAGACTTTACTACGAATCAGCAGCGTTTTGCTGGTTGAAAGATTGGCTGCTCCTCGAGAATACAGACATTTTGGATCTGGAAGGATTTGATAACAGATTTGGTTGGCATGCATATATATGGTATGACAAGGTAAAATTGCATAAAGGTTTTAAGAACCATATCGTGAGGAAAGCTCTGTATAATGTTTGGATTAAGTATAAAGACCTGTTTGAAAGTAGAACCCCCAGGTGGTTGTCACCAATGGAAGCAAAAGAGGTGAAAAAATTGAATATGGGTTCTAATTGGCCTAAATATTGTGAAATTATAGAACAAGATGGCGAAAATGTAAAATTGCAGAGTTTTGAGAAACTGAAGTTTAAGGTGAGAGATTGGTTACATTATCGACAGATAAATGAAGTATTCAAGCAGGACAGAAAGAAAGGCTTCCAAGTGGAAAAGTCAAAATTAGAAACAGAACTGTTAGAACCCAATACTAAAAATTTGTCAAGAATGTACAACTTGCTGTTGAAATGGAATACTCAAGATGAAATGGTGAAATCTAATATGATTAAATGGGCACAGGATATTGGGCATGACATTGAACTTGCTGACTGGGAGCAGTTATGGACCACTGGTGTTAAATTTACGGCATGCAATGCCTTAAAAGAAAACATTATGAAAATGATCTACAGGTGGTACATGACTCCTGCTAAGTTAGCAAAGATCTATCATTTGCCCAACATCAAGTGTTGGAAGTGCAGTGAAACGGAGGGAACCTTCTATCACCTTTGGTGGACCTGCCCGAAGATTAAGGCTTTCTGGGAAATGATCTATAATGAAATAAAAAAAGTTCTGAAGAGAACGTTTGTTAAAAAACCAGAGGCCTTTCTCTTGGGTATGGTGGGCCAAATGGTGCCAAAGAAGGATAGGACATTTTTTATGTACGCCACTACAGCAGCAAGAATTCTTCTAGCAAAGTATTGGAAGACGCAAGATTTACCCACGTTGGAAGAATGGCAGACGAAGGTGATCGACTATATGGGACTGGCAGAGATGACTGGCAGAATTCGAGACCGGGGGAAAGAGGCGGTGGATGAAGATTGGAACAAATTTAAAGTTTATCTTAAAAACTGTTGTAATTTGGAAAATTAGGGGCTCAGAGTTATAAGAGATAAAGAACTACAGTTGTATTAATAACTAACTGAAGTTAAATACATGAAATATATTTAAGTTATGATCAGAGGGTTGCTGAAAAATCTTGAAACAAGAATGCAGAAAAGGGGTGGTATGGGGAAGTCGTGTTTTTGTTTGTTTATGTTTATGTTTATGTTTTTGTTTTATCTTTTCTTTATTTATGGAAAACTAATAAAAATTTACTATAAAAAAAAAAATAAAGCACATAATGTAGAATCATAGAATTGTAGCGTTGGAAGGGACCCTGAGGGTCATCTAGTCCAACCCCCTGCAATGCAGGAATGTGCAGCTGTCCCATATGGGGATTGATCAGCACCATACTCTAACCAACTGAATCCTGGGAACTATAATTTACCACTCACAGAGTTACAATTTCCAGCATACTTAACAAGTATGCTGTTTTTTGGAGACACTCATGTGCTTTAAATGTATAATATGTGCACAGCTAAAATGTGACAAGCCAGCTCTTCTGTGTTTGGGAGCCCTGTGGCTCATTCTGCAGAGTGATGCCTTGGACCTCTGCCCCAACATCCTGCCCTTATGACACCAAGTCCAGTCGCGGAGAACTCTGGGGCTCATCTTGCTCTATAGGCTGAGGGAGCCAGCATTTGTCCGCAGACAGCTTCCGGGTCATGTGGCCAGCATGACTAAGCCACTTCTGTCAAAACCAGAGCAGCGCATGGAAATGCCGTTTACCTTCCCGCCGGAGTGGTACCTATTTATCTACTTGCACTTTTGATGTGCTTTCAAACTGCTAGGTTGGCAGGAGCTGGGACCGAGCAACAAGAGCTCACCCCGTCACGGGGATTCAAACCGTGACCTTCTGATCAGCAAGCCCTAGGCTCTGTGGTTTAACCCACAGCGCCACCCAGGTCTTTAATCTTACATCTATTCAAAAGCAGGCATGACACCTACATCATAATTCTTTCTTATAACTGGGAACTGGATCACTTCTCAGCCTTTTGGTTAAAATCATGTGTAGTATCTTATAAATGGGATCTGGCCCTAAATTCTCATGGTTCCCACACTCTGGGTAGTAACAGGGAGGTTTTTTGTATTCTGCCCTCCAGAGCCAAATCTATGGAAATGGAGATGCAGCAGCTGTCTCCCACCTTGCCTTCTGCGTGTCAGAAAGGAAATTAGGTTGTCTAGAATGCAAAGTTCTACCTGAAAGAACAACCTGCGCTATCTGCAATCTCCAACGGTGTGAAGCAGCACGAGAGGTAACTTACCTGACCCCAGAAGTACTGTGACATTTTCTCATCCCTCCGTATTACCAGTAGGTTGCTGGTAAGTTAGCCTAGTGCACCGTGGGTGCTAAGCAAATTGTTAAAAACCGCAGTGTGTAGCAGAGACTGGGAAGGTTATGTACGTGTCCAGAGGCAGGTGTGCCAACAGCAAGGGGCAGCAAGGACAGAGCTGGCCCATTCCAGCTCACTGCTGTTCTGAGTTTTGCATGTGGTTGGATTAAGTGCCTGTGACATGAGGAATAGCGGCATTAAGAAGCAGTTTGGTCTCCTGAAGCAGAAAGGCCAAATAAACAAGAGAAGGCTCCTGTGTTCCTAAAGTCTGGATCACGTTTCCTAGAAAGTTAAACAACCTACCGTAAGTCAACTGGGCAGGCAATGCTGAAGGTGGAAGTCAGAAGCAGCCTCTCAGTTTGCAACTTCCTTGAAAAGAGCAGGAGACTGTCTGAGGTTGGGCTCCCACAATTGTTTTTAAGAGAGCTGGAAACAGTCCAGCAGAGGCAGCGGTGGCTGGTGCCCCTTCGCAGCAGGTAGGGTGGAAGGCAGGAGGCCAACAGTAGGTGGAGCCAGAGTAAGTGAAAGCCAACTAATTATAGTTTTGTCTCCCTCCTTGTGATGGCCTGGGATTCCGATTCGGAGGATGAAACAGAGGAATCCCAGCCTGCACAGGAGTCCCCGCCTCCAGGGCCGGCTGAACTGGGGCAAGGCCTAGATGCTGAAGAGCCTGCACCTGTGGCAGTGCATCAGGAGCTGGCCCCAGGTGAAGCCCTTCTGGCCCCAGAGAGGCTTGACGACTCAGTGGCCACAGGTGAGCCTCCTCCAGGGCCCAGTAACCCTTCGGCCTCTCCTGATCTGCAGAGGCTTAGAGCAGAGAGGCGAAGGGAACTGGTTGCCCCCAGGAGGAGTGCTCGCCTTAAGGCCAGAGGAGGCGGGGCTCCTGGGGGCTGGGACCGCCCCTGGCCTTAGAAGAGGATAAAAGCCCAGTCAGCCCGGCCCCAGGTTGCGGGAGCAACGTCGTTGTTGGCTTCGGACCTTCCTGTGTTCCTGATCCCTGCTCAGCTTCCTGTTCCCGACCATCCGGTGTTCCTGTTCCCTGCACAGCCTCCTGTTCCAGCGTTCCTGTTCCCCGCCCGGCTCTCTGCCTCGGACCTCGCCCCTCTTCGTGTGGACTCTGCTACACCCAAGGTACCTTACCCCCGGGACCAGCACAGTTTGCTCCCGCCACACCCGCACTCCCCCTTCGTAGGGGTGCGTTCGGGAAGAGCCAGAGGCCATGGCTGAACAGGCGGCTGCACTGGTGGCTTTGGCCCAGGAGAACCAGGCCTTGACTCACACCGTGCAGCAGCTCAGTGACGCGGTTGTGGCACTTCAGCAACGCTTGGAAGCCCTACCGGCTCCTGGGGCCGACGCCCCGGCTCCGGGCAAGTACCCAGTGGCTTTGCCTGAGAAATTTGATGGAGCCCCGGCCAGCTTTCCCATGTTCCTGGCCCAGGCCAAGCTGTATATTCAGGGGCGAGCCCGGAACTTTCCTGATGACCGCACCAAGGTGCACTTTTTGATTAGTTTGTTAAAGGACCAGGCGGCCAAGTGGGCGTTGCCGCTACTCAGGCAAGACTCCCCCTTGCTGGCAGACTATACGGGGTTTTGCAATCGTTTGGAGGCCGCGTTTGGCAACCCCCAGAAAGGGAGTCAAGCCAACCGGGCGATTCGGCATTTGAAACAAGGCAAGTCCGCGGTGGCCGCATATACCACGGAGTTTCGGCTGTTGGCACAGGACTTGACCTGGAATGACTCGGCACTGCGGGACCAGTATCTCGAAGGGCTTTCGGACGAGGTACTGGACCAGTTGGCCACAATGGAACGTCCCACCACGCTGGACACTCTCATTCAACGGAGTCTACAAATAGACGACCGGTTGGAGGATCGTCGTCAGGCCCGGGGTCGCCGACACTTCCAGTTCACGGCACCAGCTTTTTCCGGCAGCCCCACGGTCACGACTGATTTAACGGAGGAGCCTATGCAGCTGGGGGCAGTGCGGCCACGCCTTTCCCCCGCAGAGAAGGCGCGGCGTCGGGAGGGAAATCTCTGTCTTTACTGTGGCGGAAGTGGACACTTCGCTCGGTCCTGCCCTGAGAAACCGCCAACCCCAGTAGCTGATGGCCTTAGCTACCGGGGGTCCCAAACCGTACAGAATGGGCCCGCACCAATGGACTTGCAACATCTTATGGTTTCGGTACGTTTATACCCTCCAGGTGGGCCCTGGATCCTCACCCATGCTTTGGTAGATTCAGGGGCAACCCGCTCCTATATGGACGCTGCTTTTGCCGCCCATCATCAGGTGCCACTTCGGAACAAGCCAGTACCGGTCCAGGTGGAAGCGATTGACGGTCGACTTCTGCGTTCAGGTGCCGTTACTCAGGAGACCCAGCCCCTGCTCCTGTGTCTCCAGCAGCACCGGGAGTTGCGAACTTTGGACATTGCCTCTATGCCCCGCTTCCCCCTGGTGCTCGGGATGGACTGGCTGGAAGCCCACAACGTTCAGATTGACTGGGTCAAACGGACCGTGCACTTCCCAGACCCATGTTCCCATGCTCAATCCGGAACGCTGGCGGCCGCGCCCTCAGAGGAGGCAGCACCCACGCTCCCAGCCGTGTACCAGGACTACCAGGACGTGTTCGAGGAACGGGGGGCAGACCAGCTGCCGCCGCATCGGCCTTTTGACTGCGGCATAGACCTCCAACCCGGAGCGCCTTTACCAGTGAGTCACTTATATTCCCTAACAGAGCCAGAGCGCGAGGCTTTGCAGGACTTCTTGCGCAAGAACCTGGAGCGTGGGTTCATTAGGCCTTCCACCTCGCCTACAGCGGCACCAGTGCTTTTTGTTAAGAAGAAATGTGGGGAACTCCGCCCTTGCCATGATTACCGAGCCCTGAACAAAATTACCGTCCCAGACCGGTACCCCTTGCCCCTTATCTCGGAGCTGCTGGAGCGGGTGCAAGGGGCACAGGTGTTCACCAAGCTGGACCTCCGGGGGGCCTACAACTTGATTCGGATCCGAGCCGGGGATGAGTGGAAGACAGCGTTTGGTACCCGGTACGGGCAGTTCGAATATTTGGTTATGCCTTTCAGTTTGTGCAACGCGCCTGCTGTGTTTCAACGCTACATCAACCACGTGTTTCAGGACTTGTTAGACAAGTACGTGGTGGTGTATTTGGATGACATACTGATTTACTCCCGTGACCCGGCTCGCCATGAGGGACATGTCCGGACCGTGCTGCAGCGCTTGCGTGAGCACCGTTTGTACGCAAAGCTCAGCAAGTGCGAGTTCCATCAGCGGACTGTGGACTTCCTTGGTCACCGGCTCTCTCCAGATGGGGTGCAAATGGACCCGGGGAAGGTGACAGCGGTTCAAGAATGGGCGGCACCCCGGAACCGCAAGGACCTACAGCGTTTCCTGGGGTTCGCCAATTACTACCGGACCTTCATCGCTGATTATGCTCATCGCACCACCCCGTTGACCCGGCTACTGCGCCCAAAGACGCCGTTTTCCTGGGACAAGGAGGCAGAGGAGGCGTTTCAGGGGTTGAAGGCCTGTTTCCAGAGGGCACCAATCTTACAACATCCGGACCCCTCTCGACCCTTTGTGGTGGAGACCGACGCTTCCAGTACGGCTCTCGGTGCCATCTTGTCTCAACAGATTGGTCCTGAAGCGCCACTCTTACCCTGTGCCTTCTATTCCCGCCAGCTCCTACCAGCGGAGCGTAACTATACTGTGTGGGAGCGGGAACTACTGGCCATCAAGGTAGCCTTTGAGGTCTGGCGCCACCATCTTGAGGGGGCACGACATCCGGTGGAGGTGAGAACCGACCACCGGAACCTGGAGTACCTCCAGACCACCCGCAAGCTGAACCAAAGACAGATCCGGTGGGCGTTGTTCTTTTCCCGGTTCCAGTTCCGGATCCGCTACATCCCTAGCTCTCAGAATCAGAAGGCGGATGCCCTGTCCCGGAAACCTGAAGACAACGCAGACACGGTACAGCAAGCAGAACCCACCACGATCCTACCTCCGGCTGCATTCCTGGCCACCCAGGAGGCGCAGCCACTGCAGGTTCGGGTGCAGGAACAGCAGCGGGTCGACGCTTGGGCCCAGGAACGACTCCGGGAGCTGGCTGAAGGGTCCAGCCCACAGTATCCGGGGCTGCTCCTGCATCAGGGCCTTCTGCTGCACCACGGTCGTCTGTACATCCCGCCAGGGCCACTACGGCTGGAGGTTCTTCGGATGGCCCATGATGCCCCAGCAGCGGGGCACTTTGGACGGTATCGGACCACCCATCTGGTCAGTCGAGAGTTTTGGTGGCCCCGCCTGAAGGCTGACGTGGCTCGCTACGTTGCTGGTTGTGATGTCTGCCGGCGCGCCAAGGGACCTACCGGGCGACCCCCCGGCCTACTTCAGCCATTGCCAGTTCCACCGCGCCCTTGGCACACGGTTTCGTTGGACTTTGTAGTGGACTTACCCTCGTCTCGTGGCTGTACCTGCCTTCTGGTTTTCTCCGACCATTTCACCAAGATGGTGCACTGCGCTCCCTGTCCATCGGTACCCACAGCCAAGGAAACTGCTCAGCTGTACCTTCAGCATGTCTTCCGCCTGCATGGCCTACCTGAGCGCGTGGTGTCCGACCGGGGTGTTCAGTTCACATCCCGGTTCTGGCGAGCATTGCACCAGACCCTCAGGACGGAGGTCTGTCTCTCATCAGCCTACCACCCACAGACCGATGGCCAGACGGAACGGGCGAACGCGGTGCTGGAGCAGTACCTCCGGTGTTACTGCAGCTACCAGCAGGATGACTGGGTCGACCACCTGGCATTGGCGGAGTTCGCCTACAATAACGCGGTGAATGCGTCCACCCAGCAGACCCCGTTCCAGGCCAGTTATGGTTATCATCCACGGCTGTTTCCAGAGGTGCTGCCGACATCCGCGGTCCCGGCGGTGACGGAGTGGCTTCAAGAGCTCCAGTCCCAGCAACAGCTTTTGGTGGAGCAACTGCACCAGGCCAAGGAAGCGTACAAAGCCCAGGCCGACCGCCACCGCCAGGTGGGGCCGGAACTTCGCGTCGGTGACCTGGTTTGGCTCTCCACTCGCCACCTCCACCCCTCTCGACCTTCGCGGAAGTTGGACGCCCGCTTCACCGGCCCGTTCCCTATCGTAGACCAAGTCTCTCCTGTGGCATTTCGTCTCCGGTTACCCGCAACCCTGAAGGTTCACCCGGTCTTCCACAGGTCCCTTTTGAGTCCGGTGGCCCCACCCGACGAGTTCCACCCGAACCGTCCCCGACCGCAGCCAGTGTTGGTTCGGGGAGAGCCTGAGTACGAGGTGGAACGCATCCTGGACTCCCGATACCGCAGGGGAATGCTGCAGTATCTCATTGACTGGAAGGGGTACGGACCGGAGGACCGTTCCTGGGAACCAGCGGCCAACGTCCACGCACCTGCCTGCCTCCGAGAGTTCCATGCGATGTACCCCAGCAAGCCGGGTCCGGACCCTCGGTTGAGGGGGGGGCCTGGGAGGGGGGATGGTGTGATGGCCTGGGATTCCGATTCGGAGGATGAAACAGAGGAATCCCAGCCTGCACAGGAGTCCCCGCCTCCAGGGCCGGCTGAACTGGGGCAAGGCCTAGATGCTGAAGAGCCTGCACCTGTGGCAGTGCATCAGGAGCTGGCCACAGGTGAGCCTCCTCCAGGGCCCAGTAACCCTTCGGCCTCTCCTGATCTGCAGAGGCTTAGAGCAGAGAGGCGAAGGGAACTGGTTGCCCCCAGGAGGAGTGCTCGCCTTAAGGCCAGAGGAGGCGGGGCTCCTGGGGGCTGGGACCGCCCCTGGCCTTAGAAGAGGATAAAAGCCCAGTCAGCCCGGCCCCAGGTTGCGGGAGCAACGTCGTTGTTGGCTTCGGACCTTCCTGTGTTCCTGATCCCTGCTCGGCTTCCTGTTCCCGACCATCCGGTGTTCCTGTTCCCTGCACAGCCTCCTGTTCCAGCGTTCCTGTTCCCCGCCCGGCTCTCTGCCTCGGACCTCGCCCCTCTTCGTGTGGACTCTGCTACACCCAAGGTACCTTACCCCCGGGACCAGCACAGTTTGCTCCCGCCACACCCGCACTCCCCCTTCGTAGGGGTGCGTTCGGGAAGAGCCAGAGGCCATGGCTGAACAGGCGGCTGCACTGGTGGCTTTGGCCCAGGAGAACCAGGCCTTGACTCACACCGTGCAGCAGCTCAGTGACGCGGTTGTGGCACTTCAGCAACGCTTGGAAGCCCTACCGGCTCCTGGGGCCGACGCCCCGGCTCCGGGCAAGTACCCAGTGGCTTTGCCTGAGAAATTTGATGGAGCCCCGGCCAGCTTTCCCATGTTCCTGGCCCAGGCCAAGCTGTATATTCAGGGGCGAGCCCAGAACTTTCCTGATGACCGCACCAAGGTGCACTTTTTGATTAGTTTGTTAAAGGACCAGGCGGCCAAGTGGGCGTTGCCGCTACTCAGGCAAGACTCCCCCTTGCTGGCAGACTATACGGGGTTTTGCAATCGTTTGGAGGCCGCGTTCGGCAACCCCCAGAAAGGGAGTCAAGCCAACCGGGCGATTCGGCGTTTGAAACAAGGCAAGTCCACGGTGGCCGCATATACCACGGAGTTTCGGCTGTTGGCACAGGACTTGACCTGGAATGACTCGGCACTGCGGGACCAGTATCTCGAAGGGCTTTCGGACGAGGTACTGGACCAGTTGGCCACAATGGAACGTCCCACCACGCTGGACACTCTCATTCAACGGAGTCTACAAATAGACGACCGGTTGGAGGATCGTCGTCAGGCCCGGGGTCGCCGACACTTCCAGTTCACGGCACCAGCTTTTTCCGGCAGCCCCACGGTCACGACTGATTTAACGGAGGAGCCTATGCAGCTGGGGGCAGTGCGGCCACGCCTTTCCCCCGCAGAGAAGGCGCGGCGTCGGGAGGGAAATCTCTGTCTTTACTGTGGCGGAAGTGGACACTTCGCTCGGTCCTGCCCTGAGAAACCGCCAACCCCAGTAGCTGATGGCCCTAGCTACCGGGGGTCCCAAACCGTACAGAATGGGCCCGCACCAATGGACTTGCAACATCTTATGGTTTCGGTACGTTTATACCCTCCAGGTGGGCCCTGGATCCTCACCCATGCTTTGGTAGATTCAGGGGCAACCCGCTCCTATATGGACGCTGCTTTTGCCGCCCATCATCAGGTGCCACTTCGGAACAAGCCAGTACCGGTCCAGGTGGAAGCGATTGACGGTCGACTTCTGCGTTCAGGTGCCGTTACTCAGGAGACCCAGCCCCTGCTCCTGTGTCTCCAGCAGCACCGGGAGTTGCGAACTTTGGACATTGCCTCTATGCCCCGCTTCCCCCTGGTGCTCGGGATGGACTGGCTGGAAGCCCACAACGTTCAGATTGACTGGGTCAAACGGACCGTGCACTTCCCAGACCCATGTTCCCATGCTCAATCCGGAACGCTGGCGGCCGCGCCCTCAGAGGAGGCAGCACCCACGCTCCCAGCCGTGTACCAGGACTACCAGGACGTGTTCGAGGAACGGGGGGCAGACCAGCTGCCGCCGCATCGGCCTTTTGACTGCGGCATAGACCTCCAACCCGGAGCGCCTTTACCAGTGAGTCGCTTATATTCCCTAACAGAGCCAGAGCGCGAGGCTTTGCAGGACTTCTTGCGCAAGAACCTGGAGCGTGGGTTCATTAGGCCTTCCACCTCGCCTACAGCGGCACCAGTGCTTTTTGTTAAGAAGAAATGTGGGGAACTCCGCCCTTGCCATGATTACCGAGCCCTGAACAAAATTACTGTCCCAGACCGGTACCCCTTGCCCCTTATCTCGGAGCTGCTGGAGCGGGTGCAAGGGGCACAGGTGTTCACCAAGCTGGACCTCCGGGGGGCCTACAACTTGATTCGGATCCGAGCCGGGGATGAGTGGAAGACAGCGTTTGGTACCCGGTACGGGCAGTTCGAATATTTGGTTATGCCTTTCGGTTTGTGCAACGCGCCTGCTGTGTTTCAACGCTACATCAACCACGTGTTTCAGGACTTGTTAGACAAGTACGTGGTGGTGTATTTGGATGACATACTGATTTACTCCTGTGACCCGGCTCGCCATGAGGGACATGTCCGGACCGTGCTGCAGCGCTTGCGTGAGCACCGTTTGTACGCAAAGCTCAGCAAGTGCGAGTTCCATCAGCGGACTGTGGACTTCCTTGGTCACCGGCTCTCTCCAGATGGGGTGCAAATGGACCCGGGGAAGGTGACAGCGGTTCAAGAATGGGCGGCACCCCGGAACCGCAAGGACCTACAGCGTTTCCTGGGGTTCGCCAATTACTACCGGACCTTCATCGCTGATTATGCTCATCGCACCACCCCGTTGACCCGGCTACTGCGCCCAAAGACGCCGTTTTCCTGGGACAAGGAGGCAGAGGAGGCGTTTCAGGGGTTGAAGGCCTGTTTCCAGAGGGCACCAATCTTACAACATCCGGACCCCTCTCGACCCTTTGTGGTGGAGACCGACGCTTCCAGTACGGCTCTCGGTGCCATCTTGTCTCAACAGATTGGTCCTGAAGCGCCACTCTTACCCTGTGCCTTCTATTCCCGCCAGCTCCTACCAGCGGAGCGTAACTATACTGTGTGGGAGCGGGAACTACTGGCCATCAAGGTAGCCTTTGAGGTCTGGCGCCACCATCTTGAGGGGGCACGACATCCGGTGGAGGTGAGAACCGACCACCGGAACCTGGAGTACCTCCAGACCACCCGCAAGCTGAACCAAAGACAGATCCGGTGGGCGTTGTTCTTTTCCCGGTTCCAGTTCCGGATCCGCTACATCCCTAGCTCTCAGAATCAGAAGGCGGATGCCCTGTCCCGGAAACCTGAAGACAACGCAGACACGGTACAGCAAGCAGAACCCACCACGATCCTACCTCCGGCTGCATTCCTGGCCACCCAGGAGGCGCAGCCACTGCAGGTTCGGGTGCAGGAACAGCAGCGGGTCGACGCTTGGGCCCAGGAACGACTCCGGGAGCTGGCTGAAGGGTCCAGCCCACAGTATCCGGGGCTGCTCCTGCATCAGGGCCTTCTGCTGCACCACGGTCGTCTGTACATCCCGCCAGGGCCACTATGGCTGGAGGTTCTTCGGATGGCCCATGATGCCCCAGCAGCGGGGCACTTTGGACGGTATCGGACCACCCATCTGGTCAGTCGAGAGTTTTGGTGGCCCCGCCTGAAGGCTGACGTGGCTCGCTACGTTGCTGGTTGTGATGTCTGCCGGCGCGCCAAGGGACCTACCGGGCGACCCCCCGGCCTACTTCAGCCATTGCCAGTTCCACCGCGCCCTTGGCACACGGTTTCGTTGGACTTTGTAGTGGACTTACCCTCGTCTCGTGGCTGTACCTGCCTTCTGGTTTTCTCCGACCATTTCACCAAGATGGTGCACTGCGCTCCCTGTCCATCGGTACAGCTCAGCTGTACCTTCAGCATGTCTTCCGCCTGCATGGCCTACCTGAGCGCGTGGTGTCCGACCGGGGTGATCAGTTCACATCCCGGTTCTGGCGAGCATTGCACCAGACCCTCGGGACGGAGGTCTGTCTCTCATCAGCCTACCACCCACAGACCGATGGCCAGACGGAACGGGCGAACGCGGTGCTGGAGCAGTACCTCCGGTGTTACTGCAGCTACCAGCAGGATGACTGGGTCGACCACCTGGCATTGGCGGAGTTCGCCTACAATAACGCGGTGAATGCGTCCACCCAGCAGACCCCGTTCCAGGCCAGTTATGGTTATCATCCACGGCTGTTTCCAGAGGTGCTGCCGACATCCGCGGTCCCGGCGGTGACGGAGTGGCTTCAAGAGCTCCAGTCCCAGCAACAGCTTTTGGTGGAGCAACTGCACCAGGCCAAGGAAGCGTACAAAGCCCAGGCCGACCGCCACCGCCAGGTGGGGCCGGAACTTCGCGTCGGTGACCTGGTTTGGCTCTCCACTCGCCACCTCCACCCCTCTCGACCTTCGCGGAAGTTGGACGCCTGCTTCACCGGCCCGTTCCCTATCGTAGACCAAGTCTCTCCTGTGGCATTTCGTCTCCGGTTACCCGCAACCCTGAAGGTTCACCCGGTCTTCCACAGGTCCCTTTTGAGTCCGGTGGCCCCACCCGACGAGTTCCACCCGAACCGTCCCCGACCGCAGCCAGTGTTGGTTCGGGGAGAGCCTGAGTACGAGGTGGAACGCATCCTGGACTCCCGATACCGCAGGGGAATGCTGCAGTATCTCATTGACTGGAAGGGGTACGGACCGGAGGACCGTTCCTGGGAACCAGCGGCCAACGTCCACGCACCTGCCTGCCTCCGAGAGTTCCATGCGACGTACCCCAGCAAGCCGGGTCCGGACCCTCGGTTGAGGGGGGGGCCTGGGAGGGGGGATGGTGTGATGGCCTGGGATTCCGATTCGGAGGATGAAACAGAGGAATCCCAGCCTGCACAGGAGTCCCCGCCTCCAGGGCCGGCTGAACTGGGGCAAGGCCTAGATGCTGAAGAGCCTGCACCTGTGGCAGTGCATCAGGAGCTGGCCCCAGGTGAAGCCCTTCTGGCCCCAGAGAGGCTTGACGACTCAGTGGCCACAGGTGAGCCTCCTCCAGGGCCCAGTAACCCTTCGGCCTCTCCTGATCTGCAGAGGCTTAGGGCAGAGAGGCGAAGGGAACTGGTTGCCCCCAGGAGGAGTGCTCGCCTTAAGGCCAGAGGAGGCGGGGCTCCTGGGGGCTGGGACCGCCCCTGGCCTTAGAAGAGGATAAAAGCCCAGTCAGCCCGGCCCCAGGTTGCGGGAGCAACGTCGTTGTTGGCTTCGGACCTTCCTGTGTTCCTGATCCCTGCTCGGCTTCCTGTTCCCGACCATCCGGTGTTCCTGTTCCCTGCACAGCCTCCTGTTCCAGCGTTCCTGTTCCCCGCCCGGCTCTCTGCCTCGGACCTCGCCCCTCTTCGTGTGGACTCTGCTACACCCAAGGTACCTTACCCCCGGGACCAGCACACTCCTCCTCCCTGCTGAGTTCTAGAAGTGCAGCACTGAGGCTACGGAGCAGGAAAATGACAGGCTGTGCCGCCACCTGGACTGTTTGTAAATAAGGAGGCAAGCAAGTGGGGGCTGGCTGAGAGCAGGTCAGTGGGGGCAATGCTTCATTCACCCTAATAGACCACCTTCCACTGGATAGAGGTGGACATCATTGTGCACACTAAAAACAGGAGAGTGTCTGAGGTTGAATGTGCACAGGTGTGTGTGTGTGTGTGTGTGTGTGTGTGTTTAAAAGACAGCTGAAAATAGTATTATAGAGAGGTACATTTTTCTCCTAGGTGTACATACATGCTTTTGTCTTGTGTGGGGTGTGTGGCTGAAACCTAAACCAGTTCCCACAAGCTTCAAGGAACAGTTGGGGGTTTTTTAGCCACCTCTCATATGAAGTCTTTAGCAATGGTGCAGCAAAGAGCCATGCCTGGCCTGCTTATGTGCCATTTAAATCAGTGGACCTTAAGTCCACCTAACTCTGCACCAATCTGAGGTCTTTGCCTTTCTACAATTGTCCTGTTCCAGATAAACCAAGAATTGGTGGTTTACCACCCGTGATTTGTCTCGGGAGGGACAAACCATGAGCCTGGGTTTGGCCGTAATACTAAGCCAACCTATTATTGCCTTAATCTAAGTAGCATGGCAAAGGCAGGACCATTCTCACAGTGTTATGAAATCTCCAGTGAGCCAGTGTGGTGTAGTGGTTAAGAGCGGTAGTCTCATAATCTGGGGAACCGGGTTCGCGTCTCCGCTCCTCCACATGCAGCTGCTGGGTGACCTTGGGCCAGTCACACTTCTTTGAAGTCTCTCAGCCCCACTCACCTCACAGAGTGTTTGTTGTGGGGGAGTTACAGATAGGTAGCCGTGTTGGTCTGCCATAGTCAAAACAAAAAAATTCCTTCCAGTAGCACCTTAAAGACCAACTAAGTTAGTTCTTGGTATGAGCTTTCGTGTGCATTTCGTGTGTATCTGAAGAAGTGTGCATGCACACGAAAGCTCATACCAAGAACTAACTTAGTTGGTCTTTAAGGTGCTACTGGAAGGAATTTTTTTGTTTTGTTGTGGGGGAGGAAGGGAAAGGAGAATGTTAGCCACTTTGAGACTCCTGAAGGGGAGTGAAAGGCGGGATATCAAATCCAAACTCTTCTTCTTCTTCCAATTTTGATTTGACATTGTGGCATCATATGTGCCTACCTATTTTACCACATCTTCACTCCCTTTGCCAGGTCAGGAATGAATATGTTGGAAGGAGCAGAGCCCAATACAGATAACTAGAACACCCAGCTGTTTACCTGTCTCCTCAGAGAGAAATCATCAACACCTTATTTCAGCCATACACCTTAATCCCTTTTGATTTGGCACATTTATTCATATTTATATTGGTGCCTCTGATCCAGTGTTTTTAAATAGCACCAGAGCGTTCTTTGCGTTATTAAAGGCTCTAATTCCTGCTTAGTTCCCCGTTCTTTCATTTTGCAGAGGCATTTCTCCCCCCCCCCCCACCAAGTTGTTGAATTTGACAATGTTATGATTGCTGTTTCCTAGCAGCTCAGCTATATTTATTTATTGATCCAATCTCTGTGCTTCACATAAGACTAAATCAAGAACTAATGTTCCTTGCATGTGTCCCAGAACTAGGACTTCTGGGAATTTTTTTTTTTCACGAGTTCGGGAAGTTTTCTCTCTCTAGCATCACCTGCCTAATCCATATGAGGACAATTGAACTCATCATTATGGTTGTGTTGGGGGGGGGGTTGTGTATTAGCTTTTACTACCTTGGGACTTATTTGCAATATGATTACAACCCTACTGTGGATCTTTGCTGATTTAAAGTCAGTCTGAAGCCACCTTGTAAAGGTCCACTGGTCCACTGAGCCTCTCAAGTTCTGGAGCAGGGGTTTTGTGTTTTAAGCAAGGCCTCAGCATAGTCCAAACTTTTAACATGCACCCCTTCCTACACGCATGCCATGATACCATAAATATAGACTCATAAATAATGAAAGAAAAATTTCCATTTTAATTCTGAAATTACTTTCTTTACATTTCTGACATGACATCCAAGCCAATACTGGGTCTTATCTACCAAGCCTCTACCCACTTTGGGTGAGACTATTTTTGTTTAACCTTTTGATTGTTCCTAAGATAGATATTACCCCATCAATATTTTTATTTTATATGTTTAATAGACCAAACATTTTATAAACAGACTAATTCTCTTTAAAGCAATATTTTTTCCCCTGGCCTTTTCCATTGCAAAAGCAGCAATTATCTCCCCAAAGTCCATTTCTCTTGCAAGCTCATCATTTGATAAGATACCTAGCAGCTTAAGCGTCCTTGCCCCCCCCCCACCTGCAGCTTTTTATGAGCCTTAATGCAGCTTTTAATCCTGCCCACAGCAATGGCTCCCTCTGTCGCTGCAGTCATGGTGTGCGAAGTAGAGTGCCCTCATTGCCCTGCCCTCCTGGGCACAGCTTCTTCTTTGGACCAGGATGGTTGGCTGCTATGGCAGCAAGCTGCACAAGCACTTGGTGAGCAGCAGCAGTGTGCAATGCTTTTCTGCTGTCGCCACCACCCTGCCCCATCATATCCCATTCCTAGTCAGCATCAGTACTGCTGCCACTGGGACAGTAGCGCAGCATCAGCACACTCCCTCATGCACCACTACTAGTCGCTCTCTCCCACCAGGTGTCCCTCGCTCCTGCCAATGCACAAAGAATTCCATCACTTGTAGCTCTTTTTTCTATTTAATCCCCCTCCCCAATCTTATTTCAGAAAACAAGTACCTTTCAAGGCAAAACACACTTCATTCCTGAGAGTGTGTGTCACTCAGGGAACATTGTGTTACAGAAAAGGACCTGCGCCATCAAGTCATTGTGAAGAACGTTGCTTCTTCTGTTCCAGCCCTGCTTCAGCTTGGCTCCAGCAAATCTCATAAGATATGGACGATAGGTACACAGGAAAATAAAGTTTCCATAAATATCCTCAAGTATGAGCTTGAGCTTGTAGTTCAGCCTCGGTTGTTTTGCTCCTGGTAATAGGGTTGTAGCCTGGGCTGGGATCCCTTAGATCATCAGGCTTTGGTGAAGTTTACTCTTAAGAACAGAAGAAAAGTCCTGCTGTATCTGTCCGAAGGTCCATCTAGAGCAGCATCCTCTTCTCACAGTGGCCAACCAGATGCCTAAGGAAAATCTTCAAGTAGGACCCAAACTATGCAGCACCTCCCCGACTTGGGATTCTCAGCAACTGGCGTACAGAGGCTTATTTCCTCTGACAGTTGAGGTAGAACATTGTTACTATCAATAGCCTTATTAGAATCTAATAGAGGTCAGACAAGCTTTTTTGTAAGACAATGACTTCAGCTGGCCACTTAAATGCCCTCTTCAACATCCCAAAAGATTTGAGCTAGGTTGCAAGAGCTACAACTAAGTGATTGTGCCCTCCAGGCTGCTGGGTGGGCCTTTCCTCCACCCCCTTCAGCTAGTTGCTAGGTAGGACAACAATTGTCAGTGTGAGAGCTAAGCTGGAAGCAGGCTGGAAGCTGTAGGCACAGAGACATGTTTGCTCTGTGCTGGATTCAAAGCTGTGACTAATGGAGAAGCAATATCTGTTGGGGTATTAATGATGTGAGCCGCTCCGCCTTATGCTCAGGTTGTAAATATGGGTAAATAAAAACATATATCCTAAAGCATGGGAAGGCAAACCAAAGCCCAGGTGCCAGATCTGGCCCAATCGTCTTCTCAGTCCGGCCTGTGGACAATCCAGGAATTAGCATGTTTTCACATGAGTAGAATGTGTCCTTTTATTTAAAATGCATCTCTGGATTATTTGTGGGGCATATGAATTTGTTCATTTTTTCCTCCAAAATATAGTCCGGCCCCCCACAAGGTCTGAGGGACAGTGGACCGGCCCCCTGCTGAAAAAGTTTGCTGACCCCTGTCCTAAAGACACCATAGTTTCTCCATCATTCCAAGGAAGCAGACCCCTGGGAAAGTGCCTGGAACCCCTGGATTTTCTCACCACTCAGAGATTGGTGTGGCATGTAACACTTCAAACTACACTTTGGCAAAAGGGCAAATGCCTCGTTAAAAGTTATTGTTCTTTCCCAGGTACAAAAGTGTGTGGAAGTGGACTCCATGGTACTTGACCATCAATCAAGCTTTTCATATGTTGTCAGTCTTCCCTTCTTTTTCTCTTCTGCTGTCTTTGTTTACTCCACCAAGCATACCAGACAAGACTTGTTTCCATCTGGTGGGTGTTTTTGTTGTTCGCTTGGGTTTTTCAGCAGAAGGTGATTTCTGCAATTGCATGTCAGATTTATCCATGTTTTTATTTTGCTTTAGATTATTTTTTTAAAAAAACGTAAAAGTGATGCTCTACAGAGGTGACAACAAGTCAAACCATTGCCGACTGGATGAAGGAAGAAAATTACCCTGCCAAAGCTGGGAACAGCTCTCTTGACGCAGGATAGTCTAATGCTGTCTAAACAGGGTTCAGTTGTAATCCAGATGCAGTTAAAAGAATAGTCAGACATAAAGGTAGCATTCATAAAGTCCCCATCTAATTGTTACGTTGCTTGCTATTTTCTGGTCAAGCACTTTCAATGACCTGACCACAGACTACAGCAGGAGGCCTCACTGTGGCAAACATGGGCACCACCCTCTCCTCAAACACCGCCTTGGCACCCATCAGGACCCTCTGCTCCTGATTGAATCATAGGAGGGGAAGGGACCCTCTGGAGTCTGGAGTCTCTTACAGGAATTGAACCTGGGGCAAAGCATAGGCTCTGTTACTGAGGTGCAGCCCCTCCTCTGATCTTCACTTTGTCCTTTACCGCAAAGATATAATTTCAGTTGTAAACTAAGATTTCTGAACCTTGCAATCAGAGCTTTTTTTGTGATAGTACTCACTGGTGCAGAGTGCTGTCACCTTTCTTTTTGCTTCCCATGGCAACTATTTTGTGCTGGCTCCCACTGCACTTTTATCAAGATTTGAGCACTGACACTTCTTTTAAAAAACCACACAAAATAGCACTGGTTCCAGTACTTTGGAACAAATAAAACAAATGCTTAATGATGCCAATACCCAGTTTGAAAAACATGACTAAATCAAATATCGTTCATTATAGCCTATTCTCAGTTTTTGGAAAAACATAGAGCTGCAAAATTTGTTTACCGGAGGCAAAGATAGGATGAGTATACACAATATGTGTTATAAATTACCTCCCATCCTCTGGAAAAAGTATCCTATCTCCAGCTGGAGGTGCCCACCCTGTATCTTGTCCCCGTCTCAGTCTCACATTTCCTCCATCCGGATGCCTTTTGCTAATGTCTCTCTTAGGACCACCTTCCTTTCTTATAGATTTTAGAGGCCTTCATTTTTGGTCATTCATTGCTGGCTGGTTCTTTCTTTTTCTTCATGGAGAGAATATAAAGTAACCTTTAAAGTGTAACATGACTACAACAATATATTTCAATGTTGATAGTATTTCACATACAGTATCTTGGTAATCATTGCAACAGAATATAAAGGAGGCCAAATGTTATTTCCCCCCATAATGCAGTTGTTTGCCTAGTGATGATGTAGCTCATCTGAGGACTAAACAAACCATTAACTTCCCAACTCAGGGTTCACTCAGTCACTAGCCTAAATTGTGGGACATTATTACAGTCAAATCAACAATTCATGCTTTGCTAGATAGGCACATGAAGGGGCTGAGGCACAGACCTTTCATTTAAAATTTGATAGAGAGAACTCTGTGAGATCACTTCCTTTGTCTGCCTTGTCTTTTTTTTTTTTTTAAAGATATTTATTAAATTTTCAAAAATTATACAAAAAGAAAAACAATAATACAAACAAAAACACAAACAAAACAAGTATAATTTCATTCCCTTATTTTCTTATAACTTACTTCCCCGACCTCCTCATACCTCCCCTTTCTGTATTCCAATTTCTAATTCATTAGTTCAGCAAATCCTCTCCCTTAATTTTTGTTTAGTTTTTAACCTTTCTTTTCTTTTTACTTAATCATTACAGCTGAAAACCACTTAATTTCTAAAATCCACATCGTTCTAACATTCATTAATTTTGCAATGTTTCCTGAGATAGTCTTTAAATTTCTTCCAATCTTCTTCCGCCGTCTCTCTCCCCTGGTCTCGGATTCTGCCGGTCATTTCTGCCAGTCCCATATAGTCTATCACCTTCATCTGCCATTCTTCCACGGTGGGTAAATCTTGTGTCTTCCAGTACTTTGCAATAAGTATTCTTGCTGCTGTTGTAGCATACATAAAGAATGTTCTATCCTACCGGGCTGGAAATAGCAAAAAGGGTGAAATACCTGGGGGTGAACTTAACATCTAAAAATGTGAACCTATTTAAAGATAATTATGAGAAATGTTGGTTGGAGGTGAAGAAAGATCTTGACATATGGTCTAGGCTGAGACTCTCCTTGTTAGGCCGAATTGCTGTTATCAAGATGAATGTACTGCCGAGATTGTTGTTTTTGTTTCAGACATTGCAAATTATAGATAAGACGGAATGTTTCAAGAAGTGGCAGAAAGATATATCTAAATTTGTCTGGCAGGGCAAAAAACCCAGAATAAAATTTAAGATCTTGACTGATGCAAAGGATAGAGGGGGTTTTGCCCTGCCGGACTTCAGACTCTACTATGAAGCAGCAGCTTTTTGCTGGTTGAAACAATGGCTACTTCTTGAGAATACAGATATCTTAGATCTAGAAGGTTACGATAACAACTTCGGTTGGCATGCATATCTATGGTATGACAAGGTAAAGGTTCATAGAAATTTCAAAAACCATATTGTCAGGAAAGCATTGTATAATGTATGGAATCGGTATAAAGATCTGTTGGAAAGTAAAATTCCCAGGTGGTTATCACCAGTGGAAGCTAAGGAGGTAAAAAAACTTAATATGGATTCAGTGTGGCCAAAATATTGTGAAATTATAGAATACGATGGTGAAAAGTTGAAACTAAAGAGCTTTGAGAAGTTAAAGCCTAAAGTCCGAGATTGGTTACATTACCACCAGATTAACGAGACCTTTAAGCAGGACAGGAAACTAGGATTCCAGAAGGAGAGGTCAAAATTAGAAACAGAACTGCTAGAACCCAATACTAAGAATCTGTCTAGAATGTATAATCTGCTGCTAAAATGGAACACACAGGATGAAACAGTGAAATCAGCTATGATTAAGTGGGCACAAGATATTGGACATGATATTATGTTTGCGGACTGGGAACAGTTATGGACCACAGGCATTAAATTTACGGCATGTAGTGCCTTAAAAGAGAACATAATGAAAATGATCTATAGGTGGTACATGACCCCAGTTAAGCTTGCAAAGATATATCACTTGCCCAATAACAACTGTTGGAAATGTAATGAATGTGAAGGAACCTTTTATCATCTTTGGTGGACCTGCCCGAAGGTTAAGACTTACTGGGAAATGATCTACAATGAAATTAAGAAAATCCTTAAGTGGACATTTGTTAAGAAACCGGAGGCCTTTCTTTTGGGCATGGTCGGCCAAATGATTCCAAAGAAAGATAGAACCTTTTTTATGTATGCAACCACAGCAGCAAGAATTCTTCTGGCAAAGTATTGGAAGACTAAAGAACTACCTACTCTGGAAGAATGGCAGACCAAGGTGATTGAATTCATGGGACTGGCAGAGATGACCGGCAGAATTCGTGACCAGAGGAGAGAGACAGTGGAGGAGGACTGGAAAAAATTTAAAGTTTATCTTAAAAATTGTTGTAAAATTGTGGAATGTTGAGATGTCGAGGGATATGATCTAGAGAATTACAGCTGTTAAAATTGAAATTAAGAAAATTCTTAAAGGGAATTAAATACAAAATTGAATGATGGATTGCTAGAAAAAAAGGATCTTAAAATAAGAATGCAGTGAAGGAGAGGTATGGGGAAGTCGTGTTTTGTTTGTTTGTATTTTGTTTATGTTTATGTTTATGTTTATGTTGTAAAATCAATAAAAATTATTATAAAAAAAAAAAAAGAATGTTCTATCCTTCTTTGGCACCAATTGGCCGACCATACCTAGGAGAAAAGCCTCTGGTTTCTTCAAGAAGGTATATTTAAATACTTTTTTCATTTCATTATATATCATTTCCCAGAAAGCCTTAATCCTTGGGCATGTCCACCAAAGGTGAAAGAATGTACCTTCAGTCTCTTTACATTTCCAGCATTTATTGTCAGGCAAGTGGTAAATTTTTGCAAGCTTGACTGGGGTCATGTACCACCTATAGATCATTTTCATAATATTTTCTTTTAAGGCATTACATGCCGTAAATTTCATACCGGTGGTCCACAACTGCTCCCAATCAGCAAACATAATGTTATGACCAATATCTTGTGCCCACTTGATCGTAGCTGATTTAACCGTTTCATCCTGCGTATTCCATTTCAACAGCAAGTTATACATTTTTGACAAATTCTTAGTATTGGAATCTAACAGTTCTGTTTCCAGTTTGATTTTTCCACCTGGAAGCCAATTTTCCTGTCCATCTTATAAGCCTCCATTATTTGATAATAATGCAACCAGTCTAGCACTTTATCTTTTAATTTCTCAAAACTCTGCAATTTCAGTTTCTCCCCTTCTTGTTCCAAAATTTCCCAATATTTTGGCCATTTGGACTCCACATTGAGTCTTTTCCCAGCCTTTGCTTCCATTGGCGACAACCACCTTGGGGTTTTATTTCCCAACAAGTCTTTATACTTAATCCAGACATTATACAGTGCTTTCCTGACAATATGGTTTTTAAAAGCTTTATGAGCTTTAACCTTGTCATACCACAAATAAGCATGCCACCCAAAAATATTGTTAAAACCTACTAAATCCAGAATATCTGTGTTCTCAAGAAGCAGCCAATCTTTCAACCAGCAGAATGCTGCTGATTCATAATATAGTTTGAAGTCTGGCAGGGCAAATCCCCCCCTTTCCTTTGCATCAGTTAAAATCTTAAATTTAATTCTGGGTTTCTTGCCCTGCCAGACAAATTTAGAAATGTCTTTCTGCCACTTCTTGAAACAGTCCATCTTGTCCACAATCTGCAATGTTTGGAATGAAAACAACATTCTAGACAATACATTCATCTTAATAGCTGCAATTCGACCAGACAAGGAAAGCTTCAAGTTTGACCAAATTTCTAGATCCTTTTTCACTTCTGTCCAACATTTCTCATAGTTATCTTTAAACAAATTCGCATTTTTAGCTGTCATATTAATCCCCAAATACTTCACTTTCTTAACTACTGTTAAACCTGTCTCATTCTGAAACCTCTCCCTTTCGATAGGTGTTAAATTTTTCTCTAAAACCTTGGTTTTCAATTTGTTCAGTTTAAATCCTGCTACTTGACCAAACTCTTGAATTAATTCTAAGACCCTTTTGGTACTAGATTCTGGCTCTTGTAATGTAAGTACCAAATCATCTGCAAATGCTCTCAGTTTGTACTGTTTAGCTCCGACCTGCACCCCTTTAACCAGCTGATCCTTTCTAATCATGTTCAGCAAAACCTCCAGGACTGATATAAAAAGTAATGGGGAAATTGGGCACCCCTGACGTGTCCCTTTTTCTATCTTGAATTCTTCCGTAACCACATTATTTACAATTAGCTTTGCTTTTTGCTCTGAGTATATTGCACCTATACCATTTTCAAAACTTTGGCCTACCCCCATCCCCTGGAGATTCTTTTTCATAAATCTCCAAGAAATATTGTCAAAGGCTTTCTCCGCGTCCACAAATATCAACGCTACTTTAGTGTTTATGTTCACATAGAGCTTTTCCAAAATGTCAATTATATTCCTTACGTTATCTGATAAATGTCTTCCCGGAAGGAAGCCCGTTTGGTCCTTATGGATCTCCTTCATCAAAACTATTTTCAGTCTCTTAGCCAAAATATCAGCAAAAAATTTGTAATCCACATTTAGTAACGAGATGGGCCGGTAGTTCTTAAGTTGAGTCTTTTCAGTCTCTGTCTTCGGTATAAGTGTAATGAAAGCCTCTTTCCACGATTCTGGTGCCTTTTTCCCCTCCAGAATTTCATTGCAGACTTCCTTCAAAAGTTGTAATAACCACTCCTTCAACGCTTTATAGTATCTGGAAGTCAGCCCATCCGGTCCCGGAGACTTGCCTAATTGCATGCTTTGAATGGCACCTGCTATTTCCTGTTCAGTTATTTTCTGATTCAACATTATTTTACTTTCCTGGGAAATTTTTTGTAATCCATGTGTCTCAAGAAATTGGTCTATGTCCTTTTCTTTCTGCGGCCCTTGTGAGTATAGTTGTTTAAAATATCTCTGGAAGCAATTCCGGATTTCAATTGGGTTATAGATGTTCCTTCCTTCCACTTCTAAATTTGTAACCGTATTTAATTTTTGTCTTTTCCTCATTTGCCAAGCCAATAATTTGCCACATTTATCTGCTGATTCACATTTATCTGTTATTTCCCCCCATAATGCAGTTGTTTGCCTAGTGATGATGTAGCTCATCTGAGGACTAAACAAACCATTAACTTCCCAACTCAGGGTTCACTCAGTCACTAGCCTAAATTGTGAACATTATTACAGTCAAATCAACAATTCATGCTTTGCTAGATAGGCACATGAAGGGGCTGAGGCACAGACCTTTCATTTAAAATTTGATAGAGAGAACTCTGTGAGATCACTTCCTTTGTCTGCCTTGTCAGGGAGCTGTAACACTACATACTTCCTGTCTGGGCAGCCTTCACTTTCTTCATTATGCTTCCAAGCTGACCATAGGTGCACGTCTGAGCTCTGCATCTCAGACACTATTTTTGAATTTACATTGTGTACTTTTGTTACTTAGATAGTAGTTATAAACCTGCCTTCATTTTGCTACTGTTATTGCTGCTTCAAGACTTAGATTATGTAAGTAAATAATACTTTTATTTATTCACAAAACAATGTATGTTTGATTGTTGTTTCTTAAGAGGAAGAAAAGATGTAACATCAGGGAAAATCCAGTCTGCTTTAAAACAGCTGGGATTATTGTTTCTAGAAGGTTAAATCAACCTTGTCTTAGCTTCTAAGTTTAAAGCTGCAAAGGATGGTACTCTCAGTCATGAGCAAGGAAGGATAATAACTAAACAATATACAGTGGTACCTCGGGTTACAGAAGCTTCAGGTTACAGACACTTCAGGTTACAGACTCTGCTAACCCAGAAATAGTACCTTGGGTTAAGAACTTTGCTTCAGGATGAGAACAGAAATTGTGTGGCGGCAGTGGCAGCAGCAGCAGCAGCGGGAGGCCCCATTAGCTAAAGTGGTACCTCAGATTAAGAACAGTTTCAGATTAAGAATGGACCTCCAGAATGAGACGTTCTTAACCCAAGGTACCACTGTATCCTTTCCTAGTGTCCATTCCCATATAAATGAGCTCTCACATTTCTGGTTGGTATGCAACTGTTTGGTTATACAAATCAATGGTGCAACCGCATTTGGAGTATTGTATACAGTTCTGGTCGCTTCACCGCAAAAAGAATATTGTAGTATTGGAAAATGCACCCAAAAGGGTTACCAAAATGACCAAGGGGATGGAACAACTCCCCTATGAAGTTTGCAGCATTTGGGACCTTCTAGTTTAGAGAAATGGGACGCGGGTGGCGCTGTGGGTAAAAGCCTCAGTGCCTAGGGCTTGCTGATCGAAAGGTCAGTGGTTCGAATCCCCGCGGCGGGGTGCGCTCCTGTTGCTCAGTCCCAGCGCCTGCCAACCTAGCAGTTCGAAAGCACCCCCGGGTGCAAGTAGATAAATAGGGACCACTTACTAGCGGGAAGGTAAACGGCGTTTCCGTGTGCGGCTCTGGCTTGCCAGAGCAGCGATGTCACACTGGCCACGTGACCCGGAAGTGTCTCCGGACAGCGCTGGCCCCCGGCCTCTTGAGTGAGATGGGCGCACAACCCCAGAGTCTGTCAAGACTGGCCCGTACGGGCAGGGGTACCTTTACCTTTTACCTTTAGTTTAGAGAAAATTTAAGTAAGAGGTGACACGATGAAAGATTATAAAATTATGCATGGCAGAGGAAAAGTGGAAAGAGATAAGTTTTCTCCCTCTTCCATAACACTAGAACTCATGGACATCCAAGGAAGCAGAATGTTGGAAGATTCAGGACAGATTATTATTTTTTAAAGCACTTCTTCTTGTAGTGTGTAGTTGAATTATTGAACTCCCTCCCACAGGAGGCAGTGATGGGCACCAACTTGGATGGCTTTAAATGAGGACCGGACAAATTTGTGGAGGATGAGGCTACTAGCCATGATGGCTCTGCTCTCCCTCCATGGTAGGAGGCACTAAGGCTTCTGAATACCAGTTGCTGTAAACCACAGGAGGCGAGGGTGCTCTTGTATGTGGCTCTTGCTTTTGGGTTTCCCACAGGCATCTGGTTGGCCGAGAACAGGATGTTGGACTAGGTGGGCCATTCGCCTGACCCAGCAAGCTATTCTTATGTTACTAAGCTAGCACAGTGACCTTTAGCTGCAGAATGGAACTTCCCTACTGTCTCCAAAAATATGCTCCTGAGGGTTGGAGGACTCCCCAGAAAAGATTTAGGGTTTGAGTGGGGAGAAGAAAGTTCCATTATACACCTGAAAGTCCTTGCACTCATGAAACGGTTTGGCTGGATACTGGCCACTGTTTGTGAGTTTCTCAGTCTTCACGATAGCCGCATTGGCAACCAATGATACGCTCAGCTTTCTGGATTATTGTGGTTCATCAGGAAAGAACAGTGTTGCCTGATGGGTCCCACCTCAGCAATCTTTGCTTGGGAAACGTTTGTGCATTCATGCTTAGCCATGGTTTTGCTTAACATTATGTGTGAACTGGGTCACGGAGAGACTCACATCCTTGCACCTCGTTTTACATCTCATCCCTTCTAATAATTGGCCGGTTATGGTAGAAAGCCACCTCATAACTGTCTTTAATGAGCCAGATCACCCAGCAATAGTGTGGCCAGATAATTCTGCCTCACTGTGCATTATCTATATCCTAAGGTATGCATAGCAGTGTGACTCTGTCTAGCTGTGTTTTGCATTTGCTTCTAATTGCAGTGTGTTGGTGGAGCAGCGGATAATTGCAACTACCATGTGCTTCATTCAGGTGTGAAGTTTTGCACTCCTGCTGAGTGCAAGTCATAGGGATGAGATCTTGGCTGACACCAGTGGCCATCCTTGAAAATGATCTCAGCTAGGGTACTATTGGCTACCATCAGGCATCCTATACGAATAAGGGTGAACATATATCAAAATGGCACAGCTCCACACAGACCTGCCATGGCTCTGTTGTGACCAGAACTTGGACAATTAGCCTTAACTTGCATCTCTAAAGATTAAAAATGTTACTAATGCAACCAGCCCCTTGACTCAAGGAACTGGAATAACTTCCTGAGGTAGTCCAATTGCAGCAAAACCAACACAGAGTCTTATGAGTGGGATATGATGCAATCACTCATGTACAAGGCTCTTGTCGAGCTGTTCGAAATGGATACCAGCATCTAGAATTGGTAGGATGACTAGGAAGCACAGAAGAATCTGCCATCTGCTGGGTTAATCAGACATTGGTCCATCTAGCAGTATTGTCTACTACACTGGCAATAAGGTGGTCCGCACACAACATTAAACCGTGGTTTCTTTAAAGCACATTTTGCTCATCCCCCATGGGAGAGGAAACAAACTTGAAAAAAATCAGAGTCTGGCTGGTCATGTCATGGACAGATGAACCACAAGCAGGAAGCCAAGAACAGGTCTAGACCACGCAAGGCTTCAACCTTTCCCATTCCTACCTGGAGATTGAATCTGAGATTGTCTGCATGCAAAGCATATGCTGAATTCATCCCAGTCCATTGTCTCCTTACAGAGTATTTTGCCAAGTGCTCAGTTCTAATGAACTCTGAGCAGAAAAAGCTCCTGGAAGCAGCTCTTATGCGAAGCCAGTGCAATGAGTCTAAGGTAAGAGCACTTCTCTCTAGCTGCCAATCAATTGCTAATAAAAGCATGGACCTGTTTGGTCAGCTGTTCTGTCATTGTTCTCAAAGCTTGCCATAAATTTGGGCTTGTTGCTTTGGGCAGCGTTCAACTAAGTGGTTGCATGCTCTGGTACAAGGTCTTCTTGTGCAACATGACTCCCCCCCCCCATTCCTCCTCCCTATGCCTCCTAAATCTGTTCTGGTGGATTTGAAGAACACCCCAGGGCAGGTTTAGGCATAGCTGTCAACGTTTTCCCTTTTTTAAGGGCATTTCCCTTATTCCAAATAGGATTCCTCGCAAGAAAAGAGAAAAGTTGACAGCTATGAGTTTAGGGCGTGTGCAGAGAGAGGAGAGGAGGTGAAAATCTTGTTGCACAATCAGACCTCATTCAGTAAGCACATTCCCCATTTGATGCTAAGTCACATTTCACCTGAGGGATGGGAAACTCTGATTATAGGCCTCCAGTGGTGAAAAGCCCACTGACTCCTGAAGCAGACTGTTCCACGCTCAGTGGAATCCACTGGAACAAAATGGTGACAGTCTGGAAGCAGGCTTAGTCTCAGTCCTGATCCTCAACCTGTGATATCCAAAGTGAACCTCAATGAAAGGCTGACATAGTTTGGAACGGAAGAATCTGTCAATTTTGGTTCTATCTGTTTCTTGTTTTTCAAATCATAAACTCCAATCTCCACATTACAGCATCAGTTTGTGAAGGTTTTTTTTGTTGCTTTAAAGGAAAAACCCTCATGAAAATTCTTCAGCATTCTAGTGTGAATTTCTCCTAACAAATACATTTCTATATGCATTTTTGACTGGTGTACACATTTTAACTAGCATTTCCCCCTAATGGAATCTATTTTTGTGTGTTAATTTTGTATATAAATTCCTTCTTATGCACCCTTTCCCCTAACATATGAATTTTTGTGAACGTTTTTGACTGGAGAACTGCATCACAAAATTCAGATGAGTGTGAAGCTTGAAGGATAGCTATGTTTCAGTCCTCATATTGCTTTGGAAAGCGCAACTTTGATAAATCTGGCTTGAAAATTGCTCCTCTGTCCCTAGTCATAGGCCACTCTGCCCCACCAACCAATTGGGACAAAAGTCTGCACTCACATTGGAATTTCCATTGGCAAGGCTATTTTTTCAAAGGTGGAGAAAACAAATGAAAGAAAGAAACGTCTTTCTTCAAGATAAGACCTGAATTAGAAAGTGTGTGAACTCCACAGCTATCTTTTATTTGGAGGTGGGCACTGCTGGGGTCTAGTCACAGCAAGGTTAAAATCCCCTCAGGGGACTCTCCTCCCCAGCCCTCAACTCCAGAGGCTATTTTAAAAAAAACGGCTTTTCAGTATGAACCATGAAACGGCCTATGCAGACAATTATATGGTCTCCTCTGACCTTTTTATAACTCTGTGGCCCCACATTCCACTCCCCCCCCCCCGCTTCCATTCCACTCTCTCGCTTGAGGAATCTTCCAACTGCCTCCTGCTCCAAGCCTTCCTCTCCTTTCTCTCTCTCCTTTCCTCCTCTGCCACCCTCCCTCCCTCCCACTCTGCTTTCTTTCTACTTCACCTCTCCCTCCTGCACCCTGCCTCGTGTGTCTGTTCATGCCTCGCTCGCGCAGCTTCAAAACTGGCCCGCTCCCATTCGGCCTCACTCTGCGCCCCACCCTGAGCCGGACTCAACTCCCAGCCCCACATGCTGGCCTGCCTCGCCCCCGCTCTCCCCTTGCGCTTTCCGCCCTTTGCTGACTTGACGGACGAGGGCTTTTTGTGACCGATGACACCATGTCTGACCACGGCCGAGCCAGTCGGAGAGACAGTGACGATGATCTGTGTTCTAAAGTTTCGTTTCTGCTAAATTCCATGTCAGGTCCCAATCCAGCTTCCGAGGACCGTCATAGGTTTTCCTTAGTGGTAAATTCCTCGCTGGATTCCAGCTCGGCCTCCAACACATTTTTTGCTCTTAATTCAGGACCTAGTTCCTTCGACTCCAGACGTAATTCAGGCTTTCCCCCTCTTCCCAAGCAGCGGGACTCTGATGCCAGCGAGTCCTCTTTTTTAGCTGTCACCTTTTCGCAATCACGTACACCTACACCTACAGCTTCACCTTCACCACAGAGCTCCAGGGAGATGAATTTTGTTCCCAGGTTAAAGAGAAGTTCGTTTGTGGGCACGTCCAGTACTGAGGGCAGGGAAGATCACAAACTGCTTCCCCACCGTGCTCCCTCTAAAAACGCTCCTGTTTCTGACCAGATCCAGAAACATGTACAGGCCTTTCATCTACCCCAGGAGCAGCTTGAACATGTGAGGGATTCTTTGTATTCAGCCATGCAGACTGGCCTCAAGGAGAAGGTTAAAGATGGCCTCCCTTTACCCATGCTGCCTTCTTACGTTTGTACCTTGACTGATGGCACTGGTAAGTGTGCTTTCTTTTTGGCAGTTTGCCTGAACTGTTGTCTAGACCAGTGTTTCCCAAACTCGGGTCTCCAGCTGTTTTAGGAATACAATTCCCACCATCCAGCTAGCTAGGGATGATGGGAGTTGGAGTCCAAAAACAGCTGGAGACCTAGTCTAGACCCATAGTCTTCAACCTTTTCAGACCTAGGACTTACTTTTAACCCCAGCATGCATTTGAGGAGCCCATTTCTTAATTTCCGCCCAATATATCACCCACTGGTGATAGTGCTGCTGTTGTGGTCCACCTTGGATTAGGGGTCCTGAGTGGGTCCTGAGTTGACCCACCAGTTGAAAACCAATGGCTGACTCCAGACTCCTTTACAGCTTGCACTGGGTTGCCAGTTTTTTAAACAGCCCATGTAGCTGTACTTTGAATACCATTCCTTTCCACACTTTTGTTCCTGCTCCACATTATTTTCCACAACACCCTGGCTTCCCGATTGCCACATTTGGCTTCAAAACTTCCAAGTACTGGCTTGTGAATCTCTGAGAGTACACAGGGATGCACATTTTTGGGAGGGGAGGGGGACAAAGAGAAAGATGAAATGCTATTATATCATGCACAGAGCCTTGCGAAGGAGCGATTTCCTGGTTTGTCTAGCATGTGCAAGAATGACCCAGAATCTGGTAATCCGCATATGTCCACAGTTTGCCTGTCTAGCTTGGTGGTAACAATGCTGGTGTTGGCTGAGAGGTGGCCTGCAGAATGATACAGCAGGCAGTCATCTGAGTGAGGATGAAGGGCTTGGGCTCTGCTTAGGGTTGTGAGGCTTGGTAGGCTAACACATACAACTGCGGTCTTGTTGAGCACAGATTGCCAAGCGGCACCTGCCACCTTTGTACATTTCTTGGACCATTGAGTCAGACCCATTGGTCCATCTAGCTCAGTATTGTCTACATTTTCTGGCAGCAGCTGTCCAGGGCTTCAGACAAGGAACCCACTCTCCCAACCCTACCTGCAAATACCGGGAATTGAACCTGAGACCCCCTGCATGCAACACAGGGGCTTTTCCACTGAGCTATGACCCTTCTTGTTCAGGGGCAGAACTGTGTTGTAGTAGAAGCTCAGTAGAATCCTTAAAAACACATAGATACCCTCTAAAGTACAGTGCTACTACCAGCTCTTTGGGTGGAAAGGTGAGATATAAATAGTAATAACAATCGTAAGAATAATGTGTTATGCAGTGACAGCTCCTGCCTTTGCATCAACAGCAGAAACAGCTAGGTTGAAAGCACTTCCACAGACTAGCCAAGAATTATAGAATCATAATTCAACAGAATTATAGAATCATAGAACTGCAGAGTTGGAAGGGACCCTGAGATTCATCTAGTCCAACCCCCTGCAATGCAGGAATGTGCAGCTGTCCCATACAGGGATCGAACCTGCAACCTTGGTGTTATTAGCACCAGTAACACCACACTCTAACCAACTGAGCTGGTTTTAGTTTCTAAACCTATGCATGGAGCCTGGTGACTCTGAATTACTATCACCGTTCAGCACCTAGTCACATATGATGATCATGAACCTAAGTGATGATTGGCCTACTGCATTTTGTATTTGTTATTGTGTGCCACTGAAACCCTGGACAGTTGCTTCCTCTCCCTCATGGAAAATAATCTATCAGTGTTTATTGACTATATAATAATTCACATTCTAATTTAAGATTGTCCATTGATTAGCAGCAAAGCTGGGCTAAACAAACAAACAAACAAACAAACAAACAAACAAACAAACAGTCCTGGTGACAGACACCCCCCCACCTCAGTTCCAGCTCTCCCCCCCCCCATAGCAATTTAAAAATAATTTATATGGCAACCATACGAATGAGACATGGGCAGTCTTGATCACTATATATCCTAATGTTCACATCTATTTTTCAGAGACGGGGGATTTTTTGGGTTTAGAAATGAAGAAGGATCAAGTGAAGGTCATGCTCTTGCAACTATCAGATCGCAAGGATGACCCTGTGGTGATGAAGAAAAAGGACTTTCCCATTACTGAGAATATTGTCAACGGCAGTGGGGAGCAGGTATCATTCCTCTGTCTTGAGTTCTTCAGCTTACTTAATTCATTTTGCTTGTTATTATGGGTTGGGTTGGGTTGGGTTGGGTTGCTGATGTCTTCTGCAGTATGTCTTTGATGGAATAGCAATGCATTAGTGCTGGATTGAAACTGGACAGTCTGCACACCATACCCCTTTGCTAGTTGCTCTGCAGTGCTTCTGCCACCTGGGAGGGCACTTTCTTGAGCTATAACATAACAAAAGCAAGACAAACCAAAACTGAAACATTTGTGATATGACGAATTACAGGATGACAATGGAAAGCTATGGGACATGCACTGATTGGAAATGAAGCAGTACATCCAACCAGTTACCATCATGAGCACAAATAATCATGAATGCACCTTCTGCTCTCTTCACAAGCTTCTTCGTTTGTCTTGAATTTAAAATTATTGTATTGATTTTCAGATGCTTTCTTTCTCATTCTCCCACTTAGCTGCTCTTTCATCTCACCCTGCCCCTCCTTGATCATTTTACTCTTCTGGCACTCTTCTCTGCCCAATGCCCTGAGAGCACCTTTCCTCCCTGTAGCCTATCAGCTATTTGGCTCCTTAAAATTGACTTACTCATCCTGGGGCCCTTCAGCTGCCATCTTACACACACACACAGGAATCAGCCCCACTGAATACAGTGAGGGGCTAACATGTATTCTGATTCCTCTCCTCTATTTTTCCTCCAGCTCTTTCTTATTCTTCCTGCTCTACATCCTTTACCTTATTAATTTCCCCTACAATTTCCCTAACCTTGGCAGTTAACAGTATCTCCTGCATTTAAATGCGGAAAGTAGCTACAAGCTGCCGCCCCCCCATCATATTATGACTGTGATACTGGGTAATGGGCAGATTAACCCTTCTCCCCACAAATAATTTTTTTCTGAATTAAATTCCCTACCCAAAACAGATATTTGTCCCCATAGGGAAAAGACAGATTTTGTCACGTACATCGGAACCTGAGTCAGATTCTGGGTGTATCTAGCAGAACCTGTCTTGATGCTGGTTTCAGTTATACTGCTTAAGCATCGTCAGAGCCATTCCCTTTAAAAAATATTTGTTTCTATCTTGTGTGCATTTGTTTTTTAAATAATAATAATAATAATAATAATAATAATAATAATAATAATATAGTGGTAAGAGGTTGATAGAAAACCCTACTGGGTGATTTGGTGAGATCACACTACTGGTGAAATTTCAGGTTCTACACTGCCAGCAAATATTTGCTGCCGTCATTTGCTGGCCTCGTGCCCTGAGGCGAGTGGAATGTACTCCTAATACCGTGCTTTCTTTTCCAGCTTTTTGAATTCCTTGCAAAATGTGTGGCCACGTTTTTGGATGGACTGAGCCTCAACACCAAAAATTTGCCGCTGTGCTTCTGCTTTCCCTTTCCTTGTGAACATATTGCGCTGAACCAGGTGAACACTTTGTTGGCCCAGCAGCAGGCAGGACGGGAGACGGGAGATAGGAAGGAAATCCAAAGGGAACTTTAAAGCCATGATCTTGTACCCACTTTCCTTTCCTGACCCACTTCACTTGGCTGGCTGGCATTGAGAACAAGCTTTGTTTGCCAAGGAATGGTCAGGAGTGCACTTTAAGGCTCCCCATTTCCCCTTTGCAGTCATGTCTTTATGTGCCCCACACCTGACATAACATGATGTCAAGGGTGCAGCATATGGGCGTGGTTTGGGCAGGGCCGGATTTAGGTTTGATGTGGCCCTAAGCTACTGAAGGTAATGGGGCCCTTTATATGTGATATTTTAGGGAGCAGGCTAGCAGGCGGGGTCCATTACTTACATGATAGGAGCCAAAATACTGTTGCTGTATGTAGCTTTTATTTTATTTGTTTTTTATCTCATATTTTGGAAATGTATATCTTTTCCCCCCCTTTAATTTTTGGGGGGCCCTAAGCTATAGCTTGGGACACGGGTGGCGCTGTGGGTAAAAGCCTCAGCGCCTAGGGCTTGCCGATCAAAAGGTTGGCGGTTCGAATCCCCGCGGCGGGGTGCGCTCCCGTTGTTCGGTCCCAGCGCCTGCCAACCTAGCAGTTCGAAAGCACCCCCGGGTGCAAGTAGATAAATAGGGACCGCTTACTGGCGGGAAGGTAAACGGCGTTTCCGTGTGCGGCTCTGGCTTGCCAGAGCAGCGATGTCACGCTGGCCACGTGACCCGGAAGTGTCTCCGGACAGCGCTGGCCCCCGGCCTCTTAAGTGAGATGGGCGCACAACTCTAGAGTCTGTCAAGACTGGCCCGTACGGGCAGGGCTACCTTTACCTTTACCTTTACCTTTAAGCTATAGCTTATTTAATTTATACTTAATTCTGGCACTGGGTTTGGGGAAAACTGACTCATGGGCCAGATTGAGTTCCTCACTGCTGTTGTACAGTATCTGGGCAATATGCACCTCTGAAGGGTGCCCATTCTTAAAGCCTAGGGGCTGCCACTGAAAAGGTCCTTCTGCTCACCACTTATTCTCAAACCACATTCCATAACAGCAGCATGACTAGAGTCTCCCCTGCAAATATTAATGCTCATGCTGATTGACATTGGAAGAAGCACTCCATCAGGTATCTGGGACCCAAGTAATTTAGGGTTTTCTGTGTTAACAGAAGCACATTGAATTGAGCCTGGAAGCAAACTGGCTATCACTGCAGATCTTTCAAAACTGATAAAATGTGCATCTGGCCAGTGATACCTGTCAGTAGCAAGGCCGCCACATTCTCCAGCAGTTTCAGCTCCTGGGCCACCTTCAGGGGAAGCCACATGCACAGTACATCGCAGTAGTCCACCTGGGTGGGTGGAAATTACCGGAACACACATAACTGTGGCCACATTTTCCTTGTCTAGGAAGGACTAGCTGGCAAACAAGCCAGAGCTGAAAATAGGTGCTTCTTGCCACTGAAGCCACCTGGTCCTCCTTTGGTGGTGCTGAGTCCAGGAGCACCTCCAGGCAAAGTACCAGCTCCTTTAGGGAGAGTGCATCCCCATCCAGAACAGGCTGTGTTCCCACATCCAGATGTCAATAACCTGGAAGAAACAGCACCTTGGTCTTGTCTGGATTCATTTTCAATTTATTGGCCCACATCCAGTTCGCTGCCAACTCCAAACTGGCCCAGCACCTGTCCTGCCTCTCCAAATTCAAATGGAACAGAGAGATAGAGCTGGGTGTCATCAGCATACTGATTTTGCGCTATTTGTTTTATTCATTTATTTCAGAACTTGCACGCTGCCTCGGAGGAGGGAAAATCCTCCCAAGGCAGCCCACATAAAAAGAATAAAACATAGCACAGCTCTTTAGAAAATACACAAACCCATTATCCAAATACAAAACTGGTGGCAGCTGATTAAAAACCAATATAGAGCTTGTTACTGAATGAATATATAAATGAATTGTCAAAGTCATTCTCAGATTTGGATTCTTCTACTTTTCAAAGATCACAGGACATGTTTTCATGAATAACCCCGTTGGTCCTCTTGCTTGAATACTTTGCTTGTAGGAAGCAGGGCTGGGTTTCTCAGTGGTTTGCTGAAGTTTCTCAGTGGCCTTCCTGCTTGGTTTCCCCTTAGTGTAAGCTGATCAGATGGAGCAAGGATTGCCGGTGGCCAGGTGTGGAGGGGCATGATGTGGCACAACTGCTCCAAACAGCTCTTAACCAGACTTGCAAGGTGAGGACAGCGGCTGCGTCAGCTGTGACTGAAGCATGCATGGGGGGGGGGGGTGTGCTTCTGGTGAGAAAACAAGAGAGTCGCTTTAATCTTTTTCTCTCCAGAACTACCAGATTGAGGTCATTGCTGTAATAAACGACTCTGTGGGAACCTTGTTGAGCTGCCATTCTGAGAAAGAGCCATGTGAGATTGGGCTGGTGATAGGTAAGCAAAACCTTGCATGGGGCTGGCGACTTGCTAGCAAGCTGTTGAGCTGGAAGGCTTGCGTATGCCTTATAGTAGATGTGGGGGGCAGGGGTGCCAAGAAACTGGCTATTCTTCCTAGATTGGAAGAATCTCAGCATAGTATGTAGCCACATCACAGGGCTAGAAACCAATTCCCTGGTGATTAAGAATTAGGGAGCTGGATTCTAAGCACACATTCTAGGAAGATGTTGCATTTCATCAAAATGGCAGGCCCTAACTATTGTGAGAGTTAGGATACTGGCATATATTGCACTTTCTCATTGCCGTGCAGCCGGAGGCTTTATTCAAATGCTGTTTCTCCTGTTTTGAGCTTCTCTCCCTGTGTCCTGCCTTCCTGCATATGGTAGATGCTGGCACTAACTGCGGTTATGTGGAGGAGTTGCAGCATATAGCAGGCTTGGAGCATGGTGCTGGATGCATGTGTATCAACACCGAATGGAGCTCTTTTGGGAAGCTGGGCGAGTTGAATGACATAACGACAGAGTTTGACCTGCAAATGGATAAGCAGTCCATGGACCGAGGCAAAAACATGTGAGTCACAGTAAAGGAAGTAACAATCTGCTTAAAAAATGAGTCATTGGTTACTGGTGCCCGGGATTCACTGGAATAATCAAGGTTAGTCGTGCTCCGTGTCCAAAAACACATTTTCTGCATAATCAAACTCCAAATTTGTGTTTGCAATTGTTCAGTACCCATCTTTGTTCAGTCACCTGATGGATGACCTTCACGAAGAGCAGGACAAGGGGAGGGTCACCTCGCTCCTGCATCTCAATCTGACTGTGGCTTTCGATATCATTGACCACCGACTCCATGGAATGGGAATTGGGAGCCCTGTGCTACCTTGGTTCCAGTTCTATTTACAGTACTGGGTCCAGAGAGGAGCACCGGGAGAGTGCTTTTCAGCCCCCTGGTGTTTACACCATGGGGTGCTTCAGGACACAGTTATATCCCCAATGCTATTTAACATTGTCATACATTTGTGGGGTGCCTAGACTCCCCTTCTAATTCCTGGGTGTCAGGCGCTGAATTTAGCATGTTACAATATAAGCCAGGCTGGCTTCCTGATGAAGTAATCGTCTGGAGCAGGCATGTCCAAAGTCCATTTCGGGGGCCTAATCTGGCCTGCTGTGGCAGTTTATACCTTTAAAATGGTCAACAACTTTGGTTGGCCCTTTGGTCGGCACCCATGGCCCTTCACTTCATCAAATCTGGCCCTCTTTGAAAAAGTTTGGACACCACTGGAGAGATGGGCCATTGAAAGAGCAAAAGGTGAAGGGTGACCCATTAAGAAATCAATCAGCAAAGCTAAGACTGTGCCAGCTGGGAAATGGGTGAAGCCCCCTCCCTCTCAACTCAGAATTAGTTAGAAATACAAAGTCAAGGAAGGCAAGCAGTTGTTGGAGGATTGCAGTTTGCGTGGTGTAGGCTGGAGGAAAAATGGTTGTGTTTGCAAGCTGGAGAAGGTGGGGAGTCAGAGCAATGTGGGTTGACAGATTGAATCTAAGGTGGCAGCCGTGGAAGAAATGGAACCCGCTTGGAGAGTAATGCTCGAAGCCCTTCCATCCCAGGTTCAGGTTGCATATATGTGTAAGCAAGCCATATATCATAAAGAAAACACCATCTCTGCTGTGCCTTGTTGTCTGAAAGGAAACACAGGCCCTGATCAGCAAACTTGGTACCTTTGGAATCGTGCTCTGCTCAGAGATTAGGGTGACATGAAGCCACTGGGAATGGTCATTCCTGTATAAGTCCTGAATGAATGCTGACATTGTGTAACCTTATGTGAACTTTGTGCAGTCAGCATGAATACCCTATAGAACAGGTGGTCTACAAACAAGCAACCTATGATATTGTCTGTCTTAGCAGCAAATATTGTAGGAAATGGCCAAGACTTCTCCTATAGACAGGGTGACTTGACCAGTTATCTGCCAACCACCCTTTCACTTCAATTCCTTCTCTTTCTGCACTGATTTTCTTCTTTCTTCTCACTGGCAGGTTTGAGAAGTTGGTCGGTAGCATATATCTGTGTGATACTATCCGTGTTACTTTGGCTACTTTGGCTGAGAAAGGTGATATCTTCAGCGGTGTCCTGACTCCCACCCTGCTTACCAAGGGAAAAATGGAGCTCCAAGATATTGTGGACATCATAGAGTAAGTGAGTTCCTCAAACGCGTCTTGGGAGACCTGGTCAACCTGATATCCTCAGTAGCAGCAGAGTGTGTCTTGGCATGCCTTGTTAGCCTAGCCCTAGAAAAACAGCCAAGAGGAATGGACCCACATAAATAATTACATCTGTAGCCCATAAAAAACAACAACACTGAAGCAGGTGAATGAATGAATGATTGAATCAACTTGCACATTTAAATACACCGTAGGATGACCCAGAGATACACTGCCAGAGATATTTGTTCAAGTAAGATGTCTTAAAAGAAGAAGGCTTTAAAGAAAAGTGTCTATAGTGGGCCATTCATTAAGTATATCTCTCATCAGGTAGGAAGAGGGAATAGCAAAGGTGTCACAAGGCTAAGAATCAGAACTGGTAAATGTGACATGTCACTGTTTGTCCCCCCAGTACAATCATTTAATACTCTGCGTTATTCAGCACCAACAGATGCATTCCCATGCTGCCTGCCCCCTTCTGCATACAAAACAAGGGCTATACTACTGAGCTATGGCCCTTGTGGTATTATTTTATTTGTAAACAATTTTGATAATGCTTTTTGGCTGTAAGAAGGGCCTGTACAGCAGTGCAGATAAAAGAAGAAAATAAAACAAAGCATAATCAAGTAACAGGCGTTAAAAACAAAACCTTAAATATCAACGAGATGTTAACAACGTCCACTTTCTGAAATATTTATCTTGTTACAGTTCTTGTGTCCGTCTCTAAAAAGTCAGCATGGGTAGAAACAAAACTAAACACACACACACGCACACACACACACACACACACACACACACACACGTGCTAGTTCATTATAGATGGAGAGTTCAGTGATTTCAATTTGGAATAAATATTATTCTTTGCTGAGATCAATTAACAGTTAACCAGAGTCTCCCTCATGCCTCTTGCTGCTGCCACCCTGCTTTAACTCATGTATGCTTTAACTGCAGTGAAAAAGTTGGCCTGGCCAATACCAAGAACTTCCTTGTCCGCCTGGGAATGGTGGCAAGCAACCAAGACTGTTTCAACGTGCAGCAAATATGCCAAGCGGTCTATGTCCGTTCTGCCAAGCTCTGTGCTGCTGGACTGGCTGGCGTTCTTACTCATATCCGGATCAGTCAAGGGCTGCCACACCTGAAAATCATTGTGGCTGTGGACGGGGACATGTACAAGAGCCGACCACAGTAAGGAGTTGTACCAGGCATATAAATATTTGTCCGTGTCGTGAGTAGCCAGTGCGATGACCTTCAGATATGGTTGGACTACAATGGCCATCAGCATGGTCGATGATCAAGGATGATGGGAACTGTAGCCCAGCTACATCTGTAGAGCATCATATTGGCTGCCCCTCATCTAAATCAAAACCAAGAAACCCACCAATCCCACTTTCCTATGGACCACTGGACTAACCATCATATTTTCCCTGACTTCCTTTCATGAGCAGGTTATTGGAGCAAGCTTTCTCCTGGACTGAAATCACTGGCCAAGAAAGCATTTCTTCCAGTGTCTTCTTCCAGATATACAAATATTTTCCTTCAACCCAGAGAACCATTAAGTCAGCTTAGCTATTCATTGTTGCCAGAAATTCAGTAGGCAGCATATTTTATCCTCTCTCTTGCCATAACAGCTCCTTCCAGGACAGTAACCCATCTATACTACTCAGATAAATGGATCCATCCATCCATCTGAATCTCTCAAATTGGTTACTGGGATTTCCCAGGCTAGGGGGTCTGTTACATGTCCAAAGTTAGGAGGCTGTTAACCTCAGGGAGTTCAGCCATTTTAGAAAATGTGGATAATGTAAACAGACCCAAAGACTCATTCATCCAGCAAATTTTCACATTCCTTTTGGAGCAAAGGCATAGTAAGCTAGGGGACAGGTGCAGAAAGGCCAGAAAGCTTACTTCCAGTCACCCTGCTTCAAGGTCTCTGACATTTCCTCTCCCTCCAGGTATGGTCAGATATTGCAAGAAACATTGAAATCACTGGCTCCTGATTGCACTGTCACCTTTGCCACATCAGAACATGGCTGTGTTTTTGGGGCTGCCAGGGTAGCAGCTGCGACATTGAGGCTCAAACACCAACAGGAAGGAGTAGCCCAGGTCCTGGCGCCTTTCCGACTTTCTATGTCCGACATGGACACACTGCGGACCATGATGAGACAGGAAATGGAGAAGGGTCTGTCAAAGGAGACACACAGTACAGCCACCGTCCGCATGTTGCCCACTTACGTCCGCCATTTGCCTGACGGCACCGGTGAGAGCCAGAGAACAACCTCTTGGGAATGGCCTTTATCTTGGGAGGGAAGAGCTTTGAAGAGCTCAAGGGGGCTTTTAAAAAAAGTCTCAGGGAAGTTGTGTTTGGTCCAGAGAAAACCTTCCGAGTTTTGGGGGCCCCCAAATCTTTTAATTGATATGGGGCTGTTGTTATTGTTACTTACGTTCATCTCACTGAGAAGGGTGCAGCATAACCACTGCTAGTAACAACAGGAGTCTCCAACCTTTTCAGATCCTGCACCCGCCTATAGCACAAATATGCATTTTCTTTTATTAGCAAATGTTGGTATGGTGCCAGTGGGTCTCGACCCCTCAGTTGACAACCAATATTCTAGAGGGCTGGTGAGATGCTTTCCCAAGGCTTTATAGTTTAAGTTGCCAGCACTGGTGGGAATGATGTTGGCCTCAGGCAAAGAAGCCAAAGAAGGAGACCCTTGCAGTGACTGTGTTGGGTTGTAGTTGAGAGTCTATGTCACTCAAGCTCTTGTCCCTTATACATTTTGTAGAGAGAGGGGAGTTCCTTGCACTGGATCTGGGCGGAACCAATTTCCGAGTGCTTATGGTGCAGGTGAAAAGCAAAGAAGAGGGTGGTGTACACATGGTCTCTGAGACTTACACAATTCCACCCGAAGTGGCCCAGAGTAATGCAATAGAGGTAGGTGCAAGAAAGGGGAAGATATGGCTGGGTTGAACTGGTCTCTATTACAGACTGGCTGGGTCTTAAATCTGTGACACTGGCAACTGTGGGGATGGGCGATACTGTTAGTGATGGCGTTTCCTCTCCAAAGTTGTCTTTACCTCATAAGGCTTTATGTTTTCTCCCATTTTCCTGCAGCTCTTTGATCACATTGTTCAATGCATTAATGATTTCCATAGCAAGCATAGCATTGTGGGACGAACGCTACCACTGGGCTTCACTTTTTCGTTTCCTTGCAGTCAGACGAACCTGGACAAGGTATGAAGCACCTATGGAAGTGATCTGCTGCTCATGTGGTGATGCTGGGAATTAGGACTTTGCTGCCTCCCTTACCTGGGTTAGCCAGTGGAGCAACGTGCTGGGGATGTATTTTTGTGGTAGATGGGAAGGGAGAGAAATGGGGTTGAACTACCTTGTGTTCCCCAAGATAGAAAGAGAAAATTTTCCAAACACTATGAGAACAACATAGCTTTCAAACCATTTACAAGTAACTTGAAATAAAAGCTCCGCTTGTAGGATTTCTAAATTGTGAAATTCAGCTGTCCATTGGGAAAAACCCCTGTTGAACCCCCTGCCCCCACTAGTTAGGCATCTCTCTCTAATAGATCCAGTCTCTGTCCTAGTGTGTATGCTACAATTCTGTGGAAGCGCAGAAAAGCTGCACAATTTGGCACTGGCAAGTTTCTAGCCCATATTGTTGCAAGGATAAACTTGAGATTGGGTGAGCAATGCCTAAAGAAAACTCAGAAACTAGAGGACCTGCAGAACTTTTGCAGAGGCAGGTCCCTGCATTATCTGCATGTCTCCTACTGCCATCTCTCTGTTGCAGCTTAGCTACAGTAGAATCATCCATGAACATGTGAAGGGCAAGCAGCTCAGAGAAAGCAGTCCAGTTGCACCTACATGTTTATCACAATTCCTTGTTTCTCTGTTTCACAGGGCATCTTGCTGAGATGGACCAAGGGGTTCAGTGCCACAGGCTGTGTGGGAGAAGATGTCGTGCAGTTGCTAAGAGAGGCTGTAAAGCGTCAAACGGTATGTGTGGGATATGGGGCACGAGCTCTGGATAGATTTGCCAGGGATTATAGTTTGGGCTGGACTATTCAGACTTGTATGGGACGCGGGTGGTGCTGTGGGTAAAACCTCAGCGCCTAGGACTTGCCGATCGCATGGTCGGCAGTTCGAATCCCCGCGGCAGGGTGAGCTCCCGTCATTTGGTCCCAGCTCCTGCCCACCTAGCAGTTCGAAAGCACCCCTAAGTGCAAGTAGATAAATAGGTACCGCTTTATAGCGGGAAGGTAAATGGCGTTTCCGTGTGCTGCGCTGGTGCAGGCTCGCCAGAGCAGCTTCGTCACGCTGGCCACGTGACCCGGAAGTGTCTTCGGATAGCGCTGGCCCCCGGCCTCTTAAGCGAGATGGGCGCGCAACCCTAGAGTCGGACACGGCTGGCCCGTACGGGCAGGGGTACCTTTACCTTTATTCAGACTTAATCTGATTTATCAAAATGAAAGGCTTTAAAATTATCACAAAACCTGCTGGTTTAAAATCAGAGTTAAGACTATCTCACGTTGGCTCAGGCTCCACAAAGCCAGAAAACTGGAAGCTGAGGCTAATGCTTTAACAGATGTGCCCCATAATCAGCAAAGTTGTTGTTCAAGGACACAAGTTGCACTTGTGTACAACTCACCCCTAAGTACCCACACTTCTCCTTGGTCCTTCAAGCCCAAATCCTGATGGGGAGGAGGGTTTTTTAAATTCTATTTTAAAATCATTTATCAAAATTATATACCAGTTCAAAGTACAGTGGTGCCTCGCAAGACGAAAATAATCCGTTCCGCGAGTCTCTTCGTCTAGCGGTTTTTTCGTCTTGCGAAGCAACCCTATTAGCGGCTTAGCGGCTTAGCGCTATTAGCGGTTTAGCGGCTATTAAAGGCTTAGCGGCTTAGCGGCTAAAAGGCTATTAGCGGCTTAGCGGCTTAGAAAAAGGGGGGGGGGAGCGAAAAAAATCGCAAGACTCGCAAGACGTTTTCGTCTTGCGAAGCAAGCCCATAGGGAAATTCGTCTTGCGAAGCAACTCAAAAACGGAAAACCCTTTCGTCTAGCGGGTTTTTCGTCTTGCGAGGCATTCGTCTTGCGGGGCACCACTGTAGTAAAATCTCTAAGCAATTTACAAGAAAATTGTCACTACAATAAGGGCATATCCACACTTACCGTTCCTCTGCACTTTCCAGGCATGGCCCACACTTTAATGCTCTGTGTTCAAGCATCCTCCCCGCCCCCCTCTTTTTTTTTTGCTCCAGTGCCTTCCCCATGAAAACCCATCTTTTAGAGTTCAATAAGAGCACATAGCAATCTACAGGAAACCCAAACTGACATTTGCTCTGTTTGAGTGCTATAGAGCGGGTTTTCGTTGGGAAAACTCCAGGGCAGACAACAACAATGCTCAGACACAGAGCTTTTATGCCTGGACCAGTGCCTGGAAAGGGTTAAGCACCGTCTTCCAACACACCACTTTGCTTCAGATTGCACCCTCCCAACACCAGTTTGTGATAGAAAAGATGTGTGGGCTAAGATTTGTAAGCTCAATTGTCTAATGATGTTCTATATAAGTCCCTGTTGGAGGCTCTTTTATTTTTGTGTGTGAAAGAGGCACTGCCCTACAAATTCACTGAAATAACATGAAATGAATGAAAACAATTCATTCCTACTCAGAATCAGTGCATTCACCTCCTCCACACTGCCAAAATGCAGCTTTTAGTGTTGCCTCTTTAAAATCTATGAAACAGGTGGATTATTTTCAAAACTACTTCAGAGAGACTTTGGTTCAGCAGTTGCAGTCCTCCCAACTCAAGTGTTCAATGCTGTCTTTTGTTTAATGTAACTTATAATATGAATAAGATGTGTGCAGCAATATGCTTAATCATGTGCCCCCTTGATCCCTCTTCCTCTTGGTTTATTAAATCTACTATCAGGAACTCAAGGTGGCTTACAGATAAAATAAGAACAGCTTAAAACATAGAAAATAACTGCCTCCCATCATTAAAAAAAAACAAAACAAAACCCCAATTAATTAAAAGCAGTCAGTTTCTTAAAGCCTGTTGGAATAGGATCTTCACTTCCTAGTAGGACAGCAAGGAGAGAGCTAGTCTAACTTCTCTAGTGAGGGAGCTCCAAAGTCTGGGAGCAGCCACCAAGAAGGCCTTCTCCTGCATCCCCACCATGCATGCCTGTGAGGGTGGTGGGACCAAGAAAAGGGCCTCCCCCAAAGCTCTCATAACCTGGGCATCTTCATATGAGGGAATATAGTCTTTCAGATAGCTTGGGCCTAAGTCGTATGCCATAATACTTCATTGCACAACGGGGGGTGGTCCTTGCTACCTTGAACTGACAGTTGTACTGTCACTCCTAAAACCACCGGCTCTAGATCTGTTCCATTGATCTGAAGGGATGGGGCCATAGGGAAAAATAACCTGTGACCTAATCACAATGACATTTAGGCAATTTACTGGCTAATTCACACTCACAAAAACATCCCCAGCTTTCTAACATCTGTCTCCTGGCAAAAACTAGCCGTTCTGCACCCATGTGGACATCTGAAAAGCTCATAGACCATAGCACAAAATGGCTCTGAGGCGAACCAACTTGTATGTCAAGCAGGCCCGAGAAGTTTGTGTTGCGTGTTCAAGGCATTATGGTGCTCCATATTCTCAGCCCCCACCCCCACCCCTAGGTCTACTCTGTGATGATGGGTCACTTGCTACGTAGCCCACTGAGAAAGTGGAAGGCGTAACAGCAACCATTCGGTAAGCCAGCCCAATGGCAGTGACAGAGCTTGAGAGCTCCCTTCAGGTTGATGCCCCCAGGGGCCTTCAGAAGGGGGGGCGGGGAGAGGGGGCCTATTTCCCAAGCGACAGGGCCTATGGGTCTCTGCTGGTTACTGTGGTGATAGGGAATCGTGTTGCCTGGTAACACATCTTGCTGCTCTCTGTCTCTCCCTCCCTTTCTCTTCCCAGGACATTGATATAGATGTGGTTGCCATAGTGAATGACACTGTAGGAACCATGATGGCATGTGCCTATGTGGACCCCAACTGTGAGATTGGCCTCATCGTCGGTAAGATGGTTGCGGCAGCATTATTTTAATTATTATTTTCTAGAAATGTATACTGCTCTGCCCTTTGATAAAATTCCTAGGGTGGTTGGGAATAGGTGAGCGGGATCTGTCTTTTAGGGGCAAAGGGATTATACATTTCCAAGGGAATATATTTCCAATGGCAGATGCCCTCCTCCACTCTTCTTCTTGAAAATATTACCTCCTTTGGGGGAATCTATAACCAGAATCTGGGTTGCTCCCTGACAGGTAAACCTTTCTCTGTAATTTTGACATTTGGAATGGACCGCCAAGTGGGCTGATGATTCTTCCTCCAGGCTTGATCCCAATACTTTCCTTGCTCAGAGCAGGGAGAAATATGACAGTCCATTTTCATCAGTGATTCATTTCCATCCCTTTCTCTCAGGTACGGGTACCAATGCCTGCTACATGGAGGAGATGAGGAATGTGGGCACTGTGGAGGGGGACGAGGGCAGAATGTGTATCAATATGGAATGGGGGGCCTTTGGAGACAATGGCTGCCTCGAGCACTACATAACACAGTTTGATGAGAAAGTGGATGCAGAATCCATCAATGCTGGCCAGCAAAGGTGAGTCTGGATACCTGGGAGTGATCTGGGGTGATGGCTGCCTCCAGGGTCTCCTTGTGTGACACTCATTTCCATCTCCCCTAAAGGTATGAAAAGCTCATCAGTGGCATGTACTTGGGCGAGATTGTGCGCTATATTCTGCTGGAGCTAACAATGCGCAAGGTCATCTTCAGGGGTCGCCCATCAGAAGTACTCAAGACCAAAAACATCTTCCCCACCAAATTCCTAACAAATGTTGAGGAGTAAGTGTGTATCCGTAACATTCTCATTTCATGTAGAATTTAGGTTTGGTGCAGAAATCAAATTCCTGAGGCTACTTTTGGTCTTTACCTGTAAAAGACTCGATTGTTCAAGGTGTCTCTAAGTCCTACTTGGTTATCTGTCCACCCCTCATTCTTAACTTCACCTTACCTAGTCTTGGATCACCTTCTGACAAGCGAGTACCCCTTGTCCCAGATTATATTGCAAGCATGCATACTTAAATGATTTTATGGAAAGCAAGCCAATTTTTAGATATTGTATTTATTTCAATAATACATTCTGAGCACCAAGCTTTAGTCTTGCTGATGCAGAATTCTCAGTAATTTGGCATTGCCTGGATTTCCCTCCCTCCCCTTTTTGGAATGTGAAAACCTTCATGATCTGCCGCATGAACCCTTTGGGGAACAATGGGTTCTTTCAGGATGAATGTGGTTGCTTCCAGACCACCTGTTTATACAGCATCCATAATGATTTGTTTGCACAAAGTTTGTGGGGAGGTTAGATCCGTTTTTATTTGTGGGGAAGTTATACAACATTGCACCAGGCAACCTCCCACTTTCCATATTGCAAAAACAAAACTGATTTGGGATTGAAGCTGGTTTGTTGCGCAAGAACGCCAAATCAAGTTAAATTGTGCAGCCTGAATTTGCCAGTTTGTGATTGAATCCCACCTGCAAATACTGAGAGACTAGAAATGCTTAGCTTCTAAGAGGGCAACAGCTCTTGTTGAATATAATAGGTGCCTCAAGCAGTTCCACCGCTGATTATAATGTTCTGTAAGCAGCACTCCTGGTCACCATTACGTGTGTAACATTCTGGAAGAATATGGCTTGAGTGTATCTACGGAGGATGCCTTGGTGGTAAAGGATGTGTGCCGTGCCGTGTCGTCACGTGCCGCTAAGATGTGTGCAGTGGGAATATCTGCAGTTGTGGAGAAGATCCGAGAGAACCGCCGTGTGTCAAAGCTGGATATAACAGTTGGTGTGGATGGGACACTCTACAAGATGCATCCTTAGTGAGTCAGTTTTGCTTCATTAAACTGCGGGGCAAGCAAGGCCTCAACCCAACAGAGTGCAAAGAGGGGAATGGAAACTTCAGTTGCCCATTGGATGGCAAGACTAGGTTGGGCAGAGATGACAACAATTGTGTTTTGATGCATGGGGAGAAACTCAGCCATTATTGATCCATGCTAGGCTGGAGGACCTTAGTACTTATGGGGAGACACAGTGCATGGTAAAGGGTGGTTCTTCCTAAGCTGCGGTATGGCTGTATGGGTAGTACCTGGTTTTCTTTGGAGTATGGGGGTCTGCAGCACCTGCCTAGAAAAGTTGAATGCTGCCCCTGTTTTGGGTGAGGGAAAGAGGGGAAAGCTGCAATAACGTATGTCCAAGAACCATGTAACCAGGGGAGGGTGTGATGCTGGCTGAACATTGCTTTCTCTTGCTCACGGACATGCTCCCTTTCTGTTCTCAGCTTTGCAACAAAGCTTCATAAGACGACGGCTCTGATAGCTCCAAACTGCAACGTCAAGTTCTTGCTGTCAGAGGATGGTTCAGGGAAGGGGGCTGCACTGATTGCTGCTGTGGCCCATAAATAACCAAACCATCCACTTGACTTGAATAAAAATGTCCCAGTAACCAGGACACCAAGGCATTCTCTACAATGTCCAGACCTTGACCCACAGCAATGTGTTCCACCCTCCTCTGTGGCCAAACTACAGGAAAGGCAAGTTGTGTCAGCAGCGGTGTTCCATCTTTATAACTCTCTTTACCATCTCTGATTCATGTTCAAGCGAGGAAAACAATAAAACAAATTCCTGCTGCCACTTGGGTTTCCAAGTTATATATATTTTTCCCAACAAGCCAAGATAACACAGACAGAGTGCTAAAATGGAGGTGCCTTCTTAATAACCCTGGACATTTCTACACCTACTAAGCTGTCAAGGAAGCTCTGCTGAGACTTTGGACTCTCTGCTTTTTTCCAGATCTGGCAATGCTTCCATTGGCCTAGTGTTGAGTACAGACACAAGAAGTCCCATGTAGCAATATATATATATAATTTATTTACATTCATGCCCGCTAAAACCCTGTGCGGGACGCTTATATGTACATAAGGCCAAGTGTAAATACTTGAATGCACTTGAATACAGAATAAAAAACGATCTTTACACAATACGGCATGGGCCCGCCTGGCCCAGCACACGTTCACTGCACGGATTGGACTGCCACGCACACGCACAATTCCCTTTGCATATACACTGGGCAAGGACTAAGGAGGCACAGATCCTGTCATCCAGCACAGCATGGTCCACCTCCCTGGGCTGCCCTTGACCATCTCCTCTCCTTGTCCCCTCGGGGTCCCCAGTGTCAGCAAACCACCAACCCCTGGGCGGCCCACTATGACCAAGTCACGGGTATCTCTTGGGCTGGAGCAAAAATATACAGAGATGGCTCTGGAAACAACCTGTTGGATCCCCCCTCCCGGCTCTGCTTCATCGCAGCATGGGACGCTCCGGGGGCTGCAGTGGGAGAGGCACAGGCTTCTCGGCTCCAGGACCAAGCTTACCTTTTTGTCCTGGTCATTCCCCACAAGCACCAAGCCAGCCATCTCCCTTCCCCTTTCTTCCCATGCTGGGGAAGAAGAGGGCCCTGGGTATATGACTAAGCCCAACAGAAGTACATCAGAATCCATTGCCAGCCTACTGCAGTATATGGGGCAAGCCTCCCTCGGCCAGTCCCAGAGCCTCCATGGCAGTGGCAGGGCAGGCATTCAGTAGTTTCCCCCACCACCCCATGGCTACTAGAGACTGAGCCCGGTGTGCTTGCCTTCTAGTTGTATTTGGCACAAGGAACAGAGGGTGTGAGGCTAGGATGCCTCCGACGGAGCACGCAGGCGTATTCAAAGCAGGACAAGTGTGGGAACACTGCCTCCTTCAAGCGGAGATGCCCTCTGCCATCCCCCAGCAAAGGCCTGTGCTGCCTCTACCAAGTGCCTTAGCACTCAGCCTCCGACACCATGAAGAGGGAGCTGTCCTGCTTGCCCACCTCCGCCACAGCAGCCGCCAGCTGGTTGAGGTTCCCGTTGGGGAAGTGACGGGCTTCCCATAAGTTCAACATCATGGCCGTTGGGCTGGGTTTCGAAGCAAAGAAGCTTAGATGGCTGTGGAAAGAGGAGAGGCCATTATTACCCAGGAGAAAGAGCCCCAAGGGGGCACTTATTCACACACACCTTTTGCCCCATCCTTTCTAGGCACAGGCCTGCTCTTTAAAACTCTGAGCGTTTTTGTTTTGCCTCAGCAAAAACCCCACTCTTTACTGCTGAATTGGAACAAATGGCAATTTGGGATTTCTGCAGATTGCTGTTTGCTCCAGTTCAGCAGTAAAGAGCGGGTTTTCACAGGGACACATTCCTAGAAATGCAGCACAAAAAGAAGTCCAGATGAGCCCCCTGTTTCCTCTCCTTCCTTGCCCCCACTATGTCACAGGAAAAAACAATGTGACTGCATCTGTTCCTGCTGGCCCTCCATACAGAAACCCCTCCTCCCACCTTAGTCACCTGTTCCTGCTAAAGCAAGATTCATCCACCTGGTAGGATCTGCACCAGCTGCAGCTTGTTTCTCCTGGTATAGAGATTTACCTGTCGAGGTGCAGTTTCTGGGCTAGTGCTCTCCAGTCAGCCCCACGGGCCCCTGGTGCATCCAGGCTGCTTATGATCTTCTGGCGGATGAGGAAGGGGATCTTGAAGGCACTGGGGCCCACGAGGGCAGGGGAGCCAGCCTCATTGTCTGGAGGCAGCCAGTCTGAGAACCGTGCATCCTGGGAAAAGGAGAGCAGTTATTAGGACCTATAAGGCGAACAAAGTCTTCATGGTGAGAGGAGGCAATGGAGGAGAGAGTGCCCGTGAAGACAAGGCTGTTTCTGCTTTATATTCTCTCTCAGTTTGATGCTGCTTTAAGTAAGGTGGAGAGGTCTCCCTGACACAATATGATTTTCTCCCAGATATTCCCCAGAAGGGTAATTCTGTCTACTTGACAGGTTTAGCGAAGGAGGATACCTAAAGATCACAAAGAATATCTCCCGCTTGACTGGGAAAGGAGGAGTGAAGGGGAACGAAAAGTTAAAGGGTAGGCTCAGTGCTGCAGGGGAAAGGAGGCTTTTGTTGACGTAAAGAGCAGTGATGCGCAGGGCCGGATGTATTTCGCACTGAGACAAAATGGGATCCTGTGACTTCTACAGATTATGGAAATTGAGCATAATTGCTAGTTAGCCACGTCTCTGGCTTCTGAGATTCCAATAATCACTGGCCACACTTTCACAGCCCTAAAGTAACTAAAAAAACCTGATTTTTTGAAAGAAGGTTATTAAGATGTTAAATTTCACACCTCGCATAACACTGGGCTGCTTCACATGTAGTCTCATAAGCCATGGCAGAGCAATGGGCCCACATGCTTCTTCCTTTCCACTCTCCTCCTCCCATTGCACGTTGGTGTTGCTGCACAGATCCTGGAACTTAAGAGTTCCCTAACAACATCTCAAATGGGGAGATGGACCAGTGTTGGTTTGGTAACCAGGATAATTAAAGCAAGCTCTGACCCTGGTTAATATTCTAGTTAGTAAACTGACACTGTACTAGAAGTCCCCACTTTTATATTTATTTATTATGAATACCTGTTACTTGCCCTTCACAAAAAGTCCCAGGACAGGGTGCAATAAGAATAAAAAGGACAATTGTAAACTCCAATTTCAAATGGAATGGGCAGCCCTAGTTCTAAAACCCCTGCACCAAAGCTTGTGTGCAAGGGAAGGAAGGGCGAGTGGGATGGGGACATGCAGAGCCAACACTCCACCTGGCTTCATAAACTATGGTTACACAGCCATGTCCGAACTGGCCCATTCTATGCTTTTTCTGAACATGCACACAATTCCAGCCTGCGCTAGTTTTCTATCCTCATGTTAGGATGGAAAGACCTATTGACGCCGCCCTGCCTTACATTTCCACTTTTGACTCTGTTCCATGGGAACTCTATGAAATGGTCCTCGACACAATAACTGCAAGTGCGCATAAAGTATTTAAAACCCGTTCAAAAGCTAGATAGGTTGCCACCCAGAAGGGTACCGCAGAAGTCATTTGGCCAACCCTCCCATGGCCATGTCCTTGCCCTCACCTTGGCAATGTTGAAGTCAATATTGAAGCTCTGCCCATCACCCTCCACCTGCCAGATCCAGATTTTGCAAGCCAACTGGCAAGTGCTGGTGCTAAGTCGCTCCAACGTGAAGGTACAGTGCAGGTAAGGCTGCAGACCACTCCAAAGGTGATAGAAGGGAATCTCCTGTAGAGAGAGAGAAAGAGAGCAGGCTTGGGTTGGGGGTGTATGGATTTCCTCAGTGGTAAGGAATGAGGATCCTAGGAGCATGATGATCAGGCCCATGATGTCAGGAACTGCCAGTAGAATTAGGAACTAGACAAACTATAGAAGCAGATTGATAAATACCTACCCCCTCCCCACAACTACAGCTAGGGGATGGAGCTTCATAAGAGCTTAGCATCTTTCACATGGGGCATTCTTGGTCCTGAGGATATGGGGCTTTGCACTGAATCCCAGTAAATAAGAGATGAAAAAGAGAGGTGACATAGCGCGAAGACAGCAGGCAGGAGAAGAGGGCGCCTACTCTGGATACAGAACACTCCCAGAGCCCATGGGCACACTTGCCTGATAGCTGACAAGAAGCTTGCTCTTCCACAGGGAGCTGGGCACATCATGGATGGAGAGGCGCAGGTTGTGGTAACTGTCCTTGAAGTGCAGGATCCGTGGCACGCCAATCAGCTGCCCCCCCATCTGCTTCTCTACTTGTACCACTTCCTGGAATTGCATGGACAAAGAAGGGCTGAGTGACTAGAACCATCAACACCCATTTCCTGGTGCCTCCCGCCTTCTGCGGAGGCGCAGCGTGGAGTTGCAAGGGACTGATCTGGGTTGTTGTGACAAAATCACTGGATGGTGGGGCAGGGGAGAGGCCTAGGTGAGGCTGGACACCCTGCAACTACAGAGCAACATACTGGGCATGTGGTCAGTGTCGCTGAAGCGACACATAGGCTGTCCTACTAGAGCATTAAGGCTGGTCAACCGTGATTCTTGAGCAAATAATGGGCTATTGAGACTGGAGCAGGTGTGAAATTTGTGGGAAAGAGGCTCAAGGTGTGTATGTTTGGGGCATTTCCAGGGCAGTATTTTGGCCTTGTGGGGTAATACCTTGAGTGCATCACGGGTGTCGCTGAGGCAATACACGCGGACATCATATTCCAGCCCAGTACAGGTAGTGGGTGCAAAAAGGACCAATTTGAGGCGCTTTGAAGCCGCCATGCTGAGCGATTCCCCCACCAAAGCAAAGCGGCCTAGTTGTTCTGTGAAGATGTAGCAAGCCTGGGGTTCCAGCTGGCAGTGGAAGAGTTCCGAGGGCACGGGCTCACCCAGGTGCAGCACATCCTGAGGAAAGGGGAAAGGCGGTGGAGGGGTGGGCAGAGAGATAAAAACCACCCTGATCAACAGTTATTGGCACAATGAGCGCAGAAGCAGCACAACGGAGCCAGTGCAGATTATGGCTTATTTTTAGAAGCATTTCTGTACTGTACAAGGTGGTGTAGACTGCAAAAGCATCAATTAAAAAAATTAAATTGCATTTTAAAAGAACAAATAATCATTAAGGTGACCGGCTAATCAAAAATTAAGCAGCTGCAAAGGTCTGTTGGCAAACAAACAGGTGTCAGAAGGAGAAGGCTGACTAATACGCTAGAAGTACAGTGCTTGGGTATTTCCTTGAATCTGGAGCAGTTTATGAATTCTGAAATAAAAATAAAGCAAGAACGGCTGGCCAACACACAAGGAGAATGAATCTGTATGGGTGGGATATCAGCAGGAAACAGCTGGTATATAGGACCAAGGATGAAGTACTGAGCTTGAGATGGTAGGAGGACTGTTGCTCTTTAGGCACATATAGGAACATTTGCACTACATTCAAGCTGGAATCATAGAACGGTAGAGTTGGAAGGAACCTACATGGGCCATCTAGTCCAACCCCCTGCAATGAAGGAATTGTTTGCCCAACGTGGGGTTCAAACCCACAACCCTGAGATTGAGAGTCTTATGCTCTACTGACTGAGCTATCTTCAGCTAGTCTGAGGGATCCATCACAGCCTCCACTGTAGAACACAAATCAGAATCAATTGTGCCAGTGCTGGGCAGTAAACAGTCCATCAGATTCTGCTAATGTTGAAAATAGGGCAGTGTATATTCTACAATTCTGGGGGGAAATGTAAGATTGTAATACCGGAGGCAGAATCCAGCTTTCATATATATATTACAAAGCATGTTCCTATAACATTTGGATGCAAAGATATGCTTGAGAGTGTACGGCGAAGCCCTGAGAAAGCTACAGGGATCGCTGAATAAGACTTCCGTTGTTTCCCAAGGATGAGACTTCAGCATCACACATAGTTCCTCCTCTTTCTCAGAAGTAGCAGAAACAGTATAGAGTTTGCAAAGCAAGCAGAAAAAAAAACAAAAAACTGAACAATATGAGTGATTTGCATAATTTAAGCAGGTTTCAGAATTTAGGTTACTTTGGCCCGGAAGGTTCTTTGTTTTGTAAAGCAAAAAGTACAATACAGCCTTGCTTAAAGCCTTTGGGTTGGTTTGCGACTGCCTGAGGCCAAGCACTCACCTCCCATGTGCCCTCACACGACTGCTTCTTGAGGCGGAGACTCCAGGTCTCTGGGTTTGGCTCCACACAGTGGTCCATAGCAAGGATGACAGGTCTGGTGAGCAGCACCCCTGGGGGCCCACAGCTGACAATGGGACTCAGCAGGGTCTGACAGCCAGCCAGGGGCAGCCTCAAAAAAGAGAGAAAACCATGAGTTGGAAAGAGAAGGGGCATACAAAGCCAAGCACAGACGCTTCTGGCTATTGCCATTAGCTAGTTTCCCTTGGTTATCATTCCAATGGGCACAGAAAGCAAACAGGATCTGCATTCTCACCACTGCGCGGTGGAAGCAGAATGGAGAAATTGGGTGGGGTTATAGCCAGCATTTACTACTGGCAATCCAAGCAGAGAATTGGAGCTGGCAGTCTTCAGTAAGTGCATCGGAAATGGATGCTGACATAAGGGAATGGGGAAGGATGATGGCTCAATAGCACAGCATCCGCTTGCAGAAAGTCCCAGGTTCAATCCCCGGCGTCTCTGGGTAATCAGGAAGATCCCGGAGAACGACTGCCCATCAGTGTAGTCAGTGCTGAGCTAGATGGGACTCTGTGTGAATTGGCATAAGGCTCATGGAAAAAGTGGAAATGCCTCAGTTATGGCAGACAGCTGTTATTGGAGCTATCTGCAAAGTGGGAACTCCAAAAACATTTCTGAGAATATATCCACGACGAATAAGTTGCATTAGGTATCCTTCTTTGGAAGGGAGCAGGGACAGGGCGGGGGTGGGAATTGTACAAGTGTGCAGCAGTCAAGTTCCTTAGAGGATGACTAGCCAGAGGGTGATGCTCCATTGAGCAGCCTGGCAAGGTCCTTTCTGGCTGGCAGATCTCACCCGCTTAGCTAACATGACTTATCCTTCATGCTCCAGGCCAGGTCGCTTTAGATGTCCTAATCAAATCTCCCACCTCAATCCTCAACCAGCACCAAAGGGATTCTTGACACTAAATGTGCCATGACAGAAGCATGCTTTCTCCATTTGCTGTTGATGCAGCTGTGAGCAGAGGGATGCAGGCAAGAGTGGGCTGTCAAGGACCAGCACAAAAACATTAAATCAGAAAAATGCTTGGTAGCATTTTAGGATGTAGTTAAGATTGCAACAGAGAAATCTGCCTAGAAATGGCGGGTGATCTCTGTTGATTATATAGTTCAATCTTAGGAGCATGACGTGGGAAGCGCTAGAATGATATTACTAGAGCTTGATGTAAAATGCTCAGGATTGGGGTGCTACTGGCCCTGTAGCCTCTGTACATGTAGAACAAGTAGATGAGTCCTATTGCCTATTTCCAATCAGTTTTGTTTCCTTCAGGCAAGTGTGTGCCTGATAAGAGATTGAAATGCCAAATGGGATAATCTGGAGTTGTGTATCTTGAAGGGATACACTGAGAATTTTCCAGCAAGAGGAGTAATGTGTATGTCAAGACTTTGTTTCCTTCCTGGATGCTGTAGCTGACCTTCCACAGTGACATTCAATTCATTCTGCTCCCTCCACCTCATGAGTGGAGGCAAATTTCTGCAGCCCATCTGCATGACAAGGTCTACAGGGATGCAGTTGTCCAAGAACTCCCTGTGGATTCTACAGGTACCTGTAGGAGAGCCCTTATGTGCCACAGGTGATGGATGAACATACGGGGCAGGCATACAGTGGACTGGAGTCAAATCGGTATATGAGAAATTAGGGGTCCCACTGACCACTAACGGGGTAGTTGAAGGATTTCAAGGGTAAGAGGGGTACCTCACATCTTCCTGCTTGTGCAGCGTCAGGTAGATTTCATAGATCTTTCCTCGCGGGATGGCATCAGGTGGGATGAGCAAGCTGACACCTAAAGGACACAGACATTATTGCTCAAGGGGATGCAATATACAGTGTCCATGGATGGCCCAAGACATTTTTGCACCTTAGGCAGACCCCAAAATGATGTCCCGCTCCCCGACAGAAAAGAAGATGTGAGGGAAGAGCCAGCTCCAGGAACAAGGGGGGAAGATTAACATCAGGAACTGCTGCCCCGGTGAATCCTGACACCAGGGGCAGTCGCCTTGTGGGTGGACTAGCCCTTGTCAGACCTTCCTATGGGTCCAGGCTTGAAATAAACATTCCATGTTCTCTTGGGCAAGCTGACCCTTGGGCATCAATAAGGGGCTGCTCAGGATCGGGACAATTTCCCCGTAAAGTGGAATTTATATCTGGAATTTATCCACAAAACGATCACTTATCGTATTCCTATACAGGCCAGACAGGAAGCCTCTGTCTCTTGCATGTGTGTGCTTGAATGCTGGTCCAGAAGGGAACTACGAGCATCATAAAGCACCTACACATTTCCCTACCTAGCTCAGCCTCCCAAATCCCCAGCCTTCCTTCTCTGCCCATCTCACCTGTGTTGGGGATCATTAAACGTCCACCCAGGAAGTTGAAGGTTCCATAAGCCATGTTGGCACCACCCCTGGGCAAGGAGCGGAAGAAGCTCTGGGTGGAGAACCGAGAGACAAAGTCCACAGGGTCCGCACTGGGTGAGCTGTGGTGCAGGGTGTGGCGCCCGCTGCCCAGGGGGCTCAGCAGGTGCCCATTGCCAATCTGGAACTTGCTGGGTCCATCCTGGCGTGGGCAGAGCGAGCCCTGGTAGGTCATGGTGGTGGTGCTCAGGTCAGGCTGGATAGTAAGCAAGTGGGAGTTATCTGCAAAGAAGGAGAGAAATTTATGTAAATAACCCAACAAACTGGGCCGGTCAAAGTACATGTGCTGTTTGAACGTACTGAAAGATCTTCTCTAGGCAGAATGGAAAAGAGAGTTCATTCTTAGCACAATATACAGACCTATATTGCTTACAGATGCAAATGCAGATATTTTCAGTCACCTCAGGTAGATAGCAGCCTAATCACAAAACATCATCTCATCAGACAATGTTGCACAAAATACATTAACCAGCAGGGGTAACAGACTGCTGCAATGACCCGAGAAACAAAGATCCCTGTTCAAACCATCACTTTTTGTATTAATAAGGTTATGCATTTTATTTCCCAGAGACAGCTTCCTCAAGATGCAGTACAGTCTCCCTTGCAGAGCCCAGGAGTCTGGGCTAATTCACACAACCAGGATATCCAAATGCAGAATGACTAAGGGAGCTAGCCGCATGACACAGTTGTCGTTTTAACACCCCACCACTTGTCAGGGTGCAAAGAGGTGAGCCTCAAAGGCCAAAGGTCGCATCGTGAGGTGATGAGAAAGTTAAGTGGCTGATGGAATGATGGTAGGATACTTCTTCCGCCCACACCTAGATGCTCATAAATGACCCAGTCCACATGTATGTGAAGCTATTGTTTAAAACAGACCAGCCCTTGCTCTTTGTGCCTGCCTCTCTCCTCCCTAGGCTGCCTTGCAGTAGAAATAAACCAGAGCACTGGCTTAGTCTTACATGCAAATTAACAGTTGTGGTTTGTTTCCCTCCCAGCAAACCACAAACAGTAAGCAATGAAAAAACATTGGTTACTGCTCATGGTTTGTTTGGAGAAAAACAAAACCACAAGTGCTGGTTTGCATGCAATATGAGGCCAGGGATCTGGTTTCTTTCAGCTCCTAAGCAGCACATGGAAGGAAGGGGGCAAGCAGGAAGAGAAGCACACACTAACACTCTGCTCATTCATGATCAGCCATTTTAGACCATGGCTCTGTGTTCAAAATAAACCATGGTCTGTTTTAGAGCCTAAAACCTTTGGGCCATGGCTTTGCCAACCAGGCTAGTGGGTCTTTGTAAAGCGGTTCCAAAATGACAGAAATGGAGTGGTTAGGATGAAAGATGTGCTTATCCACAAGTGTCATTTTACTATACCTATGATGACTTCAAGGCCATTTGATTTTACTGACTTCCTCTACATTACATAATAGGTATCCTACATTTTTAACTTTCTGGGGGTGTGACAGTCATTGTGACAGAGATGTGCCAGCAAGGTCTTGAATCTTCCATTCCAGCAACTACTTTTCCTCTAGAAGTTCATTTTTCTTGATTAGTGGGGAACCAACTTTAATTAACTAGTTCAGAAATACTTGAAGAATGCCTGGCAGATGAGCTGGGGGTGGGATGATTAGAAAACCCTTCTTGTACAGGCTCCTGTTCTGACCAGTGCTGGGCTGCCCTTACTGGTTGGTGTCCTGTAGCCCAGTGAGGGCTGGCAGGAAGCATTAGGGCCTTGCAACTGGAAAGGGTAATTAGCAGGTTCTCACAAAATATGCAGATGGCATGTTTCTAACCCTCTGGTGTTGCATCTTTCTTTGGCAAAGGCAATGCTTAGTAGTGTTGAGATGCATGGCTAGAGGTGAGTCTCTGGCTATAATTATTTTGTAAGAGATTTTTGGTGTGTTTATTGGGTCTGTGGTTTTTCCTACATAGTCCTCTGCAGATATCCTCTGCTTACGCTGCCTACTGTAGGAAGCCTTCAGGTGTTTAAACAGTTTTAGTCTTCTGTTATCATAAATTTTCCCATTTGCTCACTTGACTTGAATTGAATCATAGAGTTGGGATGGACCCTGAGGGTCATATATAGTCGAATCCCCTGCAATGCAGGAATATGCAGTTGTCTCTTATGGGGACAGAACCTGCAATCTTGGTGTTATTAGCACCACACTCTAACCAGCTGAGCTTATTCTGACCTCATTCCAGGAAGCCATTTTTTAAACAACGAAACTCTTTAAGCCACTGTTTCTAGTTGTCACCAGGTTCCATTGTGCTTTTAAGATCTGTGGTTTTTGTTCAACGTAGCACTACAATGAATGTTCTCTCAGTCAAATTATTTGTGTGTGTGTGTGTGCGACGAAACATTCTCCCCCTCCCTCTAAATCTGTTCTGGGGTTTCCCCCAACCCTCTGGAATAAATTTGAGAATAGTGCAGATGGAATAGAGGGATGGGAAATCCCCTTGAGCTAGTATGTGAAGTTTGTTGAATACTACCATTTCGTATTTATTTTTTGTAGCACTTGTAACAGCAGGAAGGAGAAGCAGAGTAGGGGAGGAAACCCGAAGAGCGCCTTAAGAGTTGGCACAGTAGTCATGGGACTCTTAAAATGGCGGACACCATCCTATTTTGCTACAAGGCAAGACACACTGTGGCTGTATCTTACATAACCGTTCTGCAGTCGTGGAAGAGACAAACACCGTCCCCACGTCGAGACCTGGCAGCTGACTGTGGCTCCAGGAAGGCTGCTTGCACTCAATGCAAAGGTCTCCCAAAATCCCCGGGAACCCCAAGACTGGCGTGGTGCTCACCTGCTTTGGTTGGCTTGATGCTGACCGGCTGGAAGCCAGCAGTGAGAATAGAAGAATCAGCCACGTCAGAATCCAGCCCTTCCTTCTTGCGGCAGTAGACAAGGGTTACCACTAGGAGCAGCAGCACCAGGCAGACAGCGACAGCGATCAGGCCCACATACAGAGCCACATCCTCAGAGCCATTCGTTCCTAAAAGGGGAAGCAGGAGAACAGAGAGGTGTGCAATTCTGAGCCAGTTGTTGCCCTGTATAAAATAATGGCGTTCCTTTCTGGAGAAGGAGTGCACCGCTCATAATTGCATGGTGCGCAATTATCTATGGAAGTCCGCCAATGTCTCTAGGGATGGAAGAGACACTGAATGAAATGTCATTGGCCTTCTTGCAATGAAGGTCATCAAGGAATTGATAATCAAAACCTGTGATCCCTTAAAAAAACCCACCCCAAACCTCTGCCCTTTCCCTGTCCTTCAGTGCAAAGGCACATTTCCAACCTCCTCCTTTTTGAACAGAGTATTGAACTCACAGCCTTCTTCAAGTCCTGGTTTAAAAAATGATGCAAAATCCAAATTGGAGAGGAATGGGTGGAAAGCATGAGAGATTCCTTTGGGAATCATGGGTCTGAATTAGGCAGGGTGGTGGTGGCAGGATAAGATTCTCAACGCATTTTTAAGATAAATGCAACATGACATTCAAAACAAGCAGCGTATTTTATGAGCATCTGTTGTGGTTCCCTTTTATAATAACTACAGCCATGTTACCAGCATGTTATCAAAGAAAAGGGCTGCTTTGGGGAGCAGTGGGTGCTGAGGCACAGGCAAAGCTGGGTGAATGGTGAACCCAGGACTGAAACAGAAAAGGGGTCTCGTAAGGGTGAGATTGTGCCTGGGACACAAGCCCATTTAATTGTTCATAAGAATAATAACCCTGTCTGTCGAACCAGTGTGTTATCTAAAAATCTTTATGTTTGTAGAAATAATAATTCAGAAGGGGATCTGAAATGTGGTGTACGGGAGGACTTGATGCAGCCTTCCACAAAGGGTGCTTCTGCAGGAAAAGTTTTGTGGCAGAGGTTGGTTTGGGCAAGGTTAGTAAGGCTGCAGCCTGGGTTGAAAGGAGCCCTTCTGCTCCTGTCTCATAATTTCTAAGTAAAGGCAGACAGTCTTTAATTGGGAGAATTGGGATCTTGCTTATGATCTCTGAAGGTTGAGTAAGTAGAAACCTTCAAAGCTCCATGGCCAAAATCCCAGCTGTGCAAGAGAGTGTGAGTGTGTGTTGTCCTTTGTATGAAGCCTCTGTACAGAAGAAGGCAGGTTGGTGGGGGTTGAAGGGGGAAGGGGGAAAAGAAAGAATGCAGGCCGGGTGTGGGTGTGGGTGTGTGAGGGAGAACAAACAAGGCTTCTGTGTTAACGGAAGCAAGCACACACACATTAGTCTGGTTTATGAGGCAACATATGTACAGGGAATTGTATGTAAGGGAGGAAGAATGAACAAATGAACCAGGGTTTGTGTGTGTGTGTGTGTGTGTGTGTGTGTGTGTGTGTGTGTGTTGTGAACCAGCACTTTGCCCTGCTGTCCCTCTGAATCCCTCACGCACCTCCTCCCCACCCCCACTGCCAGCTGGGTCAAACCGTCAGCCTGAGTCCCCCTGGGGAGGGCAGGGGGCCATTGCTTCATTTCAGCTGTGAGAATGGTTAATTTGATGTAAAAGGAAGAGAAAACCCCTAGGAGGCCTAACAAGCTAGAACAGTTAATGAGCCAGGATGGGGCCTGTCACTCACTCTTCCGCCCTGGCAGGGCCAGTGCAGAGCTCTCCTGCCTTGGGGTGGGGGTGGCACACAGCCTGCTTGCTGGGCCAGTGCGCACCAGTTGTGATCTTTCAGGAGAGAGCTCTGGGGCCTCCTCATTAAGGGACGGAGCCTGTGGCGGGACGCATGGGCCAGGGGGTGCCGCAGACAAGGTGGGTTTCTGCCTTCTAGCCTGTGGCTATGAGGCAACGCTAAACCAGGCAGCAGAGATTCCATCTGTGCTGGGCAGACGGCTGCTAGTTCCTACGCGGACAGATAGGCAGACCAGAACTGACAGGCCTCAATGCCCTTACATCTCAATCAGCCTGCAACGGAAGGTCGCTCAAAAAAAGCTACGCAACAGGAGGCAGCACTAGTTGCCTATGTCCACAGCCACCCCGGAGAGGCACACCTGTGCCAGAAGATGCTCGTCAAATTCATGCCACCACCTGCATCTCTCCCCTCCATCTCCACCCACGGCATGAGTCTTATATTTCCTCAAAAGCAGCAGGAACTCACCGTGAGTGCATAACTCGCTGGTGCAGTTGCGGGTCTCCAGTTCAGGCCCCTGGCACTCGTCCCCCCCATTCCGGGGCGCCGGATCCGAGCATTCACGGCTTCGCCAGTGTGTACAGTCTGCACCACACACTGACCACATGCTCCAGGTTGACCAACCGCCAGGCACTGCCAGACAGGAGGAGGCAGTACAGAGGCTTAGGGACCAAAATCCCAAATCTCAAATGGTTTCTCATCCTCAGCATAAATTCTACCTCCCCACCCCTCCAAGCCCAAGCAGATATCTCACTAGCCGGATGCTTGCAGCAGCTTGGTGGGTCGAGAGGACACCGTTAGGCGATGTCAGCTACAGAGAGGAGGGACCGGGCTGAAGTAGCTCAGGGCTGACCCATTGCTGGCCACCACAGAAGCCACTCCTAATGGGGCAAGGGGGGCCCTTCCATATTTGTAACATGCCTTGGAAGGGGCTCAGAGATGGGAAGGGACAAACACAGACACATGGATGGGTTGGGGAAGACAGGTAGAGCAAAGAGGGGAAGGCGAGTCAAAGGCCAGCTGCTCTCTTGGGACCAGTAGCTCAAACAGAGCTGAAGGCACTGAAAAAACAAGTCCCAGGAACATGCAGCACCATTCTGGGTCACTTTGGGGAAAGGAAGGGGCAACCAAACAGTGGTGGGATAGTGCATAGGCAAAGCTGTGTGAGCAGCGAACTCCGGGCTGAAACAGAAAAAGGGGGGCTTAGAGTGGACTGAGAGTGGGAGACGTGTGTGGCTCAGCCTGCTCTGGGCTTCCTATGTGTTAGATTTTGAGTCTTTCCCCGCTGCTGTGGGTGGTGGGGCGGGGGCCGAGGGTGCGAGTGAGCACAGCAAAACAGAGCCGCCGGAGCAGGTGCGCAGCAGTGGCAGGGCAGTACCTGGGCACAGGGTGGCGCAAGAACTTTTCTGCACATTCTGGCCCTCACAGAAGGCCCCCCCGTTGAGTGGTGCTGGGTTGGTGCAGCTTCGGCTCCGCTTCTGCCAGCCCCGTCCACAGCTGGTGCTGCAGGCTGACCAGTCCGTCCACGTCGACCAGCCGCCATTCACTGGGGGGAAGGGACAGCATCAGCTAGAGCTCCCAACGACGGTGCGCCCTGGGAGGGCCAGTCGTTGGCAGCAGGGAGGGAGGTGGGGCTCTCTCTCTGGGCCCAGAGAAGGAGCCGAGCGCTTCCAGGGTTCTCCTGGGGCAAAACGGCGGCTCTGGGGTGCCAGCTTCCCTCTTGCTTTTGGTATGTGTGTACAGCTTGGGGAGAATACACAGGAAAACATGGGGGGATGCAGGAGGAGTCACAAGCAGAGGGGCGGACACTTGGAGGAGGGGGTGGGGTGGGGGGTCATGCCGCTTTCTCCTGTGAGATTCTGCAGGAGCATCGCTTTCTCGACGTCGCGTTGACACAGCCTGGCTCCCCCACCCTGGCTCCACCCCCTCTCTACCTCCAGGATGGATATTTCCTCCATTTTGAGGTGCATGTACTTAGCAAAGTCCCCTCTTCATCACACCCCAAAACAGTTGGGCCAGCCCAAGAAATGGTGCTGCCCAAAGGGAAGGACAAGCTGGCCTCCACACAACTCTTCCCCTTTCCTTTTACGAAAGCTGGCTGGCTCCGGCAGTTCAAATCTTCCTTCAGTGCTGGCAGTGGGCTGGCATCCCCCACCCCATCTGAGGGCAGCAAGTGATCTTAGAGGCACACCCAGCTTTGTTCCCTAACACCAGGCTGCCACTCCCCTCCTCTGCACCAGCATCTGCTACCTGAGACGGCTCCCTCACTCTGCCTAATGGTAGAGCCGGCCCTTTCACTGCTCCATCTTCCCCTCTGAGCTACAGCCAAGCCTCCAAAGAAACCAGATTCCTGCCCTTGCCCCCAACCCTGAAGACTTATGGAGAGACCTGCTGTTCGCCCATTGGTCCCCTTTTCCTGGGGACCACCCATCCCATCGCCTGGTGGGGCCCTACCATAGACAGTGACAGCAGCAGGGGAGCTGCGGCGACGGGCCACAATGTTTTTGGCCACGCAGGTATAGTTGCCCGTGTCCGCCAGGCGGGCCTGTTTCACCACCAGGCTGTGCTCCAGCGTGATGTAGAAGTTGGGGTCCAGTGCTGGGTCCACAAGGTCTTCGTTGTGCAGCCACTCGACCTTGGGGAGACACAAGCCACACATAGGGCAGGAGGATTGGGTCAGGCCGCGTAGCCTTTAAGGACACTGCGACTGCAACGTGTCTCAGAAGAAAACACATTCTGGCACTGACCTAGTGAGGGACAGAGATTGACAGGCCACTCAGCACCAGGGCAGCCCAGGGAGGCTCCGAAATGTGCGTTAATGAGCTCTGCAGAGAGACAGGCCGGCGTCAATCAAGTGGCTGCAATGAGGGTGAGGGCGAATGGGCTACCACGAACCCAACCTAGATCGTCTGCAGGAACTGCAGGGTGGCAAAGCCAACACTGGGGAGATGCAGGTTCCAACGTCGGGTGGTCCCCATGAAGTGGTTTGGTTTGGTTTTGTGCTACTGGTGGGCTTCCTCAACCGTTCTCCCCAATGGCCCCCTCAGTTCTGCCCAGAATTAAGCATGCAGGTCCAGTACTCACTTCAGCTGGTGGGATCCCCTCTGGAGGGCGGCAAGGCAGCACAATTCCCTGCTCAATGGAGACCTCTTTGGCCAGGGGCTCCTGCTCAAAATTCTTTCGCAGATCTAGAAAGAAGAGAGGCTTAGAGCGGTGTCAAGATGACATTGAAGACCCCCCAGGTCATACTAGGCCAAAGCCTTGTCTGCTCCCTGCCAACATGAGCAGCCAATTGATCGTAGTCGATTCAGACATGAAAGAACAGGCTTTGATTTTCAGCTGTAGGTGGGGGGAATGACAATGAGGCTCTAGGAGAGGGAAGATGGGTGGTTTGAAGTCCTAGAGGGGTCCCCTCAGCAGACAGGAGGGTAAGCAGGGCGCCACTCACAAGCAATGCGCACGTAGGCCTTTTGACTCTTGGTGGTGCCAGACGTGCTCCAGGCGACACACTGGCACCAGTACTCTTCCAAGCCAAAGATCTTCTCCACCTGTTGCCGCGAGATGTCGATCCGCACTTCCATGAGGGGCAGGCCTGCCAAAACACCAGGGGGCAAAGAGACAAGGGTGGAAAGCAGGGAAGGGGGGGGACATCAGTGGGTGGAGGAGCTCTACATGAATGGGTGTCACAATTCTGTGGAAGTGCAGTAAGTGTGCAGAATGCTGCTGTGTTCAGTTTCCAGAGAACCTCAAGTATCATGAGAAAAGTGTGTGGAGGGGGACCCAAACATGTCTCTGGCTCTGATTGTTGCAAATATATGCTCAGAAGCATGTGAGAAATCTCTAAAAAACCTTAAAATGTAATGGTGAAATCTCAGGAGACCACAGCAGCCAAAGAAGCACAAAAGCTATGCTAACAGTATAAATATGAGGCCTCCTAACTCCAGGTCAGCAGTGGGACAGGAGCTGAGTGTTGGCCCTGGAGCCATCAAAACAAGACTCCTCTGCTGCCCTTTGATGCCCCACCCCTTCCAGCACTCACCCGTGGTTTTGTTCATGCTGCGCTGTATGATGTGGTCGCCCTGATGCACCCACTCGCCATTGCACTTGAAGTAGATCTGGGTGGCAGGCGTGGCCTTGCAGGCCAGTGTCACCGGTTTGTTCTTGACAATGTAAACATCCTCCGGTTCCAGCAGGAAGTGAGGGAGCAGGTCGGAGGAAGAGCCAGGCACAGGGATGGGCACTGTGGCACTCTGCTGGGCACCTGGGCAGAGAGGAGAGGGGCTAGAAACTGGCACACTAGCAACCACAACATTCACAGAAGCTATAAAGAGTCAGGTTTGCACCATGGGCCTTGCATAGGTGGATTTCATTCCAAACCTCAAGGTTAAATCAGTACATGCAAAATGCCTTTGCTCTGCTGGCCACCAAACCCCGCAGTCCTCTAAGATCAAACTTCTTCAGTTAAAGGGCAAGGCTTCAACTCTCCTTCACTGTAATCAGAGTAGCAGCAGCTCTTTGGGGATCTCGGCTAATTACACAGTTAATTGGTCTGTAACATTAATGAAAGCAACTGCAGCAAGAGCTCTCAGCCATGCTGCTGTCCCCACAGCCAACTCAGATGGCCATGTTCTCAGTCCTGCTGCATCCAACCAAACACCACTGGGGGTAAGGGCCAACAGAAAGCCCCCCCAAGTACTTCCTCTTTATTGAGTATGCTCCGGCAAGTGTCAAAAACTCACCATCATTTGACATTTACCAGTAACTCTTTTAAAATTTTAGGAGGCTGGTGGGAGTTGTCAGAAAGCACTTTAAGAGGAGTAAGTTAAGAGCATTACAATGCCACATGATACATCATCCCACGCTTGTGTATTAACAGGGATAATCAGAGGTGATAGTTCTAGATACTGCCTTCAACAGGAATGCACACTTACAGATGGTGTGGTAGTCGGAAGCTGCCTTATACTGAGTCTGACCACTGGGTCATCTAGCTCAACACTGCCTGCACTCTCCCAGCCCTAGGTAGAGATGCCCGCGACTGAACCCACGGCCTTCTGCATGTGAAGCAGATGCTCACTGATTGTGTGTAGGTTTGTTTTACTTCCTGACTGTTTACAATATGGACTAACTTTTGGTTATGCCTGATGCTACTAACAATTGTGATACAGTGGTGCCCCGCAAGACGAACGCCTCGCAAGACGGAAAACCCGCTAGACGAAGAGAATCGCGGAACGGATTCTTTTCGTCTTGCGAGGCACCACTGTACTTGCCTGTGTGTATGTTCCCAAGCAAAATACTGGCAATGCCCTTTGGCTTTAACCTACAATCGCCGCCGCCCCCCCATCTCATTGCTTTGTTAATACTGTTCATGGATGAACTTGGGGTTCCTTCTTCAAACTTAAGTCTAAAAATACCCTTTTAGTTTCTTATTGGGACAAGCGGGCAACCTGTGATGTATGGATAGAAACAGTGTTCAGGTTTAAATTCCCTCCTTTATGCCTTAAATTCAGCTTCCTACGCCTGAGTAACAGGAAGCCCAATCTGATGATCGGCTCAGATAAAACCAGCTATTAGATGTAACTCACATTGCTCCAGATATGGAGAGCTAGAACCCTCCGCCTTCTGTCTCACTAGAGTCAACCCACATATCCTCCAATATGTGTTAGGTAAAAATCTTCGCAATGTTTGCACTGCTTCCCATTTGTCACTGGCCTGTGTTGAGCTGGGATAGCACAAATGAGGTTAAAGCGATGCGATTTTGCAGTAAAATGGCACGTTGCTGGCTGTCCTGGGAATGGGGTGGGCTAGATGCTGATAACACTTTTTTTTAAAAAAGAATACATAAATGCTAACATAGAGATTACAATCCACTTCAGTGTGGGGGTCAGCACACTGTCTGACACTTAAGGATTCTGGAATCTTTCACTTCAAAATGTCAATTGCCCTATCATCTAAAATGTATATGCAAATGCTTAAAGCACCACATTTTCTTCTGCTTCGCCCACGTGCCTGGATGCTACAATTCCAGAATTTCTGAAGCACAAGTGTATGCTGAGGACGGTTCCAGACTCATTCACAAAACAAGAAAGCCAGTAGTGCTCACCAGCCAAACACATACATGGGGAGAATGTGCTGGCAACTAGCAGACACAACGAGGAAATGCCAATAGGTACACTATCCTGTAATATATACAACCAACCTACTCCCCGCCCAGCCTGTCCCACCTCATCCGCCACTGTGCCCTCATCCCTGGACCCTAATGCGAGGCCCTGGTTCTTCTCCCTGTCCTTCCTATTTGCTGAGACGTGTGTCACGGTGTCCCCCCCCACCTCCCCCCATGACAGGCGTCCACAGCTGGGGCTGCTGACAGCAGGCTTTCCCCCCTCCCGCCCTCGTCCCCGCCGCCGCCTCCACCGGGGCTAATCCATCACGGCCGGAAATGCCGCACGGCGCGCGCCCAGTGAACCTGCGCCGATCCCTCATGTCTGCATTTAACTGCTAATGAAAAAGAAATGTAGTGTGACCAATAAGGGACATAGCTCACTTCTCCGGGGGCCTCGTCTCGTCATGCCACGCTGAGCTGATCCCGCTCCCTCCCCTCCGCCTCCCAGCCGCGCTTTCGCCGGGCCTCCAGGCGCCTCTCTCCGCAAGGGCAGCGCCTCCGCAGGCAACCCCGAGGCCCCGCGGCCCGTGCGGGGAGGCCGGCGAAGGCCTGCTCGCCGAGGCAAACCGGCCGCGGCGAAAGGGAGGCCCCGCGCTGCTCCTTTGGCGGGAGCAGGGTTGCGGCGAGCCTGAGCAAAACGCGCGGCGACTTCGCGTGGCCGCTTCTCTAGCCGCAACACGCGCGCCCCTTTCGGACAGGCCTCCTTCCTCGCAGCGGGCGCTTCTTCTCGCCTGCCCCGCCGCTCCCTTCTGCATCCTATTTCAACAGCAATCCTCGGAAGCTCTGCCATTGTTGCTGCTGCTCCCTTCCTCCTCAGCAGGAAGGGCCGGTTTAGCGCAGCGCAGGCTCCCGCACCTCTCAGGGTTGCGCGCAACAAGAGGGGATTTTCACTCCTGCAGCATTACAATGATGAGATAAGCTGCAGCCGCCCAAGTGCCGTCTTGTACTGTACACCACCACTGAAGACGGGCACAGGAGTGTCCTGTCCTCCTCGGCACCTGACTGCTCTCCCCTTACTCATCTTTCCGCCCCACCCGTTGCTGTACATTTAAAGCACACCCAGTGCACATTTACAGCACCTGACTTCCCCCAAAGAAGCCTAAGGACGGTAGTTTCCCTCCTCACCGAGCTACCGTTCTAAGCAACCTTAACAAACTATGATTCCCGATCGTCTTTACTTGGACTTTGTGATTTTAACCCACGTGCAACTGGTCACCTTCTACTTGCCTCTTTTATAGTTTTGTCTTTCATCTTTTAATTTCCGTCTGTTGTTATAACTGTTCTCTCTTGTTTTATATACATTATAAAATGAAATAATTATTTTAAAACTTTGCAAACAAACTATGATTTCCAGGATTCTCGTGGGGGACTTGTGTGCTTTAAATGCACATTGAATGTATATGATCAACAACTACCACCACCACCACCTCCTAAGCTTCCTAGTGTCTCTATGCTAGAGATTTATTTGTAATATGCAGGTAGTTCCCAAGCCTTAATGGACCTACCCTTTGCTACCTATCATCCACACACCACATGGGATAGGAGCAGTTTCAATGCATTGTGCTCCCACACTGCTCTTTTCTCAGGCATGTGATGTGCCAGTTCCTGCGCCGTAATTATTTCAAATCTGAGCTGTTGGTTTTGGGGTGGGGTGGGTGAAATGTTATAAGGTTGCTTTATCTTTGTTGTTCTAAAATTCTGCAAGCTTTAGAATTGTTGTGAGTCACCTAAAGACCATTTGGCATTAGTCAACTAGCAAACAAAATAATAAAGCAACAATATTCCCAATTCTGTGCGCATACACCTGATCACCATATTTTCCTTTTGTATGTTTTGCCCCATAAGGAAAGTAGTAATTTCAAGAGAGGATCATCTTTTCAGAATCAGTCCCCCTTAAAGGGGGGACCACTAGAAATCTGATCAAAGTCTTTCTGCTATCACATCTTCTTTGACCTTTAGACCAGAGAAGTCCAGGTTCAAATCCCTATGTAAACACTAAGCTTACTGGCTGACCTGGACAAGTTGTTATCTCTCGGCCTAACATACCTCACAGGGTTGTTGTGAGAACCTGCGTATGACACCCTGAATTCCTGGTTGAAAAGGGTGGGATAAATCCATAATAAGCAAAACTAACAAGAATCTTTTTGGTCTATATGCTTCCAAGAACCTTGTGAGGTAGTCATTTTTTAATTTCCATTGGACAGATCATGAACTGAGGCAAACAAGAGAATCTGCAGCTGAGAGGGACCCTAACACACCTCAGGCCTCTCAGTCCAATACACTATCTAGTTCTGCAAGCTTAAATCAATATGATCAATTGATCAATAAGCAAAAGCTTTAATTGAAGATTAACATTAATGGTGGGGCTCAGAGATGCAGCCTCCTTTCCTATTGACATGGAAGCAGGAATCTTTCTGCGCCCCCCCACCAAGCAGAAGAGAGGGAGGTGCAAAGGGAGTAGTGGAACAGGAATGATGCTGGCTCAATTGCTGCACCCCCTCTTGGGGTGTGGATAGTTTCACAGTCTTCATCTCTGAATGAAAACCTGCAAAGTGCACATGCACTACACAGCCACATCAGCATACTAACTCCTTTCTCCCTGCAGCAAAGCTGATTAAAAAGAACCTTCAATATGTTTTTTTCTGAAGGACCAACCTCCTTCCATATGGTTCTCCCTGCATGCTCTGGTCATCACCTGACACACTGCTCCAGATTCATTGACTCTGTGAAGCAAACAGCTTAGCTGCCGCACATGGGGCTTTTTCTTCAGTGACACTCACCCTGTAGAACGCCCTGCCAGCTGAGATCAGTTGGGCCCTGGCACTCTTATTTGTTTGGGGTTTTTTTGCAATTATTTACTACCTCTCTGCCAAGGCCCCCAAGGTGCTATAATAATGTTTTCAGCAGTTGGTGAAACTTGGATCTTCATAAATACTATGCGATTTAATTGATATTGCTACTTGCAGTTTGACTGCTGTTCCCAGAATATATTTTTTTATTCTATGTTATTCATCGGTCACATAATGACAGTCATTATTTTTGGCTCATTATATTAACATAGGGTTTATTATTCTTGCTGTTTTGAATGAGGGTGTGTATGATATTTGTTTGCTTGATTTCATTAGCTGACTTGATTTCCTATGGTGGGGTATAAGTTTTATAAATAAATTCTTCCAGTCCGTATCCAAAACTAGCATTTCAGGGTAAAACCTCCATAGCTATGCCTTTCCACCTAGTGCAGGCATGTCCATTTCAGGGGCCTAATTTGGCCCGCCGGTCGATTTAATCTGGCCCCTGTGGCACTATATGTCTTGGGGTAAAATCCAAAAAAACTCAACAACTTGGGGGGGGGGGTAAAATTGTAAAAGAAGCTCAACAACTTCAGTCGGCCCTCAAACATGTTCACTTCATCAAATCTGGCCCTCTTTGAAAAAAGTTTGGGCACCCCTGACCTAGTGCTAATAGTACAGTGGTACCTTGGTTTTCAAATGGTTTAGTTGTCGAAAAAATTGGCTCCCGAACACCACAAACTTGGAAGTAAGTGTTCCGGTTTGTGAACACTTTTCGGAAACCGAACATCCATTGTGGCTTCTAGTTGAGTGCAGGAAGCTCCTGCAGGCAATCAGAAGCCGTGCCTTGGTTTTCAAACAGCTTCAGGAGTCGAACGAACTCCTGGAACGGATTAAGTTCGAGAACCAAGGTATCACTGTAATCACAAAAAATGGTAGTGCACAGCTAATATCAGTGCCAATGCGTTCCTAAAATTTTGGTCTTTACCATGGATGAGACTTGAATTCCCCCTCCAAAGTCATGTTGGCTGTAGGTTGTTGCTGTCATAGAGATTATTACTTGGCAGACAAGCCAAACTGAAGAGAAATACATTTCCCCCTCTAATTATACATAGCAGTAGTTTTGTTTACTGAACTGAAATTTCCTGCGTGTTTAAAAGAAGCGACATCCTTCCTTCACTTGCCCTTAAGAGGCTCCTAGATTGACATTTTGTTCATGTGAGAGTCTATTTAATCACTCTGATCACACGGGCACACACACACATGTTTCAGTGCTGACCTGGAACAGACGTACCATCAAATCATGCACTCAGTTTCTACACCACAGGACAATCTCTTTGCACATTTCGCCCATCTCTCTGTTCATATCTGGAATGGTTCTTTTCATGCCCAGATGCATAAAACATGTACCGTTATTGCAAAAAGGGAGCCAATTAGTTGCCAGTAGCTGCCTATCTCATCCTCCTGCCTCTTGACTGGGGACAATCTCCTTGTCCCTGATTGGCTATGGCTACCTGGATGTGGCTGAAATGAGGCAGCGCCCTTCCCCAAGGCAATGCAGCTACAGCACTCAAAGTGAATGTTCAATAACGCCATTGGCTAGACTGGGGGCAGGGGTTGTTGTTTTCTGTCAGGATCCCCGAGGCCCTTTCTTCCGGCTGTATAAAGCAGAGTTTCACATGTGCGTTACTCCAGATCATAGGAATATAGGAAACTGGATTATACCAGGTCAGACTCTTTGTTCATTGACTGGCATCAGCTTTCCAAGGAATGGCTTTCCCCATCACCTGCTACCGGATCTTCACCTCTGGACTAAGACTTTAGCTGAAGCAGATGCCAAGGGTTGCCCTAGCCATCACTTTTAAAAAGTCGTGCTGCGTAGATATTAAATTCCTGCCGCATTTATTCCTCCCACTCCCCGCTTGGCCTCCAGAATCAGCTTGCTTCAGTCTGCTGCATGGCGGATTCTTCCACCTGGATTGAAACTGGGATCTTCTATGTACAAAACATGGGCTCTGCCACTAAGTCATGGTCCCCAGCAATGGGTGCATGAACACTTCATTCCCAATGTCCTGAACCGATGCCTTCATGGAGAGGCACCAAATGGCAGCGGCGGCTGCTTTGGTTTCTACACATTCTGGATGATTGGCCTGCCTATCTGGCGCATCTCAGGAGAAGAGGCATTTGAAACCCCAAGGGAGAGAAGAGTCAAGGTGCATCATGGAAGGCAAGAGAACGTGGGGAGGGGGGAGCCCTGAAGCTCCCTTCCCCCAGCCTCAGGGACTGGGCTCTCCTTCCAACAACAGCTAATAAAGCGGACTCCTAAATAAGCATTTGATTAACAAATGCTAAAGCGGCGATTGTGTCACTGCGCGGAGCTGTAATTGCTGCTGATAATTGGCTGCTTAGAATTTAATAAGCAATTAAACAGAATGGAATGCAGGGGAATTAACGCCGAGCCTGCTCCCCGCCTGCTCCCCGCCCACCTGCACACTTTTCACCTGCTCCCCACATATACCCCTTCCCCACATGCTCCACACCCACCCGTTTGCCTCCCACAAAGCCCCCCACATATCCAGTCCTCGTCTGTGGGCTTCCCAAATGCAGCCCTCATTCCAGAATGCCCACTTGTGCCGGAAGGGATTGGAAGCCTGACGGTAGAGTGATTTCCCTCACACCCCTATCGGGCTTCCAAAATGCTTCCTACAGGTTCTCCTTGCCAGACTTTTCACATGTGCAATGCAAATATCCCTGGACTCGCTTGCCTGTCTCACAACTTCCTGAGCTCCCTTCATGCTCCACCCCAAACACCTCTCAGACTCAGCACATGAGGTGAGCACCTTGCTGCAGCTAAGCAGTTCTGGCTTTGATCAGTGCCTGGAAGGGAGACTCCTCTTGGGAACCCAAAGTATGCCACCTTGGTTTCTATCATGGAAGGGAAGGAAGGTGGGCCATAAATGAAAAATAAACCAGTGCATCCTTCACAGACACAACTGTTGTGCTTTCGTTTCTTTTATGTCCTGTTCTCACCTGCAAATTTCAGAATGAGCACACATTCACTATATGCCTTCATATGACACCCCCATGCCCCCCAAGACACCTCCAGCTCTCGCATACCTTGCAGGCATTGCTTCTGGCATTTGTTGAATCCCCTTAATGATCATGTGGCTATTCCTTGGGGCCGCCACACCAAAATATGTGCTAGACTAGATTGACTTCTCAGTTCTTCAGAAGTCCGTTTCAAAGTGCCCGTCCCTTCAAAAGCAGCTTCTGGAGACTCAACAATCAGCTGGTTGTCAGATGTCCTGAAGCTCTTTCAAAGTGCAGCTTGAGAGAGTGCTTTGATGGGGACTTCTGAAGACCCCTGTAGGCAAAAAAGGTTACCTGCCATCACTGATAGGTGATTCTTCCCGTCTGTCCAACTTGGCCAGAGAGGGGTTGGGGAGATACCGATATCTCCTCCAGTACCCCTGGGCTAAAAGGTTGGGCTAGGACTGGGAAGACCCTGGCTCACATCTTCATTTGCCAGGAAGCTCACAGGGTAATCTTAGGCCAGACACTCTTGCTCAGCTTAGCCTCAGGGGAAGGCGGTGGAGGGGAAGAGAACCAAATATGTCACCTGGAGCTCTTTGGAGGAAAGGTAGGATATAAAAAAATTAATAGGCAGCTAAACTGTTGCTAGAAGCTACTAACTAGATGTAAATGGGAATCTAACCCAAGCATAATGATGAGACCGAAGAGAGCTATAAACAATCTGAAGACAGCTATAAAGAGGGAAGCTGCCACAAAAATATTTGTACTTGTCCTCAGGTTCTTAACCAGCCTGCTATATTAGACTGAGGTCTATCTAGTCCAGCATTCTTTGTCTAAAAATGCTCAGGGCAGCTTTTACATAGGCAGCTTCTTTTGAAGAAAAGAGCCCTAGAGACTTGTGATGTTGTAATCATTATTTTTTATTTACTAATCCGTAAAGGCTGAATGGGTATTACAGGGCCGCAGAAGCAAGTCCATAGTGCAAGTAGTACCAGTCCCCAAGTGAAAGCAAAGTCAGTCTTAAAACACAAGATGACCCTGCCAGGTCTTCCTTCACTCACACACTGCCAGGTAAAAACTAGTTTCTGCTGAAGATCTAACTCCAGGTACATTTCAGGTGCTTGGAACAAAGGGCTTTGAGACAAACTGATGGTTACTTCCCATTTGTCCACCATCAGTGACCAGGCCACACTAAAGCCCCCCAAAGATGGGCCCCATCTCCATTTTGCATGATAGAACAGCATGGCCCAGATGAACATGATTCATTAGCCCTTGCCTCTGAAACCATTTTGTCTCCATCACCATGGACTTCCCCCATTCCATTCCATTGCTTTCAAAACCAAACCTCTATGTAGACTTCAAAAATCCATATCTAAATGGCAAAATGATGTCAAAATTAGCAGATCCACTGACATATGCTAACAGTTCTTCTGGCTGAAAAAGAAGAAAGAAGAAGAAGAAGAAGAAGAAGAAGAAGAAGAAGAAGAAGAAGAAGAAGAAGAAGAAGAAAAGATGGCTTTGTGAGACTGAATCCAGAGGATGGTGATTTTGGAAGTAGCACACAGTTATAACGGTGGCCCCCAGCAAACATTTATTCCCTTGGAGGGAAAGAAAGAAGCTCATTGTCTAGAAATAAGCTCCTACCGCACAGCTGAGCCCCATGGATCCTACTGAGCTGTCACCTCAAGCTCACCCTCACCTGGGCTCTGCAAAGGTAAGAGATTTTCCAGAATCTTCTGGCAACCCCTAGAATTCCAGCTAGAGGGAATGAGAGAAAGTCTTGCAACCCCCTAGTCTAGTGTGGGCTAGAAAGAAGACAGAGAACCCCGTCCATTGGAGGAAGAGCTAAACGTTAGAGCTTTGGAGGGGGAGGGTCTGACTCACAATGGAAATATAACAACAAAACCTTCTGTCAAATGTGCAGATAAGAAGCTCTGGCTTATTTGAGTGATGCATGCCAAGAGGGTAAGAATTGTTTATTAAACCTTTTGACAGCAGAAAAAAAACCATCATGGCTAAGGCAAGGAAGTCTCTTTCGCTGCCACCGAAAGACTGGCTGACTAAACAGTGAGAAATTGCAGAGATGTAGAAACTGGCATTTTATGTTCATCCGAGAGAGGAGAGATTAAATATAGAATCATCATCTGTGAGTAAGTGGAAATTATTTCTGAACTGCTGGAATAATATACAAGGGGCAAATTCCATCTCAAATCAAGCGCTGGCTTTGTTTTCCATGGCAGGGAGCTGCATGCAGCCCCACCACCGCAGTCCCCTGCCGCCCCCAGTGCTTCATCAAGCCCAGAACACAAGGGAGGACAAGGCGAGGGGCCGGGACATGGGCAGGGCAGGGTCCAGGCCTTCCCCTTATGACCAGATCCCACACGAGCAGAGCTGTCGCAGTTTCCACCCCTGTGGTGCCCTCACACTCTGTTGTAAATAATGCTTTTACAGCAGGAGTGGAGAATCGTTTTCAGTCTAGGAGCCACATTCCCCACTGAACTACCTTCTGGGGGGCCACATGCTGGCAGTGGATGGGGCCTGCCTGTCCTCCATCCAGTCAGACAGGAGGCATTAGCAGAGCAAAAACAGATAGGCAAAAACAGCCCGAGGGGGTGGAAAGCAGGGCTACTGTATGGGGCATGTCTTGGGGAAAGGCTGTTGGCTTCAGAGAGACCCCAGGGTCAGATAAAGAGGCCCGAGAGCCGCATTTAACCTGAGATTTCTCATCTGTGTATCAGAACTGCGACGCCCAAAATGGAGGGCAAGGCAATGAGGAAACCCTCTTGCCCACAGGGAAGGCAGTCAGAGCAGCAGCTCCGCACTTTCCCCATCACTTTTCCGCACTTTCCCCATTGTGTAGTTTGAGGCTAGAGGTGACTTGGCGGTTGGGAATGATCCAGACTCTGAGATCTGGGGGCATCAAGCTAGCGAGTTTCAGTAGCAACAGTTTTCTGTGGCAAAAAAGGGCCCAACATTGCTTTCTTCCTCCTACCTGGCAGGGTTGGAGGCTGGTGGACAGGGGGGAATGTGTGTGCGCGAGGTGGGGTGGAGAGAGGATGGATGGATGGATGAGTGAATGAATGAATGAATGGGTGAGAGGCTGGGAGTGAGTGAAAGCTGAGGGTCCCAGAAGGAGGGAGCCAAGCTTGCAGGGTGAGGGGAACCTGTGTCTATCCAGAGAGAGAGAGAGAGAGAGAGAGAATACATAAGATGATACATGAATGGAGGAGACAGACAGATAAGGAAAGACAGAAAAGAGCTGTCCCTGCTAGTTTTTGGATTTGGCTCTGCCCACTGCTGGTATGCAGCCCTAGATTACTCCCCACCCAAGGGAATGCAGCTACCTGCCCTGAAAACGATGTTGTACCACCATATTTTTTACCAAGTCCAGTCTTAGGCCAATTGGCAGCCTCATTCATGCCCCCTGGACCTTGGCTCCCTGCCTTTGGGGTCTCTGGCCTCCTGTCCTGCCTGCAACACTGAGGAGACCTCTTTCCTCCCTTGCCCCTCAGTTGTTACTGAGCAAAGTGTCCCAAGGCCCTTCCCACCTGCTCCTGCACCAAGCCCTACAAGCCCCATCCCAGGCATTGCAGCCACTGAACAGGCGCTGTCTAAACAGCATTCCTTTCACCCACTTCTCCCATCGGTCAGTCTGGCACAGAGAGCCTGAAGGATGCTCTGTGGCCTGCAGCCTCCCAGCAAGCCAGAAGAGGGCAGTATGGACTGGTGCGGAGAGAATGCCTTTGCTGAGTCAAACACGCACCCCCTCCCGCCACAACTGGCCCCATGTCAGCCAGATGTGCGATAGCACAGACCACTTACTGCAGCTGGGAAAGAGGAGCCTGGGGCAGGGGACTCTCCCTCCCTGCCCTTGGCAGCTCCCAGAGACTCAACCTGCCAGGCATTGCACCCTGCTCACGTCTGGCTGCCGAGAGTAGTAAGGTGCAGCAGCTAATTTACGTGGGGAAGATAAACGGCGCCATAACGCTCCGGTTATTACCCCTCAGCACTTTTACAGCGTTGCTGGCAATTAATTTAATTAAAACCCCTGTCCTGGATATAAAGGCATTTCATAACTCACTGATTTAACAACTCTCAACCCCCCACCCCACTCCCTAGCATAGCTGCCTGCAGCTCAAGCAGGGGGGCATCTGGGTCCAACAAACACTAGCACAGGTATGTCTGCACATGCAAGGAACTGTGCACAATTAAGCCTGTCAGGCAGATGTGCCATAAAATGTACACATGCAGCAAGCATGCCGCTGTACCTGCAGGCAAATGCACTTGTAGAGGCACAAACTCAGAAAATGCATCAAGTACACATTGCATCCTTCCTTCATACCCGTTTAGCTGCAGCAAACTCAAAAAATGGTACCCAGAATCTATGCACCGACAAACACAGCACTGTGTATACATGCCAGTGAGAGGCTTGTGAAATAAAATGCAATTGCCATGCAACTGCTCTGCAAGATGCACATGAGATGCTCAAAAATGTGTCTTAAAATATACACATCAGTTTGCCAGACAGCCACTCCACTCACATATCAAATACTCTGGTTGTAATCCTGGATTATGCAGCCTCCTATGGTCTTACACAAACATATCCTGTGCATCTGCCCAATTCATCTATTGCCAGGCAAGCCACCTACGGCCAGAAACATCATCTTATTGGAAACCACTTTCTTTATTCCATTTACTCCTCATTAAGCCACATTATGGCAATAAAGTGCAATGTGCCCTTTTCTTCTCCTCTCCGTCCCCAGCCAAAGGCCTCTTGGGCCTGGCACAGGGAAAGAGCACCTGGCAATGCAAGAGGGCTGCTGCTGCTGCTGCTGCTGCTGCAGAGCCCTGCGCTTTTAATCCCACCAGGTGAAGTGAATTTAGCAGCCTCTAAAATTGGGCATTCAGCTTTGTCACAAAAACTAATGCACACAATCTAGCACAGTAGCGCAAGCAACGGTCCCTGTTGAGAGGGAGCTCTAAATGGGAGGTTTAGAGGTGTGGAGGTAGAAGATTGAGGGTGCTAGCAGAAGCTGACGGTGGAAGGGGGGAGAGTGCAGAAGGAGGGAAGCAGGCGAGGCAGAATAAGAGGGAGCCCAGATACAAGCCACCAGTTTGCTGCTGGCTGGTATTAGGTGCATTGGCAGCACTGAACATTGCCCATATATCCTTATTTGGAAGGACTGCGAGATGGAGGTGAAGGTGGGGGATATCTGCAGTGCTGTGCATATGGGAACACAGACCTGGGATTAGGAAGAGGTGCAGAAAGATCAGGAATGGGTCTGGTATTAGCAGAGGTGAAGGCGGCAGGGAGAGGAAGTCGGGGTAACAATGTGCCGCACAAGTTAGGAATGGCGGCGCTCCAGAAAACAGAATTGCTCTAGCCAAACTGCGGAGCATGCATTTTGCCTGTAGGAAAACGGCATTTCCCCTTCAACTAACACATCGATACTGAATTGCACTTGTGATGGAGAAGCACCTGGCGCTCATTGGTTGAGCGGGTGAGATTACTCAGAATGTTTGCTTACCTGCTCGGGGAACTAAACAATTTGCAATCCATTTTCTATGAAGGAAAGGAAAGCCGTCACTTTGGCTGGGAATCAAGAGGTACAAGAAAAGATATCGGAAAGCTAAGGTGCAGGGAGCCCCTAAGCAGCAAAAGCAGAACCAAGGGGCTGACTAGGCCCTTGAAGAGACAAGGAAGGCAAACATGGACATTGGGCGCCACAGGGTGCTGAAGACAAGCAAGTAGAAGAAAGGAGAAAGCAGGACTGGGACTGAACACTGTGTTAAGGAAGCAGGTGGGAGATTTGGGGACTCTGGACCAAGGAGGCCAAGAGAGGACAACAGATGTGTGGGACTTTTGGCCCTCCAGATCAGCCCCATCAGCCACAGAAAGCATGGCTGGTGGCCAAGGATTATGAGAGCTGTAGTTCAGCAGCATCTGGAGTTCCACAGGTTCCTCACACCTGAGCTTCAGGTACTAGATGTGGATTCTAAACCCTAACAGGGTGCTCTGACAGTCATGGCTTCAACGGTCTCTGCAGCATTGTGACCTCCCAAGCAATCTTGAGCAGCCAATGAGGGACGAATAGGAATAGTCCCCCAATGAGGGACGAACTAGAAAAGAGTAGTTTGCACCAACATGGATTTGTATATTGCATATATTTGATTTGTCTTTGCTGTTCATACCAGTAGGCATTCCGTTTTGTGTGTGTCGCTGCCTTCTAATTTCTTGATTCTGTTATGCCAATTAAGTACCAGTAGGGCATGTGTGCAGATAGCTACATGCACCCTGCTTTAAAACAACAACCTCCACCACCAAGAAGTGTGCAAAAACACACAGCCAGGGAATTGTAAAGTTGATTGTGTATTTTCTAGGTTTGTGCAAATCTGGAGGCTCGGAATAAAATATGCATTGATAAGGCTAGTACCAATTGTCTGTGCCATTTTCTGGTTTTGTGCGAGTATTATGTTCTGTGTGTAAAATTATTGCCACATCCATTTTGGCCTTCACCACAGGCAACCAGGTGAGTGGCTACTTACAACCCTGCCTTCTGTCATCCTGTCTCTGCCAGTGCCAGTGCTGAACAATAAATGCCCTAGTCCTCTGCCTCGTGATTGGATCCTTCTGCCAACTTCTATTTTAGGCACTTCTTATTTTAAAAGATAATAATTTATCTTGCTGATGGCTACGTGTTTCCCCAATGCACAAAGTAAGCCCTGATGTAACAGCTCATCCAGCACTCGCTTGGTTGTTTTTAACATCCCAAAAGCTGACATCTGCCCCTACGGCCCCCTCCTTTCACTGCCATTTCAGGAACCTTTGCGTGGAAGCTGTTTTTTCCCCGTTTTCTTGCTGCCTGTGTGCTCCCCTGCTGTGCAAAGCCAGCCCTGGAGTGATCGCCCAGCCTTCTACTTAGCAAAAACAAATGGCAAACAGCCGCAAAACGACTGCCCTCCTCTATTATGTGGGGGTGAATGATTGTGCAACTGGCACCGGATCAGGACTATTGCAAAGAGAGCGCTACAGGTAAACCTCCATATTTTTATGATCTGAAAAGGCTCTGAGATTCTTAAGCATAATAGAAGTGTTCCCACCCCATTCCTTTTCATTAACAAGATGATAATATCCTAGATCCAACCTCCTGAGCTGTTACAGAAACAGAGTATCAAATGTTTTCAAACATATTAGTCAATTTCTAGGATGAGTACTTCGGTGACTAATTCGCTAACCATTCCCACATACAACGGGCTACGTCAGGTGTGGCAAACCTTTTCCCAAGCCTCTTGTGGTGGACTTCCCAGGCACCCATAGGAGCCAACTCCTAGGGGCCAAGGTCCCTTCGGTCCCCCAATAAAATATTTGAGGGAGCCGGGGCCCCAAAAGTTAATAGGCGTTGCCATTCAAATGGGGTTTGTGTGTGTGCTGCATCATGTGATTAATTATGTGGGGTCGGGATTACCTGCCCCCTTGAAATATTTTATTCAAGTTGGCACCCCTGCAGGTGCCACATGCCAATGACGAGCAGGGCCAGAGGCCAAAGAGGGCATAGCAAGGGAACTGATTCTTACAATTATATAGTCTGCACTTCAGTCACACAGTCAACGGTTTGTACACCCACACCCCCCACACCCCTCTTCACATCCAGGCTAGTAAGAGTCAGGGGAAAGTTCTTAAGGAGAGTGGGGGGCATGGCCTGGAGAGGGACTTGCCCCCCCCCAAGACAGATGTTTCATTGCAGGTGTCCTCTGCAACATGTTATAGACACAATCAGTGCTTTTTTTCTTAAAAATGTTTAGGGGTACTCTCATTTTGACTCAAGAAAATCACTGGGAAATGAAGCCGCCATCGGAGGTGGTAACAATGAAATTGGCGATTCACAGTGCTATTCAACAGAACTGAAGATTCACCGTGCTAGAGAAGAAACTTAGTTTCTTCTCCCGTTAGATTCACAAAGTGTTTAGGGGCATGCGCACCCCTGTGTACCCCAGGAAAAAAGCACTGGACACAATAATAATGCATAGTAGTGGATTTATCCCACTTGGGTTGGTTCTGCAGTGCTTCCCCAACACAACCATGTTATTGCTGTCCAGAGGAGCTATAGCGCACCAAAAGCTGGACAAAAATAAACCAGAACATTTGTGGTATAAAAAGTTATGGGATTTCTGCAAGAAGCTACAGGAAATGCACTGACTGGAAATGAAGCAATGTGGTCACTCCCAAAACTTTGCAGGTGCAAATAGTATTGAAAGGGAGACTGTGTGTGACCACCCTGAGTGAGCCAGAGTGCTGGACTGGGAGATGGGGTGACCATGGGCCAGAGATGGAGCTCTCTGGGTGACCTTGGGCCAGACACTGTTTCTCTGCCTAACCTACCTCACAGGGTCGGTGTAAAGATAAAATGGGGAAAGGCAGAACCCTATAGCTCCTTGGGGAAAGGTGGGGTATAAATGTAACAAGACAGCAGCAACAGTAATGTTTTAATGTAGGAGGTAGGTAAAGGTAAAGGTACCCCTGCCCGTACGGGCCAGTCGTGTCTGACTCTGGGGTTGTGCGCCCATCTCACTTAAGAGGCCGGGGTCCAGTGCTGTCCGAAGACACTTCCGGGTGGCGCTGTGGGTAAAACCTCAGCGCCCAGGACTTGCCAATCGTCAGGTCGGCGGTTCGAATCCCCGCTGCGGGGTGCGCTCCCGTTGCTCAGTCCCAGCGCCTGCCAACCTAGCAGTTTGAAAGCACCCCCGGGTGTAAGTAGATAAATAGGGACCGCTTACTAGCGGGAAGGTAAACGGTGTTTCCGTGTGCTGCGCTGGCTCGCCAGATGCAGCTTTGTCACGCTGGCCACGTGACCCGGAAGTGTCTTCAGACAGCGCTACGGAGCAGCAAAATAGGGCAGATGGACTTTGAGACCGGGAAATCTTTTCACAGAAACCCTTGGCCAGCGTGACAGTTTATTTGTTTTTAGAGTAGCCCAATGACTATGCCTGCTCAAAAGCAAGTCCTATTGAATTCAATAGGGCTTACTCCCAGGTAAGTGGGATTAGGACAGCAGCCTAAGATCAGATATGCACATGCATAATCGGATCTGGATGGACAGATTTCATTTCAATTGTAGAATTCAGGATTTCAGTACAGAAATTAGGGACAGCCTCCTACAAGTGACAATGCTACCGTACATTGGTTGTTCATAACCCTTCGTTTTAGCAGAGTTGGACCTTAACCACCAGAACTTTTGCACCTGATACTGCAGTATAAACACCTGTCAGATTCCCGATTTCAGTGACAAGCCCCCAAACTGTTAATGAACAGAATGACAGGTTTCCACAAGCACCCTTCACACCTCCTCATGTTAACTGTGAGGATCTTCTTTTGCTCCTCAATCATACCCTGGTAGGAACCCATGCCAAACTCACAATTCCAACATAGATGTAAGACTGGGAGGTTGGCTTGGAACAAGTTGCGTCCTTCTGGGCCCATTCCCAATGCTGTTTAGGCAGGAATCAGGACAATGCTAGGCTACCTGCAGTGTACTAGTTTGAGCAGCCGTTTAAGAATGGGGAGGTCTGGGTTCAGATCATTGATAGTCAATGCAGCAGAGTGTGAGCGCCAGACGAGGACCAGGGAGACCCAGGTTTAAATCTCCACTGAGCCACAAAGCTTACTGGATGGATTTGGGCAGGTCACAGCATTCAACCTGATCTATCCTGCATGGTTGTTGTGAGGATAAAATGGGGAGGGGCGTTGTTGCTGCTGCACTGAAGTCTTTAGGGAAAGGAGGCAGAATTCATATGTAGTAACTTTACAGTCATTTTAAAGGTTTGAATTCATAAAGGTTATGCCTCAAATGTCAATGAATTGCTTGTCCCCAGCATGGAAACAGAATCCTCATCGACAACAAATGTGGATCTAGTGCAGACACACAGAGAGAGACCTAGGGTACACCTGCATAAAGGTAAAGGGACCCCTGACCATTAGGTCCAGTCATGACCAACTCTGGGGTTGCGGCGCTCATCTCGCTTTATTGGCTGAGGGAGCCGGCGTACAGCTTCCAGGTCATGTGGCCAGCATGACTAAGCTGCTTCTGGCGAACCAGAGCAGCACACAGAAACGCCATTTACCTTCCCGCTGGAGCGGTACCTATTTATCTACTTGCACTTTGATGTGCTTTCGAACTGCTAGGTTGGCAGGAGCAGGGACCGAGCAACGGGAGCTCACCCCATCATGGGGATTCAAACTGCCAACCTTCTGATCAGCAAGTCCTAGGCTCTGTGGTTTAACCCACAGCACCACCCGTGTCCCGCCACCCGCGTAGGGTACACCTGCATATAGGAGCTCTAATGACTGGGTCCATACCTACACTCTGATATTAACTTGGCAAAAGATTTGCATGACTCAGTCAGGAGAGCATGAGACTCTTAATCCCAGGGGTCATGGGTTGAAGCCCCAAGTAGGGCAAAATATTCCTGCCATGCAAAGGGTTGGACTACATGACCCTTGTGGCCCTATCCAACTCTACAAATTCAAAGATTCTATGACCTTGGCTTATTCTTGCAGCAATAGGGCTGGGATAGGGACCTCTCTGGGGCTGGCTCTTGAGCGCAAGCCGGAGTGCAGCCCCCTGCCTCCCCTCCTGCCCCTAGTAAACTGCCCCGATCACTGCTATCCCTGCAGAGCTGGTGGGGAAAGTCCCTTGTGGCAGGCCTCCACCTGATAGTACTAATTAGCCCTCAACCCACTTAATTGCCCGCTGTCCCTGTAATTACAATCTTGTTTCTTTCTATGAGCACAACGGGAGCTTGGGGGCTGCCTTGATTTTGTGTTTCCCTGTCAGCTCATTATCTTCCCGGCCCCTTTAATAGCTGGGGATGTGGCCGTGTGTATGTGTGTGTGTTGTTGGGGGCACAGATTGTGGAGGCAGAGAGTGGGAGCTCAGCGAATCCCTTCCTTATGCCAGGCTGCTGCAACATCAAGGGGCTGCCACCTTTCATTACACTAATGGTTGTAATAGTGAACTCCTCCTTTTGTACCACTTGACACAGCGACGAACACATGGCAGGGAAACATGCAAAATCCAAGCCCTTCTGCTGCAGAGGAGCCTGCCATTTTGGGTGAGCTGGCATTTGCTGGGGCAGCAGGAAAGACTCGCTGCCATGAGGGGAAAGGGCCCCTGAATTAGCTCTGTGGGACAACATGCTGCAAGGACCTGGGTAGCAGGTATACAGTAGCTGTCATCGCTGGGTAGCATCCAGCCAAGTTCTCCTAAAAACAGACCAGTTGAAATGAATAGGCCCAAGCTAGTCATGCCCATTCATTTCAATGGGTCTACTCTGAGTAGGACTGACATTGGATATAACCCACTATCCTTAGCACTGCGATCCCCAAACAATGTACCATGAGAAATACAGTCACTTATGAGCCTTCATTCATTCATTACCTGCCGCATCTTGCAACAATTTACTGCTCCAGTCATACCTCCTTTCGATCATTCTCCACTGGCAGGGCAGGGGTACAGTTTGGCATCGCATGTGACTGGTTCATCCAATCGCTCCTGATGCAGAGACTCAGCAGAGTTACCTGCTCTCAGAAGAGGCTGTCTGAGTGACTGCCCTCAGCTCCTGTGCTTTCATCCCACCAGGAGTCGCTCTCATCCTAGTGACTCATGCAGAAACAGAGAGGAAGGGGACCACCGTTCCATAGCACTTCCCACGTTTGTGTGCTGGAGGTCCCGGGTTCTCCTCTTGACATTTTCAGTTTGAAAACAACAATCAGGAGCATGCAATGGAGCAAAAGCCTCTGCCCTGAGACTCTGAAGATTGGCTGCTTATCGGAGGAGACAATACTAAGCTAGATAAGTACATAGCCTGGTTGAAGGTAGTTTCCTACATGAGATGTAGGCTTCAGCAGGTGAGCAATGCTTACACTTCCACACTTTAAAAATAAATATTTTTGGCTGTAAGATTGAAGGGTACCTCCAGTTTTAATTCTGGGCAGGGAATGTTTCAGAGATGAGAATTTTATGCACTTGCTTTTGTGTAGCATTTCCTGTGGTGTTTAAGAAAACCTTTGTATTTGTTTATTAGATCCTTCAGGGGGGGATCAGTGCAATTATCCCCATTTTACAGATGGGGTTGAGACTGTGCCAGTGGTGTTCAGGGGGGTGTTAAACAGGGAGGGAACCATGCAACATAAAAGCAGCATTATAACTGACTTTCTCCAGCACTGCAGCCTCTGCCAAGTCGAGACAGTGCCCAAGACTTCCCAGGACAGAGGTTTGGCACCCTCAAGGGAGGCCTGCACCCCTGGGAGCAGTGGGAGGCAGGCTCAGATTGCCCTCTTGCCTTTGCTGCCCTGCTCACCTGCATCAGGATTGTCATGGAAACAGGCTCAATGCTTTTGAAGTCACCTAGGTGATGGATCTGAGCTACATTTCCCAGACAAGGAGCAGGAAAGGGAGGTGAGGCCTTGGGGGAGGGCAAGGGCTGAGCCAGGTGGAAGGGAGGCAAGACTCTGCAGAATGGATGCCAGCAGCTCCTACCATGACCCTGCAAGGAGGTGCCTGCAGCTGTGCTTGGACAGTATTTATGAGCATCGAGCTGCAGTATATAACCATGGGGATGGGGCTGATTGAGCAGCCTGTTATCTCAGCAGCTAAATGGGTAATTGGGAGCAGGAGACGCTATCGGCAGCGATAAATCCCCCAGCAAAGCCAGTGCATTAACTAGGGCTTTAGTATCAATTATCCCTCCCAGCAGTGTTGAATAGAGAAAGTGATGCCTTTAAGTGTTGCAGGGTGGGGCGTGGGGGAGAGACTTCTGGCTGTTCTTGCCCCCAAGCCTCAGGTGGAAAGAGGGAGGCAGCAGCCCAAGGGCAAGAACTTTCCCCAGGAACACAGGAACAGGGATATTGCCAGTGAGGCAGGCATTCAAGGGCAGGGGTGGTGGTAAAAGCTGGGGGAGCAGCCTCAGTGGCAGACCAGCAACTTGATCAGGCTGTGAAAATACACTGGATTGTTTATTTTAGTAGTCCAATATACTGCTTGCCTCTAGAGCCAGGAAGATGGAAACTGCTGAAATGAGAGAGTGTGCTTTTGAGCATGTATAGAGAGCCTTCCTCTCACCACTGAACAAGCCCATAATCAGCCCCCGCACAGAGATGGAGAGGTTTCAAGGTCAGCTGGTCTAACTTCCAGCTGGGTGTCAGCCCTTACATTTTGATATCAGGCTCTGCTCAGCATGCCATAAATGGATAGCATCCAGTCCTCATAGAGGCTGTGTATATTGTGCAGATGAGACACTATATGACTGAGGTTACGCTTGCTGGGTTTCTCTGTACTAGGACCAAGCTTATCCCCAGTAGTCACCAGACACTAATCCATAAAGCAACACCAATTCTTCTTCCTCCTCACCTTCACGGATATTGATGTCCACTGCACTCATTCTGACTCTCTTCCCAGATGGGAGGAAGTTGTTAGCAAAATCCATGCCCTGCTGTCTTGCTTTGCATTAGGGCATCACCCCCATGTCCTCTTGGACTTTCCAATTAATTGTTTTAATCACCATGATGCATGCAAGCTATTTTCATTTTACATGTGTATTTGTCCTTTCCTCCAAGGAGTTCAGGGCAGGCAATTCTCACCCCACTCCCCATTTTATCCTCAAATCCAATCCTGCATGATTGGATAGGCTGAGGTTCACCCATGAAGGACCTAACCGAGCTTCACGATTGTGTGAGGATTTGAACCCTGGTCTCTCAAGTCCTACTCTACCACTTTAACCACGACACACCGATTCTCAAACATTTCATCTTTGCTTTTGTAGTTCTGAGAGAGACCTATGTTCCAGGGTGAGGGAGGGAGGGAGGCACAGACAGGACTGGTTATCTGAATTGCGCTAGTTTGGACTACAATTCCCATCAGCCCAGCAAGCTGGGAATTCTCAAAGTTAACCCTTCTTATACAAGGAGTCTGTGTAGACCAGGCATGGCCAAACTTGGCCCTCCAGCTGTTTTGGGGCTATAATTCCAATCATCCTTGACCACTGGGTCCTGTTAGCTAGGGATGATGGGAGTTGTTGTCCCAAAACAGCTGGAGGGCCAAGTTTGGCCATGCCTGGTGTAGACTATTACTCTCCTAGGATATTGACTGTGTAACTCACATATATGACTCCACTTTTCCAGATGGTAATTTATCGCCACCTGCCAGACACTGGCTTCCATTATCTCCCAGGATGCTCCAGCATTTGCAACTTGTACATCCTTGTCTGGTGAATGAAGAGAGAAGAGGGGCTGTGCACAACTAGAATCAGTTGTGTGGAGAAATGCTGTCAGACAAACTCACTATCACAACTGGTCATGAAGGCCTTGGTGATAAAACTGGTGGTTCCAGAGGACATCTCTCTTAACAAAAACAATAGTAAGGTATAGATGTTCTCTCATTTGCTATTGTTCCTACAGCCGTGCTCTGGTAGAAGACCAGCTCTGGAATGGGAATCACTTATTAAGAAGGTTTCACAATCAGGAAGAGATATTGGGTTGGATCGAGACTAAGTTAGTTAGATCTCACTGAAGTCCATTGGGCATAATGAGTCATTATTAACTTTCCAAACAGATTTCAACTGGGCCTCAATTTGGCTACCTACCTGAGTCTGAATCCAACTAATTATCTCCAAAGATAGCAAGCGTACAGATATATTGATAGGGAAGACAGGTGTGTTATAATTCAGAAATTATCAGTGAGCAAATCTGTACGAGAGAGAGAAAGATTAAAATCTTTTCAACCCACAGGGAAATTTAAGTCCTGGACTAGACAATACGCTTGGCATGTGATCATTTATTCCAGGCTTGTTTTTCTTTCAGAAATAGCCATGGGCAGGAGGGGGTGGAATGGATTGGAGCTGCAGTAAATGCAGCCCCCCCCCCAAAAAAATAATCCCCCTGAAACTATAATTTGGCTCAAAGGTGCTATTGAAGGAAATGTCACCTTCAGGGGTAAATCCCTTCTCCTGGGGTACTATTTTAGTGATCTGGATCAAGCCCCCACAGCTATTTCTAAAAGAAAAGGAAAAACCCAAGACACACAATCACCTGGGAAATGTATCATTTCGCTTCAGCTTACTCCAGGCTGCAGAGGAGGCAGGATTCTTACCCATCGCACTCTGGTCCATACCAATGTAAGAACCTGAATAGGGTCCTCTTAGATAAAAAGTCAAGCACCCCACAAATGAGCTCACTCACCTGCCACTGCTGGTGAGCACATTTTTCCTTGCCCCTTCTCTCAAGCCTGGAGAAAGATAACGGACCTCATGGACCTAGTGCTGGTTTGAGAATGGACAGGAAAGCAGAGAGGGGTCTTGGCCCTTTACGAGCCTTCCCAAACCCAGCATGGGCTTCAATAAACTCTGCTGCCCTCCTCCAGGCTCAGGAGGAGAATGGGGAAGTCTCCCTCATCTGACACAGTGAGCCACTCAGAAAACAGTGGGGAATTTTACTGCTTTGTGCAACTCTCTCAGTGCAGCAGGAAGGGTCCCTGATGCTCTTACCCAGCTTGGATTTGCAGGGTAGGGAGAATCAGAGCTTGCCCTCGCAATTGCACTAGACCAGCAGTTCTCAACCTGTGGGCCCCCAGATGTTGTTGGACTACAACTCCCATCATCCCCGAGCTCTGGCCTTGCTAGCTAGGGGTGATGGGAGTTGTAGTTCAACAACATCTGGGGACCCACAGGTTGAGAAAGGCTGCACTAGACCAACCTTTTCTCTTTTTCGTGTCAATGGCCCCATTCCCCTAGGGGTACCCCGTTGGTGGCTGCATACTGACTGTGTTCAGGTCCAAAGCCAGCCACCCCTTCCCTCTCTCCCCCTGCCATTTCTCTTCCTGACACCTCCTTCCCTTCTTTCTCTTCCCCTCTCTTTTCCTCTTCCTCTGGTGCAGGTGGTGGTGGGGATGGTATGGAGCCAAAACTCCCATCAGACTTAGCAAGCATGGCCAATGGCTAGGAGTGATGGGAGTTGTAGCTCAGCAACATCTGGAGGGCCAGAGGTTTCCCCCACACCTGCTTAGTGGGCTGCCAAGGGAAGAACAGAATGCTCTTGCCGAAGATGGAAACTGGTGCTTTGCAAAGGAACTTTGAAAGTAGGCCATAAAAGTGGCATAACATCGGGCAAAGGGCCAAAGCTTTGGTGGGTCAGGCCAAAGTTCCATCTAGTCCTGCATCCCATTCGCTCAGTGGCTAACCAGATGCCTATGGGAAACACCCCTGCTCTAGGGCCTGGAGGTGCTCAGAAATTATGCCACAAGGGTCAGGGTCAGTGGTGAGAAAAAGACTGTGCACTTACCAGCCTCATATAACCAATACACTTAAGTCTAATTCATACATGAAGGGGTTAATACAGGCATAGGCAAACTTGGCCCTCCAGATGTTTTGGGAGTACAACTCCCATCATCCCTAGCTAACAGTTCAAGTGGTCAGGGATGATGGGGGTTGTAGTCCCAAAACATCTGGAGGGCCACGTTTGCCTATGCCTGGGTTAATACTATAGACTCTATAGTAAGCTGTCCTGCCAGGCTTAGCTCACCTTGTGAGTGAGGTCATCAAGCCATTATTCCCCTGCAGAAGCTGCGAAGAGGCTAAAGCTGGTTGCTTCGGCTTAGCCACATGGCTCTCACAAACCACTCAAGTTCCTATACCAATAATTTAGGAACGTTTGCCATTCTGGAACCAAACTTTTACTGCCCGTGCAACCTTTCTGTGCAGATATATGGAAAAGCACATGAACCAGACCTTTGAAGAGTTTGTAAGTAAACCAATTTTTAATTTACCAAATGCGTGGTCTTTTCCTGTGCTGAGGGAAGAGGGAAACTTTCAAAGAAACTCAGAAGGGCATATTTTAAAGGTCTAACAGGCTATATTTCCACACACTACTTTACTGCATGTTTTGTGATTTTAAATCTCTGCTTGGGTTCTCTCACCAAAGAATAGTTGCTCCAAACCTGGATCTTGGTACCCAGGAATTCCTAATTTTATACCTATTCTTCCTTGAACTAACCAAAATTATGGCCAGCTAACATTTGAGGCCCAGTGTCAAAGCTTCATCTAGTCCAGCATTCTGTTTCCCACAGTGGCAAAATCAGGCATGCCATTGTAGAATGCATGGGGTGTGTCAGGGAACTGCCATCGGAAGGACAGGAGGTGCAAAGGCTCCCTCAGGTTGAAAGAGACGGAGCAGCTGAAGAGGGAACCAGTAGGGGGCGAGCAGGAACTTCCAGGGAAAGTGAGTCGGAGGGGTGGCTCAGAGACGTTTCCAGCGAAAACAGTGGAGAGGTCTCAGGACCTCCTATAGGGACACCCACGCCTCGCCGGAAACTGTCACGCAGAGAGTCCAGAAGACGTGTTTCCGTGAAAGAGCTTTTATGTTGGAAACGTTTCCGAAAGCAACCACTTTCGGATTCTACTAGCGATTGACGCAGCCATGCCGGAGGGGCTCCGTCACAGGCAGAGGTTTGAAAACCTGATCAAACTCTGAGGGACTTGCATTTTACGCACAAGCAGCTCATCATCCCACCACAGCAATCCGAAAGTCCCTGAAAGCCAGCTTGTGCAAGCAGCGGCATCATGAGCGACCCAGCCGGAACCGGAGGAGCAGGAGCAGCTGGAGGAGGTCCAAGCCTGGAAGAAAGGTACAGGGCGTTGGAGATCCAGCTGGCCATGCAAACGGCGAGGCTTGAGGAGAGGAGGGCTCAGGATGCAGAAAAGGGAAAGGAGAAAACCACCCCGATAGCCAGAAAGGTGCCAGGATTGGTGCAGAAATTCGGGGGAGATCCCAGAAACTATCATGCCTTTAGAACTGAGATGCAATACGCTCTCAACCTGCAGTATGATGACTTCCCCGACGAGGAATCGCGAGTGGCTTTTGTAATTGGCCATCTCGAAGGGGGGGCGAAGGATTGGGTTCGACCCCTGATGGCAGTGAATAATGAGATACTAAAGGACACGAGGAAGTTTTTTCGTGCCATGGACCTGATGTTTTCCAGTGACATTGAGCAGGGGGTGGTACGAAGGCAGTTAATGGCTTGCAAACAGGGGAGCAGATCTGTCCGTGAGTACTGGACTGAGTTTACTATGCTGATTCATAAATTGGGGTGGGACCTATCGGCGGAACCCATCCAAATGCTTTTTGAAGAGGGGCTTTCTTCGGCCGTTAAAGATGAACTTTCCCGGGGGCCAAGGGCGGAGTCTATGGATCAGCTGACCAAATCCGCGCTGGCCATAGGAGCGCGCCAGGAAGCGAGAGCTTTGGAAAGGCGGGAAGGGAAAGGAGAACGTTGGAGGGAACTGCGCATTCCGGACATTCCAGAGCCACCTTTCCCGCCGGCAGAGCCGATGGAAGTTGGAACAGCGCGGGCGCGCGCAGTTTCAAATCCCAGTGAAGGGCGGAAGAAGGAGGGAAAGAGCGCCAAGAAATGTTATCTCTGCCAACAGCCAGGGCACTTTGCCAGAGTCTGCCCACAAAGAAAGGAATGGCAAGGGATGGCAGGAGCTGTGGGGGAAAGGGAGGAGGAAAACAAGGAGCAAGTAAAAGCCAACGCCTGGCTGCCACCGTCGGGGCACAGCAGCCAGGCCAAAGAGCAGTGAAAGTGCCCACGCCAGAACCACCCAGACCTGCTTTAGTGATAGAAGTGTCACTAGAGCTGCCAAATGGACACCCCCTACAGGTCAAGGCGCTTTTGGATTCAGGCAGCTCCTGTAATTTTATGAGTAAGGAGTTTGCAGCTGAGCACCAGATACAGACCATCCCTTTAAGTAATCCCTTGCAGGTGACCACGATTGATGGCAGAGAGCTGTTGGGAGGAGAAGTTAGCCAACAGACTGTCCCGATGATAATGAGGGTGGCAAGGCACACCGAACGGATAGCGTTTAATGTGGCCACCTTGGGAGGAGCTCCCATCATTTTGGGGATGAGCTGGCTGGCGCTACACGATCCGCTAGTGGGCTGGCATCAGAGGGTGGTCTCCTTTGGGTCAGCGCATTGCCTAGAACACTGCAAGCAGGGGAAGGTTCAGGGCGGAGACAGAGTCACCCTAGCCGGGATGGAAGTAATGGGCAGAGGGAAGGTGCCCCCGCAATACGCAGATCTGAGCAACGTATTCAGCGAAAGGGAAGCAGACCAACTGCCGCCGCATAGACCCTTTGACTGTCAAATCAACCTACTCCCTGGGGCCCAACTCCCAGTGGGCAAGCTGTACGCCATGTCCGACAGGGAGATGCAGGAGCTGAGGGAGTTCATTGACAAAAACCTGAAGCGAGGTTTCATCAGAGAGTCCCGAGCGGTGGGGGGCAGCCCAGTGTTTTTTGTGGACAAAAAAAACACAGATAAGCCGAGACTTGTGTGTGACTTCAGGGCCTTGAATGCAGTGTCGGAACCCCTGGCTTTCCCTATGCCCCGAATTGATGACATTTTGACCAGGGTAAGGAAGGGAAAGATTTTTACAAAGCTGGACCTGCGGGGGGCGTACAATCTGATACGCATAAGGAAGGGAGATGAATGGAAGACCACCATGTTCACCCCTTTGGGAGCCTTTGAATACCTCGTTATGCCCTTCGGTCTACAAGGAGGCTCCGCGTGCTTTCAAGCGTTTATTAACCACGTTCTGGGGCCTTTGCTCTACAAGAACTGTGTGGCCTTTTTAGACGACGTGTTGGTGTATTCGGAGGATGAGGAGCAGCATGTGAGGGACGTTCGAGAAGTGTTGGGCAGGCTGCAAGCCAACCAGCTGTGGGTGAAACTGGAGAAGTGCCAGTTTCATACCAAGGAGGTGGAATTCCTGGGGTACCGCTTGTCAGACAAGGGATTGGCCATGGATCCAGGCAAGGTCCAAGCGGTACTGGAATGGAAGACACCGAAGACCAAGAAGGATGTGCAAAGATTCTTGGGGTTTGGGAACTTTTATCGGAAGTTCATCAAGAACTTTGCCCACTTGACGGCGCCCATCACCGACTGCCTCAGCAGCAAGAAGAAATTTGTTTGGACGGCGGAGGCGGAGCGAGCATTTGAAGAACTGAAAAGGGCTTTCGCCTCGGAAGAACAACTTCTGCATGTGGATTTACGAAAACCCATGAGAGTGGAAACCGATGCGTCCGACCGGGCGGTAGGGGCGGTACTTCTTCAACCGGGGAGGAGTATGTCAGAGTGGAGACCGTGTGCCTTCTTCTCGCGGAAGCTGAATAAATCCGAGAGGAACTACACGGTGTATGACAGGGAACTACTTGCCATTCACGAAGCGTTCCGGAGGTGGAGACATTTATTAATTGGGGCACAACACAAGGTGCAAGTGTGCACCGACCACAAGAATTTAGAGTATTGGAGAACAGCTCGAGTGCTCAACCAACGACAAGTGAGATGGGCACAGGAATTCTCTAAATTCAACTTTGAAATTTGTTATGTGCCAGGTCCAGAAAACGTCAGGGCGGACGCTCTCTCCCGCAAACCAGAGTATTGGGAGGGGGAGGGGGCGATTGAAGAGAGACATGTCATCCCTGAGGACCGCTGGGTGTGTGGGGCGGCGCTGGTGGGGCAACGAGAACTGGTAGAGGAAACGGAAAATGATGAATATGCCCAGGATAAGCTCAGAGGACTCAGGGGGGAGGGCGAGAGCCCCGAAGGTTTTGAGGAAAGAAATGGGGCATTGTATTACAAAGGGGCACTGTATATACCCGAAGGTGAATTGAGGGGGAGAGTACTCAAGCAGTTGCACGATAGCCCCACGGCGGGACATTTTGGGCAACACAAGACCATGTGGTTGGTTACCAGGGAATTCTGGTGGCCCAAGGTGAGGGAAGATGTAAGGGAGTATGTAAGAGGGTGTGACCAATGTCAGCGAGCCAAAGGGGAAAGACGGGCGCCGGCAGGGTTATTAGAACCATTACCCACACCAGAACGGCCTTGGGAAGCGGTATCAATAGATTTTATGACGGATCTGCCGAAGTCCAAGGGGAAAACAGCCATCATGGTAGTAGTAGACCTGTTAACAAAGATGTGCCACTTTGTAGCATGCTCACATGCAGTCACAGCGGAAGAAACAGCGAAGTTGTTTGTAGAACACATCTTTAGGTTGCACGGGGCTCCCTTGAGGGTGATCTCAGACCGCGGCAAACAATTTACTTCCAGGTTCTGGAGGAAGCTCATGAGCTTGCTGCACGTGGAAGTCAATTTTTCAACGGCCCGGCACCCTGAAACCAACGGGCAGGCGGAAAGAGCAAATGGCATTCTTCAACAATATCTGAGGTGTTATGTCAATGACAGAGAGAACGATTGGGTCGAAAAGTTGGCGCTGGCAGAATTTGCCTACAATAATGCGGAGAATGTGTCCACAGGGATGAGCCCCTTTTTGGCTAATTACGGGTGTCACCCCAGGGCATTTCCAGGGGAGGGAGGGGAGAGATGGAGCGTTCCAGCGGCTGAACATTTTGTAGAAGAGATGGAAGCGATCCATCATCAGCTCCAGCTCAACTTAGAAAGGGCCAAGGCACAATATAAGAAGCAGGCAGACAAGAACAGAAGGGAAGGTGAAACCATAAGGGTGGGGGATCAAGTGTGGCTGTCAACCCAAGGGTTGCCGTTCAAAGGGGGTTGTAAGAAATTGAGGCCCAGAAGATTGGGACCCTTTGAGGTCATTCAGCAGGTCAACCCGGTGGCTTTCAAACTCCGGTTACCCAACCACATGAAATTGCACCCAGTGTTCCACAGGTCGTTACTGTCACCATACAGGGGGGGACGTGAAGGGGAGCACGTCAGGGGACCAGCCTTGGAAGAGAGGGAACGCAGCAACCATGTAGCGGAAATCCTCGATTCCAGGTGGAAGGGAAATCAGGTAGAGTATTTGGTGGCGTGGGAAGGGGAACCGGAGTCAGAAAACACCTGGGTGACTGCAGGGGAGGTCAATGACGAGGTTTTAACAGAAACGTTCCACCAAAGATTCCCTAGGAAACCACAGCCGGTAGAAAGGTTTAGGAGGGAGTACTTCGGCACCACCGACGAGGAACAGGAAATGGAAGGATTCACGGAGTCGGAGTTGGAAGAGGGAATAGACTCCGAAGACGAGGAGTATCGAGAGACGAGGGACAGTAGCAGGTGGAGGGAAGTGTTCGAAACTTCGGACGATGAGGAAGGTTCTTTCAGGGGTTTTACTTCCTCCCAGCCCGGAGGGGAGGAGACGGGAGGGGGTGAAGGGGGCCCTGGAGGGGAGGTGGATGTCAGGGAACTGCCATCGGAAGGACAGGAGGTGCAAAGGCTCCCTCAGGTTGAAAGAGACGGAGCAGCTGAAGAGGGAACCAGTAGGGGGCGAGCAGGAACTTCCAGGGAAAGTGAGTCGGAGGGGTGGCTCAGAGACGTTTCCAGCGAAAACAGTGGAGAGGTCTCAGGACCTCCTATAGGGACACCCACGCCTCGCCGGAAACTGTCACGCAGAGAGTCCAGAAGACGTGTTTCCGTGAAAGAGCTTTTATGTTGGAAACGTTTCCGAAAGCAACCACTTTCGGATTCTACTAGCGATTGACGCAGCCATGCCGGAGGGGCTCCGTCACAGGCAGAGGTTTGAAAACCTGATCAAACTCTGAGGGACTTGCATTTTACGCACAAGCAGCTCATCATCCCACCACAGGGTGGGACATTTCCTTCATACTGTATTGTCAGATGAGCATTTTAGGAATTTTGTATTGTACATCGTTTTCTTTTTCTTACTAAGTTTTTCATTTATTTTACCTGTTTTGTATTTCTTCTTTTTGTTAAGTTGCTTCAAAGTGGCAGACAAATGCGAATCATAATGGTTATAGATAATAAATATTATTGTTGCATCATAATTTTGATTAACGCTTATGGTACAACGGTTTTTATTATTATTACAAATGCATTGGCTGGTAAGAGAACTTTAAAAGAGAGCTGGGGATGTGGGCATATCAAGAGAAGCTCATCTTAGAATTGTAGAGTTAGAAGGGACCCCAAGGATCATCTAGTCCAACCACCTTCAATGCAAGAATTTCAACACACCGTTCCCCATCCAATTTGCTTAGCTTTGCAAATGTGCTAGCAGTTTTATTGCTGCACCACTAGCCATAGCCACCAGGGGGTTTGGAGCTTCCTGCCTATCGCAGAAGCCAGCAATTAAATGAGATTTCAGAGAAGGTCAGAATGTTTGAATTTTTCCAGATGCAGGCACAATAGAGAGCAGTTCACTACACATATATACTAGGATGAGAAGAAAACAAGCCAACAAACAAAATATATCTACTGATGATGAAACATACCCTAGCTAGATTTGGGCTGCTACGCCAAGCGCAGCAGACGTGCTTAGTTGTGTTAGGAACAGGATTAGACAAATACTGTATATATATATATACACGCTCACATAGGTCGAAGATCACTGACAAACTCACACTACAATATTATGAAAACCATTTCTTTTTAAAGGCAGTGCATGCAGAGCTTATGGCGGTGGCTCCATAAACTGTGCTTCTCAGTAGTAGAATATGTGTTCTGCATGCAGAAGGGCCCAGGTTCACCCCCCAGAATCTCCAGGTGGGGCTGCGGGGACTCCAGAGAGCCGCTGCCAGCCGGTGGGGACAATTCTGAGCCAGAGGGACCAATTGCCCAACTCAGGATAAGGCGTCTTCCTTCGTGAGCTAATCTTGGCACAGGGTCAGGTGGATATTAAAACTAATTACCTCAAGAACCACAACTCAAATTAATATGCAAATTTTACGTAAGCACATCTGCTAACGCGCTGCTTCTTTTGTATAAGTAGATATTAGAGGCAGGGTGTTGAGGAGGGGGCAGGAAGGGTGGAGAGGGGCTAACTTTCCCATTAAGGGTCCTCTCAGACAGCCTTTTGAGTGTAAAGATCCCTCATTAGGGCTTGGAGCACTTGATAGCTCCTTCCTCCATAATTGATGACACTGGTTCTTACAAATCTCGCTGAAGTAAGTCTCAATTAACATGCAAATTTTGGGTAAGCGCATCTCCCCATCTCTACTTCCTTGGTACAAGTTCATCACCTCTTGAAGTTGCTCTGGTTACCAGAGAACAGTGTGGTTTGGGAGCAGCTATACAAATATACGGTTCTTTTAGGCAGGAAAAACAACAACAACAGCCAAAAGATCAGAATAAAACACAGAAACACTTACATAGGCCAAACCATCATTATTGCTACCTTATCTTCAGGAGGTCCTTCTGCCAAGAGAGGGGCCACCCTTATTCCCGTCAAAGTCCACACCATCTCAAAGCGTCCTCGTAGAGGGACTTTGTTTTACAGCCAAACCACTAATATATTTTGCAATCTCTCCAAATAGCAAAGTTCAGAACATCTTACCACAATCTAACCACAACTAACTGGGCAAAATTCCCAGCTTAAGCAGGTGTCTGTCCTTCCTTTATGTCTCTCTTGCTTGCGTCACCCTTCAGCATTGCCTCTGATCGGGGTTTCTCTCACACAGAGCTCCCACAATCAGCCATTTTGAGCAATCTTCCATTTTGACATCTGCTTTGGCCAACTTAGTTTAATCTGCATCATCTCAAAAAGCAAGCCACGGGGCCTACAATGCAATCCAGGATGCAATAGCAGCGCCTACCTTCAGCAAGCAGCCAACACAACAGATCCAATACAGCACAAGCCCCTACACCTTTGGCAATAATCTAAGGCACCATAAAGGATATTATGAGCTACAGAAAGGTTGGGTCCTTTGAAAGTGCCAAAAATGCTTGGGATGGCCATAAAAAACATATTTTATTTAACTTAGAAGCATTTATAAAGCACTTAATATTTCAAAAAATTCTAAGCAGTATACAATATGAAAACAATGAACAGAGCATGCAGATATGCATCTATTTTGCACTCAGGTATTTGTACCTTAGTACAAAAACTCCTTGCAAATGGCTACCAGTTGCCCCAATTCAGAGGCAGCCAATATGGTCCCACCACCACTGGTTTCTGGAATACAACACCTTTGACAATTTGCTGCTGGCTGGGGCTGATAGGAACTGGAGTTCAATAACATCTCAAGGGCACCTCGTTGACTATCCCTGCTCTTAAAAAACTAATTTTCCCCAAACAAACCTTCCCTAGGAAAGCACATGATTCCACTTATAGCACTTTGATGAGCACCAGGAGTGTGGCGTCAACACTGCTGTTTGCTCTGTATTCAGCCCATTTCATTTATGCATTTTGTAGCAGTGAGCAAGGGGAACAGCATGGCCCAAATGCATTTACTGCTGATGGTTCCAGGGTGCTGAGCCCAGTGAAGTGGGTGGGTGTCTGAGAGTCTCACAGCTGCCTCTTCTGGCAACTTCATGGAGATGCTGACTGGCATTTGTTCTTTGTAGGATGCCAGCTCTTGGCATCCCCTGAATGTGCTCATCACTTCCAGCAGAAAAGAGGTTTCTGGCCCTCACTGTTTGGGACAAAACCGGGGTGTGTGTGTAGATCGCTTAATCATATGCCTCCCCACCAGACTTCAAGTCCGGGGAACATTAATTATCATGTTGTTGTCTTTAAATCATGAGTGAGAAGAGTGCTCACTGCAGCTCTGCATCCTCAAAGAGTGCCCTCTGCCACCCACCCTTCTGGTACATTGTTTGCCTTGGTACTTGGTACCCTGATTCCCCTCACACAGCTACAAATATGGTTTAATAGACAATCCCTCTTTATGGGGAGCTCTGCGAATTGGAACTCTGAGGGGGAAAGGCATCTCCTAAGAACTCTCAGCACCCTTAACATAGTTCCCAGCATTCTTGCTGGGGGAAGCCATGACTATTTAAAGTGGTATGATGCTTTAAATGCATAGTGCAGATAGAAAGCTTTGTGGTGGTGGGGGGTGGGGACTCTTTCTTATATGCAGGTGCTCTGGTGGTAGAGATACAGTGGTATCTTGGTTGAAGAACAGCTTAGTTTATGAACAACTTGGATGAAGAACGCTGCAAACCCGGAAGTAGGTGTTTTAGTTTGTGAACTTTGCCTTGGAAGCAGAACATGTTTCGCTTCCCATTGTGTGTTCCATTCGTAAATTGAGTCCCCCACTGCTATGGGAAAGCACGCCTTGGTTTAAGAATGCTTTGGTTTAAGAACAGACTTCCGGAATGGATTAAGTTCATAAACCAAGGTACCACTGTATTTAGAGACCAGTTGACCTGGTGCCTATTCCTAGGCTAGTAGCCTGGTGACCCACTGATTAGCTCCAGAACAAAATCTGGATTGATGGTGGCAGGATGCAAGCAGGCATGCACCGTCATCTACCATCCTTGCCATCCCACTTGCATCATCCATCACCCCCTCCCCTTTGCACACCGTTGCACAATGGGAAAGACAAGGCGTCTGCGCCAGCCTCTCTGAGTACTTTGGAAAGTAGGCAGCTACATTGCAGGGGCATAGAAAGGACCGACTTGTTTGCCTCTCTCATGCTACAGTTAAGACCCAGCTCAGATCTGAACCAGATCATCTCAAGTTTGACAGCCTAATGTCATGGTGCCAATAAAGGTGCTTCAACACACACAAACACACCAATTCTAGGAGGAAAAGAACAACCCATGGGCATTGTGGCCCTACGCTGAGGCTATGACCCATCCTTTCAGTTCTGTCTCACGTGATGTCAGAATCAAGCCTTTAGTGTGTCCTTCCCATTACAAATCAGACAGGTACCTTCTCAACTGCTAAGGACATTCCTCTTTCAACCAGCCTTCTGAATGGAGATCTTTATCCCAATTGGTATCTGTTTCTGATTTGAATTGATTTTATGTATGTGTTGTCGTTTATATATGTCTTTTTAAATTGTATTTATATATGCAGTTGGTTTAACAGATATATCAAATTGCTTCATGTTGTCTCATGGGAAATGATTCATGAGTGAAAATAATAATAATAGGGTGGTAGTAGTAGTAGTAGTAGTAATGCTCATCTAAGATGCAACTTCAGTCTCAGAATCAGGAGAGAAACTGTCCAAGAGGTTATAAGAGCACATCTGGGTTCAACAGGCCTCTGCTATGCCCTCCTGATGGCTCAGGAATTGAACCCCCAGAGACTGCTAGAGATCCTGCCACTTCAGGGGCTGCTTAATGTGGCTATTTCTGGCTATGGTAATGTATGTATCTGTGCAAGGGAGACAAGCATCAAAAAGCTCACCTCTTCCCAGCCCAGTTAGTTATTATTACAGCCCTGACAGGGGGAGAGAACTGCCATCCAGAGTGTGAGCTCATTTAGGGAAATGGATGCATTGTGAGAGAGGCACAAATATTATATGCAGCTACACACTGCGGGAGGGTCCTGCCAGGCACACACACACTTAAGCAAACATTTACGTGCACATGTGCGCGCGCGCACACACACACACACACACACACACACATTCTTAATCTGATAGAAACGTAGAGGCTTTGGCTGGCAAAGCAAAAGAACTGCAGCTATCATGGCAGAAAGAGACTGAGACCCTCTGGAACTAACCCCACCTTCAGGTGAGTGGCTGCTGCTTTTGTAGGCATGTGTATGTCTCCCCCTGCAGTGGGGCAAATGAAAGACAGGAGAGGCCAACCGCTTGCTGTCAGTCACAATAATGAGGGATCTGACAGAATCAAGGTAGCGCATAGCAACAGTTCTGACAAGAGGCACAATGCCACAGATCCTCAGAAACATCCCGCTTGCAGCCAGTGCAGCAGCCAATTTTCAAAGAGCTGCTGAGCATTTGGAAGAGACCAGGGGTTGAGGGGGGGGGAGGATGGATAAGGGTGATGAATGTGTGTGCTCCAGACCCAGCGGCTGCTTTGGCTTATTACTCTACACCAGCTGGATCCCACCAAGCTGTACTCATGAGATTTAACAAACCAGAAGCACATTAACCTGACACAGTAGTCACTACAGCCCAGAACAATGTCCTCTGCCCCTTAAAAAAGATGTGCAGCCCATTGATCCCCGGAGAAGGCAAGCCTTTTCAACATAGGACCTTCTGCTATCAGCATAGGGCAGAATAGAACCATCTACAACTCACTCTTCAAATACCCATTTGTGTCGCAGCTGCCCCTGTGTGGTTGGACCTTTCCAATAGTGGCACCACAAAGTTCCTCTGCACCAACCAGCTTGTGCTTGGGAGAGTCCAAAGCACTTCAGATATATTTGCCTCAGCAACCCTTACATCAACAGAGCCCCATACTTGAGCAAGATCTCACATGGTAGACTTTCACAACCATGGGCAACACTGACCAAGGGAGGGCTAAAAGCACAGCCCCACTCTAGAGGAATCGTGGTAATGCCCCTACCTGCAAGTAATGCATGAAAAGGGCTAGAGTGGTTTGCCATCGGTTAGATTTCCTGGTTCACAGCTCAGGCTCTTAACCACAATACTACAACTGCTCTATCCCCTTCTCCAGATCCCATGGATTAGACAAATTCATGGTGGATAAGGCTGCTACCCATGATGGCTATACTCTGCTCCTATAGTCAGAGGGAGGATACTTCTGAATACCAATGGATGAAAGCTGCAAGAGGACAGGATATGTGCTTGGGTCCTGAGTGTGCATCTGGTTGGCCACTGAGAAAAGGATGCTGGACTGGATAGATCACTGACCTCATCCAGCAGGGCTATTATGTTCACATGTGCTCCAGAACTGAAAATAATCTTTAGCAACAAGGGTTGAAATACTGCACACATACCGTTACTCCAGAGGCACATCTGAGTGCCTAAGAAGTGGAATTCTGGGAGGGTTTCGTCCCTTACTACTATAAACCCACCATCCATCATCCAGTGTTGTCAACAGATCTCTCCTGATAAAAGTCTGCACTGAAAATCTAGCTGTTGTTCTCTTTATGTTCCAAAGACCACTACGGTAGGCACAGCAAGCACGATGATTTGCCCCAAAAGGTATGTCCCACCTGCATAATGCTCATGGGCTACAGGACACTATTCAGCTAGGGGCTCAGCACCACCAAGAGAAAGAAAACAGCCATGAGGAGTCAAGGCAGCAACTCTCCCACTGATCTGAGAAAGAGCAGGAGAGTGCACTGCCCTGTCCTCTCATCTAATGGGGAGTAGCAGTGGAGAATGAAAAGACTGTCCCAGTTCACCTGCAAGGAACTTGTAACAAGCAGAATGTCTCCCTCACTCCTTCCCTCTCCCCATGAGCCCAGAACTCAGGTAGTGTTCATCCAGGGAGAAGCCAGAAATGAAACTCCAAAGAGAGTCATAAACCCAGCAAAATGCGAACAAACTTGTTACCTCTGGTCTGAGAACACAAAAGGGGTTTTAGCATGTGTGGCCAGAGCTCACCAAGAACAAGCTTCCTGGGATTTCACTTAAGCAATGGTCTAACAAGCCTCCTACTTCTCTAGCAGGGAGGGAGGGAGGATCTTGCCATGTGAGGCTTCTGGGAGCAGACAGGCCTTGACACCATGTTGGGCTTTACTCTGATGGGTTAGATCAGCATACGAGCCCAATGTGTCCACTCCAGTGACAATGTTAGTGCACAGAGCTGAGCGACTCTGACACAGACCATTTATCAAGCCCTTTCTGCTGCAAGCAAGACCCTGGTAATATTGCTCAGTATGGGACTATGATGTGGCCGAGACAGCAGAGTGGTGTTTTGTTTCTTCTGCCAGTGCTGTGGAGCTACTGGCGTGCATGTGTGTGAGGGGGGGGGGACGGGACCTGAACATGTGATGCATCCTTTTATAGCCTCATCGGCAGAAGAGATTTATGAAGCCAATCCTACCCACTTCCCAATCAGTTTGCAGTTACCATGCTTGATAAGGACTATTTCTCTGTGTGTGTCCATTGAGGAGTCAGAGACATTAAAAGAAAGGCAAAATTACAAATCTGGCGCTTTACCTGTTCCAAAGCAAATTGCCTCTCTAGCCCCTCCAAAGCCTGTCCCTGATGTAGACAGCAGTTGCAGCATCTCTAAATTCCGCTGTCTGAAGGCATGTGGCCATCACTCACTCCACAGTTACTGTCCCCTCAGACTTTGTTAACAAAAGATCAGGCCTGGAACACACTGCTCGCCTCGGCTGCTGAGCCTAATTAAGCACTGCGGGAATGTTCCATTTATGAATGGACAGACAGCTCCTCTTACGCCACTTTTGATGTGCTGGGTAAAAGGAGATGCTAGGAAGCCCTGCCTTGGGAGCCTGTTTTGGGATGGGTTGGAGGAGCTGAATGGAGGGGGTGGAGAAAAGCTTCAACCCTCAAATGGAACCCATTATTCTCTTGTGCCCAAGCTGACATCACTCAAGCCCAGGAAGAAAGGACATTGCCCGTGTCACAAGGCCATCTAAGCAAAGCAGCAGCTATTCTTAATTTCCCAGGAGGTTTTCCAAGTAGTAACACACTGCAGCCAAAACGGGGAAAAGGTTCATCATTCTACCATATAGTTCACAGGTAAGGTTGTGTATATTAGAAGGGTTCAACATTCAATGCCAAATTGCCAATTCTGTGTCAAGAAAAGCTGGCTTTTGCATCCTATATCAGTTTTGCAAGCTGAGCAAATCTGCACCAATTTGCTTACTTTGCATAATTTATTTGTTTCTATCCATCCCAAGGAGCTATGAAAAGGCCTTGCATTCTGATGACTGGGAATTCCACAAATCCCTTCTCTGATTTCTGAGGGTTCCGAAATAACTCCCTTACTTGCAAATCTCTAGTCTGTCAAGGACTAGAAACACGCTTTTAAAATATAAACAGAGATTCTCTGGATGCTGTTTAGTGTACCAAACACCAAATTGCTGTCCATGTAAAGTGGGGTCATGCAGGTGCAGAACAGAAAAGAGTCCTGGGCCACTAGACTTCTCTTCCAAAAAACATTTCCGGAATCCTTGCTTGAAGCAGCTCACTCTCACACTTCATTCATGACACATCCTGTAACACTTGGCTCTCTCTCTCAAAATCACCCTTGACTGCTTAAGATTATGATTTCCCCAGTCAGGGGAAAGGGTTTTTGGCACTCTCTTGCCATGGGCAGTGGAGTGTGAAAGTGTTCACAGAGTAGAGTTCCTTTCGAAGAGCTCAATAAGGTTTCTAGGGTGCCTTACTGCCAGCCCTCTAGTTTTCAGTGAATTTCAGGCTAGCTACACTGGCTTTGAACTCTGACCGCACTCAGCACTGAGTCCTTGTATTTTCCTAGGAAGTCTCCTATTCAGCCTAGAAAAAGGGAAGATCTATTTTGCTGTGTTCTAGAAACTTAAGATCCACCAACCAGAGATATATTCACTTAGAAAAAAATCAAACCTGAGCCAAAGTGATTGGTTTTGAATACCAGAATTGAACTGAGCTTATGGTACTTCCACACACACAAATTCCACTCCTGGCAAGCCCCTTCGCAGGCATCCTTAATTTAAGCAGTGTAATAAATTGGGAGTTTGAAAGCCTTGCCAATCTATTTCAGACCATCCAGAGTCTTACCAGTCAGTTTCGATCTACCTTCTGCCTTCCCCTGGCCTAGGGATTTCGCATGCCCAGACACTGGTGGTTCAAAGAAAGCTGCTTTAAACTAGGAATTGAATACTGACCTGTCCATGGTGCTGATATGGCTCTCATTACTCTAGCTCAGTGTTTCCCAACCGGTGTTCCGCGGCACACTAGTGTGCCGCGAGACGTTGCCTGGTGTGCCGTGGGAGGGAGGTGGGCGAGTCGGGCGGCGAGAGGTGGGGCGGCGGCGGTGAGGATCCGCGTCGAGCCGGGGGCGGCTCCGCGGTGGTGGTGCCGAGGTTTCTCTCTCCATTCTCCCCTCACACACACACACAGGAAATAACACAGGATCAGCTGACAGGACCCGGCCAATGGGGCGGCGGCGGGGCAGCGCGCGCAAAAGGGAGGAGCGCGAGACAGCGGACGAGGAGGAGGCCGGCATGTCCGGGCAGCAGCAGCAACAACAGCAGCAGCAACTCCCAGCGACGGCTCCTCAAGCCCCGGGCAACCCTACTCCCTCACCGGCCTCGGCCACCCTCCTGCTCCACCCGCCGCCGCCTCCCCCGCCACCCACCTCGGCCCCGCCGCCGCCCCCTCCTCCGCCCGCTATCGCCGCCACCACCACAACAGCCGCCGCCTCAGCTGGGCCCATGCCTGCCGGGAGCGGCGGCGGCGGCGGCAGCAGCAGCGCCCCGGCGCCCTTCCCTCCCGGCGTGACGCTGCGCGCTGACGTCGCGGGGCTGTAATGGTGGTGTGCCTCGAGATTTTTTTCATCAAACTAGTGTGCCTTTGCCCAAAAAAGGTTGGGAAACACTGCTCTAGCTATGGGTCGCTGGCCCATGGTGCATTTAACTGGGGCTCTTTTGGCCTCTGCCCACACAAGTGAAGTCTCTGCTGGTGGAGAAGCCAGCCGCCACATTCCAAGTGTGCTCTCTTTGGTGCAATCTTTATTTTAGACTCCAGCCCTTTCAGTTATGCTCTGAATTTGTTGATAAAGGGAGAGGAAACATTTTCCCTGAAAGGAGAGGCCCGTCTGGCAGGAATATTAACTGGAGGGCTATTGTCCCCAACAGGCACATATGGTCTGGCAGTGTGCAGGCTCCACACTGTATCTATGTGATTGGGCCATTGTCCTCTAAGTGGCTTGCTGAGACCTCTAGATCCCCAGCACATGACAGCTCCAGTGACAAAGGAAGCAGCCAACTGGACATACACAGTAAGCCCAGCCAAGAACACACAGAGGGGATGTCCCTCTAGGTTATGGCTCAGGCATGCTGGCTGAGCACCAGAAAAAGAGGCTTCCAAGCCATGCCTCTATGGAGCTTGGTTCAAGCTGTTTGCGGTTCATCACTAAAACACAGAACCAAGCAAACACCAGTTACTAACAGCCAACAGTGGATGGATGAAGTGAGCTGTCCACAGGTGAGGTTCACCATCTGTGTTGATCTTCCTGAAATGGGTTCCCCTGGTGGACTGCACATTGCCAGGCCAAACCAGAGAGCAGGTGAGGTGGAAGGAAGCAAGACCGTGAACCAATGATGTATGGCATCCAAACTGTCTGAAAAACTCTGAATTTTTTTGATGAAACGAGCTGGCTGTTGAAAAAACAGCCATAGCTCAGTGGCAGAGCATTTGATTTGTATGCTGAAGGTCCCAGAATAAATCCCCAACATCTCCAGGTAGATATTCTCAGCTTGATACCCTGGGGAGCTGCTGCCATTCCGTGTAGGCAATACTGAGCTAGATGGACAATGGTCTGATTCAGCATAACCACTTGCTACGTTCTTGTGTAACCACTCCGATCCAAAGCTGTGCTTCTGTAACAAGAAGGAAACTAATAAATGGGCTGTAGAGTATTCTGTTACAGAGATCTTGATTAGAGTCCCCTCAATACTAGTACACCTAATGTTTGAGAGGGAGGAGAACTGGGAAATCCACAAGGATGTCTCAGAAGGATGTAGAACAGCATAAAAGACCAAGTTAGATATTAATAGGGGAACAGAGAGGACACAAGGAGAGCTAGGGGAAACCAAGAATATATGGGTGTGTGATAAAAAGATTCTGGGAGACAGGGAACAGGTAAACAAATTCCAGCTAACTGCCAAGTGAAGCATGAATTACACACATGGCTGTCGTAACACAAAACATTATCAAGTAGGCAAGTGCATTAGCCACTTAAGTCTTACATAGAGTGGTGGTTACAATCATATTCTTTGTCCTATAGGCACCTCAGGCAAGATAAATCTTGACTCCTGCTCTCTACTTGGAAAGTACTAAAGCATGTACTAGCGTGCCTGAACAAACAAAAACTCTTATTCTTATTCTGTGGAATACAGACAGGATCTTAGCGCTAGAGGAAACTTAATGGTTATGCAAGGTTTGATGTTGGCACCAGTCTTAAGTTTCACCAAGCTGAAATGTTAAAATCTATTCTGTGTACTACTTCCTGGAACCACTGGACTCCTTGGGTCACCTCACCAGGCTCTGTGAGCCCTGATGATGTTCCCACAGCCATACCCTGACAGTTGTTTCCTGCAAGAGACTAGTTTGCTCCTGTTCCCATGTCTTAGTGAGAGGTCCTTGAGGTTTCACTCCCAGATTACTGAATTCCTCCCATCTCCTTCTCCTGTCACTGACTTGCCTCTACAGCATTAACCTTTCTTTTTATACTGGGGGAAAATGGGATGGATGTATATAATTTGTGATTAAGTCTACTACCTATTTCCTTACCAAAATTACATTCAGTATTTTCCATCTCATATGGTAAGAATTTGTCATTTTGGTGATGTGGCTCAGGGACTATATATTACAAAATTGTAGCGAGGATAAAATGGGGATATAAATGATAGCTAATTCTTTGTGCCCCTACTCCCCCAAATTTGATTGTTTTCCTGACACATCATCCCTTTCTGTTCCTGTCTGCCAATGTTTCCTCAGCTCCATCTCCCATCAGGCTCTCTCTCAGATTCTTTGCTCCATACTAGTGGACTGGCAAAACTCTTTGCACTTGCTCCCCGGCAGTGAAAAAGCCGCCCTAGACTTCTGCCTAGTCCCCCACAGCCACCAGCACTGGATTTAGAGCAGCGCAAAATACTAAAATAAAGGAATTATTGTGAAAATAATACATATTTTTGGGAAGGCGTCATTTTTTGTCCTCGCTCAGGGCACCATATTCCCAAAGTCCGCCCCTGTGGGTCACAAATTTCTGGTTGGAGGGCTCAAGTATGCTGCTTGGCCCTTTCCTGTTCACTCAGCTCTGCCTGGGCCCAACATTCAGCACAGCTTAATTGGGTAACTAAGGTGAGCATACTGACAAGGCCGAAGATAAGTTCTTTTCTCCCCTCTGAAGTGGAAGCAATTGCCTGGATACGTCCTCCTGAGGCTCGCCCTGTCTGGCGTCCTTGAATCGCCCCGCTTCCCCTCTCAAGCTCGTCTTGCGTTTAAACGGAGAGTCGTCCTTCACTGGAGGATGAGCCCGAATCTAGTTCAAATGATTTCCACCAGGCGCACTTTCCTAACTCGCTCTTCCTCCCTCTGTACCACCGATAACAAATGGCCCTCCGTCTAGACGCGCACGTGGCCGCTCAGCGCCATGTTGGCACGTGGCTTTCTCCGGCGTGAGCCACGAGGGAGGCCCCGGAGCCGCCGCGCGCTGCAGCTGCCTGCCTCTTCCCCAGTCCCTGCAGTTCGTAGACTTTAAGCTCCGCCGCCGCTTCGGAGAGAAAAGCCTGCTGCTCAGGAGGTGAGGCGCTTCTGCCCGCCTGCCGTTCACGCTCCTCTTTCCCCTTTGCTTTTCTCTCGCCTCCTGCCCAGGCGGGTCCGTTCGGTTCCTCTGGGGCCGCTCGCATGCATCCTGACACCCGGGTCACCCATAAGACGCCTCCTCCCCATGCAGGCCGTGGCCGCTGAACGGGGGGAGGGGGCGCCACGAACTAAGGAGAAACTCGCTCCGAAGACGCTTCTGGGGCTTCTCTGCTGAATTACTGAGAGGGTGGCCCCTGCTGGCCAGGTCCATTCCCAAAACATTCGAGAGCCGGAGTCACGCCGGGAACTGGAGGCTCAGCAAGATCCCGATGCCACCTACAGGAAGCGAGGGGAGGGGGAGAGAAGAAAAGCAGCCGCTCCTCCCCTCCCCACCCCCGTGACCTGGGGAGACGGGCTGATGCGATGCGTACAGACAGGTAGAAGGAAGCGGAGACATTGGAGCTGGGAAGCCCATTAGCGCAGCCGCAGCCTCCCGCGGGACCAGAAGCGGGGAGCTGACACGCAGCGCCCACCCCTCCCTCCCCCGGTCGCTTTCTTCCTCTCCCGCCAGCGCCCTCGCGGGGACAGCCCCGCGGGCCAGACGCTTTTAATTAATTGCCCCCTAACAAGCGCGCGGGAATCTCTTAGCGCGCCGGAGTGTCGAGCTGCGGAAGAGTGATGGAGTGGCAGGAAAACGCGGCCCTGCTCCGGGCGGGAAGCGAGCGAGGGCGCCCTGCCCGGGAACGGGGCCTGCCGGGCCTGGCCTGCTTCCTGCCGCGCTTCGCTACGTGAAAACTGGAGCTGGGTTTTGGAAGGCCGTGTGAACGCTTTCAAGTATATACTTCGAGTCATTATGTCCATTGCTGTAGCCTGGTTTTGGAGGCCAGTGCCTCTCTGAATGCCAGGAAGTGTCTCTACACCGAAGCAAAATGTATGAAGAGGATGATGTCCTCCCCATCCCAGTGTCTTCCAGGCCTTCCCTCGCTTTAAATGTGGGTTTATTTTAAAATTATCCTGGGCTCTTATGATGCAGGTGCTTGCTTTTTGGAAAGAAAGTCCCCACCTTGGTCCTCAAGAATGTGAGGACAGATTAGGGTTTGGCGCACTGTACGTGCTCAGAATCAGACTGCTTTCTAATTGTTTTGTGTATTCTTGGATCCTAAGGTTAGAAATAGATTCTGGCCTTGGCACAAATTAAGCCTTGAGGCCAATCTATTCTTAGCGTAAGGCATTGTACAGTCATACCCTGCTGCTACCATTTTAATTTAAAAAACAACAACCACCAGGTATGTGGACTTCTATATCCATTTCTCCAGCCAGTAGCTTTCCCCACTCTCATGTGGACATAGAAAATGGGGGAAAGTGGGCATGAGATTTTGTAATGTTCAAGCAGTTAAATGTCAAACTGACATAGAACTAGCAGATCTTACAAAGCCTGCTACTCCTGTTTTAGTTGGGAGGCTGGTTGTTTGGTGTGTTTTTAAAAAAGGCAAGCAGCATCTGGCAGGAATTCAAATAATCAAGTAGCTGCTTATTGCTGTGGATCAGAAAATTGTTTATTGGGTGGCATTTGCTGCTGCACCTTAAGCCAAGGCACAGTATGTGGAAAATTGTAACTTGATGCCTTTCAGTTTAAATTTTGTTGACTGTATTTGTGGTTATCATTTTTATTGTTTCAGCATTATGATGTATAATAGCTTTAAGGAAGGAACTGCAGTTTTAGTTATTACACATTATGATTGTTTCCTGGAGATTAACTTGTTACTTTAGATATAATCTGTGGTTCGAACAAATGACCTAGGCCAGTGCTCCTATTTAAGGACTTCTAATTTGCACAAGCACTATACTGTCTTTATCCCGCTTGCTTCCACAACAACACTGTAAGGTGGGTCTATGAACAGAAGCACCCCAGATCTAGCTTGCAACTTAATTGATTTGATTTATTTACTGTATGTATAAGAGACCACCCAATAACATTGTTCCCTGGGTATCTCACAAACATAAAGTGAGAAAATACAATTAAAATACAATGTCATAAAATACCAATATAATAAAAGAACAACTTGCAATAAAAAATTCCAGCAGAGAGAATAAATTCATATGACTAAAAAACAAAAAGAAAACCTGCACATCGCATAAACATCCGTTTTTTCAGATGCGTGCCTTACTACTCTGACATTATGAAGACTTATGTTCTCAGCATCCACCTCCTCCACCTCCATCACAAAGTCCTTTTCTGCTGGCAAAAAATAAGGCTTGAAACAGCCCTGAGGGGTTCAGCTCGTTATTAATTAAAATCTAAAAGTAGACAAATAACATTGCCTCTGACTTTGAAGTACAGGCCAAGATTTCTCAGTAAGTGGAGTTTACAGCTAGAAAGATCTGTGGACACCTGTTTATGAAGAATGGATAAGATAAGATGCCATTGTTCTTTGACAATAGTGATTCACAAGCAATAAATCAATAGTGCCTCCAATGGAATGCACCAAAGAATCCAAGATCCATGGCCGAGATTCCAGATAGATACTGGGCTAGCCTCCAAATGTGGTGGCAGGAGAGAACATAGAGCCTGAACTGTGCAACTCACAACCTGACAGTGTGATGCAAAGTGGTTGTTTATGCTACTGGTGACATAATACTATGACTGGTATTGTTGCTGGTTGCTCTGTTAGTCTCAGAGAATCAGAGAATAAGATGCAGAATAGATGCCACATAAAATACTCTACAGTATGTTGATGTGGCAATATGCAAGCTGCTGAGCTAAACAGTACCTTTCTTCCAGTAGATCCAGTTCATATCAAGTTTCATTAGTGTAAATATTCAGCCACAAAACTCAGATGGGAAAGGAAAGGAGCTGCTTGAGGAAGAATTATGTGTCCTTCAAAAAGGATGTAGTGGACTAGATGTTGGACTACTAATATGTGTCATTTTATCTGTTTCATGGTTTTGGTTCAAGAAAGCATAGAATAAAAGAGTACCCTGTAGTTGGACACATAGTTTAAACAATGCATTTCAGCTGTTCTCATTTCCAGATTTGCAAAGGTCATTTTCACATGTCCAGCAATGGCCTGAAACCCCCCTTCGTTTATTCTACGAAAGGCCACAGGGAGGGGAAAAAATGGTTAACTGTTTTTGTAGTGCAATTTACCTAGAGAGCTTAGGAAGCTATGCCCAATGCCTGACTGTCTTGTTCATTAATATAAAGTGAGACTGATCCACCTGAGTAAGAAAACACTGACTTCCCTTGCAGCACACCAAGGCCTTAAGTGGTGGACAGGCTTATTCACCACCCCTCCAACCTCACATCGCTCAGTAACCAGATAGGAAACCCTATGGGTGTGGGGAGACTCCCTGGGGATGGAAACATGGGCGTAGCCCCCTCTAAATCAACAGAAATCCATATAAATCCATAGCTAACTGAGCTTCTGCCCCCCCCCACAAAAGGCCTGCCCCCCTACAAAAATCCTGGCTATACCCAAGGATGGAAAGCAGAGAATGTAACAGGTTTCCTTGTTGGGGTGACCCCATGTCCTACTCCACTCACACCCCCAGTTCCTACCACCTCCTAGGAGGAACAAAGGCCTCCTTTTTTTTGCGTTTCCTAGCACAGAAATAGTAGCCCAGAGACTGCCTATGAGCCTTCAGTGAGGTATAAACTACATTAGGAGTACAGGTTCTACCTTTAATGAATCAGTCTATTGGTCCATCTAGCTCAGCCAGCCTTTCTCAACCTGTGGGTCCCCAGATGTTGTTGAACTACAACTCCCATCGCCCCTAGCTAGCAAGGCCAGAGCTCAGGGATGATGGGAGTTTTAGTCCAACAACATCTGGGGACCCACAGGTTGACAACCGCTATGATTGGCAGCAGCTCTCCACAAAATATCAGACTGATCTCTCAGCCCCATCTGGAGATGCTTGGGACTGAACCTTGGATGCTATACCCAGGGCTTGCTCACCAGTAAGTCAAGATGAGGCAGGATCCACAGGGGCAGAAGATCTGTCCTCCATGGAAGACATTGCCCGCTCCTGCTGTCAAGGTGGCACTGGCAGCTGCAGCAGCACTTCTTGGAGGCCGAATCTGCTTCCTCCTCAGCAGTCCCCCTCACTGCCACCTCTAGTGGCCTCTTGGTGAATAGGAAGTACTACTGGTTTCCTCGCACCCTTGTTCCCAGTGTAGTTCATTCACCCCTTCATCGATGGGGAGGTGCACCTCCTCACCTCACAGCAACAATTACTTATGGGGCCTGTGCTCCTCTTCCTGGCCAAATACCCCAAACTTCCTTCTCTCTGGCACCCCTCCTGCTTTGAAGGAGGGGTGTATGACCTTGAGCAGTTCCCTTCCTTTCCATTTCTGGGCAGCAGAAGCTCCCTGCCGGCTGGCTTCTAGAAATCTCTCTGCCTTTTCCACACACTCTTGAATGTGAACATTTTGGGGCCTGCACCTCACCTCACCTCACTTTTGACAGCTGGCTGCGCTTGGCATGTTTGGGTGGAGAAGCAGGGCTGACTATGGGGCATAACTGAGGCCAAGATTCACAAGCGTTTATAACCCTTTATTTGGATGGATACCGGCGAAAGAATAAATCAGTGGAATCAACTCTGAAAACTTGCGGTGCATTTATTTACCTTACCAATAAATAACCAGGCTGCAGGCTTTTATTAGGGGTTGCGGAGAAAGGCTTTGAAGCAGCCTTCCCTCTAGGTTGGGAAGTTAAAGCATTGGTCAGCGTAATGCAACGGGATTCCCTCCCGCTTTCACCTCCCCACCCCACCCCCAGCTCCAGCCTAGCTCTTCTTACCCCAGTGCCGCTAAATCCAGCGGCGTAGGTAGCCGCGTCGGCGCGCACAGGACGTGGGGCAAGGTGCCCCCGAGATGGAACGGGGCAGGGCGCGCCAGAATCCCAGAACCCGAGCCGTGCTCCACTCCGGCGCCCTGTCTGCAGGCCCTCGTTGCTTTTTTGGGCAGCGTGGAGCCTACAGGCGCCCGAGCCACCGCGTCACTCCCAGGAGAGACGCGTGGCTGGGGCGCGCTGCAGGTCCCGCGGTAAGCGCCATCCCCTGCGGTGTGGCCCCCCTCGCCCGGAGCTAGACCTCTGGCTAACTCTGCCGGACCCGCCACCTTTCCTCCCTCCTCGCCCCCCGGATCGGGCCCGCCCACTCCCGGGGGCCCCTTTAAGAATCTGCGGGTTTTCACGGCGGAGTTAAAGATACCATCTGGAGCCTTATAAATCGAGTTCCCGCCGCGGGGCTGGCACTCCATTACAATGAAAGATTTTAGCGCACTTTACAACCTCCCCGGCCCGCGCCGACAGCAGGTAATTAAAGCAATAATTGCTTCTGATGGCGCTTCCTAAACGAGGAAACTTTGGTGTTAACCCTGCAGAGCGAAAAGGCTGGGGGAGGGGTTGGCCAAGTCACCCGGGAGGGGAGGAGATTGGAAATGCGAGGGCTCCGCCCCCACGGTGGCCCCGCGGGATCATAACCTGGCGCGCGAGTCTCTAGGATTGTATTTTTAAAAAGTGCAATGTGTGTGTGTTCTTCCATCTACGCGAAAACCGTTCTATTTTGAATGACAGTGATGTCTGAGCAACGTATGTGTTACAGCATACGTTTTATTTTATATGTGAGACAAACTGCATATCACACCCCCGCCGCCCAAAGATTGCCTTTGTAAACATTGCGTTTAAAATGAATGTGTAAGATGTGTGCAAGTGACATTATATTTTAAAAATACAGTAAGTGCCTAATTTTGACTATCACATGAAAGCCCTGCTGCCCCCACTCCTGATGGGTAATTTGGCTTAACTAAAGTTTTCCCAGTAGTGATGTATAGAAGTGAGAGCTGGACCATCAAGAAGGCTGATCGCAGAAGAATTGATGCTTTTGAATTATGGTGCTGGAGGAGACTCTTCAGAGTCCCATGGACTGCAAGAAGATCAAACATCTCCATTCTTAAGGAAATCAGCCCTGAGTGCTCACTGGAAGGACAGATCCTGAAGCTGAGGCTCCAATACTTTGGCCACCTCACGAGAAGAGTGTGACGCGGCAGCTAAAAAAGCCAATGCAATTCTGGGCCTCATCAATAGGAGTATAGCATCTAGATCAAGGGAAGTAATAGTGCCACTGTATTCTGCTCTGGTCAGACCTCACCTGGAGTACTGTGTCCAGTTCTGGGCACCACAGTTCAAGAAGGACACTGACAAACTGGAACGTGTCCAGAGGAGGGCAACCAAAATGGTCAAAGGCCTGGAAATGATGCCTTATGAGGAACGGCTAAGGGAGCTGGGCATGTTTAGCCTGGAGAAGAGGAGGTTAAGGGGTGATATGATAGCCATGTTCAAATATATAAAAGGATGTCACATAGAGGAGGGAGAAAGGCTGTTTTCTGCTGCTCCAGAGAAGCGGACACGGAGCAATGGATCCAAACTACAAGAAAGAAGATTCCACCTAAACATTAGGAAGAACTTCCTGACAGTAAGAGCTGTTCGACAGTGGAATTTGCTGCCAAGGAGTGTGGTGGAGTCTCCTTCTTTGGAGGTCTTTAAGCAGAGGCTTGACAACCATATGTCAGGAGTGCTCTGATGGCGTTTCCTGCTTGGCAGGGGGTTGGACTCGATGGCCCTTGTGGTCTCTTCCAACTCTATGATTCTATGATTCTATGATTCTAAGAGAAGACTCCCTGGAAAAGACCCTGGTGTTGGGAAAGATGGAGGGCACAAGGAGAAGGGGACGACAGAGGACAAGATGGTTGGACAGTGTTCTCGAAGCTACCAGCATGAGTTTGACCAAACTGCGGGAGGCAGTGGAAGACAGGAGTGCCTGGCGTGCTCTGGTCCATGGGGTCACGAAGAGTTGGACATGACTAAACAACAAAAAAGTTGCTCTATTGTTCTATTTACTTATGTATTCCATTTTGAGCCATCTCTTCCTTCAAGGTGGCCTGGTGGTTACTCTCTTTGTATCCACATAACAACCTTGTGAGGTAGGCTGGGCTGAGAAGGAATACAGATTGGCCCAAGGAGACCCCGTAAGTCTCCTTCAGTCACTCAGTGGCTTCACCTAGCAAGCTCATATGCTTTACCTTTTTTCCTGTCATCCCTCAGCACTGAAGCCCCAAGAGGATACTTAGGAAATGACTTCATCTTACTTTCCTAAAGCAAAAACATAGTTGGACATGAGGTTTGTTCAGAAGGGCTTCTTCTGCTCTTGCATCCAACCACTGATTCGTTTAACTGCTGCCAAATTAAAGATGCATCCAGTGTTTACGCTGCAGCAGGTTATCCCCTGCCAAAAAAGGCAGCTCTGTGTTTTGCACTTTTCTTCCCCATCCCCAATTGTCTTCTCAGATGTGATTAAAATGCTATATTGAGGCACCATATCTGCACATATTGCAGATTTACATATTTCTGCAGGGATCAAGAAGCAAAGCAAACTTCCAAGGCTGGGAAATAGTCTTGTCTGAGATGTGCTCACCTGCTGTGGCAGGTAGAATAGCCATAGGCAACGGTGGGGGAATAAGGAGATCAACTTTTTTTTACCATCCTGTGCTCCTCTGCCTTTAACATCAGCTTCATCTACAGGCATTAGGGTGATGGTGCTTATTTCTGTACCATCAAAAAGCACCTCCTCGCTTCTCCTGATTTCTACAGATCAAGCTGCTCCTGAAGGTACAAGAGCAAACCTTTTTCTAATCGGCTGGTAACCTAGAGGGGTTCAAGTATAAGCACCTTGGGAGATGTTTTAGAAAAGATGATGAATATTGGGGCATATGAGGCAGCCCTATTTTGAGTCAGGCCTCGCACAGTCTGTTACAAATAGCACCAGCTTTTTGAGTTCTCAGGCAATGCACATGGACCAACCTTCTTTTCCTCTTGAATACACAAATTACCTCTTACCAGGTGCCCTCTGATGTGATCTATGAAGCTGGAGAAGGGGAGGTCTAGCATTTGGTATCTGCTAAACTGCAGCACCACCTTCAATACCAGATGGAAAGTCTTATGCTTCCCCTTCCCTACAACTGATCTGACCAGGAAAGAAGGCCTTGGAGATTCCCTTCTTCCCACCAGCTTCACAAACACTTTTGGGGAGAGGTGGGCTCCTACATACAGCTTCACAGACTCAATGGGCTACAAAGAACCTCAAGGATCAGCCTACTGTTTGACTCAGTCTACGCTCCACCTGTCACAACGAAGGAGAGCGTATTTTACACTTGCCAGATGCGAGTCTAAAAAAGGAGGAGGCATGTGGAGTTCTGGGTTTCTTTCCTAAGAGATGCATAGAGGTGTTCTGGAATAACTTAAGGCACATCCATTAAGCTTAATGGAGCTGTGATCTTTCAGAATAAGGGTGTTAGTTGTTATTCTTGGGGGGGAAATCAGCCACATTTGGCAATCTAAATCCAATATATCATATTTGATTGGTGTTTATCTAGCCACTTTCTATAAATCACAAATGAAAGCAGTTCCATGACTTCCCTACATAGGGACTTAATGTTCTGTTATTTCCTCAGGAGTACTCAATTGCCCAACTTAGACATTTCCCCTACTATTTGACTCAAATCTTCCTCCCTGCATCTTAAAGCCATTTTCTGCTGTCCTGCTCTGTCGTGAGGGAAAACAACTGTTTCCCATTTTCTTTGTAGCAGGCTTTTAAATATTTGAAGACTGTTATCATGTTCTTAATCTTCTTTTCTCTAAGCTGAACATCCCCAATTCCTTCAACCTTTCCCCATACGTCTCGCATTCCAAACCATTTATCATCTTAGCTACCCTCCTTTGAACTCCCTCCAGTTTCTTTGCAGCATTCTTAAAATCTGGTGACTGAAACTGGACATACCATCCTCCAGCTGCAACCTATCCGGTGCCAAGTGAAGTGATATTATCTAAGGCTTGGTGCTCTAGTAGTCAGTGCAATTGCACATGACACTTTCTGGCACATACAGTTTGTGATCCCCTATAAATATGACTCCATCATCATCAACATCTTCAGATATGCATGGACAGAAGTATGTATGGCATCAGGTGCAGAATTTAGCTTTTTTCTAAAACCTGTGTCTAGTTTTCATAGAGAATATCCAAAAATACCCATACAGACCACAAGAAGCTGCCTTAGACGTAGTCATACTATTGTCAATCTACCAGTATTGCTTACAGCAATTGGCAGTGGCTCTTCTGCAGGATTTCAGGTAGGAAGTCTCTCCCAGTTATACCTGGAAAACCTGGGGATTGAACCTGGGACCTTCTGCATGCAAAGCAGATGCTTTGCCACTGAGCCACAGCCTGGAGATGTGATGCACACAGAGAACTCAAATAAGCGCAGGTTGCTCCACTAATTTCAGTAGAGAGAAAAGATCAACGTGCTCAAGAGAACATGCCAACCCATGGGAGTGCCAGGTTTCCTGCACCCATAATAAATTTCTGTGTTGGAGCACTTATCTCCAGAAGGCTACACTTCTTAGGAGAGCAAGTTTGGGTGGCTCTTCCTGGCCTCCTGGTCCACCTTTGTGCCCTTCATCTTTGTTCTCCTATTGCCACCCATGCATGCATTTCATCCAGCCATTCCACCACTCTCTGCCAAAAGAACTGTAAATTCTCCTAATACTCAAATATTTGGTTAAGAAGAAAATATGCCAATTGAGCAAGTTATGTTAATTAAAGGTATTTGCATACATATTATTGCATACATATTACTGCTTTGCATAATTTATATTAAGCATAGCATTCTAGGACTGGAAGAGGCAAGAAATACACCCATTTCCTACCTTTAATAGAGGTAGAAATCCGCACTTGATTTCCCACCTCCCAAAGGCTTACCCACAAAATCTAGAGTACGGTATGTAAGAAACAGAGAACAGCACACAAGGATACCTTGAGCTTTCTTGTGAACAATCTATAAACCTAGAGAATTAAAAGTTTTGCATTTTGAGTGGATGTTTGTGGCTTGTTACGATTCAGACTCAACCACATCATATCCCTTTCTAACATAATCAAGGAGATGGCGGGGGACAGGACCTTACTAAAGAACAAACAACCGAATCACTGGAGTGCAGAAAGAGAGAGTAGTACCATCTGGATCATAAGAACAGCCCTGCTGAATCAAGAGAAGGACCCACAGCAGCAACCTGTTCCCACAGTGCCCAACCAGGTGCCTATGGGAAGCTCACAAGCAGGACCCGAGTGCAGCAGGGTTCTCCGCACTAGTGATTCTCAGCAATTAGTACTCAGAGACATGCTGCCTCTGACAGTGGAGGTGGAACAGAGCCATTGTGTCTAGTCATTTTTAATGTCCTCCATGAATTTGTCTAATCCTCTTTTAATACCATCCAAGTCTATGGCCATTGCTCTCTTGTGGGTCATAGTACTCTGTGAAGTTGTACTTTCTTTTGTCTGTCCTGAATCTTCCACCACTGAGTTTCATTGGATGGCCCCATGTCATAGTATTGGGAGCGATGGCGGAAAACTTCTCCTTTCTCCCTGTCCACTTTGTCCACACCATGCATGATTCTACATACCTCTATCATGTCGCCTCTTACTCTAAAGTAAAAAGATCCAAATCTACCTTTCTACAAAGGAGAGTTGCTCCATCCCTTTGATCATTTTGGTTGCTCTCTTCTGAACCTTTTCCAGTTCTACAATATCTCTTTTGAGGTTAGGCAAACAGAACTGTTCACAACAACAAAAATTCCTTCCAGTAGCACCTTAAAGACCAACTAAGTTAGTTCTTGGTATGAGCTTTCGTGTGCATGCACACTTCTTCAGATGCACACGAAAGCTCATACCAAGAACTAACTTAGTTGGTCTTTAAGGTGCTACTGGAAGGAATTTTTTTTGTTTTGACTATGGCAGACCAACACGGCTACCTATCTGTAACTAGAACTGTTCACAGTATTGCAAGTGCAGTAACACCAGAGATTTGTGTACAGTAAAGGCATTATGATATTGGCAGATTGTGTGTGTGTGTGTGTGTGTGTGTGTGTGTGTGTGTTTGCAATCCCTTTCCTAACGATCCTTTAGCACAGAATTCACTTTTTGCACAGCTGATGCACGCTGATGCACAATATCGCCATTGAGCTATTCACTACAACCTGGTTCTTGTTCCTGTTCAGTCACCACCAGTTCAGACTCTCTGAATGTATATGTGGAATTAGGTTGTTGCTGTTTTTTGCCATGCTGGTCTATGCCACTTCACCAGCCCAGAGTGAGGGCTTTTCACTGCTACTATACAATTGTAAGTATCCTTTCTTTAAAGGGTGTGTTTAAATGTACTTACAACTAATGTATGGCATGAGGAATGGAGTGGTGTTGCTAATCATTAATGATGACATGGTCACTAGCCAATATATGCCTTTCCACGTTCATGCAGCCAATTCCACACTGCCCCACAATAATTCCAACCCCAAGACGGATCATTTGTAGAGCACCTGGAGTGAAATCTGCATGACAGTTGAAAAGATATATCCTGAGATACATACTGTCAGGAAGGAAGTCCGATTCATTATTGCTAATGACACTGGAATGCAATATTGATGGCTATCCAGCTGGGCAAATACTAGAAAACTGGGATATGCCAGCTGGAGTCGTCAAGCACCAATTCTACCTGGGCTGAGCTCCAGTGAGTTAGCAGCCAAAGACAGGCTAGGCCTGGCAAGCTGTGGCTGGTGTCTCTAGACCACTGGGAAGTGAGGTTAGGAAAGGCTAGCTGGGCCAGCCAACAAGGACTGGCAATTTTCATTGCCGAGACATGTTGGCTCTGGACGAATTTATTTGAAATGAGGTACCTTTGTGGGATCACCTGTGCTCCTTTGGAGAAGGAAACTCAAATTGGGGAGGGAGGTTGAGATGAAAATAGGTGCCTGCTCATGGGAAGGGGCAGTATCAGAGGACACCAGTTGGCCAGGAGCCACAGGACCTAAAACTATGTCTAAATCTCAGCATTTTGTGGCATAACCGATGAAAATAATGTTAACCTCCCTGTTGACTGAGACAAATCTTAGCCAATCATTGGGCAAGTGATTTTTAGTTGAATACATCAGGGAAATTAAGTGCCCCAAAGCAAGAATTTCAGCTTTATAAAACTCCAGAAACATGTATGCTCTCCCCACAATGAGTCAGAAGCCACACACAAAATCACACACCGTTAGATCCAGTGCACAACCCGTTCGCAACCTAAGCAAATAAAGTAAGCCACATAACAGAAAATGGCCAAAGGTAAGAAAGAGACCTTCCCCTCTTTATTTTCATCCATCCATGTCCAGAGAAAGAACCCAGGAGTCCTGACATCTAGTCCCCACTGCGCTGACCTCTAGACTGATTTCTTGTTTGTACATCAATGCGAAAGGCATTAGATGGTTTACGAAGCAAACAACAGCCAGGTTACTGATCTCTGCAGAACAAACACTCCCAGAACTAGGAGAGAACCCAGGAGGGGACCTGACTCTGCACTGGGCATGATCCTCATGCAAAAGGAGAGAAGCAGTCCACGGGCAACATTTCTGCTATCTCCAAGGCTTTCATTTCACAGAGGATTTTGATGGTAGGTCCTCGGTTCCTTATGTACTGGAGCTGAAGAGACTACACCTGATGACACTATTGGGATATATCGGGGTAGTATTAGGGCAAAGTGGTTTCTGGATATTCCAGTCCCATAAACTGGAAGTGGGATGAGCTTGCACTGATTGGTAACTGGTAGCCTCTGGGACAGTTGGTTTCTCTAATGCTATTTGCAAAAGCTATTATATGCCTTTGCAAAAAGAAAAGAACTTGATAACTAATTTCCCCATTCTTTGTAAACAGTGTTGCAATCATGCTCTTTGCAAAAGTGGCTCTTTTCTACATAAGATTTCATCAACCTGATGCCCCCACCCCAATGAGTAGAGGTAGGTTGGGAAGTCATAACTGGGTGAGATTGAAAAACAGTATCTGGACTACTACTATTTTTTTAAAGACTTGCTTAGGTGATGAACACTGTGCAAAATTGGACATAAAAAACAGAACAGAGAGGTGCAAGACATTGCTTACAGGCCTACCCAGCTGCCCACGTGAGTACCTCCCAACAAGTTCCTTGCTTCTGTTACGCACACACACACAAACACACAGGTCTTCCTTTGAAAAAATTGAGAAAGATCTAAAATCTTTCTACTTCTGGGGCCTCTTCCTGGTCCTTTGGGTTCCCCCAAGTCCTTTTACGCACTGAGCACTGGGCAGGCTGAACCTCATTCTGCAAGATCCATGCACTGCTTATGTCACTGGCTCTGCATGAGGAGCAAGCTACATCCACCACACCTGGGCCAAGCTGATCTGGCAGGAGGTCCTGGCTGGTGGAGCTGGAACTGTGCCCACCAGCCAGGCTGAAGCCAGGAGCATCAAAGGGGTGGGAGGACATGTCAGCCATGAAGAGGTTTACAGAAAGCTGCTCTCTCCCTCACCCACCTCCACCTCTTTCCTGCCTGGAGGAATCCCTGAGAATCCCAGTGCCAAACAACTCCATAACTGACAGTGTCTGAGTTACCCAAGACCCACTGCTGTTGTCACTGTCATCAGGAAGTCCCTGTGAGGTGCGATTGCCACCACAAAGCAGCTTCCTTGTGGCTGGTCCTTGCAATCTTTTAGAAATATGTAAAAGTCCCAGGCACCTGCAGCCCCGATCAGGGGGTGATCCCTGGCATGCGTGGTGCCTATGGGGCCTGGGCCAGTCCAACTGAGTGGCACTTTGACATGTGACCCATGCTTTGCAATAGCAGCCACAGCGAAGGCGCTTTGCAGCAGCCACACAGCAGAGGTTGGATGCAAAACAGGCCAGAGTTCCCACTCTTATCAAAATCAAGCCAGAGGTATCACTGACAGGATAAGATGTGCCATTTCCAAAATATAGCTCCCCACGAGGGGCTTGTCAAGAGTGAGCACGGCCCACCCAGGATGGAACCAGGCAAGAGCAGGTACATCATTTCTGGAATCAGAGAGGTCGGGGCTGAAGCAACTCCTTATCTTTTACACCTTGGGGTGGGTGAGAGAGATGGGGAGGAGGCACTCTGCACATGCTCAAGAAATGTTTATTATTCTACCATAGTGCTGAACATTTATGGAGAGGGAGGGCTGGGTCCTGACATAAATTAACCCCGGCTAGAGCCTATATTTGGGAGTCATATCATAAATCAGCAATGGAGGCTGGTTTGCCCCAGCAACCTCAATCTACCCTAAGCAGCCTCCACTTGCCTGCCTTTTAAATAATTATTGTTGCTGTTACTAATTATATGTCCTTAGCTTCATCCTAAAGCAGGCATGGACAAACTTGGCCCTCCAGTTGTTTTGGGACTACAATTCCCATCATCCCTGACCACTGGTCCTGTTAGCTAGGGATGATGGGAGTTTTAGTCCCAGAACAGCTAGAGGGCCAAGTTTGGCCATGCCTGTTCTAAAGGAACCCAGATTGGGAAAGTCTTATGCGTTTCTTGCATCCATTCCAGGGGGCAGCCTTGGCTGTCAGCCTCCTCCTTAGTCTCAGGACTTATCCATACAGTGGTACCTCGGGTTAAGTACTTAATTCGTTCTGGAGCTCCGTTCTTAACCTGAAAGTGTTCTTAACCTGAAGCACCACTTTAGCTAATGGGGCCTCCTACTGCTGCCGTGCCGCCGGAGCACGATTTCTGTTCTCATCCTGAAGCAAAGTTCTTAACACGAGGTACCATTTCTGGGTTAGCAGAGTCTGTAACCTGAAGCATATGAAACCCGAGGTACCGCTGTACTTGCCTTCCCTCTGCTTTCTAGATATAGTCCATGGTTTAAAGTTCCGTGTCAAAGCACCCTTTTGTTTGCTCCAGAGCATTCCCTGCCAAAAACCCGCTCTTTAAAGCTCAATCAGAGGAAACATCAATCGGTGGAAAACCTGAACTGACTTTTGCCCTGATTCAGCTTTAAATAGTGTGTTTTTACAGGGAAAGCTTGGGGCAAAAAAGAAAATGCTTCAATGTATGTAGCATTAAAGAGTGGCCCTGTGTCTGGAAAGAGTAGGGCAAGAGGTAAGTGTGGGAAAACCTTTAGTGTTGCTATTATAGAATTCAGCCGGGAAGAGGAAGTTACTGGAATTAGTTGGCTCTGCCTCTCATTGACTCTAGCGCCACCTGCTGTTGGGCTCCCTGCCTTCCACCCTACCAGTCTCAATGGGCACCAGGTGCCCATTTAAATCTACCTCCCCATGCCTAGTGTCCTCCAGATGTTATTAAACTCTAGCTTCTATCACCCCTGTCTATACTAAGGTTGATGTGAGTTGGGAGTTGAGTACATCTGGAGGGCACCAGGCTGGGGGAAACTGCCCTAAAACCATAGTTTAAAACGCAGCAGTTCATAGCTTACCCAGCATCACAGAACTGTATCTGATTCTGTCTCACCACCACTCCTTTATTTTTTTCCAGACCCAACTGTCATAATTTGGGATGCTGCAACTTTGGCTCTGCACATTCTATGCCTCTTGAAGCACATTCAAAGGATGTTCTTTCCCTCAAAGGATTCTGGGCACTGGAGTTTGTTAAGGTTGCCAGGAACTGTGGTTCTGTGCAGGGTAAACTACAGTGCCCAGAATTCTCTGAGGGAAAGGATGTGTTTCAAAGGTATAATGTTTGCCATGCCACCTGAGGAGGATAGGAGCTCCTTCCTCAGCCAGTGCCTCTCTCTCACACACAGCTTCTATCACACTCCCTGCCGCCAGGCTCTCGGCTGGAAAGCCAAACGGAGTTGCGCTCATGAGACTGAAGTTGGTTCCCAGTTCCCAGCCTCATGTTGTACTCGCAATAAACGGTAGGGCCAAGTGCTGATTAAGTCAGTGATTGTTATAAATGAATTTGTCAGTGGCGGTTTTGCATCACAATGGAATTTAGCTAATTAAGTATTTCAGCTGATAACACTTCTCCCATTACATGCAATTAGCAAAGCACTAGAGGCTGCAAAGATCTCTGCTGCCGCCCCTCCAGCCAACAAGCACATCCCCAGGGCTAGGGCTGGGCTACAAAGACCACCCAGAATCCCAAAATGGAGGGTGTGTTGCTCAGAAATCCTTGGCGCTTGTGTTGTAGCATAATCAGATCCCACCCCATTCCCCAATACCAGGGCAAAATAAGAGAACATACATTGCTGGGGGTATGTATGGCGTAAGGGTAGCAAACCTGTGGCCCTCCAAAGGTTGTTTTTAAATTTTTTAATTAAATTTGCTATCTTGACCAAGACAACAACTTCCATCATCCCCAAGCACTGGGTATGCTGGTTGATACTAACAAGAGTTAGGGCCCAACAACTTGGGGGGGGGGGAGCACAGTTTCTTCTTCCCTGATACAGGAAAGTGCATCTGCATCATTATGGAATGTGATGGTGACAATGACGGAGCTCCTGTATTATAGGAATTACTGAGTTAGTTCTACATCTTGGGAAGCCAAGTCCCATATGATCATCCCAAGTGGTGTGGGTCTAGTAACTGGATCATAGAAAAGCTATCAAAGGAAAAAACCAATCACACAGCTGGGGCCAGCCAGCTTGCCAGAGGCAACAGGTCTACTAAGGACAGGAATCTCCCTTATATACTACCATTTTATACATAGGGGTTTTTTGTTTGTGTGGAATAGCATTTCATTGCGGGAGCCCTGGTCGACGCTTTGAAGTGACACAGCTGTGATAGTAGAGGCCGTCATTTCCCATTTTTAACCCATCGTTCCTTCCTATGCTTGTGCCCAAGGAACAGCCATACTCCATTTTCTGTTGCTTTTTTCCTACTAACCTTTCTTAGGCCTAATTCTCACCACTATGGTGAACATGTGCCTAGACTATACCACTTCAAATTGCAGGGGGGACGGGACTTAAATTGTGGAGTGTTTTCCTAACATTGCCTGCACATTAGAGGTGGGGGGGGGGGGGGGACTGGAAGCCAGGCAGAATAGTCTAGGCTAGAACACTTCCCTACTTGACAGCTTGTTTTCTATGTGCAGGGAGTATTTTGTACAGAATAGCGACACTCAGTTGCTCAAGTTCCCGCCTGCGGTTTGAAGTAGACCAGGCTTCCTGAACCTTGGCCCTCCAGATGTTTTTGGCCTGCAACTCCCATGATCTCTAGCTAGCAGGACCAGTGATCAGGGATGATGGGAATTGTAGTCTCAAAACATCTGGAGGGCCGAGGTTGAGTAAGCCAGAAGTAAACACAAATTTATCACCTGAGTGAGGAAGAGAATCAGGCCCAAGAATTAACGCATGTCATGTTAAATTAGGATCATAAACCTGGCAGTATTTCGGACGTGGACAGCACTTCAATAGTCGGACCAACTCATTGTTGAATCCTGGGGCAGAGCATACATTGGAGGGAGTATGCATCAAGAATAGCAGCAGAAAGCAGTGGAGCCTGGACATAAGGAAGGATGAACAGATAAGAGCATCTATAAGCCTACCAGCCTCGCTCACACACCAGCTCACCTCTCTGCTATTTTGCCAGGGGTGCAAGACAGTGTCTAGGTCAACAAAGATCCAGAGCTTGCGTTCCTGCTCTGACAGCGATATCTTAACACAGCTCCCCAGTTGTCACTGAATACATTAAAGCGGCTTCTTTCAAAGGCCAGACTACAAACCCGACATTGGTAACATCGACTTATAGCGGAAAGGGCACTGGGCTAATTGGGGCAGAGGCAGCTGGGCTCCAACAAGCTCAGCACAGAAGCCGCTAACAGCTCCCTTGCAGCACAGAGGCATTTCATGGGGTGGTGGAGGGGAGGGAAAGGGGCTGCCGGGTACTCTCCTCCCGCTGCCTCTCTCCTGCCTCTCCCCACCCACCCCCTTGTTACCACAATTGCTCATTACAGGGAGGCTGCCCTTGCTAATTGCTGATCTGCACCAAGCATCCTGCCTTGAGAGACCCACTTATTGCCCTGATTAATGGCAGATGCTTCCCCGGTCGTCAGGCATCAGCCGTGCTGCCGTAGCAACCACTCACCTCAGCAACCGCTTGCCACAGCCACTTCCACCTGTCCCAGATTTAGGGGCCGCTGCAGAGTTGGAGATGGGGAGGGGGATGGAGCTCGGAGTCGGAATCACCGTGGTGGCGGAGCGGGAGAGGGCCAGGTTCAGACAGAAGGATGAAAGCAAGACTTGGTGCAAGAAGAGAAGCTATAGGGGTGTGCCTGCTGGGGTCTGTGGGGCATTTGTCGGGCTGGGGGAGGAGAAGAAACTGAGGTTCTGGGTAGGAAGGGACCACACTACTGAAAATTCCTGCGATCCCCTTCTCTCCCTTCCTCTCAACCCTCCGGGGCAAGACTACATACAGCAGCTGCTCCAGCAGGGAGTGTCACGGTGGCTCCAGGAGGCCAAGCAAATTCTTTGCCTCTCCTTTAATTGCAACTGAGGATCAAACGCTTGGATTCAATAACGTTCCTGCTGGAGCCTCAAGGTCACCCTGAGCCCTGGTCCCTCCAGCTGCAGAGTGGAGGAGGAGACAGAGGCCTTGAGGAGGAGGGGGGGGATGCAGCAGGCAGAGGCAGCCACTGTAGACTCCCCACATACGCACAGCCAGTGCCCAGCAATGGGATCTCAAGCTTGCCCCACATTAGAAGGAACATGCAGTGAGGGAAGAGGGCTTTCGGCTCTTCTCGCCCTGCACAGAGTGCCTCTGCCTATTCCTCCCTGGAGGCAAATGGTGTTTGGTGCAATGGAACTTGCCCTGCCTGGAAGGGGAGATGTAATTTTGAGAGGTGGTGGTGCCCCCCACACCACCACCACAAACCCATCCCCGCTGCAATCTCTCTCCCAGTTCAGCCTCTGGTGTGTCCCACAAGATAGGGAGATTTCCAGTTCCTCACACATTTCCTGTCTCCTGGCCTCCTTCACAAAATGCATCCATGTGGAGATGGGGCAATTATTTAGCAAGCAGACTTGTGAAGTAGGGAAATGTTGGCAGGTAAGGCCTTGCACAATTAGCACCTTCCTCAGCTGTTCTGTCTCTGTGGTCTGCTCCAGCCCTGCCGGTTCTGTGAGCCATAGTGATTGTCACAGTAACAAAAACGCAAAAGCATATAGATCTATTATGTGTGGCTGGGGCTTGTCAAGCTCTGATAGATCTCTGACACGGGCATGACCAGCCACGGACCTAACATACAATTCCTTTTCCATTCCAGGGCAAAAGCCAGCCAGCCTCTTCTGTGGCCCTTTTCACACATCTGATGTGTGCGTATTTATCTCTTCTGCAATTCAAATGCAATTTCTACTTGCATTGGGGGGTGTTAATGCTTCTTTTTCGCTTTCAAGCCTGCATAAACAGTGCCCGCATGTGCACACAAATAGCAGCGTAATGGCTTTGAGTGACATTTGGGGGAAACTCCTAAAGGTTGAGTGGAGAGAGCTCCAGGCCAGTTAGTCTAGAGTTGCCCAGTAGGGGGTCTCCTTGCTTCGTTCCACGAAATGGCTGGGTTGGCTCCAGCGCTTGTCTGATGACCCAAGCACATAATTACAGCCGCAGGAAACTTTCTCAAACATCACTGATCCTTCCTCCCTGGCCCTTGCTTCCACCATGCATGCACACATAGCAGGGATGGGGGGGGGGCGAGCCACCCTGCTGTCAGATGACAGTGCTCATTACCCCTGACCATTGGCCCTGTTGGCTGACGCAAGCTGGAGTTCAAAAACACGTGCACACAACCAACCACCTTGTCCAGAGAACAGCTATGGATGTGGGACTCTCTCACAGCCCCTTAGGTTTACTCTAGAGGCTGTGGGGCATCTAGGTTGCTACCATGCGGGTCAGCTACTGAGGGAGGTGTATCTTCTGGAAATTATAGAGCCCCCCTTCTGGAGCAGTATCCATTTCTCAGTCCCTGCTCCTGGGCTGACGTTCAGTACCGCAAGCTAATCCATAGCCCAGTTCAGAGATATAAGCACAAGCTGCTACAGATCCCCAGGCACCATACCAACACAAATACACACACACACACACACACACACACACACACCTTACTCTGCCTTGTTCAATGCATTTGGGCCGGCACGCACATCTGTGGTTTCTCATACGGAAGTCAGAAATCAGAGGGCAAGCTGCCTAGGAGATCCCTCCTGGGAGCCCAGTCTGACCTGGGGCTGGGCTTGCCACCTCTATATGAGGATCGATGGTCAGGTTGTCTGAGAAGTAAGCTCTGCTGCTCCCAGGGCATCCCTAGGAAGCATTAGATAACCGTTTACCACCTTGCAACCAGCCTGAAACCCTGGAGAGCTGCTACCAGTCAGCAGGGACAATGCTGAGCGAGGTGGACCAATGGTCTGACTTCCTATATTCTCCTATAGAGAACCCCCATAGCCGCCTATTATGCAAAGCCCCACAACCCATGGGACTGGTTTTGTAATACAGGGACAAATGAAGGAAAATCCAAGACTCAGACAGGATTAGCACTTGAAAGGGCCCTCAGGCAGTAAGATCGATCCAGCCTAAGAAAGACCGGGAAAGAGTTCCAAGCTGAACTACACCTCCAGAAATAGCACATGGTGCTGCTGTCCTAGGAGTGTACCACTTTGGAATGCAGGTGAGGGGCTCATAGGAGGGAAAGCTCCACATCATCAAAACAAAACACAACACACCACGCATCTCTTGCCTGTGTGTGGGGGGGGGGAGGGATGCCAGAGAGGATTCTCGCAAGCTTTCCCCTCAATTTCTGAATGGTACAGATCAGAAGCCCCCGAATACTCCTTGTGGGGGATACAAAATGGGCTGCTGCTTTTAAGCTCTGCTTGTGTCTTTCCCAAAGGTTAGAACACCACTTAAATTAGCAGGGCTCTTCTGTATGTGCTTATGTTCCTCATTTTCTATGTGCAATAAGAGATTGTGTGTTGGGGTGGGGGCATCGAAACACAATATTGTCCTGCATTCTGAAGTGGTGGTTCAGTCCCAAGCGATCAGTACCATTTGTATTAGTGGAATGATTTGCCTCTGTTCCGAAACTCGAGTAGAGAGCAAGTAAGTGAGGGGAGGCATAACAGAGGGCACACAAAATTATGCAAGGTGTGGAAGAAGCAGATAGAGAGCAGCTTTTCTCCCTTTCTCATAATAGCAGAACCCTGACTATCAGTGAAGCTGAATGTTTAGGTTATGGCCCTTGCTCCACCACGGAGAATATGCATTGCATACAGAAGGTTGTCATGGTCTCTGAGGTGTACTTGCCTGGAGGCAGAGGCAGCATCCAAAGTCAGATCCAGTCCTACGGCTGGATGAACAGTGATCCATGGGGTCAGATGGTTCAGGGGTCAGGGAACCTGTTGATCATGGGGTCCAGGGTCACAACAAGCAGGAAACAGCAAGGTAGGGCCAGGAGCTACTAGCATTGCTACCAGCATCCACCTGCTGCTTGAAGCTCTGCTTAAGAAGGCTGAAGCCAGCTGGTTCTCATCAGCACCTTCTCCTCTTAAGTCCTTGAAGGTTGATCAGATGCAGGTAGAGTCACTCCCCTTTCTCCCCCTTGAGGCTGCTGTTCAGCAGGCAAAGCTGACTCTTGTCCCATGGCAAAGGCTCCAGATTCAGTCCTTGACATCTTCAGGTAGGGCTGGGACAATAGGACAAAGTCTCATCTGAAACCCTAGAGAACTGTGGCCAACCTGTGCAGACAACACTGAGCTAATTGACTGACTCAGTATAAGGCAACCTGTCCCTAATGGAGAACCAGTGTGGTGTAGTGGTTAAGAGGGGTCAGACTAGAATCTTGGAGACCAGAGTTCAAATCCCCACCTGGCCCTAAAGGTCACTGGGTGACCTTGGGGCAGTCACTGCCTCTCATCCTAACCTACCTCACATGCATGCCACTTAGATCTCCTTGGAGGAAAAGGTGGGATATAAATGCAATAAACAAATACAAACAATTATGTTAGAAGGTTCAGGACAGGTACTTCTTCATACAGCACAGAGGCAAACTTGGGAATTTTCTCCCACAAGAGGCAGTGACAGCCACCAACCTGGATGGCTTTAAAAGAGGCTTAGACAAATTCATGGAGGATGAGGCTATCAGTAGGTACGAGGTCTTGATTGTGGGCTTCCCATAGACATCAGGTCGGCCACTGTGAAGATAGGATGCTGGGCCAGATGGCCCTTGGTCTGATCCAGCAGAGCTGCTCTTATGAGGGGGTATGAGGTAGAATTAACTTTGCAGAAAGAGCCTTTCCCCCATTTGAATACATTGTGTGTCTGTGTATATCAGGGTTTCCCAAACTAGAGTCTCTAGCTATTTTTGGACTTTAATTCCCATCATCCCTACCTTGCAGTACCAGGGGTCAGGAATGATGGGAACTGTAGTCCAAAAACAGCTGGAGACCCAAGTTTGGAAAACCCCGATGTATCTGAACAGACATGCACTGTTGAGTCATGAGTGAAAAAAGTCCTTAATCAATATTTGCTTAGGGGGGGGGGGACATGCCCTAATTTCTGACAGCCTACTTAGTCTAAATAGGGAGGACTTGATGAGGGACATCCTCAGCACAGCTGCAGGAGACGCAGCAAAAGTCAACTGAACAAATCAGGAAGTTGGAGAATCTTCCCTAAAAGGAAATGCTAAAAAGGGAGATGCTTCTTAGTTAGGAAAAATGATGACTTAGAAAGAACATAATAGAGGTTTATAAAATTTTGAATGGCGTGAATAGGATGAATAGATAGATTTCTCTCTCAAAATACTGGACCTCTGGATCATCCAAATAAAAATTGATTGGCAGCAGACTCAGGATACTTAAGAATATAGCCATGCAGTACATCATTAGCATGTGGAATTTATTGCCACAAGATGTGGTGGAGGCCATGAGGATCAGTCAAATTAATGGTGGATAGTTTGATCAATGTGTCTTAGCCATGAGAATGAATAAAGGAATTCTATATTCAGGAACAGTTTACTTCTAATTAACACATGCTGGGGACAAACAAATCTTCATCATGACCTGCCTGTGATGATCCAAAGGTCATTTGAGTTTCCAGCATTAGGGACAGTGGCTTATGCTCTTGTGGTCCCATTTGAAGCTCAGTTCGGGTACAGCGGAAGTGGGGGAGCTACAACTATGGATTAGTTGTAGGCTATTAGAGGGGTGCAGAATCAGAACAACCCTGGAGGGGGGTCAGACTTGGGGTGGCAGTACAAGAAAGGCCTGAATAGGAGGAATCTTAAATGGAGATACTAGCAGATGCTGGCAGGGACTGAGGGTCACACCACTGGCAAAATTCTCATATCTAGATGCACTTCAGGATCTCTGTTATTCTTATATTGGTGTGATTATATTAACACGAGTGCCTGCAGTTGTTGCAGGGGTTGTTCACTCAGTATTGTTTTCCTCTATCTACCTGGACAAGGAAAACCTGGTGTGCAAAAACAAAGCCCTTGCATAAATTCAATTTGCAGTCTCTCCAAATATAGCTGCCTGAAACACTGAAGATCTCCTGCCAGTCAGGGTAGACCAAGGGTGGAGACTGTAACACTCCAGATATTTTTGGATTCCCAACTCCCATAAGTCCCAGCCAGCATGACCAATACTTGAAGATTATAGGAGTAGTCCAACAACAATTTTGGGAAAGCCAATGTGGCCATCCTTGGTGTGGACAATAGTGGTCTGATCTATTGGGGTTCCAATGTTCCTACTGTCGTGGGTCAATCAATCAACATGCATTCCTTGGAGGCTGGATCTGCTGCCCCTGTGGATCCTGCCATCTGGGGCAGTTGTCTCATTTTGCCTCATGGGTGGACCAGCCATGCCAACAGCAAGAAAAAGCATGCAGATAGTGCTGATTGTTTGGGTCTTTCCCCATTGCTTACGACTCCAGTAGCAGGCCAATTTCAGTCTCATGGGAAAGAGATGCATGATCGGTCCTGTCCACGTAGTTGTGATATTGTTTCTCTCTCTCATACACACATGGACACATACAGAGGCCCCCTACCATACCACAGGGAACTAATTCCTGCATCTCTCTCTCTCTCCTTTCACCAGGAGCTGAGAACTACATAACAGGCAAAAAGACTTGAAGCTCCTCCTCTGAGCATTCTCAAGGAACTGCAGGTAGGATGAAAGTCGTTCGATCTCAAACCCTGGAACTGTAGAAGAGAAAACTGTAGGGACATCGGTATAAGCTTAGAAGCTGCCTTATTCCAAGCCACACAATTGCTCCAGCTAACTCAGTATTGTGAAAGCCCTGACCGGAAGTGGCTTTCCAGAGTCTTTCCTAGTCCTACATGAAGACACCAGGGATTGAACCCAGGGCTTTCTGTATGCAAAGCTTTACCACTGAGCTCTGACCCCAATATCAGAACATTGGAAGTGTCCATTGTGAGTTTCTGCACCTTCTGGGCCAGAGATTCTTACCCAAACATTCAAAGGGACTTTGGCATATAGCTCCTGGAAAGGTTGGGTGGCATTTAGCCTCACTTCACATGAACGCCTCTCTGGTTCAAGAAAAGAAGAGAGTGCCCCTCGCGTCTCCTTCTCCTGCAATATTGAAGGAAGGAGCTGAACGCACCTGACCCCAGTATGAGCTGGCAAGAAACAAAATGAAACGGCTCAGTGCAAGTTGCCCAGCTGATGTCATCCCAAAGTCACCAGGAAGCGTTTGGTGTTCACATTGCTTGGAACGCAGAGATAATGAAAGATCTTGCACATACCTCGTTCTGCCGTAAGGGGCTATTGTGAATGAGGGCTCCCCCCCCCCCAAAAAAAGCAGTAGCAGCAAGGCAAGTCTGGCAATTCCCTAGCTAGATTGTTCCAGTGGTTACTTTCTTTCTTCCCCATGCTAAGAGGGTGCAGCTTATCTGCACCTAATTTCTTGTCTGAATTTGTCTGCCTTCAGCTTTCAGCCGGGGGCTCTCATTCTGCCTTTGTCTGCTGCATTAAAGAGCCGCCTGCCGTCAGAAATCTCCTTCTGTACCATGTAGGTACTTAGAGATTGTGATCAAGTCACCCTTTACCCTTCTCTTGGAGAGACTAAACAGATCGAACTGCTTTGGTAAGGCAGGGCTCCCTGCCCTCCAGTTATTCTTACAGCTTCTCCCTACTTCCTCTGATTTATGAACACATTTTTACTGACACGTTTTTTTAAAAAAATTAAAAACTGCAATATAAGCAGGGCTCAGGATGCAGGTTTTAGCAATGTTTGTCTTCACGATTCACACAAAGGTAACGTCACCGTCTTCTCATTCCTGCTGCAATGACCCCTGCTTATTTAAGGGGTTGTTTACAAGATAATATAAGGCTAACCTTCCATAGACTTTAAAACGCATGAAAAACCACTCTATAACCAGAATGCTTGAAGACTAGCAAAAAAGGTGGACCACCCCTCTTTTCTCTTACAAAGAATGTTCCAAGAATGGAAAGGTGATTGTACTACCTGTTGAGGATTATAAAGGAACATTCTGTGTTAATTAGCCCAGAATAAAAAACACAGATTAGCACGGAATTGGGAGTACACTCCCCAGAAGATGCACTGAATGAGAAGGAGGTGGGAGTCCATCAACTTACTATGCTTTAGCTTCTGCAATTACGCAAAGCAAAAGGATGATTAAACACACATTAAGTAATCTTGAGAACACACAATAAAACAGAGGTGGGCAACCTCAGGCCCTTCAAACCCCTCTATATGGCCCTCAGGATTCTCCCCTGCTCCATACCCTCCTTGAATGTTTTTGCCTGGCTGGAATGTGTCCTTGAGCTTTGATCATGCCTCTTGGGTGCCTGGGTGTGTGAGTGTATTTAGAAATTGTCCAGGTCTGCAAAGGCAAAATTTACATCCCTTGCTCCTCCCACTTTTGCCCTGGCCCCGCCCACCACCGGCATGTGGCCCTTTGGAAGGAATGTGGCTATTGGACAGAGGTAGTTTCCTCACGTCTGCATTAAAAGCTAGAGTGGTGATGCTAATCCACATTGGTGACTGTGATTAATCGGGAATAAAAATGTGTTACTTTATGACAGCTCCCCTAAATTATCTTCATATGTATTTCTCAGAGAGACTCATAGAGAACTCTCAACCAAGTTCCATCTCTGGGAAAGGTGACATTCAGCTGTCAGTCTGAGTAGGCTGGCTGGTTTTGATTTGGAGCTGTGGGGGCAGAAAGGTTATATGCTGGTGATCCACCAAGACTGCTGGAAGAAGGGGTGGAGGTGACAAAAACCCATAGAGGTCCGTCTAGGCAATGGGAGGGAGTCAGCATAGGAAAGGCTTCTCAAAGCCCACCCTGGTTTTGGACTGCTACCTCCCTCCCACTCCAGAAAGGTGCAAATTTGACAATTCTCACTGCCCCATCCTCCCTAAGCCATACTGGCATTATCAAAACCAAGGCTTCCAAAACTGTGGAAACCACCATAGTGTTTAGAAATGGCTCTGGGCTGCAATCAGCCCTTCTGGAGCTTGCCTCTGTTTCTGTGGCATGGAGAAAATGAATATATTGTGCCACACCTGAAGCCCCTGCCTTCCACATAAGAAGAGAGCCCTGCTGGATCAAGCCAAAGGGGCCAACTAGTCCAGTCCAACTAATCCTGTTCTCTCAATGGCCAACCAGATGGTGAAGCCTGAAAGCTGGACTTGAGCACAACAGAACTCTGCCCACCTGCAGTTGCCAGCAACTGGTATTCATGGACACAACAGCTCTGGCATCCACAATCTGGTTCCCTCCAGATGTTTGAGTATCAACTCCCATAATCCTTTGCTGGCACAACCAATGGTCAAGGATAGCAAGAGTCGTGGTCCAACCAAGACCTCCCTGGAGGGCACCAGGTTGGGAAATCCTGCAAACCACTGCAGTTCAGAGGTGCTTATATAAGGCATGTGAAAGACTGTGGAGGGCCATCTGGTGCACTGAGACCAGTCCCTAGATCAGGAATCTTCTTGGGCTCCCCCTTTCTTTCTACAAAGCATGCCTCTGAGGTTTTCTGGCTGGGCTGGGGTAGCATCTGAGGACTTGTACAGCAGGGCCCTTGGTTCATAACTCAGCTTCTAAGTATGGCCACCCATGTCCATAAGAATGATCACATGGAGAGATTGACAGTAAAATATTGCAGCATGGAGTGCACCTGTTCATGGCTGGCTGGCTGGCTGGCTGGCTAGAGCCCTGCTCTCTCTCCCAGGTTACTCCATTCCATGTCCCTACCCCTGTTTTTTGTTGTTGCTCTTTCTCCTTCCCTCCAACAGTCCATCAGCATCCCATGGCCACTGTGTGCTGTTTGTACCAGGGTTGGGATGCTGCTGTGGACTCCAGCTCCCATCAGCCCCAGCCAGCATGAACAGTGATCAGGGATGATGGAAATTGTAGTACAATAACATCTGGAGGTCCACAGGTTCCACATCTCTGCATTAGTATTTAATTAGGTAATTATGGGAACATAGGGACCTGGCGCCTGCCACCACAGTCTTTTCTTTTACCTCGCCAATCCTTCACCTTTCTAGTTCTGCCAAGAGAATTCCCCTACTGTACCTACATCCTTCTCTCTGCCTTTGCAGAGTCCAGACTCAAAGGTCCTTATGAAGACAGCATCTTCTAGTGAGTGAATGAGAGAACATATCTTCTCACGCCAGACCCGGTACCGTATGACATTTGCCATGGGATTCTCCCAGAGTTGTCTTTTGTCACTAGCTCACTTGTTCCAAATCTCAGGCTTTATAGAGGGTTGCACCTCACATCCAAGCAAATCAAGAACACCAAGCAGACAGGTCACCCCTTTTATCTAAGAACATTTCACCTCCGCATAACTCTGTGGAGCACAAGGCACATCTCCAGGGTGTCCTTTGTTTTTATTTTGATCTGACAACCCTGTCCTTTCCTTTTGCTTATCAAAAGGAGGTGGGATTGTATGCTTCCTTAACTTGTAGCTTAACTTAGGCAAGGAGCACTCTGGGGGCACCATGAAGTTGTGAAAATAAACAGATGATGCCTTGTCTTATCTCACCACTGGCATATAGGCAGGGCAAATCACAGACCTGGCTGCCTAATGGAGAGGCAGTCCAGTAATACACCAACTGAAATGCAGGCTTCAGATCCCTCCTACTTACATCCACTGGCCCCTTATATCTCACCCCAGGCACAGCTCAGAGGCATCCTTCATCTACAGCTGTTGATTTCTGACATCTTAGTCCACTGTGAGTTTTCCAATCAACACTCCGTTGGAGCACATGCCGGGGTCACAAGATCAATTTCAACAGAGATCAGTTACCCCATACTGTACTACTTTTTATTTTAACCAAACCATCAAGCTATCAGGGCAGCCCAAGAGAGTCAATGGGTGGACCATGGGTGTTCTGGAGGAAATGAAATGGAGGAAAAGATTTTAATCCACTTCGGTGCTGTGCAGGGAATGCACCCAACCATAGGCTAGCAGTATAAGATGGGGTGATATTGTATTATGTGTTGATAGTGGTTGGGTCACCTCACTCCATATGATCTCCTTGCTCACTCCCCACAAACAGAACTGTGGAGGGAAATTGGCATCAAGGCAGTGGAGGATCATAGAGCTGAACTGAGGGCCATTTGTCTTAAGAAGCCAGTGAGGAAAACCAAGAGACACGACTTTGGGGAAAATGCATGGGAGCAAAAAGAGAGCTAAGGGACAAAGACAACCTGAGATGAAAAGGTAGTTGTGTGATCCTAAGGGAGCAGGCTGAGAAAGTCAGGATTATGGAGCATTGGTAGGGGGGAGAGGCAATTATTAGTCCAGCAGTTTTTCAATGCTTGTTTTAGCTCTGACACTGTGCCTGGCTACAGCTGATACCGCCGTGGCTCCCTGAGTCCTCAGAACAGCACAATAATTGATGATGCAATTGGCTTGGGCTCTTGTAGATTTGGGAAAGCACTGAACAAACTGTCTGCATTCTGGAATTGCCTGCCCACTCTGTGCAAAGGGGTCAAATTGCCCTCATCCATAGGCGAAAGGCTTCCTATGCTGCCAGGATGAGCTGCAGCCTCCAGGCAGGTGAAACGCCCACCATCTTCAGCAGGGCCCCTTTTGTGACTGTGCCTCTAGACGGGAAGACTTACCCCCTGCTTGGCTTGAAAGTTGGCTGTCTCCCTACAGGCTGGCACTGAGATCAGTGAGAAGAGCGGAGTGAAAAGACAAAACAGTATCCACTCATGCTCCTCTCTGCTGCCAGGTCCAGGTCCTCATCCTTCAAAGCAGCCTGTGGCATGTGTGGGTTTTCAAAGAATCACTGTGCAGCTCTACAATAGGCAGCTTGTTTGTGCAGTTGGTAGTGGCTGCTCTGTAGAGGGCATGTATTTCTCATTGCCAGGTGTTCTGGCTAGGTGCGTAACTGAAGGGCTCTGTGACATACAAGTGTGTGGCCAGGAGGCGTGTTGCCTAGAGAGGAGTTGTTATGATCAAAGGCAGCATAACATGTGTGCAGTTGTGGTTGTTTGCTGACAATGCAATCACCGTGTGTGTGTGTGTGTGTGTGTGTGTGTGTGTGTTTGTATATGTGCACATTATCTTTTGCATTTGTGAATGTGTCTGTGTTTGTCATGCATGCACACGAGTGCCTAGCATATGTTCAAACCTCTTGCTGTATGGGGTTGGTGGGAGCTGCAAACAATTTGCAAAGGACCCTTCTAATCCTCAAGAGATCCTGAAAAGCGTGCGTCCATGAGTGTGTGTGTGTGTGTGTGTGTGTGTATCTTTGGTGCATTATGACGGAGTGGCTGGGGTTGTAGCTTGGAAATCCTTCTGCTGATGAGGCTCCAGAAGCAATTCCAGAGACACACCTGTGCATGCCAGGTTAGCTTCCCCCAAACTCTGCTTAGAGAAGGAGGGTGGGAGGAATGAGAATGGCTGTCCTCCTTCGGTTCCACGCTCTGCTACTGACCTGCTGGCTGACCTTGGCAATGTCCCTAAGGCTCTGGGCCTCAGTTCGCCACTATTTAGTTTGGGAATCAAAGCCCTGCCAGGCCTCATGGAGGCTGGAGGGCTGCACTGTTGTTGTTTTTTGTTCAAGCCTTGGATGTTGCTCTGATCAGGAAACTAACTGCCTCTGAGCCCAGCCGGACATTGAACTCTGGGTGAGCAGATGGGTGTCTTTGTTGGAGAGGAATGTGAAACAATTAGCCAACCCTCTGAAGACACCCTCTGTCATCCTAATAACACACAGACATACACACCCCTTCCCACATCAATATTCCTCTCTTTGGCACAGGGCAAACTGAACGCAGATGCACCACTAGGCCCCATGCCTTTCGTCAAATCCTCAGCTTGGGGTTCCCATCACAGACCCAGGGCTTTTCAGGTTAAATCTATGTACCATAATCTTCTCCCCTTACCCCAACCACAAACTTCCCCTGCCAACCTCTAGGCTCAACTGCCCCCGTAGTTGTTGGAAGTCCCACTTCCAGTATTCCTCCTGTACAGAGAGGTCCCAGTTATCCTGCTGAGGCCAGAGCAGTCAAGCAGTCTCTGTTTCACATCCTTCCTACAAAACCCTTTCGGTCACCTTGCAAAAAAAAAAGAGCTGCCTGCCAGATCTGAGAAGCAAGACAAATAAGACTGTGAGCTCCACTGAAGCCAAGAGGATTGGCAAGAAGGTGGGTGGGGAGGGGGCAGAGATGCAGCCAGACACCCCCACGCCCCCCAGCTCTTGTTTTAACTCAATCAAAGGGTAGGAGCAATGGGCAGAAAGGCAAGCATTGAGAGATCAGGACGGAGCCCCGGAAAAGAGGGTCCTTCTGCTGCAGACACAACACACACTTTGGCAGTGCCAGGGCAGCGGGTGGCAGAGGCAGCGTTGCACATGGCACAGAGCCCAATGGCTGCTTTAGACAGAGCAGGGGGTGCAGTCGGCCTGGAAAGTTTGTGATTACACTTGGTGATGCCGAGTGGCTCCCTGTCGAGTCCAGGGTTCCCCGCGCACCTCGACGACGACGATCCGCGCCCACTCCCGCTTGCCGAGCCCCTGGCTTCCATAACACACACCTCGTGCCCACTCCTAGGACGATGCCACCTGGCGGCTCCATTGGCCCCCTGGCTGAAGCCACGGCGCCGCATCCTCTGCCAGTGCCCACCGTACTCCCCGTCGAACCGAACTCAGATGCCTCTTCCGCTCCAGCCGCCCCCTCACGCCGCCGCCGCCACCCCCCCCCCACGTCCCCGAGGCTGCCACCCGTCAAGGAAGGCACCCGAGCAGACCGCGAGAGCCGCTCACGCTGCTCCAACCAGACCGACGCCACCGCGCGTAAAAAGCGCTCTGACTCACCGTTGGGATGAATGTGGCTAGTGAGGATCGTGCCAGCCAGCAGGACATGCCATAGTCTTGTGCCCAGGCGGGCACCGGCTCCCAGCTGCTGCCATAAAGCCATCCTTCGGCAGGAGAGAGGGTCGTCGTGTGAGGACGGGGCAGGATCCGGCCCAGGGAGAGAGGAAAGGAGAAAGGAGGAGGAGGAGGAGGGGATGGGGACGGCCCAGGGAGCACTGGAGCGGGGGTGTCCCAGCTGGAGTCTGCTCCGCGCTGCTGCCGCCGCCGCCGCAACAACTCCTCAAGGCACCTCGGGGGCACTTAGCACCCCAGCCCGCCGCGGGCTCCCTGCGCGCTCCATCTGCTGCTCATGGCCGGGCGGACCCGCCGCCAGGGCTTCGAGGGGCAGCTGGCAGGGGGCGGCGGCAGGAGAAGGGGGCTCGATCCGGCAGCCAGCACTGGAGCTCCGTGCCGGGCAGCCGCAGAGACCCCCTCGCCGGCCGGTCGCGGCGGCGCGGCTTGCGTGTGTGTGTGTGCGCGCGCCTCTCTCTCTCTCTCTCTCTCTCTCTGCGCGTATGCCAATCTCTCTCTCCCTGTCTCTCTGCCTGTCTCACCCTCGTTGCCACTCACTGCCAGGCAGCGCCGGGCTGGCTGCAAGCACCTTGTCCGCGGCAATGCAGAAGAGAAAGAAGAAAGAGCCAGCGAGGGGCTGCAAAACCCGGACTGGAATCCGCCACGGGAAGGGACGGAGCAACAGCTGGTTCCAGACTGACAAGCTCCGGAGACGCAAACAAGCCCTCCTCTGGGAGGGAGAGGGAGCCGCAGCCGCCAGGCGGAGCCCAGCACACCTACCTCCCGCGCCGGGCTCGCTCGGCAACGCCGGCGAGGGAGGGAGGGAGGGAGGGAAAGCCCGCCGCCGGCTCGGAGAGGGAGGTGGGCTCGGGGGCCAAGGGCGCCCGGCGCTTGCTAGTCTATTCTTTTTATATGGCGTGGTAGGGCAGGAGGCTGGCTCCGCGAGGAATCCTCTCGACTGGCCGGCCTCACAGCACTTTCCCTCCCCGCGGGCCCGCGGCTTCCCTACCCGCCCCCGGAGGAGCAACAGGCGGCAGTAGCAGCAGCAGCGCGAGGCGAGCAGGCTTCCTCGAAGGAAGCCCCAGTTCCGCCCCCCCAGCCCCCTCTTCACACAGGACGGGGCCAAAGGTCTCTCAGCCCCGCAGCGGCCCACCCCCCTCGCAGCGATCCCGCCGCCGCCGCCCCCTTAGCCATCTCTGCTGTTTCTGGGAGACATCATCACACCTCCACAGCACTCCTGAGAGGCGAGCGAGCAGCATTCACACATCGCAGAAGAAGGGAAAGAGCGGGAGAAGGGCTGAGGAAGGAGGGGAGGAGGGAGGGAGGAAGAAGCCCCCCCCAGCTCCAGGAGAGTGGACCCTTCCCCTCATAAAGGGCTCCAGTCCCCCGCTCCCCCCCCCCCGTGGCCACAACGTCTCTGAGGGCGCAAGGCGTCGTTCCCAAGGGGTCCGGAGAGTCCCGTCCGGCTGCCGCCTCGTCCGGACTCCAGTCCTGGGCTTGTCTGGAGCAGGGACTGCCAATCACCGGCATTTATGTTCTGGACAAACGTCCCCTGAGGAGCTGCCTGGGACCCCCGCGCTCTCCCGGTGCCGTCTCTGCCGCAGCAGGGCGGGGAGCAGAGGCGGCGGGCGGAAGAAGGAAGGGCGCAGGGTGTGAAGGAGCCCGCGGGGCAACCCTGCCCGGCGAGGGGGCGGGGAAGGAGGGCGCCAGGGTCAGGCGAGGGGGCTGGCGAGGAAGAAGCCCGCGCCTCTTGCAACGCAAGGAGAGGCACAGGGAGAGAGAGGAGAGAGACGCCGCTCTTGCAGGAAGAGACACAAAAGACGGGACGAAACAGGCTCGGAACAATACGGGCAGACTCCGGCGCACGTACGGAGGGCGGCGGGCACATGGCATCGCGGGGAGAGTTGCACCGCAAGCCACATGCATGCATGCACATCGCATGTCAACACAACGCAGAATATGAACACGGCGAACGGAGACGCGCCGAAGGAGGAGGGGAGCGGGAGGGAGGGCGGGAGGCGAAGAGACAAAGCAACACAAAGAACAACAGACAATTCGCACAGAAAGACCAAACGGAACAGGAGCAGACCCCGGGCACTCTCTCGCGCGCGCCAGGCAAGGGCGACAGCGCTGCCTCTTTGTACAGAGCGGGGCTCGTAGTTCAACACACCAGGTCCAACGCTCACCACATGGTACTAGGAGGGCAGGACGCAGGAGCCTTCCCCTTACACTTTGTTTGTTTATTTAGGGTGGCCTCTGCAACTAAGTTTTACTCAGAGTAGTCTCACTGGAATGAATTGGACCGAACTCGCATAGATTCATTATGGGTCTACTCTGAGTAGGGCGGAGCTGAATACCACCCTTTGGTTCTGTTCCACACTTTCTCCAAGCTCAAAGTGTTTTGCATGGTTCTCCCCGTCCCCATTCCGTCCTCACAACAACCCCGCGAGGTAGAGCAGAGTGAGGGGCAAGGACTGGCCCAAGGTCACGAGTGAGCTTTGTGCCTGAGTCTCCCATCCCTCATCTGCAAGACACGCACTGCTGTGTGTCTTGTGGGCGCTGGGAAGTGGGGCCAAATCCATCCTCCGGGGATCTCTTTGGCAGCTGCATAAGGGCTTCCATCTTTTACCCTGACTTTGTGGAGAGGGAAACTGCTGGCCACAGTTAGCTCCTCTGCAGCACCAAGTGCCAGCCAGGCATTGCTGCCAGTAATACAGTCATCCCATCACTCCAAGGGATAAGCAAAACACATGGCTGAGGGTAACCCCTTCCCCACCCCAATTTCTCACCCTTTGACTGCTCCTCAAGCAGGGTGGGCTGCCTGAGAGCAATTTGGAAGTAGGTGCAGGAGCAGATCTAGCCAAAGGTAAGAAGTTCACAACCTTTAAATACACACACACACACACCAACCCCTTCTTCTGCTTATTTGAAGCTTGCATTTTCTTAACACACACAACTCCCCTGTGGCCCAGAATGCATTGGGCTTTTTGAATGGAATTGTCTGTTATAGAACTTTGAATAAATCTGCTCCTGCTGCAGCTTCCTACAGAATGCTCTTGTGCTGCGTGTGTGTGTGTTTATCTTGAGAGCTTTTTTGCCAGGCCCATGCCCTACCCCCAGAGTCTCGCTGGAGGGTGCTTTCCCCACCACAGATCCCAGCCTGAGCCTGCTCTGCTTTGTCAGTACTGCCCGACCTCTGCCACCACAGGTCTCAGCATCCTGCAAAGAGCATGCAGCAGCACAGGCACACTTTAAATGTCAGAGGGGAAAAGGGGGTGATGCTCTCTGAGGGGACGCCCATCCTGGCAGCCACAGCCCCCCCCCCCTTGCATGAGACACTGCCTTGGTAGTGACATCACTGCCCAGCACTGGGGTTTCCATAGAAACACCCCCCT